>NW_028261387.1:29565730-30165730 GCF_051295495.1 Thamnophis sirtalis
CTTTGAGGAGACCAGACATATTTATCTTCTGCAGAAAAGAAGAAAAAAATACTTCAGTGTCTTTGTGTTGTTTTCTCTCTGATTGTAGAAGAGAGTTGAAGAGCAAAGTTGTTTTTATCCAGTCTTATCATTATCCACAGAAACTGTTCATTTCAATGCTACATTGATCAACTTTTGGCTCACCTCCATAAGTTATAGGAAGCTCACGTTATTTAGAGGTGCATATGCTAATTATTTGCTTTGACATCTGTATCATTATTCCAAGCTTTGAGTAACCTGATTTTTGCATAAATCAGAATTGGACCACTTGCCTACACTATCAGTAAGTGTAATCTTTAAAACCTAAGTACAAATGCTTAGGAAAGCAGATGACAAAACATGTAATTGTTAGATGGGAAGAGAGGAGATAGATGTTACAGGATTGTGATCAAAATCATTGGAGGAGAAGATTGTAGCAGAAGTTGATAAGGTGGAATGTATAGTCCATTCAGGCTTCCTTACAAACTTTTCAAGAGATGATTGAATAGTGTCCTTTTCCTTTCTTCACTCTATAATATACCAATACCAGGGACGTGCAGTCACTAGAGGCAGGGGAGGCAAGGCCTCAGCAGTCTCCTGAGGGAAAGGAAAGAATTTTAAAGAATTTTTTTAAAATAATTAAAGCCAGGATAGTTGCTACCAGATTTCAAGTCACAGTGGCTTGGTGTCTGCTCTCAGTGTTAACTATAGGAGGAGGCCAGAGAACTCGGGGCCTCCTTTGCATAAGGAATTTTTCACCTTTTAAAAGTTAAGAAAGGGTTAAAAAGCAAAAAAAATTGTATGGCAAAGGAGGCACTGATTTTCCTGCCTCCTGATCTGGGAGCAGCGAATCATGCCTGTGCAAGCTCACTTGAGCGACTACGCAATCTAGCAGGTTCCATCGAGGGTGATTCTGGAGAGATTGCTCTGGGCCACCAGCCGCTGTTTCTTCAGCAGCAATTTCTTCTCTGCCTGGCATTTTCTACTGGGCAGACCCGGGTCTTGGTGGCTCCCATGATGCAAAGTGCTCTGCTGGGCACTTTCATCGTGGTACCGCCAAGCACCAACATTCCCGCTGCCCCGGCAGCCCAGCACCGAGTGGGGAGGAGGAGGAGGAGGAGGAGGAGGAGGAGGAGAAGAGCGGTGAATGCTTTTGCCGGCCGGCCGGCCAGGTGGGAAGCAGGTTGGGTGGGGGGTGGGTGGGCTGTCTGGCTGGGGAGGGGGGATCATGGCCGCTCAGGTGGCCCCTGCAGCTTGGGTGTCCAGGCTCCGTCCAAGCTGCTTCTCGCCGCTGTCGCACTCCACGTCCTTGCTCCCTACCCTGCTTCCTCTGACGAACAATCCTGCTGCCCTGGCCTGCAGCCAGACCAGCACTGAGCGGGGAGGAGGAGGAGGAGGAGGAGGAGGAGGAGGAGAGTGGTGAGTCCTTGTGCCAGCCAGCTGGCCAGGCGGGGAGCAGGTCAGGTGGGGGGTGGGTGGGCTGGCTGGCTGGCTGGCTGGTGAGGGGGCCACCTGAGCGGCCATGATCCCCCTCCCTAGCCAGCCAGCCCACCCACCCCCCACCCGATCTGCTCCCCACCTGGCCAGCTGGCTGGCACAAGGACTCACCGCTCTCCTCCTCCTCCTCCTCCTCCTCCTCCTCCTCCTCCTCCTCCTCCTCCTCCTCCTCCTCCCTGCTTGGTGCTAGGCTGGCTGCAGGCCGGGGCAGCAGGATTGTTCGTCGGAGGAGGCAGGGGGGCAAGGTGGTGGAGCACGATGGCAAGCAGCTTGGATGGAGCTGGGACACCCAAGCTGCTGGTGGTGGGGGCCACCCCGAGCAGCAATGATCCCGGCTCTGCTGCTCCTCAGCGGCATACTTTTGGAATGTCCTTTTGGAATGTCAGTGGGGATGGAGGAGGTGCGGGGCGAGGTGGCAGAGCACGGCAGCGGCAAGAAGCAACACCCCCGCTGCTGTGTCTGACAGGCATCTCGCGTTTATGTCCGCCATAAACGTGAGATGCCTGTCAGACACAGCGGCGGGGACGTTGCTTCTCGCCGCTGCTGCTCTCTTGCCTCACCAACGGTAATCCTCACCGCACGTCACTGACCAATACATGGTCAATCCCTCTCTTCACTTCCAAAAATTGTGTGACATTGAGGTGTAGCTTCTCAAAATATCCCAAGGAACAAGTTTTATAGTTTTGGTGTGAACATTTGTAGCCTTTGAACTGGTTAATTTTGGGTCCCACCAGCAATTTGCTTCTGCTGTTTTGACTGCTTCTAACTTTATCATATCTTAATTTAATGACTCAGTTCCACTAGTTTGATTTGCTTTTCATCATTCACATCCACCCTCAGCTCTAGCTATTCAACAAACTTCACAATTTTTCTATCACCTTTTGTATATCTTATCTTTCTTATAGTCTTTGAAGTGGGAGTTTTTCTTCCCATAACACATTTAAACATATTTGGAGAACTAGTGCACAAACCTTAGAGACATTTCTCTTGATTTGGTAAGCAGTAATTTTTTCTGATTCTTGGTCAGATTTTTCTGCTACCTGCACTAATGTTGCTTATAGGAAGTAAACTCTTTGTTCCATGGATTACATGCCATGTTCAATAGTACAAACACAAATTTAACATTTGGATGTGCAGGGCAACCATGATAAGCAGGAATAGGATCTTATCTCTGCAGCCATTTTAGGAATAAAACATTTGATGTCTTATTCTTTTGAACTAGTTTTCAAAAAGCCCCACTGTGATTTAAATGTTTCCATTTGAAAGGAAATGCACAGGAAGGACAGACTTTTTGATGTGCATAAATCTAAGGGGGTTCTGAATGATAACCAGGTAGCAGTTTCAGTCTGTAATGTTTTGCTTCATGCAACATCACAAAGCTATCTAGTGTAGCCTTACAACTACACTAGATATCCTTATGATTGTCTTTTCCTCTGGAAATATACATTCTTTCTTCCAGAATAACTGTGTCTCTTTGGTCTCTGTGTCTCTTTGGTATTAAATAATTGTAATCACCTTCACCAATATATATTTTTAACAAATGCCTGTTGCTTTCATATGAGCATAAAAGCCTGACCACTCCCTTTCACCTTATTAGAAGCAGAACTTCATCTTAAATCTATTAAATTAACCACTATTAGGCATAAAGTTGATATTATGGTTACAGTAGTTCCTGTTTATATGGAAAGGCAAAGATTTCTAGCCTTAACTTGTACCATAAGTAGCTAATTGGAATGTGGTGTTGAATGTGGACTTTCATCCAAAATGTTAGTAAAATTTCCATCTCAAAGAGAGGAATATTAAATTATTGTTATTAATTTTAAAAATAACAAATTTGTCACATGTTCTTTTATTGTTTTTAATATCATAATCATTGTCACAATAATGAATGAAGCTACTTCCTGTTCAAAATAAGAAAGGTGTTGTCCTCTTTCATTCTTTATTATTGTCATGTTCTGCAAGTTGATCCTACATTCTTGCTATGACTTGATTGCTTTTCATTCGTTATTACAGTGCAATTTACATATAAACTAACACAAGCATTGCAGGATAAAGTAAATAGCAATGCATGATTCAGAGAGGAATACATCCAGGCACAGATTGTTTTGTGTTACATAATAATGCACTTTTTATACAACATTTTAGATATGTTTTATGAAAACATTTACAAGGAATTATAATGACAACAACTACAGATGGACATAAGATGTTTAAAATCAACAAGGAGGAAATTGAAATAGTTCAAGAATTTATCTTCCTTGGAAGAAAAATTGTTCAAGATGGCAATTCTATACCTGATATCAAACACAGGATAATCTTAGGCCGCATTACAATGGTTAGCAGAATAAGGTCTGGAAAAGCAGAGATACAAAGCAGGCTACTTAGAGCACTAGTCTTCCCTATAATGATGTATGGATATGAGAGTTGGACACTAAGAATAGGTGATCAAAGAAGAGTGGACTCCTTTGAACTGTGGTGCTGGTGTAAATTATTGAATATACCGTAGACAACTGGAACAACCAACATAAAGCTGCTGAATTGTATAAATCCAGAAACCTTATTAAAAGCCAAAATCACAACACCTCATCTTGTTTACTTTGGCCATGTCATGCATGCAAATTCATTGGAGAAGTCAATAATGGTAGGAATGGCTAGTGGATCAAAAAAAAGGGGCAAGCAAAGAACTCACTGGCTTGATACCATGAAAGCTAATACAAAGGTGGGCATCCAACATCTGAAAGCTATGCTTGACAAGGTAGCATGGAGATCCCATGTCTATAAAGTCACCAAGAGTTAGACCCAGCTGAAAGGTTAAAACTAATTAACTATTATATACCTCAGATCATACATTTCAGAAATTGGCTTTATTCTTTATGGGAGTATATTTGTGTGCTTTATATTCTTATGGAACTATTCAAGAGTTACACATTAAAAATATACTTATAGCTGTTGGACATTCCTTTTAATGCAATAACTGTGCATATTGGAAATGCACCTAAAAGTGTAACTGGGAATGATGGGATAATATCCAATCCTTCCCCACATGAATGCACAAACAAAACACAATTCTTGTAATGGATTTATGGAGACAGACATGTTTTTTCCACATACAATATCTCTGGAAGTACTCTCTATGGGATTTGCATGTATAATTGGTAGATTTACTGCTGGCTGTAGGAATATGTATTAGACATGGCCTTTTCATGTATAGAATTTTGAATTGGTAGATTTCATTTATTTAAAATATGTATAGCCTTCTTCACTATCCAGAATATTTATAATATTTCTATCCCACCCACTATCCAGAGGATTTAAAATATTTATAACCTGCCCACCATGCAGAGAACTAAGGGTCTTCAAACTGCAGATAGACAATCACATTCTGTAATGTTTGCCTATACTAAGTACATTTTGCAAACAAAAGATTGGTACATAATGCAAAAGTCTGGGCTACTATCTTTCTCCCCTAACTTTTATTTTTCTGATTCTTGGATAGTATTATTTTTTATGTGGGGAACATGATTAAAAGTGCTTTAATTGGCATGTAATATAAAGTGGCAGAGTTTATTCAATCATATTACCAGTTTATCACTTCATGTCAAGCCACGTAAAGATCCATAGTTTGGCCCCAGGACTATTTGCTTGAATATTTATAAATAAAATAAAGACACTATAAGCAAGTATGCATTCATCCAAAGGAAGCAACACTTTGCATTGCTGACTCTGGAATTTGAATTAATAACACTAGTGGGGAGTGAGTAATAATATTTTCGTTTGCAACTTATTATTTACAAATACTGCCTGATATTATCATGGTATGCTTCCAGTATAACTGGCACTCCTTCCTCTAACTTACCACAACTTTTTATAACTAAGTAACTCAGTCTTTGTTGATGGATGACAGGCCCTGTATCCAAGTACCCAACTTTTTTTAAAATTTAAGAATAATTTTCCTGGTTACTATAGAAGGTGACTTTTATAGCGGCCCTGTTGATTCCTTCCCTATGGTTATCTTTGCTCAGAGAGACTACTTTTGACATAAACCTGGAAAGCACTTCAAAGCTGCATTGTGTAAACACAAATCCATCCTTTTTGTACTTTGGAAATAGGTAATGTAGCAGTTGAGAGGTGAAGGGTACTGAAGCTCTTGTTTATTTCACCAGGAGTCAAGAGATGGGAAACATCTGCCACTTACACGCTATGTAAGTCTTGAAAACAAAGAAGCCTCAACTGTAGTCCGGCTGAATAAGCACTAGCATAAAAGCTAACGACAGGCTGCTTATTTAAAAAGATCATAATATAGAACAGTCATGTAGGGAAGCCAAGAGGACCTGAAAATAGGGTGGAAGGGAGGAGGGAGGAGAAGGGAGGAGCCAGGATTGTATTTCCTTATTTCATGCTAGGGGTCAAATCTGATCTCACTTATGCCGATGTGCATTTTTCATGCAATGTTCCCCAGGAGCCAGAACAGGGCAGCAGCTGAAACACCCATAGGATTCATCAAAGTTTTTTGCACTTAATGCCACCTAGATGTTCAGAAGATCAGTTGAGATAAAGTCAAATATTTTCAGCTGAATATTTATGGCTACAGATACATGCAAACATAAAATGTGACAGCTGTGTAGCCTCTAATTCGTATGAAGAGGTCAGTTTGAGAAATACGTAGCATATTTATTTACTTCACTACAAGGTCAAATTCAAATTGTGAAGTGAAAAACTTGTTTAAAAATGTATTTGTTATTTTACTTTACTCTGGGTCTTACTTTCTTACTTTTGTGAAGTTTATTTCTTCTAAATATCAAGCTCACAAGCTTCTTAGAAGAACTAATAATCAAATGAAAGAGATTCTGAGTTCCTCCCCCCTGATCTCTATTTTTCTGATACGGTCTAAATCAGCATTTCTCAACCTGGGCAATTTTTAAGATGTGTGGAATTAATTATTGGGCATTATTAATAATTCCCAGCATGGAGTTGAAGTTTACACATCTTAAAGTTGCTGATCTAAGTAACACTGGCCTAAGTTATGGTATATGTGTGTTTGTATATGTGTGAGAGAGATTGAGAGACAGGGAGAAAGACAGAAATAGATAAGGCAATTGGTTGTTTGAAGGATCCAGTGATAAATAGTAGTCTGAAAAAAAAGCACCCTGTAAATCTAATGCAGGAATGCCACTTCTTTTAGGGGAGCTTTTAATATATACTTCTTCTTTGGAAACAGACAGATTTATAACAACAACATATCCAAAGGAAATAAACTTTTAAACTATGGTAAATTAGGAAATTAAATCTCATGGAGCTATAGCTAGACTTCTTCTCATGTATGAAAATGGTGAGCATCTGATAATATTCTTTTTTCAAAAATTTTGCAGAGAGAAAAGACACTCGAGAACTTTATCTCATCCTCAAAGCTTAAACCCTGATATGCTTGGATTTGAAGGAGCTCATTTTGCAGGTTTTGCCCGCTTGTCTTGTATTCTAAATAATTAATACATAGAATACTTGTCCTTCAAACATGAAATTAAGGACTGTTGCAAATAAGCCTTTGGGTTATACTATACTTTTAAATAAAATCATAACACAGGGCATTTTCTCTATCTGACAAAGTGAGGATTGAGGGTTATTGTAAACACAGTGCGATTTGCACATATCACTCATAGTGACATTACTTTCTAATTCCTAACTTTTTAAATTGATGGTATGTTTACAACAATCATAGAAAGGATGTGGCAAAAGGATTATTAGATATCTAGAACATGGATATTTGATCAAAGAGGATGTTATTGTTATCTGCTATGCAAAAAAAACAAAATGAGTACAATTGATCTCCACGTAACCATTTCACATTTCACATGAAATTTGTTTATTTAGGGCAATTAGATCATCTGAATGAGTCCAAATTCAAGTTAATTTTAATATGCCACCCACAATATTATTAAAACAATCTGTATTTTAAACCTGGGGTCAGTTCTGGTAAAGGGAAAACATTTAGCCATATGCTATACAATTGGTCTTGCTATCTAAAATCTGATTGGGAATTTTGTGTTGCTGAGAAATTCAGAAGGGACAAAATAGACTGGAGAAAACTATTTCTTCATGAATTGTATCCATTTACCTTTGTACTTTCAAAAAATGCTATTAGGAACAGTGCCCTTTATCTACTAGTCCTCTTGCAAAAATAGGCCTTCCGTGTGCTGTATTGTGTCCCATTTTTGATAGTTCTCATCTAGGAATGGCCCTGGTGAAGAACAAGGAGTTTAAGTAGGAGAGAAGAGGTTAGAAAGCTCTATTTTCAAATTATAGAAGTCCATTTGCCAATTGTAGATATAAACCAGACACACACAAAAACCAGCCTACATGATCTGAATCCAGACAAGTTTGCTACTGTGAAATAACAAATAGTTTCAGTTGGGTTGTGCTTATATTGTGTATTGCACTGCTAACCTCCTAACTAAAGACTTGCAGGCAATAATATATTGGGTTGCAAGGCTCTTCTAGCTTGTATAGAATGGCATTAGCATGTTTGGGTAAAACTATGTTTTGCTTGTGTTTGTGGCAAATGTTCCAGAACTGTTCATCCTATACCTACCAGGAAATATTGCATTTAGTACAGACATGATTTAGACTAGTGACCTAGTCTACACCTTGTCTGTGTGTCATTAAAAAAACATAGTGCGAATGTTTTGATTGACTGAAACCATAATTGGCAACTAGACATTTATTGGACCCCTCTGATCATGGAATGTAAGAAGATTAAATGGTAAATGTTAGATTGGGTAATGGATAGGCACACACAGGCTTAAAGGTAACAACAGCTCTTTATTGAAAAAAAAACAAGTGAGAACAATCCAGCGAAGGTTGATTCTGACAGCAGCCCTTTTATAGGGAGATGTCAGACCCTTCGACCAATAGGATTAAACCTCGGTTCAATATCTAACACCCCTCCCCTCTTAGATGGAACAATCCTACTTGTAACGTAGTCATGCAGGTAGGCGGGCTTTTGGGTCGCTCTCCCTGACCTGCGCAGTTCAGTAGGAGGGGTTTCCTTGGACAGGTTGGATGGACCTGTCTGCTCCACAGCTCTGTTTGGTGGAAGCTCCTGGAACCTGGCTGGAGTTTCTAGAGCTGGTTCGCTCGGAGCTCGCTGCGGCCTGCAACAAAACCAGATAAGTTTCCCGTAGCCTTGGGTTGCACTCCTGTTGAAGGAGTGAGTGTTTGCTCCATTTGGGTAGGGCTTTGGCTAACTCGTGCAGAAGTTACCTCTGGTTCTCTAAGAGTGGAGTTGGAGAGGCAGCCAACGGAGTTGGTCAGATCTCACCATTCTCTCTGCCTGACCATTGGAGGCCAGATGGAATGGCGCAACCAGGGCATGCCTGATTCCCTGAGCTGCTAGGAAGGTCTCAAATTGCATGGCTGTGAATTGGGGCTCGTTGTCAGAGACCAAGACATCGGGCAGGCCATGCATGGAGAAAAGTCTCTGTAGCACCTTGATGATCGCTTCTGCCATGGTGGAGGTCATCAGGACTACTTCTAACCATTTTGAGTAGGCGTCCACAACTACAAGAAATGTCTGGCCATGAACCATGGACCAGCAAAGTCAATGTGCACCCTAGACCATGGTGCTTGAGGTCGCTCCCATGCCTTAGCGGGCACCTCTGGGGGAGCTGGTCTGGACCCACTCTTCAATCTCCCTGTCCATGTTAGGCCACCACACGTAACTCCTAGCCAAAGACTTCATCCTGAAAATTCCAGGATGCCCTACAGGTAAAGCCTCTAATACAGACTGCAATGCGCAGTTTGGGTGGAACAACAACCCGGTCTCGCCCACAGTAAATGGCCATTAACAATCGATAACTCATCACGTTTGGCAAAATACATTTTAAAATCAACCCCAACAGGCTCCTTGGGCCAGCCCCTCCACATCCAGTTCAAAATTTGATTGATGGTGGAGTCCTTGGCAGAGTGACGGGCAATGTCACTGGAAAAGACAGGCCCAGTCTCAAGGCAGTCAATGAGGAGGACTGGCATCTCAGGGATAGGGTCAGTGAGAAGTTCAGGCAGTGGGCAGTGGCTCAATGCATCAGCGTGCCCCAAAGTGTAGGCTGGTTGATGGATGAGGCAGTAGGAGTAGGCAGCTAGGAAGATGGTCCACCTGGTCATCCATGGAGAAAGTAACACTGAGGTAGGTCAGTCCCCAGCCAGCAAGCCCAACAATGGCTTGTGGTCCATAACCAGTTCGAAGTCCCGGCCATAGAGATACTCATGGAACCTCTTTACTCCGGCCACTGCAGCCAAAGCCTCATGGTCCAACTGACTGTAGTTCCACTCAGCAGCGGACAAGGTCCTGGAGTAAAAAGCAATACTTTGGTTCTGTTGGACATGCAGTGACTGAGGACAGCACTGCTGCCGAAGGGGGAAGCATCGCAAGTCATCACCGATGGCAGGGTCTGGCTGTATTGTACTAGAAAGGAGTCTGCCGACAGGAGTCGTTTTACTGTGGCAAATGCGGCAGCCTCGGTTCTGCCCCAGGACCACTTTGCTTTCTTACCCAGGAGACAGTGTAAGGGCTCAGCAATGGTGGCTTTTTGTTTGAGAAAGATGCTGTAGAAAGGAATGCCTGCAACTCAGTTTGATTGTGAGGTGTGGGGGCGTCCTGAATTGCATTAATTTTCTGTGTAGTTGGGTGAATCCAAGAACCATCGTTCAGGTACCCTAGGAATTCAACCCTTGGCACATTAATTTGGCATTTCTCTTTTTTGAGATGGAGGCCTTTGTCTCTAATTTGAGTCAAAACTGTTCGTACGCATTTTAAAAGTTGAACCTCGTGCAAAAGCCGTTCCATGATGCTTTGGAACAGTCCAGGGGTGATACTAATGCTGAATTGCAGGCGGTGACATTTGAATGCACCCCTGTGCATCGCAATGGTTTGGGCATTCTGCCGTAGCACCATCTACAGGCAATTGTTGGTATGCCTGCACCATGTCTAATTTAGCAAAGATTTTTCCTGGGCCTAGTGAATGAAATAGGTGCTATACAATGGGTACAGGGTAGGCGCTTTGTTGTAGCGGTTTATTTATTGTGCACTTGTAGTCTGTGCAGATGTGGACAGACCCATCAGATTTAACAGGTGTCACTCCCAGCATGCCTGATCAACCGGTTCTAGGATTCCCTGGCTCACGAGCTTGTCAATTTCCCTGTCAATTTTGGATCGGAGAGAAAAATGTACTCTCCTGGGTTTTAGCCTAATTGGGGCTATGTTGGGGTCCAAACTAAAGGAAATTGGATTCCCCACATACTTACCCAGACTGGTGCCAAAGACATCCCTGAACTCCTTGAAGATGGCCTCAGTGCCATCGTCTTTCAAGGAGTTGATACCGGTCACTTCAGGGCTTGGAACCAATCTAACCCTTGGAGGCTCTGCAGGTTGCCGCTGACCACTGTCACTGGAAGTTTCCCACTTAACTGCTTGAATTTCACTTGGAAGGTGCCTTGGCCCATGATGGGGACCCGGTTTCCCTGGTAATCGCGTAGGCAGATGTCAGGGGTGTGTAGATGCTGCTTCTGTATGTTAGGGATAGTCTGCTTAAGGGTAGACCATGGCATGATGGTCAGTGATGACCCAGTGTTGATCTCCATCTCACATGGAGAGCCCTCGATGAGTACTGTGACCTTCAGCTTTTTTGGCCACCTGCTGCGGACTTGGCCGATTGACATATGGAAGGTGACTCTATTCTCCCCCTCTGAGTGCCGTGGTGGCTTCTGCCAGGCCCCTGGGTTGTGCATCTGTTAGTGGCTTGGTGCACTTCTAGGCTGTCAGGTGGTGGCAGGGAATTTGCTCTGGCACACCTTGGTGATGTGCCCCTTTGGCTCGCAGCGCTGGCAGGTTGCGTCGTGGAAATGACAACCCGATCTGGCATGGTCTCCTCCACAGCTAGCGCAAGGCAGGAGATGCGATTTGAATTTGCGCGCCGGCTGGGCGTGGCTACTGTGCATGCGGCAGCTGTCATCTTCCTTGCCTTCTGAGCTCTCAGGCTCTGCAGCCTCGCGATGTACGCGTGTACTCTTTCACATGTCTTGTGGTACGCTTTGGCACTGCAGAGTCTCAGTAGATTTGGTGGCTGATTCGGACGCCCTGGCCTCGTCCAAGGCGATCTGCAGAGTGAGGCTAGATTTAGCGAGTAACCTCCTCTGCAGGGTAATGTCCCGCACACCACAAATTATGCAGTCCAGAATCAGCTTGTTCAGGTCTCGGAATTCGTAGTATGCTGCAGCCTTGTGAAGCACCACCGTATACTCATTAATCAACTCACCCTCTTTCTGGTTTCTGATGTTAAACTCGTGCCGGCGAATGTGCTTGGAGGGCTTGGGTGCATAGTGGGTCCTTACCATCTGCTGCAGCACGGACCAGGTGACTGTTTGAAGCAGTGTTGCCTCAGAAAGGTTTTTCACCGTCTCAAACACTTCCCAACCACACTATCCAAGGAACATGTTCTTCTTGCGGCCTTCAGGAATGCCCATAAGGTTGTTTGCCTCGAGGAAGCAGTCAAATCGTAGCATGTATGATTCTCTGTTGTGACTCAGCAGAAACCTGTGAGTTCTTTCATGATGCAGGATAATGAGCAGCTGTTGCTCGTTAGGGTCTTCTCCTGCAGATAAAAGACTGATGGTGCCATGCCTTAGTTGCAAAAGTCAATGTCGTTCGTTGTTTGTTTGTTCGTGAGTTCAGTTTCGTTCCTGTTCGAGTTAGTGATTCAAAGAAGCACTTGGATAAGTGATTTGCTTTCTGTAAACCTGGTTTGCTGTAAGAGTTTTGTTTTTGTATTTGTTGTGTAACTTTTTGCCAGAGACTTTATCCATGTTTATTTTGGGCTCGCAGCCAGCTTGAGCTGAGACTGATAAAGATATTTCCTTTGAAGTTCTGTCTGGCTGTCGTTTGTGAATGAGCAAAGAGGGGGATCAGAAGAGTTTGACTTCTGGCCCGACAAACCTCCATTCATAAAAATATGGAGCAGCTTTACGCTGAAAATGCCAGACTGAGCCAGCATATAGCTGCATTGGCTTGTGGCATGACAAAACCACGCTCGTCAAAATAGCGGTGATAAATCGTGGCGCTAAAGCCGCGACATCATCACCGTGCGTCATCACTACCGTGACAACAGCGCGACAACAGAAGGGCGCTTTAAAATGGCGCCGCCGCAGAAAGCCGATTTCAATTAAGGTGAGGGTTAGTATTAGGTTTAGGAGTTTGTTTTAGAGTTAGGTTTAGGTTTAGGTTTAGGTTTAGGTTTAGGGTTAGGGTTAGGTTTAGGGTTAGGTTTAGGGTTAGGTTTAGGGTTAGATTTAGGTTTAGGTTTAGGATTAGGTTTAGGGTTAGGGTTAGGGTTAGGTTTAGGGTACTGAGTGCTTGGGAATGCGTGGATTTGCCCTCTGCGATTATGTCATCGCGGTAGGGTCGCGTTTTTCCTTAGCGCTTCGAATGGCCCGAATTAGTCTTCATGCTTATGTCTCCACGGATAAGGGCTTCGCGGATTTGTGGTGGAACCGCATTGGCTGACCAAATTGCTCAGCTGCAGAGAGCTGCAAACCCCCTCCCCCCAGCCAAGGAGGAAGTGCCCAGTAGCCATGCCAGATAAATTTGATGGGAGTCAGGCCATGTTTGCCGCGTTTCTGGGACAATTCAGCTGTTCCTGAGTTTGAGAGCGGAGGACCTTCCCACTGACCAGACGAAGGTAGGATTTATTATCAGTTTTCTCTCAGGCACAGCTGCCCGTTGGGCTACCCCCTTGTTAACTCAGCCGAGCCCTTTGTTGGATGACTTCCAGGGTTTTTGTCAATACTTTAAATGGATGTTTGAGGATCCTATTAAGGGGGAAACATCAACTAGACGTCTGAAGTCACTGCAGCAGGGGAGTGGTTCATTGCAAGACTATGTCAGTGAATTCAGGCTGCATAGCCAGAATTCAACATGGAATGAACCAGCTCTGATGGACACTTGCCAAGATGGATTGTCTGATGCCTTGCAAGATGAACTGGTGAGGGGGAACAGGCCACCGACGTTCAATGCGTTGGTCCACTTGTGTCTCCAGATAGACGCCCGGCTGCAGAGGCGAAGTCCTCGCCATGCATTCCAGGAGACCACCAGCATACCAGTTCATCAAAAGACTGCAGTGGACTGGGAGGAGCCCATGGAGTTGGTGCTGTCAGACCTCGAGTGTCACGGACAGAGATGGACAGATGACGTGCTGAGGGATTGTGCTTCTACTGTGGGGATCTTGGACACCTGGCAGGGAGTTGCCCCAAGAAGAACAGAAGGGTTGTGCAGACTGCAGCCATCCCTTAGCAACGCACTATCATGTTGGACAACCAGCACATTTGTGCAACCATGATACCCCGTTCGCACAAGGTAGCGTGCGTTCGGGGGGTGTGGAGTCCCAGGGCGGATGCCCTGCCGAGTAAAGTAGAGAACTCTGACCCTGCGAACTCGCTTCCACCTCGGACTGTTCTACCCATTGCATCCTGCGCTGCCATTTGTCATCCCGTGAGCAAGCAGTCTCTGATGCTGGATGCGCAGTGGGGTGACGACTAGGTGGAGCGATGAAAGGCGGAAGTAGGGCTGGCTTCCCCATGGACTTTGGAAGGGATCTTTTGAAGTATCGGGGCCAGCTCTATGTTCCTGCAGGGCACATCTGTAGACGGGTGCTCTCTCAGGTTCATGGCGCTTCTGCAGGGAGACATTGGGCGGGTTTCTGGACATTGCACCTGGCATCCTGTCAGTTTTGGTGGCCCTGTTTTGAGAAATGATGTGCGGAAGTGCGTGGAGTCATGTGTCCAGTGCCAATGGGCCAGGTCTGCGTGGAAGGCTTCGGCAAGATTCCAGCCCTGGCTGACCCCGGTCCCCACAGCACAAGACTTCGTTGCTAAGTTCCTGGCAGGGTACCAGTTTCTTGGACTGTGTTCCATGGAGACCGTCACCAACCCTTCCGACCCGCGTTCTGAGCATCGGAACTGGGGGAGGGGCCCTGCAGTGGGGGATAGTGTGGTGGCCTGGCAGGAGTCGGTGGAGCTGCCGCCAGACTCCGATGGCAAGGGGTCTTATGAATTGGCCTTGGAGGAGGTAGAGGACCCTGGACAGGGTGTTAAGGCTCATCCGGAGCTGTTAGAGCCACCGCCAGACTCCAACAGTATGAGGGCTGGTGGGTCGGCCTTGGAGAGGGTGGAGAACCCTGGACAGGGTGTTGACACCGCGCAGGGCGGGAGGAGAAGTAGTGGCCACCAGATACCTGGGGAGCATTGGATCAAGGGGAATGTTCCTGCAGGTATTTGGGAAGCACGAAGGAGGAAACACAGGAAATGAATGCGGGCCATCTTATGGACAATCCATTCCAAACTGCATCTGGACCGTCAGACTGGGGGGAAGGGCCCTGCGGTGGGGGATAGTGTTGTGACTCAGCAGAAATCTGTGAGTTGTTTCAGGATGCAGGATAATGAACAGCTGTTGCTCGTTAAGGTCTTCTCCTGCAGATAAAAGACTGATGGTGCCACGCCTTAGTCGCAAAAGTCAACATCATTCGTCGTTCATTTGTTCGTGAGTTCAGTTTCGTTCCTGTTCGAGTTAATGATTCAAAGAGGCACTTGGATAAGTGATTTGCTTTCTGTAAACCTGGTTTGCTGTAAGAGTTTTGTTTTTGCATTTGCTGTGTAACTTTTTGCCAGAGACTTTATCTATGTTTATTTTGGGCTCGCAGCCAGCTTGAGCCGGGACTGACAAAGATATTTCCTTTGAAGTTCTGTCTGGCTGTCGTTTGTGAACGAGCAAAGAGGGGGGTCAGAATAATTCCCAGTACTCAGTGACTGGGTCATACATAGTCGGTGGGGCGTGCATAGGCATTTTGTGTACAGAAGGCGATTTGAGTTTGCCGCTCAAGAATGGCTGCTTGATTGGATGCTGAGCTCCGGGCTGGATGTACTTGCTGGATTGCTACGCTCTTTTTGGTTCGCCTAGTTGCCTTCCAATCCCACCTTTGTTGCCAGTGTTAGATTGGGTAATGGATAGGTACACACAGGCTTAATGGTAACAATAGCTCTTTATTGAATACAACAAGTGAGAACAATCCAGCGAAGGTTGAGTCTGACAGCAGCCCTTTTATAGGGAGCTCTCAGAACCTTCAACCAATAGGATTAAACCTCTGTTCCTACCGGAACAGAGGACCTTGGTGAAAACCACTGTAGTTAGAACTGATATCTAACAGTAAATAACATGACTTAGCAAGTGAAATGAAATGAAATGAATATATGATTTTTATGTCTGTGAAATTAAAAGAAAGAAAAATATAATGTAATAGATGCAAATGAAAATAGCCTAATGTTGGAGAACTGTGCTGATGGATATGTGCAGGGAAGTAAAGAGATAGGTTTAATTATGAAAGTGGTATAATGTGGACAATTATGCATCAAACTTGTATTCATCATGCCAGCTTTAAAATATGACCTATGTGTCATGGCTCCTTCACTTAATAACCAAGAAAGAAACCACATTTTGCAGAATTAAGTGTACTTTTACTGATTATAAGTAATGAGAAGCTAAGCCAAGCTGGATCTGAGTAAAAAGGCGCAAAAGCTTTAGATATCAATATAGGATTCATCCCCGTCCCCTTGGTACCCCAGTCCATAGTCCAATCGTATATCACCACAGCTGTCAGGTGGGAGACATCTTCAAAAAGCATCATCAGGTTGGTATGCCGGACAGTTGGCCTTGGCGGGAAACTCCCCTCCTTCCACATGCACAAACGAATGGTGAGAACCCAATTAACAGTCCTCCTGTACAGATTATTTCTCTCACCCAAATACCATGCCCTCCCTCCCCATTTCAATGGCAGCAGAAAAGCAAGCAGCAAAACAGAGGCTGACACTATGTGTCTGTGCCATGTCTCATGTCCAACTGATTCAGAGATCAATTTTATTTGATCTCAAGGATTGTTTGAGCAACACGGTGGCTCAGTAATTAAGACACTGGGCTTGTTGGCTGGGAAGCCAGGAATCCAGTTCAAGACCCGAGCACCACATGACAAGGTGAGTTCCCATCCTGACCCCTGCTCCTGCCAACCTAGCATTTTGAAAGCATATAAAGACAAGTAGATAAATAGCTACAATTTTGTTGGGAAGGTAAAAGGGCTTTATGGCATCATGCTGGCCACATGGCTACAAAAATGTCTTCAGACAGTGCTAACTCAACGGCCTTGAAATGGAGATGAGCACCAACCCCTATAGTTGGCAATGACTAGCTGAGTAAAATCTGCGGAGACTCCTTTATTTGATCTTTTACCATTATTGTTTAGAAAATTGAAGAGAGAGAAAGAGAATCTTGTAATCTTTAAGACTTTTAAAAAGTTATTAACAAATTATACTTTTTAATACAAAGGGAGACATTTTTAATGGAGCAAATCATATAAAGTGAAACTGTATTCTAGGTATAACTACAATCCAGAGAGGGGCATTGGGAAATATTCTTCTCATGGATATGAATTAATAAGTGGGAATGAAAAAAGAAATCTAGAAAAAGAGATTGAATGATTCAGAGATCCAAGAATGATTTAGAAAGGTAATGGTTTGGTGAGTATATTCTTGGAAAAATGTCTATGTTTTGAATATGCGCTTTAAGCATAAATCTATCTCTATGTTCCCATGGCAATAGAATAAATATAAAAGTGTACTTGTTTTGATTCCTTAATATGAAATATTGAAAGACTTAATGAGGGTGATAAAAGGATTTTTGGGGGGAGTGTCAAAGTGGACTTTGGAAAATAAACATGGAAGAAAAGAAAAGAAGGAATGAAATGATAATGATAGTACAAAGCAAATAGCACGTACTGTATAAAAATATTAAAAGAATGATTAATGTCACTGGAGAATAGAAAGTATAATTGAACCGAATAAATAGCATTGTTATCCATGGATGGGAAAGATGAACATAAAAATATGTTCGCTGAAAAAAAAAAGGAGGATGAAAGATATTGCATAATATGTAGACCAAGAAGAAGACAGTTGTAAAGAATTAGAGTAGTTAAAAAGATGGAAAATGTAGAACAATTGTAATATAATTAAACACTTATTTTGTAAAGGATTGAAGAAATCTAAACAAAAAGTCTCACAAAGTGAATGAAATTCAGAATATAAGAGTAGAATTGCTCCAAGATGAAACTGAAATAAAATAATGCTAGAAAGAAGTATTTTAGAGATTTGGAGGGTCAATATGAGAATGATAATGATATGTCAAAGAGGGAAGTTGAAATGAATACTATAAAAATTAGGACACAAGGGGAAATTATGAAAAATATCAGATGTCCTGTGAGAATGTTGAAAAATAAATTGAAGACTACAGGTGCAGAAAGTATAATGCAAAATTAAAATATGGACGTGTTTGCTTAGAGCTGCACATACTGTTAATTATGTCAGTGCCTGATGATTAAAAAGATGCTGTTCCAGTTTCGCTATACAAATGATAGATATCGAAAGTAAAAACCAAAAACTACATGTTTGTTAAATATGTCTGGCAGAATTCTGATTTTAAAAGTTAAAGAAGTGAAAGTGAGCATAATTTGTCACGCGCAATGATGGTTTATGCCAGGCAGGGGTGTGTGAGAACAGATTTTTAAAAAAACTGAAAATGGCTTTCAAATATGAGAAAATTTATTGTACTCTTTGTTAATTTAAAGAAAGCATAAAACAAATAATCTTGAATTAAGGAATGTTTTACTATGTAGTTGAAGCAGGGTGGCAGAATTCAATAAAAGTGGTACAGGATGGAAGCAAGGCATGCCTGGGAGTTAAGTGAAATGCTTAGTAAATAGCTGAACCTTCACTAAGTAGTAAGATAAGAGTGTATAAAATCCCTGTGCTTGTTTAATGTATTTCTAGATAAAGGAACGTGGAATTTGTCTGGAAAGATTAGAGGTGTGTGTTGGCTGGATTGTGAATAAAACTGTACTTTTGTGCACTGATAATTTTGTGTCTTGACTAAGAATCAGGGTGATTTGTAGCAAAAATTAAGTAGTGTGAAGCTAGAAGTTAGTTCAGATCTGAAAACTAATGCACCAAAAAACATAGTAGCTGTGTTGAATAGATAAAATGGAGTGGATATTTCAAATTATACATCAATTGCAAAACAAATAAAAATAGGACAAGTAGCTGAATTTTATAACTTAGTAATGTTTACTAAAAATGAGAGAATAATGGGAAAAATTTAAGAATACCAAATACTGGTATAAAGGTAGTAGGTAGTATTGTGGAGAGAAATAAATAATTGCCAAATCATTGAAAAATAGGTTGTTATATGTAAATGACAGATGGGTAAGTTCCACATTATGGGAATAAATTACTTATGAAATGTTTGTGGTAAAAGGAGAAGGGATAGAATTTAGAAAGAATAGCTATGGCACGAATGTGAATTAAAAACAAACATAACTGACTACTTCAAAATCAGTACATTATGTGGTCTCATCATGTAGAAAGAATAAATGAAGATCAAATTGCAACATGAGTATGTGAGTAATAAGGTTGAGAGATGCAGGAATATTAGAAAAATATATGGTTGTGGTGTTGTTGATAGGACCCTTGAAAAGAGAGAGAAAAGAGAAATTTAAATAACAAAAGGCAACACTGCATATAAATTGATATTTTAAATAAACTATTAGAATTTTAAAAGAGAACAAAAACTAACAAAAACTGATATTTAGAATGAAGAAAGAAAAAAGAAATGAGTGCAGAAATCAAAGAAAACAAAAAGATTATGAAGAAGTGACTTCCTACTTTCTTTTACAGCAGTTGCAAGTATGAATATAAATTGCTCTATGATTATAGCATTGCTTCCATTTTTCTATAATCTTTTTAAAATCATCAAATATTGGTGTTTATTATTTTTAGTAGGCTTTCTTTTCTTTTTCTTAACCCAGGTGTTTGATTTCATTGCATTCAAGGGTATTTCTTACTCTTTTTATATACTCTAGCTATTGTTGTTTAGGTGGAAAAATAATAGTTTCATACCTATTGATATATGGAGGCAGGGTATCTTTAGGATGCAGTTAAAAAAAATCAAGATGGTAATGAGATCAAGGTTCACCTTTTTTCTCTGCAACATGTATATGAAACAGGCAGAATTTTGATTGTGTCATCGTGGCCACCATTGGTCTCCAAATTTCATGATTAAATAAAAATTAAATCTTGACATTTTTGAACGTACAATAGCAATAGCAGTAGACTTATATACTGCTTCATAGGGCTTTCAGCCCTCTCTAAGCGGTTTACAGAGAGTCAGCATATTGCCCCCAACAATCTGGGTCCTCATTTTACCCACCTCGGAAGGATGGAAGGCTGAGTCAACCCTGAGCCGGTGAGATTTGAACCGCTGAACTGCTGATCTAGCAGTAGCCTGCAGTGCTGCATTTAACCACTTCGCCACCTGTAGAAATGTCTACATTAAGGTGAACAGACGTCCCGCTTTCAGCGGGACAGTCATGATTTATAACAATTTGTCCAGTGTCCCAGGGTGTTTTTTAAAAAGTCCCAATTTTCTGGCTTCATGTTGAAAGCCCAGTGGATTTGCTTAAGAAATCCTAACCGGGGCAAGACAAAAGACACCCTGTCTAATCCCTCTCTATGTCTCAGTACTTTCATTGAAGATATTAAAACGTTAAAGCAACAAAATGGACCCCAGCCCCCCGGACCCCTTTTACCTCATTTTATAAGAAAAAATGATCAAGTACCATAGAGCTCCAGGAAATACTTGGCTAGAGAAGCCGCGAGTGTTCCTTCCTGGATTTTCCGGAGGGGAGGGGCACGGATGTTGGAGGTCGGCTCGTGTGGGAAAAATGGTGGCAAAGTTTCTTTGAAAAATATTTCCTGACTAATTTCACCATTTTAATTTGCTCAGTTCTTTGTATTAGCATCTACATCATTCTGGATTGACTTGGAGTGCTCACTTGTGCCTGCTGGTAAGTGAGCTGGGTTTTCTTCTTTTATTTTTTAATGTATTTTAAAATAATATTTTATTTATTGTGCATAGGATTTTTTAAAATAGTTTTATTCTGTGTGGATTCTTTTTTAAATTGTCTTAGACTATTTAAAAAAAGATTCTATCCAAAATAAATTTAAGTGAAACCATTTTTAAAAATTCTATGCACAATACTTTGAAATATATTGTGCATAGAAAGAATAATTTGAAATGTTTTACTTCAATTTATTCTGTGTGGATTCTTTTTTAAATTGTCTTAGACTATTTAAAAAAAGATTCTATCCAAAATACAAAATACCAGCTGCAGTTATTCACTTAAGAACTGTGGCAAGAAAGGTGGTATAATGGGTTTAGTGACCAAAGTTACAATGGCATTGAAAAAAGTGACTTATGTTACTAACTGATCAGCTGCAGTTATTCACTTAAGAACTGTGGGAAGAATGGCATTGAAAAAAGTGACTGATGACCATTTTTCACACTTAGCGACCATTTTCACACTTAGTGACCGTTGCAGCATCCTCATGGTCACGCGATCAAAATTTTGATGTTTGGCAACAGATTCATATTTATGATGGTTTCAGTGTCCTGGGGTCATATAATCACCTTTTGACAAAGTCAGATGGGGAAACCAGATTCACTTAAGAACTGTGGCAAGAAAGGTGGTATAATGGGCTTAGTGACCAAAGTTACAATGGCATTGAAAAAAGTGACTGATGACCATTTTCACACTTAGCAACCATTTTCACACTTAGCCACCGTTGCAGAATCCTCATGGTCACGCGATCAAAATGTTGATGTTTGGCAACAGTTACAATTTATATTTGTAAATTGTAGTTATGTTGAAATAAAAAAAATTACAATACTATTTTTGCGTTATATGAAAATATTTGTTGCTCCGTATAAAATTTTTAATCAACCCCTCCCCCCCCGTCAAAGGTGTCTCTCTTTACCAATCTGAAAATCTGGTCACCTTAATCTACATGAATATTTATGTTATGGACTGAATCCTAAGTAAATAACTATCTTTACTGCATTTGCACAAGTTAAAATGAAAATGCTGGCAAATCCTTTCAGTATTCACTGTAAGAAAAAAATAAAATGTAAAAGACTGGGGGATATTTATGGTAAGATCTGCAAGGCCTTTTGTTCTATACTGCCAATGTAATTATCAGAGTCTTCAATGATGATTGGGGGGGGGGGGGGGAAACAACCAGTAAAATAAAACATAATCTCTCTAATAATACAGAATAAAATACCACCCACCCCATCCATATATAAAAAAACATATTAAAAAGGGAACAGTGGGGAGTTTGAGCATATCAAGACACCACTAAACTTTAAAAACCTGCCTGGATAAAATTCTCATCTAAAATTTTATGTCTTAAAATGTGAACAAGATTTTATCATGTAGACAAGGTCTAGGGATCATAAATAATTGTGGGCTACCTTTTAGCAGTAACCAGGTTGTTAATGCTAAAAGTGGGAGGGACAACAAAGAAACAATGATTGTAGTGAAAGTGCCGGGGTTATCAATGGAGATAAGGTAAAAACTATCAAGTTTGCAATTGTAATCTTGTTTTTTTTTACAGGCCCTCTTCCCTTTTCGAGACATTCTTGAAAAGATCAATGATGGAAAATGGGCTATGATGCTACAGTAGACTGGATGTGAGGAAGTTAGGTTTTTAAATTTTTCACCATCTTTATTGGGAGGAGGACAAACATAGTATATTATGCCTATTTGGGCCCTAAAAATTATCCCCATCCTTCCTCAAAAGCAGAGGATATTGTGATATCTTTCAGTCGGGTCATAGGACTAACTGGAAATCAATAAGTAGGTTATTCATCCAGTTCCGGTGGGGAAGAAAAGAAATTAATCCAGGAATCCTACAAAAGTTATTTGTATGGTGGCATTTTTCCCATTTCAAAGGAAATGTCCGTTAGTTTATAGCCTGATTTTATATTCTGGAAATCAAATTTTATCTCAAGAAAGTTAGCTAAATTAATGAAGTTAATCTAAGTAAAACTGGTCCACTAGGGCCAAAGACTGGATCTATTTTGGCCCCAAATGCTTTGTTGTGTTAACTCAGGAACACTTTTTTTTTTAATGAGCTGGGGGAAAAAAAACTGCTCAAAATAAACTTTTTCTGTATTTTGAAGATGTATATACTTTAAATGCAAAGTGCCACTCTGTCCAAATTTGTAAAAGTCAATTGACATTGCATGTCAAACACTTACACATGTGGGTGCAAAAATCAACAGTGTTTTCAACCCTGAACGATATATACGTATTTCCTCAAAATCAGTAAACTGTGTCATTCACAATATAGTGTTTCAGGAAAGAGTATATCTGCAACAATTCACACAGGGTATGATTTACAAGTGACACTGGAGGTTTAAGTAGTTTTAATTCATGGTTTCAGAGTTTTAGGGAGAGAATAAAACTTGAGAGGACATTAATTTTATACTGAAATTACCAATTACATCATACGTTGGTGTTTGAATATTCTTCCCCTGGGTGTCGGCTATCCATTTAGGACATATTTTAACTTTAGTACTCAAAATTAAATTTATGAAACAAGAATGACACTTTGGGGGGGGGGGAATTAAGACCATAAGTATTTTGAGGTAATATGTTGAGGTAAGTATGATCCATGACCTTTCATTTTGTTGTTGTACACTCTGTATGTACACTGTGAGCTTATGCACCAGAGACAAATTCCTTGTGTGTCCAATCACACTTGGCCAATACAAAATTCTGTTCTGTTCTGCTCCATTCTGTTCTGTTCTGTTCCATTCCGTTCTCTTCTCTTCTCTTCTGTTCATCTGTGACATCATTACAAATAGCTCTGAAATAGTCAAAAGTATCCTCTAGTTGTATGAAATTGAAATGCCTTATTAAACTTGGCTTCTCACATCTTGGCCTTTTGGCTAATAACAAAGGTAGTGTATTAAACTTGTATTGCTTGTATTGCAAATTCATAAACTACGGTATATTTTTGTGTGGATGGGTTCAAGGAAGCATTATCAACCATGATGACTTTTATTCCATCCTGTGCGTCAGTCGCAGATACTGGTTGACCTGTTTCTTCCTTTGCCTGAGAGACAAATGTTGAGAACACATCAGATGTTATCTCCTGTGAATATTCTTAGCAGAAAAGAATAGAAAAACTTGAACTGGAAATGAACTATGATTTCTTCTTAGGTGTCACAACCCTTTCCTTGAAAACTCCTTTTCAAAGGAAAATAAATAACTTATTTTCAAAGTATTTGGGAGTATGTTATTAACCAAAGCAAATCATTCCAGTCTAATTTGTATGATCGAAAAAGAATAATAATTATACAACCGTTATAATTAATTTAACTGAGAATTAATCTAAGCTAAATTAATTATGGCTAATATAAGAAGCATTGATATCAGTTGTTTGAAATATTTCACCAAGGCTTTATTCACCTAAAAAGTTTAATTAAATGGATTCTTATCTTGTATGAAATGGTCTAGAAAGGTATAAAGCAATCAAGAAAGTTTGCTGTTCTTTCATTTATTTGAACCTATCCAGTTCCAGTAAGAACCTTAATTTGGTTCAAAATATCATTTCAAGGTCCACATATAATGCAACTGCATATATTGCATTGATGTTACTCAGAAGATGCCACAATTAAAGTAAAACTTACTTTTTACACTGTTTTTTTGCATGTATGTTCCATATTATTCAGTTAAGGCCAACATGTGTTATCTGTGCCAATGCTAATAAATTTGAGGGTTTTAGAAGGAATTTGCACTCCTGCAGATGGACAGCTTACCTTGCTCTCAATTATGATTGATCAGATGCTTCTCTAACAATATATAAACAAAGATACAAAGCAGTGGCTGTATTATTACCAAATAAGAAATATCAATAAGTCCTGTTTTAAACGCCATTGCTAAATCAAAATACATTCATTTCAAGTGATAAACAAAATAAATTGCTTTGACTGATTACCATTTTTTAAATATTATCAAATGTTAACCATGCAACAGTTGGATTCCATGCAGTTGGAAGATATTTGTGTAATTGAAATCTGGGGCTAATTGCTAGCAGGATGAAGAGGGTGGGAGACATTGTTAAGCAGATGCTGCATCCAATATGCTCTAGTTTCTATTTCCAGAAAATACACATATTTTATTTATCCAGAGGCAAGTTCAAATACTGACTTCGTATTTAAAAGGATGGAATTAGAGGGAATTATTACATTTCCTTTTCATTCTAATGCATCATTCATTTAAAATATCACATCTGCCCATTTAGCAGAAACATATAACAGCATTCCATGACATCATCAGTCGATTTCCCATTGGTCAGGGAAGCAGCAGTAGATATTAAAGGAAAAGAGAGAAGCCAAACTGGAAGGGTGGAAGAACCCATGTATAGTTTAAACTGCTGATAAAACCTTCAAGAATGTTAAAGTAACAGGCTACATTTCTTTGCAGGTGCAAAAAAGGAGGACCAATTAATTAATAGTTGTCAAAACCAATTGTAACTAATTATTCTGCATTATTAATATAAATGGTATTAATCAAGTTGAACAGTATAATCTACTCAGTGATAATTTCTATTTTTGTTTCAGGAGAAACATAACATGAGCCATTTTTAATGATTGTCAATAAGATATAATCCAAGGCCCAGGTCCCAGATCCGGCCTGTGGGGTTCTTAGATCTGACCCATGGGGCCACTCTGGAAACAGCGAAGGACTAGTCCGCGGTGCCTCTGCCAGGAACATTGGAGCTCGGGAGAGTCAGATGTTCGGTGCCTCCTGTACCTCAAAAATAATAAGATCTCGCCGAAAATAAGGCCGTGCTTATTTCAGGGGTCAAAAGAAAATAAGACTGTGTCTTAATTTCGGGGAAACACAATATTATACTATTAAAATTAATATATAAGTGCTCTTCCAATACAAACATACATATTATGCAGTGTACTAAGAGCTGGTTGATGTAGTAATATCAAGTTCCTCCCTCACCCAAGTGACACAATCTTGTTTTGTCTTAAAAGAAAAAAAAAAGCCACCACCACAACAACATGATACTCAGGTTGAAAAGCAGACACTCTGTACACTAATATTATCTGAAAACGTATTTGCTTGTATACATAACAAAATGCTTATAGATTTTACTAAGTGACAAACTACTATTTCTTTTTTGACTAGACAGTGATAGATTTGTAAATTGAATTCTATTGTTTCCAACAAATTGTGAAATGTACTAGCTGCAACTAAAAGCTATTTAGTTTATGAAGTGTGAAAATAAATAAATAAAAGTCTTAAACTTTTCCTTCCCTGCTTTTAATCCTTTTGAAAAACAAGCTTTTTCAGTCCCAAAAAAGAAATTCATAGATGGATGAGACTAGCTGTTTTGAAATATTTTCATACAATCATAGCTTAACTTTATGACGGGCAGATAAAATTCAGCACAAGCTCTTTTCTGATCAATGGCACATTAAAAATTTCAGGCTGGAAATTATAGCCTGAATTACAGAAGTTGTAATCCAATGCATATGAAAAACTGAAATAATGATTATAGCAATACTTATTTATTTCTGTGGGACACTCTACAATCCCAAACAATTCTCATTGCATAATTAAATTTTAAAAACTTCATATTTTGCGGCTATAACAAGAAAGATCACACTTCTGCACCGAGAATGGTGCACACTAACAATGAGCTCAGTGAAATGTTTAATATCACTATCAAGAAAATTCTAAACCAATTATCATCATCTAAGTAATCTTGTCTTTTGTTTAAACCTCAGTATGAAAATTGAGTGGCATTTGCTTGTACACAAAAAGGTGAAACTAAAAAGAATGAACGACTTTCATTTCGCTGAATCAAACTACAAAAATCAGCTATTATTTTAAAAGTGATTAGACATATTGGTTCATAATTAAACACACCATTATCTGTGGGTTATTCAAAATCAGATGAAATAGAATATATAACATTCACAATATTTTAACTCCTACTGATATGAAGCCATGAATATCTTAATTTTTACTATTATAGAGATTAAGTATATGTTCAAATAATGGCAGTCCTTAGTTCATGTAACCCAGACAGAATGCTTGGGGATGTTTTATCACTATGACATTATGTTGAAAGAATGACAAAGACATTACAATTAAAAGTGTCTTTGCGCAGCCAGTTTATAAATATTTTGCAGACAGTCTTTTCATGCTATTTTGCAAGCCTAGAGATTGCATTTCATTGCTGTGAGTTGGCCCGAATTGTTTTAAGATCGGCAGCCGTACACATAATTTTGAGTGAATTAATTAAAAATTTACATCTAAAATAGCATCTCAATGTCCATTCATGCAAACTCTCAATATTCTTATGTTCTATCTACTTCTGTAATTAGGGAATATCAAGATATTTGCTAATTATATTATCCAAAAAATGCTGTCTTGCAGCCAACTATTAAAGCCCAGTAAAAAAAAACATTTTTTTTTAATTTGACTGGAAATTTTTATCCTATTGGATAAATAGAGTGGACTTGCCCAGGAATAGTTTGAAGATTCCATTTATCTGCTCTTATTTTAAAAATATTTTTAATCCCCTGCAGATAGGAACAA
This sequence comes from Thamnophis sirtalis, assembly GCF_051295495.1. Classification (NCBI taxonomy): domain Eukaryota; kingdom Metazoa; phylum Chordata; class Lepidosauria; order Squamata; family Natricidae; genus Thamnophis; species Thamnophis sirtalis. Next base: position 29,592,853 of record NW_028261387.1, read on the forward strand.
GTTATAAAAATGTATACCTTCACTAGCACCTTTTTTCTTCCCAAATCAAGCTGTAAGAAGATGTGGATTAATTGTCCCTCAACCATTGCAAATAGTTAATCACGAAGCAATGGAGTCCACCAGTGGTCATTTAGAAAGGAAGTTGTTGCAAGTAGTTAGAGCACTATAGCTGAAATCATTCCTTTTTCTTGTGTTTTGCTTTGCTTTTCCATACCAGGATATTGTAACCTGCTGAAATGTGATAAAATATCAAAGTTAATGATGGTAGTGCAAAAATGATAAGCCAGTCTTCCAATCTGCTGCCCTTAAATCAGTAAGGTGGACAGGGAAATAGGAATGAATGAGTTCACTGTTGTCACACAGAAGTGCTTTCAAAAGGAACTTTCATAATCTTTGAATGGGCTGGAATGCTGGAAAGAACAAAGATCAACTGAGGGATTTACTAACTCTGCAGCTGATAGAAATGAATTGGCAAGGATTTAGAGAGCTGTGAAAAATGGGAAGGGGAAAATATGGGGAAATTTTAATTCAACCAATGTCCTCCGGGAAAGGAAAGTGTTTTAGAGTATTTGGATATTTTCACTAAGGGAAACACATGCAACAGAGAAGCTTTAATCATGAGTTGGCATCATTTAGGTGTCGTGCTATGTGAATGGCATGCAAAGCTAGGGTTAAATAAACATTTGATTTATTTATATATTTACTGCTGTGACCTACTTTTTGGGAAGGGCTGCTTTGCTGCTCTAAGGCCTAATAGCAAGTTTATCACATCTGAACAATTATTTCACGAATCAGGCTTTAGCTGGAGAATGAAATATTGTATTCAAGTATAATCAGTAGGAGGATATGGAAGTACCAGAGCAAGAATAAACCTACATAGGAATAGCACTTAGTACTTAGACTTATATACCACTTCACAATGCTTTACAGCCTGCTCTAAGTGGTTTACAAAGTCAGCCTATTGCCCCCAACAATCTGACTCCTCATTTTACTGACCTCAGAAGGATGGAAGGCTGAGTCAACCATGAGCCGGTGATTATGTTTCACACTTACAACCTTTGTAGCAGCTCCATGATCCTGTGATCAAAATTCAAATGCTTGGCAACAGGTTCATACTTATGACCGTTGCTGTGTCCCAAGGTCATATGATAATCTTTTGCAACCTTTTGACCAGCATAATCAATGAGGAAGCCAGTTTCACTTAACAACTGTGCTACTAACTTTATCAACTGCAGTGATTCATTTAATAACTGTGGCAAGAAAGAGCGTAACATGGGGCAATACTCACTTAACAAATGACTCACTTAACAGAAATTTTGAGTTCATTTGTGGCCATAAGTCAAGGACTACCAGTAGTCATCAATCCTTCAAGGTAGACCATGTTTGAACAGCCAAGTCATGATGACTAAACGTACTTTTATTACAGAGTTAGAATAATAGGCAGACCATGCAGCTCTGAACATGCCTCCTCCCTCCCCTGGGTTTATCCTAAAGAAGACTTCACTAGAGAGTCAAGTCCTCTCAGAGAGAAGTCAAAATGTCTCTGTGGGAAATGCCTCTTTTGAAAGTGTCTGTCTGCTCAGACATGCACTTGGGTACTAGAGAAGATGCTGGTCTTCTTATAAAAGTCTTCGGCACAATCCCCTAATGCAGTGTTTCTCAACCTTGGCAACTTGAAGATGTCCGGACTTCAACTCCCAGAATTCCCCAGCCAGATGCTGGCTGGGGAATTCTGGGAGTTGAAGTCCGGACATCTTCAAGTTGCCAAGGTTGAGAAACACTGCCCTAACGGTAAGCAGAAAGAGAAGTGCACCACATTGTTTTTTAATAGGATTTAAATTTGCTTTTAGTCCAGAGTCAAATCACTATACCAGAGGGAACTATACCAGAAAATTGTATTTCATTGTTTTACAGTATTTGTATAAAGCTGTTTGGATAATAATCACATAATAAAACCGTTTTCTGTTCACAGCCAAAGGTGGTTTATTTTATTTATTTTGCCCTTTCTAGGGAGTTGGAAAAGAGTTCCCTTTCAGCCCTAATCAGGATAGAGGCATTGCTTTGAGATCAAGTTTGTTAAATTAAAAAACAGACAAACCCCACCTTGTATATGAGATTGATAGTTCTAGGGCAGGGGTAGTCAACCTTTTTATACCTACTGCCCACTTTTGTATTTCTGTTAGTAGTAAAATTTTCTAACTGTCCACCAATTCCACAGTAATGGTGATTTATAAAGTAGCGAAGCAACTTTACTTTATAAAATTTATAAAGCAGAGTTACAGCAAATCCCTACTGCCCACCATGAAAGCTGGAACGCCCACTAGTGGGTGGTAGGGACCAGGTTGACTACCACTGGTCTAGGGGCTCTCTAACCTTGGCAACTTTAAGCCTGGCGGACTTCAACTCCAAGAATTCCCCAGCCTACTGGCTGGGGAATTCTGGGAATTGAAGTCCGCCAGGCTTAAAGTTGCCAAGGTTGGAGACTTCTGGTTTAGGTTTCAAACACAGAGGGCCTAAGTGTTATTTATAGAAAGGCTATTTCTACATCTAGATTTTTTTTTCTTTATAGGAAGATAAATTATCATACATATAATGTTAATGGCTGCATGTCTTAAACTAATCACTCTATAGATAACATTAAATTAATTACCTCAGAGGATATTAAAAATATGAATAAAATCATGTTGCACAACCATCCTTCTTAGAAAGAAACTTGTTTTACTTGTGCAATATACTTACCTTTTATATTTACATATACTCTTTTATATTAATTGACAATATTTATTGTGACTTGAAATATCACATGCATTTAATTTATTTCAACATTAAATGGGAGACAAAGAAAGTAAACTCTGGTTCATGTTTCTTTCAAAATAATACACAATCAGTTAAGCAAAACTCAGATGGTCAGTGGCTGATCTTATCAACACTGCCCACTGGATTCAAAAATCTCCAAAGAAACTTAAGGGAATATAAACAACCAGGGGGGGGGGGAATCCTATAAATTTCTTTTCGATCTTTAACCCTCAATTTCTCAACAAAGTTTATTAAACATTGTGTTTCAAAGTTGCATATTTTCAGGTGTGGATCATATGTTCCTTCAAAATTAATAGCCTTAAAATAACGAGAATGTTCAAAGACTTCAAACTCAAAATGATCAGAAGTAATTCTTTTGGGGAGAAAATAGACCACATCCTTACTTAAATATGATGTGGGATTAAATTAAAACATAGCTTAAGGAATGCACTTCTCATTTCTTAACTGACTCATAGGAACTGACTTATAGGAAACTGATTTTCACTGGGGTAAATGAGAAACAATATTCTTACCACTTTATTTAAAACCAGGCACATGGGGAATAATGCAGGGCAACCATGAACGATATATAAAACAGAATCTTGATAAACCTGGCTTTAGCGTTCAATTTTCTCTGATCTATTTCTTGTCCATAGAATAGGAAGCATTGGATATTATTATAAGATTAATTATATTTATCTTCATAAATTACACTAACTGGATTCTAGATAATTGGAGAGATGACTTGCACACAGTATGTTTTCTTATAGCTGTTTTGTTAGCCAGCTAGACTCTATTTGTTGTTGCGGCAGAATATCAATTTACTTAATAAATAAATGTCTTGACACAGCAAAGATAAAATAAGTCCAGGTGCAAAGAACCAAATGGCAGGCTTCATCATTAATGTGACTTGATTCTAATTAAGCTAAGTTAGGGAAAATATTCAAAACACAACTTCTAGAATTGTTTCCTATCTCTTAATAACAGCTTCTTTCTGGGTCAGACGACTGAGAAGAGAGAAGAGGGGAGGGAGTAATATTTATAAAAACAACAATTTAAGGTAACAGTAAGAAGGTCCTGGTATATTTGGCCAGTGAGATCTGAAAAAGCATGTTTTTTTCAGCTTGTATAATAGGTAGAATAATCAGGAATAAACTATTCCAGAGGCAAGGGGCAGAGGTGGGCTGCTCCTGATTTAGCCTGGTTTGGCTGAACCAGTAATGGAATTGTGGCCTGGGTTGCAGAATTGGCAGCGACCCAGGATCGCCACACCCCAAACTAGTTCACTGATCTCTTATGCTATTGCTGGCATGTTTCTGCACATGCGCAGAACAATATTTAGTCAACTGCACATGCACCAGCAACACATGGTCGGTGCACGCATGAGCAAAGCAAGCAGCAAACCAGTATAGGAACCCACCTCTGGCAAGGGGATATCACTGAAAAAGCTTGAGGTCTCTGTAGATGGCCTTCCCTTGCATTTGAGACACTAAGCAAACCTTCTTTAGTTACACAGGCAGATTGAACTCAGAGAAGGAAGTCTTGGAGATATCTGGATCCCAAAACATGTAGGACTTTAAAATTGATAACAGCACTTCAAACTGCAGTCCAAAGCCAACCGGCACATCTGTCTCAAATTTGACATCAAATTTGGTTCCCATAAAATGGGTTACATTCATTCAAAATTTTTATCAATATCTTGAAATTTGAAAGTTTTGATTTTTTGCTTGAATATGTTATCGGAGTTGATTGAAAAGTAAAGTGTTGCAACCATTTGGAGGATTGTACTAGAAACAGAAAATGCATTTCCTTTTGATCTCAGAACAAAGAATCCACATTACCAAACTAACTTCTTCCAATGGAATGATATTTAAAACAACATACTTTCTTTTCTGGAAGAACAAAAATAGGGAGGTTGAGAACAAGCAAGGCAGTGCTAACTACTACCAGACACCCAAGTTGCATAAAAAATTGTAAATGGGTTGATTTTGAAATTATTTTAAAACGCCATAAAGCACCCCTTAGGATACAACCAAATCAATGATTGATACATTTATTGATTGATTGACAGGATTCTCACTTTTTCAGTTTTTAAATACATTCAAGAAATCTCCTGAAGCACTTAGCCAATTACAGAAAACTCTTACTCTCTAATCTCTTACTGACATTTTTTTTTCTGTAAGCCCCAACTATAGTAATAATACCAGCTCAGACTTATCATACCTTAACAGCCTTTCTTGGGAAGAAAATACCAGTTTATGAAACTATACTTTTGCTGCTATGGTTTTTTGTTTGTTTTTAAATTGCTTCCAAACACTGTTAAAATTACCACATTGGAGCCAAATGTAGTATCTATCTATAACTTTTGTGTTACTGGCAAAAGGATTACTAGTTTTTAGAATGTCCCAGGATCAACTGGCAAGCAAAATATATTCTAAAAAATTCATAAATCACCAAGAACAAGAAGAAACACATTCACACACCCAAAGTCAACCAGACCTCAAGCCAGTATTAAGTTAAACAAATAAATAGAAGCTCATCAACATAGGGTAGTCCCAAAACAATATGGAGTCCTCAGCATAACTCAAGTAGATGCATTCTTGAAACTTTACAGCAATGGAATCCTAAATGTCCATAAGAGATCATCACAAACTTCTGAACTTTAAATTCCCCTAAGGTAACCATGTTGTACCAGTAGTCTTGCTATTTGCAATCTCAGCACATCATTAGAAACAGTGGATGAACAATAGGTATATAAACACCCGACAAACTTCCTTTATGTGCATCTTGCTATCTTGAAGAACTGAAGCAAATCACATAGCAAAACTAGGCAACTATAGTCTCTTTACAACCTGTGGACTTTAACTCCCAGAATTCCAGAGCCATCTACAGGTGATAATGGGGCCATAGTTGTCACATAATCCATTGCATCATGACCAATGGACCCAAATTACATAACTCTGGCATCTGTATGATGAGGTCATGATGTGCAGTTGATGGGATGGCTTCTACTGGAGTACACTAATAATAAGGACACATAAACACAAATGCCTTAAAATATTTTTAGGTGTTTTTAAAGGTTCAGCAGTATTTTATCAAGCAAATAATGACTTGAAACTGCAAAGATGCTTCTCCTGACTGAATTGGGACAGAGGTTGAGCTGTGCTATTCAACCCCTCCATCTCCACATCTAGCCAAGTAGTCAAAGAAAAATAAGGGAGGGAGAGGGCAGAGACAGATGCACACTCATAGCTGAGGTCAAAACCTAAAAGGGCCAATTGTTTTTTAATTTAAAAAATATATAAATTATGACTCCTTCTTTTCTTTTCATATGCTAACATGGTTACATTTTATTAAAGCCAGAAGCTTCCAAAATTAGAAATATCCCAAGCTTTTCTACCACTCTGAGAGGGCCTGAGCACCTGATATAGGAAAATAAATTATATTTGGTGGGTGCAGCTGGAAGGTAAACTATCGTTTATTACATAACATGTGTTCCAAAAGAAGAAAAAATTATGTACATCCTGTTGTTTTGCTCTCTGGCAGTAGATTCCACCCGAGACCAAACCTGAAATTTAGATGGAACTTTCCTCGACATTAGACAAGTTTTGCCTGTTTTGTTTCTTTAAAAAAAGACTGGCATACATAAAAGAATTTCTAAAAAAAACCACAAGATCCTCGAAGGAGGCTGTCATCCCAAAGAGGTTTGTTTATTGACATGAATGCACACCCCACCCCTCTTCCAGGCAGCTGGTTAAATCAAACTGTCCAGACCTTGTGAACTGCCATGAAACATCAGGAACACGTGTGAAGCCTAATGGTATACTTAGAAATTTAACTTTCCCCAATGATGGATGGCTGAAATGAAAAATGGGAAGTTTGTCCTTTGAAGAATTCATTTATCTTGGTACTTGAGAATAAAACCCCAATGGCAGCCCTGGAAGATTCTTTCTGGAGTTTTAAAGCAACAATGGCATTGACAGCTAAGCATTCCTACATGTTAGAAACACCCTTTACAGCACATTCTATTTTTGTGGCACTATTTAAACATTTCTTCATACAAACATTATTATCACAATTATATCACAGCGGCCAGTTGTTTTGCCGGATTTGGCATTGATTACTAGTCGGGTCCCACCCAGGGGCCTAGGACGTTGTTAAATATTTTCGTAATATGCATGCGGATCCAAGCAGTGCGGCTTTTTGAATTTGACTGATGGTGATTTTGTCAATTTTTAACTGTTTTAAATGTAATTCCAGTGCTTTTGGAATAGCACCTAGTGTGCCAATTACCACTGGAATTACCACTGCTGGTTTGTGCCATAGTCGTTGAATTTTGATTTTTAAGTCCTGGTATTTTGCAATTTTTTCATGTTCCTTTTCGGTGGCCCTGCTATCACCTGGTATTGCAATGTCTATGATTGTGACCTTATTTTTCTCAACCAGTGTGATGTCTGGTGTATTATGTTCCAGTATTTTGTACGTTTGTATACGAAAATCCCATAAGATCTTGACCATCTGATTTTCAGTGACTTTTCAGACTTATGTTCCCACCAATTTGTTGTTGTTTTAATATTATAATTTTTGAACAAATTCCAGTGGATCATTTCTGCTACTGAATTGTGCCACAATTTATAATCAGTCTATGCGGTTTTTTTTACAGCAGCTGAATATGTGATCAACAGTTTCATCAACTTCTTTGCAAAGTCTGCATTTGGCATCATCAGAGGATTTTTCGATTTTGGCCTTAATAGCATTTGGGCGGATAGCTTGTTCTTGCACAACCAGCATTAGTGACTCTGTTTCTTTCTTTAATGTACCTGTTGTCAAGCATAACCAAGTTTTTTCACTATCCACTTTATCTTTTATTTTTTCCCAGAAATTGGCCATGCAATGCTTTGTTCTGCCAATTCTCCATTCTTGATTTTATCACATCTTTTCTGTATTCTTGTTTCATCTGTTGGACCTTCAGTAGATTTTTATTCTTTACTTCGATTAATAGATGTTCTTGACTTTCTCTTAAATAATCAGCCAGTGCATGTTTTTCTTCTTCAACTATTTGCTTCACTTGTAATAATCCTCTGCCACCTGATTTTTGGGGCAGGTAAAGTCTATCAGTGTCACCATGTGGATGTAAACTGTAGTGCATTGTCATTAGTTTCCTGGTTTTTCGGTCCAAAAGGTCCAAATCAGCTTGTGTCCAGTTAACTATACCAGCTGTGTATCTTATAACTGGTATTGCCCAGGTATTTATGGCCTTGATTGTATTTCCACCATTCAATTTAGATTTCAAAATTTTCATAACTCTGTTGGTGTACTCTCGCCTGACAATAGTTTTTACTCCTCCATGCTTGATGTTATCCAACTGCAGAATGCCTAAGTATTTGTAGGCTTCATTTTCGTTGCATTTAATTAGTTGGCCATTAGGCATTTCAATTCCCTCACAAACAGTGATTTTGCCTCTTTTTATGGATACAGTGGCACATTTTTCTATGCCAAACTGCATTGAAATATCAGTGCTGAATACTCGGACTGTGTTTGTCAATGATTGGATTTCTATTTCTGACTTTCCATAGAGTTTCAAATCATCCATATATAGTAAATGCGAAATTTTTTCAGCTTCTTTGGCTGTTTGGTAGCCTAATTTCATTTTTTTTAAGATTACTGATAGTGGGATCATTGTGATGATGAAGAGAAGAGGTGAAAGTGAATCACCCTGGAAAATTCCTCGCTTGATATTAACCATTCCGTAGATCTCATTCCCTACTGCCAACTCAGTTCTCCATTGTTTCATCGCCTTTTCAGTAAAGGATGTAATATTTCTGCTAATGCCAGTTGTTTCTAAGCATTTTATGATCCAACTATGTGGCAGTGAGTCAAATGCCTTTTTGTAATCAATCCAGACCATATTCAAGTTCATTTTTCTGTTCTTACAATTTTCTAATATCATTTTATCAATTAGGAGCTGATCTTTTGTGCCCCTGCTCCTTCTTTTGTTGCCTTTTTGCTCTATTGGCAAGATGTTGTTTGTTTCCAAATAACCCATCATGTTATCTGCAATAATGCCTGTGAGTAATTTGAAGGTTGTTGGCAAGCATGTTATTGGTCTGTAGTTTTTAGGTGTTGTTCCTTTAGTTGCATCTTTCTGAATCAAGTATGTTTTTCCAGTTGTCAACCATTCATCAATTTGGCCCTTTTGTAAAATTTCATTCAGTTGCCTGGCCAATATTGCATGTAAACTGGTCAGATATTTGAGCCAGAAACCATGTAATTGGTCCTTTCCAGGTGATCTCCAATTCTTTACCTTTTTAACTCGATTTTTGACCATCTCAGTTGTTATTTCTAATACTTGCATTTGTTTGTTGCCAATGCTTTTCTTAAAGTCATGTATCCCCTTTGCTTCCTTATTGCAGTCCTTTGCATTTTCCCCCAATTTTTTCCAGAATTCAACTGTGGCCTGCTTTTCTGGTTTTTCACTTTTGGTGTCACCATTCACATTAAGACTTTGATAAAAACACCATTTGTCTGATTGAAATTGCTGATTTTGTTTATATTGGATGATTCGTGCCTCATACCTTTCAATTTTTCTAGCTATTGCTGTTATCTGCTGTTTTACAATCTCTACAGCTTCATTGATGTTTCTTGTATCCAATCTATATCTTCTGATTAGCCGATCTATGGTTTTGTTGTTTTTAAGCCATTGCTCATGCATGTTGTTTAAGATACTAGCATCTGCCCTTAATTTTTTGACTTTTTGTTCTAATCGGATTTTCCACTTTGGCTTTGATGCTTTTTCTGTTGTGTGACTAGGTACTTTGATTTTAATGCCTAGTTCATTAGTAACTATTACAGCTGCGCTGTACATTAACCGGTTCGTTTCCAAGATGGATCCCGATTCAATTGTTGAAAACACTGCATTAACCATTTTCATGATAGGGGCCAAAATTTTCTTAGGCACAGTTTTTAGTGATGGTAAATGCTGCTTTCCCTCATTAAGCAGAAAATGCTCCATGATCTTATCCTTTAATTCTTTTTGTTTTTGAGTTAGTTCATCAGTTGGTTCAGTGATATCTGGTTCTAGTGGTGGTGGTGTTATTTCCTCCCCGAGAGCTTCTTCTGGGAGTTCTACTTTAATATCTGTAGTGGTGTCTTGAATATCAGTTATTTCTGCTTGTGATATTGTTTTTTGGGTTTTGCAATTTGCCTGAATTTCCTCAAGTTCAACTTCACTAAACACTTTATTCTGTATAATAAATCGCCTTTGATCTGCTAGTCGTTGTTCACTAATATTTGAATCTGGATCTTGTTCTTTCCATAATTCATACATTCGCTTTAAATAACCTCTTTTTTCTGGCTCTGAGTTGTAGTAACAGGCCATTATGGCACGGTTTTCATCTGCACTATATTTTTGTCATTACGTTGGCTGGTCCACTTGTAGCCCACTTGTCGATGGATGTCCAGGGACCCCAACATCTGTCGCGGCCCTTGTTAACCCACGCAACGACCAATGTGTATAAAAAATTTATTCGTTTCTTTCACCATATTGTATGGGTTGGTGGGGTTTTTTTATGGGGCCAGTTGCCAACCTGACCCCAACCCTCCTCCTTTCTCATCCGGGCTTGGGACCGGCAACGGCGGAGTTATTATTATTATTATTTTTATTATTATTGAAAGTTAGAATATTTGGCTTATTCAACTTTTGAGAAAAAAGAGAGAAAGATATAGACACACATAGAAAAATACATTTTTTCAGATACAAATAGATTTTTTCATTTCATTTGTAAACATTGTGTGTCTTATTCTATTTATATAAATGCGTTATGCTAACTTTGTTGTTTAGCTCTTTTGTATGATGATGTGATCTATAATATAAAGATATGTATGTTATGATCATTCTTCTAGTCTTTAAGGTGCTATGTGATTTAGATATTGCAATAGCTATTGCTTCTAGTACTATTAGTGTCACAACTGTGCTGAGCACTAAAATCCAAACTGTCACAGACATTTTCTCCATGTGAAACAGCTGTTAGCGTATCCTAAATGACACTGACACTGGACTACCTGTTTAAGAGCCAATGAGAGTTGTTTGAACTGCGAGATAAATAAATATAATAAATCAATAAAATGAAGAATAGCCATTCTATATGGCTTCTGGAGAGGTAGAAGTATAAAACGCAGCATGTCAGCTTGGCTAGGGGCTGAGGGCCATTAGTTTGTCTTTTCCTCAGTGGTCACTTAATAAAAATGCTTCCATCTAACAAAACCCCAAAGCTTCATTCTTTCTTCTCCCCCTCTCTCTTTTTCTCCCTCCCTCAACTATTTCAGAAGGAGAAGTGGATCAATGGGAAGCAATTCAGTGATTTTTCTCTATTGGCTTCCTTCTATCCTAGATCTATATCTCCTCAAAATGATTAACATGAAAACCAAGATACCGTTTTAAGAATGGGTGCCTTATGCTAATTGGTTGGTTGGTTGCTTGTTTTTCGCTTCTTTCTTTTGTACTTTATCTCTTTTCCCTGTAATCTTGTGGGAGTTACTTTTATTATATCTTGTCAACTCATTTTGCCTGAACTTCAGGGATAATAAATGTTCTAATCTAGGGGTGTCAAACTCGAGGCCCATGGGCTGGATGCGTCATGTGCTGGCCATGCCCACATCCAGTTTAGTGAAGGGGGGGAGTTGTGAAATGTCACATGATGCTGCCATGACAATGTGAGTTTGACACCCATGCTCTAATTAATCTGATTATCTTCAGGATGACAATTCAAAAATTCCTCAGTAAGAATATATATATCCAATTGTGAAACATTATGTTAATGTAAACAGTGCCATTAAATTGGATGTGGAATTTTGAAGGTGACCAATGGATTATATAACACTGCACCTCCTCCTCCACATACATTTTTCTTCCTTTATCTCTACCTTGCTCAATTTTATTTTAATGGAATTTTATCTTAAGATCTCCATGTATTGTTTTAATGCTTTAGATTGTATTTTAATTGAATGCTTGTAAGACACCTAGGGTTACCTGTGGCACGATGGGCAGCATGTAAGTAAAATAAACAAATAAATAAATAAATAAAGAAATAAAGAAATAAATAAATAAATATTCATATTGCAATAGTTAATTTAATACTTATATAATAAATACTTATATTTATTATAAAACTTCTAAAGGATTCAGTTTGGTTGAAGCATAACAGTCACATTGGGAGTAATCATTTCAGAGATTTTCTGGGAGGAGATGTTAAACGATAATCTACTATTTGCAGATTTTAAAAAGTATATAGTTTGATTATACAGTATCGGTTGATTGGTCTGAAAGCCTGAAATTAAAATGCTGGATTCCAATTAGACCTGAGATAATTTCTTAATGTACAGTGACTTATAAATGTACTTTATAGGATGGTTGTAAATACAGTATAAGATTGACATTTGCTAATCTAATGTTTACAATAATATTTAGCATAGGAATGTCAGCAAACATTGCCCAAACTTGTTGAAAGAGTAGCTATGTTTACTAGAATTCTATAAATTCTAAGGACACGATATTATTAAGGAATTAATTATTGTCTTACAATTTTATTGGATGAACATAGGCCCTACAATAATTCAATTCATTAAATGGGATAACCTAGAAAAAATTAAAATAAGTTTTAAAATTAGTGCGTGCATCCATCCATCCATCCATCCATCCATCCATCCATCCATCCATCCATCCATATCTATCTATCTATCTATCTATCTATCTATCTATCTATCTATCTATCTATCTATCTATCTATCATCTAGCTATTTAGTTAGCTAACTTTCTATCATCTATCTATCTTTCTTTTTAAATCTTTACAAGGGCTCCATTTATTAAACCATGTAGCATATTGAAAATTGCAAACCAAAAACATGAAACAAAATCAGCTTACATGCAGCTAGAAACTCTTATTTTTCTTTTCCAGGGTATAGAACACTCACAGGAGACAGACTTGGGCAGTACAATCTTAACAGCAGCTGTGCAAATATTACAATATTGTGTGCTATTATTGTGTTAGGTTGCAATCATAGACATTATGATATCTGGGCTTGCTTAACTAGAGCCAAAGGCAAGATAAGCAAAGGAAGTAGAGATATTGAAACCCTGGGTCATATAACTGGAAACAGATTTAGTTTCCTCTACCAAATCTTCACTTGGAACAAAAAGTAAAATAAAATAAAGCAGGTTTTGTGTCAATGGCCATTATGCAAGGGAAAGACTGGCATAGGTGATGCTTTCCATTTGGAAATGTGTACCATTTCTTTTTTCTGGGAAATAGTGGACATAATGGTATCCAAGTTCATACTCTGTGATTAAATGGGCATCCTAATCCGGATTGCGTTCTTTCGATTATATTCACAGCATCTGCACTGTCTGAAGCAAAGTTGCTAAAAAGAATAATCCAAGTACTATACAGATGTATGGCTCTCCATAGTGCAGGCAATGAATTGTGCTTTGTTTGAATCATTCTTACAATTAAGTCTCTTGCCACCTGTTGGTTTCCACATGAATGTGCTTTCAATAATTGACAGCAGCAATACTTTACAGAAAGAAGTTCAAGTCCAGAGAATGAAGGGAAGATGGCAATCTAAACTGCAGGCATTTTGAAGAACATTAGTTATGACTAGTGTGACCAGACGTCCCGTATTTGGCGGGACAGGCACGCATTTTCATAATTTTTCCCGCGTCCCGGGCTGTTCTTAAAAAAAAACCGCTTTATTTTGGCGCTCGCAGCTCCCTCGCTCCCCCGCCCATCAGCTGCTAGCTTGCTCGCTCGTTCCGTTCTATCTACACTAAAAATCTAAGCTAGCCCAGCCTGCCGCTCACTGATTGGCCTGGACTCCAGCCAATCAGTGAGCTGGCTGGGATGGAAAACTTTAAGCACGCAGTTTTCCATCCCAGCCAGCTCACTGATTGGCTGGAGTCCGCTTAGCTTACCGCTCGAGTCTCCATTTCATTTCGTCTTTTGCTTGCTGCAGCTTAACTGGTAAGTAAAGGTACCAGTCGGAATCGGGAGGTGCTGGGGGGAGGAGATGGACCTCCTCTCCTTCTCCCCCTTTGTGGAGTTTCCCTGTGTCTCCCAGGTCATGCCCGTTCCCCTCTCAAAAGAATTCGGCTCAGCCACCGCTTCCTCCTCTTCTTCTTCCCTGTCTGCGGTTCTGATTGCAGTTGCAAGGAGTGGGAAGGAGAGGAAGGAAGGAGGGAGGGGGGAAGGAAAAGAAGAAGGGAGGGGGGAGAAGATGGAAGGAGAAAAGATGGAAGGAAGGAGAAAGAATGGAAGGAGAAGGAAGAAGATGGAAAAAGAAAGGAAGAAAAAGAAGAAGGGAGGGAGAAAAGAGGGAAGGAGGTAGGAAGAAAAGGGGTCACCTGAGCTCTGATGCTGGCGAAAGAAAAGTCCTTTCCTTCGCCTGAATCATGCCCGAGCTCTGATGCAGGCACCAGTGGGGTGCGTGCAGGGAGAAGAGAGATTCCTCCCAGCACGCACCCCACTGACTAAAGCGCTTTCACATGCAGGGAGGAATCTCCTGTCCTCCAAGCTCCCTTTCGCCCTCAGCAGAGATCGGGCAGGCCAGAGGAAGCACTTTAATTAGTGGATGCGTGCAGGGAAGAGGGGATATATTCGTCCCTGTGCACAGCCCATTGATTAAAATACTTGCTTTTGTTCGCCCGAACTCTGATGCTGGCGAAAGAAAAGTCCTTTCCTTCGCCTGAATCACGCCCGGCATGTGGGAGACCGTGCAAGCTCCCTTTCCTAGCGCAAGCCCCTCTCGGCACCATCCCCACTGACTGCCAGGCATATCCACCTCTGAGCCTCTCCGTTTTGTTCCGAGAATGGGCTGCTCGGCGAGAGGAAAGGGGGCTCCCTGGGAAGCGAGAGTAGCGAAGGTGGTGGTGCAGTCGCAGAATTCCCCGACACTCGCATTTTTTAAAACCCAGCCTACCCCGTAGGGTTGTTGTTACGGGGCTAGACTAGGAAAGCCAGCCTCTCTCCCGTTTTCGAGAAAAAGTAAGGATGTCCATCTGGTAGAACAATCACCTGTGCAATTTGGTGGCGATCCGCGAATGTTCAAGCCATGTAATGCGTGGGAAGGCATAGAATAAAGTTAGCATACTTGAAGTGAAATAGGCTTTGGTTATGTTTAGGTTGCATTAGCTAAATTGTGGCAATAACGTCCTTGTTGGTAAGAATTGTTGTCATGTTAGAAGAATGACTAAGGCTGACAGCCTAATCTACTCTGTGTTAAATAAATAAAATGGATGGAAGGAAATGAAAGAATACAGAAAAGGTTGGTGAGGCATTTAGTGGCATGGATGAGAATGGTGGCTGTTTAGTAAGAAAATCTGTTTGGAATGTGCATATATATTCATATGTGGCCATAGCAAAATAATAAATAGAAATAAAAAAGCATGATTGATTTTCACTTTTTCTGATGAAAGTGAGAAGAGTAGTGAAGGCTTGGTGCAGCAAGGATCCCACTATCTTACTATTTTATTTTTCTTTATGTACACTGAGAGCATATTCACCAAAGACAAATTCCTTGTGTGTCCAATCACACTTGGCTAATAAACTATTCTATTCTATTTTACTCTACTCTATTCATTCCTATTTCAATTCTAACAAGGAGTTTATCTTCTCTCTCTTGAAAATGTAAGCTAGCATAAGGCATTATAATGCAAGCTAGCCTTAACTTTCAAACAGTTCATTTAGTGACCAAAGTTACAATGGCATTGAAAAAAGTGTTTGATGACCATTTTCACACTTAGCGACCATTTTCACACTTAGCGACTGTTGCAGCATCCTCATGGTCACGTGATCAAAATTTTGATGTTTTGCAACAGATTCATATTTATGATGGTTTCAGTGTCCTGGGGTCATGTTTGACAAAATATAAAATTTGTAATCAAGCCCCCCCCCCCCCCCCCCGGTCAATGGTGTCCCTCTTTACCAATCTGGAAATCTGGTCACCTTAGTTATGACACAAACAAGAGTTAAACTTTCTCACAACCTATTTCTTTCTGACATGGTTTTACATTTTGTTCTTTCCAAATGTTGGAACGAAAATTTGTGAAGCGGGCCGGAAAGGGGTGTCTGTCTATCTTTTTGTCCATCTGCTGGAAAGCTCTTCCAAAACTGAACAGAACTGGACCACATTTGGTATAATTTGAGAAGCCAATGAAAGAAAGACTGTGAGATTGAAAATGAGACTATGGAGGATATTCCAGAAAACATCTTCCAACACATAACTCAGAGCAGAACATCTGAAGATCAGCAGGTGCAGTTTTCTATTGCTTGCTGGAATATCATGCAAACAATAGTAAACAGTGAGTAAATCTTTCAATTGTAGCATTTTTTCTCTTTAGTATTTCAAATGATCATCACTGGGATTAGTATTCAACACTTTAGGCCAAGAACTCTAGCTTTTCACTGGGGTTTTAGTTCCATCTCCGCCTTCTTTCAGAGCCAGTCCATTGATGCTAACTTAAACCAGAACAAAGAAGCTGCAACAACTTGAAAAAGAAGGATTTGAGAAAGGGAAACAAAAGTAGCATTATATCATTGATAGTGTCCCTTAAAGCCATGGAGTTAAAGGCTGCTTTTGAGAGGAAGTGGCTTCATATAAAAGGAGACTCAACTTCTATATAATTCTCTCCAGGTTTTTGGAGTGAGACAGTGTATTTGCAGCTGCACTACAACTACACTGAGGATTCCCTGTGCTGCGCAGAGTCTCTCCTTTGAGGTTACTCACTTAGCTTTCTCAATGATCTCTATTGTAAGATTCTGAGTCTCTGTTACCCTTGGTGCGCTGATTTCTTAAAGTTTGAAAATCTCATAGATGATGGTTATGCAGAGACAGAGAGAGAAAAGCAATGTGATGCAAACTTCCTACTCATTGATTTATTTCTTTTCCTGACTTCTCATGGCAGGTTTCCAAATGAGAGATTACAAAACACGATTTCTCATTCTGAACTGATCAGCCAACTGCATCCATAGATTGCCTTTTCTCTCTAGTTGTCTTCAATGTTCAAGGAGCGTTGGGTACATGTTTCAAAAGACAGCTGCTATTTGTTTTCAGTGGGATTTCAGCTACACATTATTCAGTTTTCTTACTACTTAATGCTATATGAAAATGAAGGTCTGAAGAAGAACTGTATGTTCCAACTTCAATTCCTTCTGATGTATCTAATGATGAACTGTGTTTGTGACAAAGAGCTACTTTCTCTTTGAAATTTAGATATTTAAATACAGAGCACTTATCAGTATCCTGCATTATTTGTTTGTGCTCTATGCCTTTTGAGAAAGACCTTTTCCAGATATTCCAGACACCTCCAAATTGTCTTTTATTTCTCTTTCTCACTGCATCTGCAGTTTGCTATGAATTTAGGAGGAGAGAATCAGAGGGTACCATTTTGTTTTCCAGGAAACTCTTTTCTGATGTGCTATTGCAATTACATAAAATTCAAAATGGCTACATCTGTGAGAAATGTCTACTTACATTGTACTCCGTGTCACTGTTACAGATTGGCAATTGAATATTATAGAAAAATGCCTAAGGATGTAAGCTAAATGGATCATTTATCTATTATTATTCTTTAAATTATATTATTGATTTATAGTTTAATTATTTGTTATTCTATGACCTGGTATTTTGCCATTTTTCTTGTTCCCTTGCAAAAATACTTTAATAGGAAATAGCATAATTTGGTAAATGAGATTTTCTTGCAAAAGAAATAATGAAGCTATTTTGAACTTTGTGAATAATTGACTCATTTCTATGCTTTAGAAGGAAAATATTGTTAATGAGTGCAGAGTTTTGCAGAAAATGATTAAGATTCACAAAATAGAATTTACCAAGCAAATAAGAATTTGAAAACATAGTATTTACATGAAATTGGTATATTCACCATTGCATTTTTCTTCAGAAATAGTGTGTACTATTTTTCCAAATGAGTATTTAAAATATTGTTTCATCCAGCTTTCATATTGCTGATTTACTTTACTTTTTTTTCAATTGATTTCCAATTCTTTAAATTCTTAAATTCACAGTTAGTTTTTCTTTGTTCAAGCAAGTGGCTTTTCTTTTGATCAAGCCAGTGGTTTTTCAGTCTTGTTGTTAGTTTTAAGGTGGTTAAATAAGCAATTTCTGAAAGTAATTAGAAAATGAAGTTAATGAAACCAGTATCTTTTTAAAGACATTTCTACGCTTGAACTCATGATGGCTAATCTTTTCATCTCACAGCAAAGAAACCCAAAAGAGACTACCATCCTGTGTTGTTCTCATGAGGAGTGATCCCCTTGAACACAACTGGTTAATTTTCTGTCCTTTCCTTATCTGGAAAGCTTCTGAAGAGTGGCCTACTTGCTGTGGCTATTGTCTCTGCTCTTTTGGAGACATGCTTGGATCTCCATGCTGCCTTTGGAAATCTTCTAAAGATTCACAATTTTTGGTTCATCCCTAAACTTGAAATTTGTTTCTCTGGATTGTTTGCAAAAAGAAGCTTTGGGGGATCTTTTTTCTAGGCAGGATAGTTTCAACTGCAACGTGCTTAAAGATTTATGACTGCAATAAATATTTTAAATTTGTAGCCAAAGGAGGCTGCATAACTGGAAACATAGACCGGGTTGTAAACAAGAGGCTTGTAGCCAGTAAGCATGTGCTGTTTGTAGGGCGATGGCTGGCGTAAGTGGACTGAATGTAGCTGAAGCTTATCAGACAATGTTTCTGTCTGGATTTGCTCTTGAGTATGCAAGCCTAAAAAATGTGTAACCATTCTCAAATTTGTTCATGAATCCCTCTCTGAATGACCCACAGTTGAAATCCATCCTTCATTTCAGTTATCAATTGAAAACAAGGTGAAAATGGAAATAACAAAGTGATATCAGAGTACATATAGCTCTTGCTGCTTTCATCTCTGAAAAAAAAAATGGATTATTTAAATAAATAGAAAGTTGCAGTGAGAGCTTTTAGCGGTGACTGCCCAATATACATGATAACATAAGAATTATGGCTATTATTAATCAATATGAAGTCTGTTCTTTGCCATCTTTGCCATTTGTCTGTGCTTTTCATTATTTAAACAGTTTTAGTTGCAATTAGAGGGGAAAAGATAATGGGCTTATAGTACCTGGTGAGCCAATCGCCAATCTACAATTGTTTTCACATGGACCTGTTGTGTTTCACAATTTGAACTGGATATTGAAGAGAAACTATTTAAATATCTTTTACACAGAAAAGTAAACTTATCTCTGCATTGGTTCAGTATGCTAACATTGAAGTAATCAATAAGCTTTAGCCATATTAAATTAAAAAGCTTATCATATTTGTAGCTGGAGTTGAAATGAGGGGACCTTGGTTGTTTACTTGCAGATATTTTGTCACCTAACTAGATAATATCATCAGTGCTAGATGCTGATGATTAAAACTGATGATGTTACTTAGTTTGGTGATGAAACATCTTAAAGAAAACAACCAAGCTCAGAGACCACTAAGCCTATTGCATGGCTGTCTGCACCTTTTAATTTTATATGATAATTTACCACCGTGTGTCAGTTTTGTAAATTATAAAGAATTTATGAAACAGCATGTTTGTTGAACTGGGAAAGGCTCCCCTCTTGCATTTATCTTCCTTGCCACAATTTCTGGAAGGATTCTCACAGAAATGCAGTACAACAATCAATTAAAGTTTTGACAAAATTTGATATCCACCATAGGGGGACTTTGTAAAAATAAATACACATAGTTTATCTAGTTATTTATGACCTAGTTATATATACAATTCAGTGCAGAATACTGAATGGAGTTTATTCTTTGTGATAAAACACAGATAAAGCTTGTATGCTTATAGTAGAGGGTCTGGAAATAAATCAATATAAATATCTACAATTTTCTGTGTGGAACTCAACTCTTGGTGGCTTCATGAGCATATCCATAACAGGTAATCCTTGACTTACAACAGTTCATTTAGTGACAGTTCAAAATTACAACATCACTGAAAAAAATGACATGTCCATTTTTCACACTTACAACTGTGATAGCATCCCCATGGTCATGTGATCAAAATTCAGATTGTCTCACATTTATGACTGTTGTACTGTCCTGGGATCATGTGATCCCACTTTGAGACCTTCTGACAAGCAAAATCAATAGATTAATCAACTTCACTTAGAACCGTGTTACTAACTTAACAACTGTAATGATTCATTTAACAAGTGTGACAACGGTCGTAACATGGAGCAAAACTTACTTAACAAATGTCTTGCTTAGCAATATAAATGTTGGGCTCAATTGTGGTCATAAGTTGAGGACTACCTGTAATTTTTTTTGGCAACAATGTAGATTTAGTTGAATATGGTTTTTAAAAATTTCCCATTTTAACTTACAGACCTGGTATTTCTTAATGGGTTTTCCTCACTAAGTTCACTTCCTTAGTTTAGCTTTTTTTTTAGGCAAGCCAAATTTCCCAGATCTGTCATTGATTGTAACTCTTGAATGAAATATGATGCATTGATAGATATAAAGCCATATTCACAATTGATCTTCAGAACATCTGCCACATCTTAATGATTACAAGCACACAATTGCATGATTTGAGCAGAGAAGTGCCTTGTTCAATCTTCGGCATTTCCAGCTATCTCTAGGAATTAACATTTTATAGGTCTAGGATTGTATTTACCCTTGTGTATCCAGTTGAGGGCTATACAAGGTCAGGAAAGAATTTTGAGGGCTCAGTGGAAAATGCAATTGGAACTCTAAGGAAGCAGAAACATGGAACAAACTGATATTTAAATAGATTAAACAAGTACATGTTCTGCCTCTGGCAGCAGTCAATGTGTTGCTTCCAACATCTTTAGAAGGGTGAGAGTACAGCATATTCTTATATCTTTGTTTCCTTCATTTCAAATGGGATTTTTGAAAAAGTTCAAAGGGTTCCTTTTAAAAATGTAAACCAAATTTCAAAACGTTTCTGAATTCATTGTAAATTTGGTTTATAAATTCTAAATTAAAACCTTTCTTTGTTGTTTCCTATGCTGTCTCTGTTTTGTAACAAATAAGGTTCAGCATCCAAGGATAACTGTGAAAAGTGTCTAATACAGAGGCCTTTTCTAGAGCTATAGAAATAATAGCCTGAACCAGTTTATTCTGACAATTATGGTGCAATTCAAAGCTGGGACTTAAAGCAAAATTTAGGAAAATGTTTGGCCATCTGCCATGAAGAAAAGTAAAATAACTATAACTCTTTTGCTTTTCAATAGTATGTGGAATTTTCAGGGCAGCTAGATTTTTAGAACATTCCAAAATCCATCAAAATCAGTGCAAAATCTTTTTAGGTCCTATATGTTAAAAAATCTCAATGATTTAGACATTCTTTAATTTTATTATTTTGAGACAGAATATGATAAAAAAATTTAGAGTAATATTTCAGAAATTACAGGAAGAGTTAGCAATAGTTAGCAATAGTTAGGCTTATATACCGCTTCATAGGGCTTTTAGCCCTCTCTAAGCGGTTTACAGAGTCAGCATATTGCCCCCAACAACAATCTGGGTCCTCATTTTACCCACCTCGGAAGGATGGAAGGCTGAGTCAACCTTGAGCCTGGTGGGATTTGAACAGCCAAACTGCTGAACTGCAGTGCTGAATTTAACCACTGCGCCACCTCGGCTCAGTTTGGCTGTCCTTGGGCAATGGGAAGGAATGCCCATAAGAAATGATATTGCTGCTTGCCTATAGTGAAAGTGATTTTAGAAGTGGAAGCAGGGACATGCAGTCAGGGGAGGCAGAGTCTTACCACTGTCATCATGAAAAGAAAAAAAATGTAAAAGGAAAAGGGCAAGAGCTGAGGTCAGGCTGAGCTAGTTGCTGCCAGAATCACCATGGATGACTCCGCTTAGTGCTTAACTGTTTAAAAAAGCCTCTAAAAAAGTGCCCTCTATAGGAGGCGGCAGGAGAACGACGTGCCTCATCTAGTCTGGTGTTTTATGATCACTCCAGCAGAGTTAAGCAAGGGTTAAAAGCCGAAAAATTCCTGAAGTAGATTCTCCTGCCTCTTCCTCCTTCCTTACTAACATGGGCTGAGGAGGAAAACCTAAATTTTCTGAATCCTGTTGCAACTTTGTGTGTGTGTGTGTGTGTGTGTGTGTGTCTGTGTGTATTTGAGAGAGGGGGGAGGGAGGGAGAGAGGGAGGAAAGAGGGGAAGGGAGAAGAATAAGAAAAAGAAAGAAGGAAATTTATTTAGCAAAGGAGAAAAACAAATGCTGTCACTTTAAATCAGAACTGAGCATGCTTGGTTGTAGAATTCTGGGAGTTGAAGTCAACAAGTCTAAAAAAAATGCTGCCTCACCAGCCATAAGCCTCACCGCATGTCACTGAGTGGAAGTATACCATTTATTTAGAAAGGTTGAATTATTGAAGATTAAAAAAAATTAATATTCAATCAGTATTAATTGCAGTTTAGAATATCAATATTATAGACATAACATTATTTGATGTTTCATCCAATGTTAAATATGACATTTTTAAAAACCTGCTGCAATTCCTATTAAAGCACTAGCTATGTAGCAGTAGTTTCAATAATTGCTTAATATTAAGATCTCCATTGTATTATTACCTAGTACGTAAATATATTTATATGTGTGTGCATTTATATATTGATAAAAAGAAAATAAGAAATAAACAAAACAAATTTAATAAAAATTAAAATACCTAAACAGTAAAGAAAAAAGAGAAAAGGAAACAATAATCATAACTGCTATAACAAAGAAAAAACTATTGATTTCTATCTCACCCCTTTTTGTACATTTGCTGATTTGTGATACTTGTAAAGCATTCAATCCCCCTTAAAAGCCAGGCTGTAAGTGGTTGTGTTTACCTTGCTTTGTGGTATGTTAATAAGTGCCTTAATCTTGTATACAACCAAACAAATTTTCTTATAGCGATTAATGTAGTGAGTCATAAGGCAACCAACACTGACAAGTCTAGCTTGTGCATTGAGTATCAAACAAAAACCAAAAAATTTCATATCAAAATGTACTAAATTCAACGAATTTTTAAAGCAGTTGAGTACCAAGATACCACAGTATATTTTGTGTATGCTCATGATTAACAGTTGAAAAACATAACTTTTGTCTGCTACAACATCCTACCTGTCAATGATTACTTCAGCTTCAACTTCAATAATACTTGGGCAAACAATAGATACAAACTCCAGGTAAACCGCTGCAAACTCGATTGCTGAAAACACGACTTCAGCAACGGAGTGGTCAACACCAGGAATGTTCTACCTGACTCCATTGTTACATCGTCAAACCCCCATAGCTTCCACCTTCAACTGTCTACCGTGGACCTCACCCCATTCCTAAGAGGTCAGTAAAGGGGGCGTGCATAAGCGCACCAGTGTGCCTTCTGTTCCTGTCCTACTGTTCCCATTTATTTGTACTCATTTGTCTTGTTCATGTCCATGTTTACACTTAATTATATCTATTAATTTTTTAAAAAATAAAATAAAAATTAGATCATTCAGAGAGAAAAATCACTCTTTCTTTTTGTAAACAAATATTTCTATTTTTTTTATTTGAGTATGAAAATTACCAATGATGGAACATTTCAAGGAGTGCCAATTGTGTCAATGGAAAATGAAGAATATAAAAGCCATATTTAACACATGGTCATAATTACAAGTGTTGGTTTTCTCATTCACTGAGGCACAATATATCCTAATTAATAATTATATCACATGCATTAAAAGATTTTTATGAACTCCAAACTTTTCATATTTTCACAAATTTTCACATTACAATTTTGGGAGGGGAGAAAGCAGAATTGGTATTGTCCCTGTCAAACCTTTGGTCTTTGACAGATTGTACAAAAAATAGTTTCAGTACAGAATACAGCTTGTCATTTCTCCATTATAACTCAATCTTTTCTGAAGCTGGTTTTTATTTTTTATTTTTTAAATTTCATTTGAATACATATTAACATATGGTTGTAATTAGCCCCTCTGTGGACCGTGAAAAAGTAAACTATAAACTCTTCCATAGATTATTGTTTGGTGATATTTCTAGTTTCTTCCTCAACAGATGCAAGAGACTGTTTTAATGTAAAAGTCCAGCAATAATGGCCATTTTGTAATGACTGGTAAATTTAGTTTTTAAGGAAAGAGGCAAAGAAAGAAAGTTATAATAGCTTTTTCTGCTTTAATATGCTGTTAACAAGGAGTAAAGCTAAGCTTTTAAAAAAAGTTAAGTTAAAAAGAAATCCAGCTTGAACTATTTGAAATTAAAAATAGAGATGATGAGATACTTAAAACCATGCTGAAAAACTGAAGTGTTAGTTGAACAAGCATGCCAAAATCTTAATCAAGCATATAAAAGTATTTGGGTTGTACAGAATGCCTTTGTAGTATCCTTCCTCAGCCAAAAACAAACTCTAGCAAATTGTCAGAGTTTTTCCAAGTCTTGCATTTTACTGTTATTCTGCTATTTATGTGTCTGCCAGCATTTAATTTTCATGGCTCTCTGTACAGCAAAATCTCTATTGATTTTCTTAAGGTCAGATACCATATCTTTTGTTATTTTCAGCCAAAGATGCTGTGCCAGTATAAATCAGAGAAGATCTGGTCTTTAATAGCTCCAAATGTCGGCATTCTGGAAAGGATTGAACGTTCCCAAGATGTACAAGTCTGTGCTTCAATCGGACTCAGCTATGGAAGATTTTATTCACTGTATTTGTCCACATCTAATTATTTACTGACATAATGGATTAAAGTAAGAGACTGCAATGTTTCTTTTCCATGAGAAAAAACATTTTGAGCCATAAGATATATTAGCAAGGGAAATTGGTGTGGGGGAAATACAGGAATTAAAGGCCCATTAATTGCCAATAGCGTGTACACTTAAGAAATTCCTAAATGCTCCCCAGTTTGTTCATTCCTCAACCACATGGAAAAGGCCTAGAATAAAGGTTGGGGCATACAAGAGAAGGTAACTTTTTGGGCCCATCAGGTTATGCCTTTGTGTGTACACATAGGTTTGCATACATGTAAGTAAACACTTTTCCTAGCAGGGAATGCAGTAATTTCAAAACCTGTCAAAGAGGAAATAATTATTTTGTGAAACAGTATTTCTTTTTCTGTTTCTCAGTGTTGCTTTTAAGCAGCAGCAAGCTAGAAAGAAAGATGAAGTTATGAGAATACACATTTTTTTTTTTTTGGTCTTCTTTTCTTTCCTCCCCCCCCCTTTTTTTTGAGCATATCATTCTGCATGGA
Source organism: Thamnophis sirtalis (assembly GCF_051295495.1). Taxonomy (NCBI): domain Eukaryota; kingdom Metazoa; phylum Chordata; class Lepidosauria; order Squamata; family Natricidae; genus Thamnophis; species Thamnophis sirtalis. The sequence goes on from NW_028261387.1 coordinate 29,617,939, forward strand.
GCTTTGTCAAATTACAGGCTGTTCCAGAAGGAAACAGGGTTTTTTCTAACAACAACAATAACAACAACAGTTTATTGATATCGCTGTATCGATGCCAGAGTCGAAGAAAAAAAACTGGAAGAAATCACAAAATATTGTGACTTGGCCATCGAAACTACACTGTTATGGATGAAACATGTAACAGTAATACTCATTATTATAGGGGAACTTGGTACCATGTCCAAGAATTTTACAAAACACATCAAGAAATTGCAGCTTCCTGCAATAACACCAGCAGAACTGCAAAAAAACAGCACTAATAGGAACATCATATATTTTAAGAAGATACCTAAGACTGGCAGCAACCTGTATCAATTATTAGCACCAGTCAATGATATTTGTGATAGATTTTTAAATGTTCAGTTGACTAAGTTTCATGTTTGATGAATAAAGTAAATAATAAACAAACAAACAAACAAACAAACAAACACTGGTTGAGAAAAATAAGGTGACAATCATAGACATAACATCAGCCTAAAAAGGTCACCGAAAATCAGATGGTCAAGATCATGAAAAAATACGCCACTGCATCCATAAAAAGGGGCAAAATCACAGAATGTGTGGGAATTAAAATGCCCAATGGCAAACTAATTAAATGCAACAAAAATATAGCCTACAAATATTTAGGCATTCTGCAGTTGGATAACATCAAGCATGGAGAAGTAAAAACTATTGTCAGGCGAGAGTACACCAACAGAGTTAGGAAAATTTTGAAATCTAAATTGAATCAAAGCCATAAATACCTGGGCAATACCAGTTATAAGATACACAGCTGGTATAGTTAACTGGACACAAGCTGATTTGGACATTTTGGACCGAAAAACCAGGAAACTAATGGCAATGCACTACAGTTTACATCCACATGGTGATACTGATAGCAATAGCTATCAGGCCTGGGGACAAGGATAGTTGCCCCTCCCGAATGATGAATGTATGTTGCTTATCATTTTTATTATATGTGTCTATGTCTTTGTTGTATTTCCCCTCCCTGATTTTATGTGAGCCGCCCTGAGTCCCCTCAGGGAAAAGGGCGGCCTACAAATGTTAATAAAATCAAAAAAATCAAAAATCAAATAGCAGTAGACTTATATACCGCTTCATAGGGCTTTCAGCCCTCTCTAAGCGGTTTACAGAGAGTCAGCATATTGCCCCCAACAATCTGGGTCCTCATTTTACCCACCTCGGAAGGATGGAAGGCTGAGTCAACCCTGAGCCGGTGAGATTTGAACCGCTGAACTGCTGATCTAGCAGTAGCCTGCAGTGCTGCATTTAACCACTGCGCCACCTTGGCTCTTACTGATAGATTATACCTGCCCCGAAAATCAGGTGGCAGAGGATTATTACAAGTGAAGCAAATAGTTGAAGAAGAAAAACATGCACTGGCTGATTATTTAAAAGAAAGTCAAGAACATCTATTAATCGAAGTAAAGAACAAAAATCTACTGAAGGTCCAACAGATGAAACAAGAAGACAGAAAAGATGTGATAAAATCAAGAATGGAGAGTTGGCAGAACAAAGCACTGCATGGCCAATTTCTGGAAAAAATAAAAGATAAAGTGGACAGTGAACAAACTTGGTTATGGTTAACAGCAGGTACATTAAAGAAAGAAACAGAGTCACTAATCCTGGCTGCGCAAGAACAAGCTATCCGCACAAATGCCATTAAGGCCAAAATAGAAAAATCCTCTGATGATGCCAAATGCAGACTATGCAAAGAACCTGATGAAACTGTTGATCACATACTCAGCTGCTGTAAAAAAATTGCGCAGACTGATTATAAATTGCGGCACAATTCAGTAGCACAAATGATCCATTGGAATTTGTGCAAAAATTATAATATTAAAACAGCAACAAACTGGTGGGAACATCAGCCTGAAAAAGTCACCGAAAATCAGATGGTCAAGATCTTGTGGAATTTCCGTATACAAACGGACAAAATACTGGCACATAATACACCAGACATCACACTGGTTGAGAAAAACAAGGTTACAATCATAGACATCGCAATACCAGGTGATAGCAGGGTCGCCGAGAAGGAACATGAAAAAATCGCAAAATACCAGGACTTAAAAATTGAAATTCAATGACTATGGCACAAACCAGCAGTGGTAATTCCAGTGGTAATCAGCACACTGGGTGCTATTCCAAAAGCACTGGAATTACATTTAAAACAGTTAAAAATTGACAAAATCACCATCAGTCAAATGCAAAAAGCCGCACTGCTTGGATCTGCATGCATATTACGAAAATATGTTACAATGTCCTAGGCCCCTGGGTGGGGCCCGACTAGTAACCAATGCCAAATCTGGTGAAACAACTGGCCGCTGTGATACAATTGTATAATAATAATGAGAAACTTTATTTGGGGATCTCAAGGGTTTTATGCTACATTTTTTTATTTAAAAAATATAAAAAACTTAACATTGTCAGTTTTGATTTTTATTATGGAAGCAACAATAGAGAAAGGGCTGGAAAGCAATAATCAGGGAAACAAATGAGTGAATATATAAGAATGCAGAGTCAGAATTAGGTTAAGCCAACTTTTTAATGAAAATAGATATTTCCAAGTAGTGGTTGTATGGATGAAGAGCATGTTTCCTTTTTGTTATAAAGCTGTATTCTAGGCTAATGACAAGCAAGAATCTATAGTGCTGAAACTTTATAGAATTAATGAAAAAAAGTATATTGTCAGAATAGACACACAGTCCACGCTCTCTTTAAACAGTGTAGCATCCATCATGCAGGGGGAAAATGAACAATGAAGTACTTCCTTCCTGATTTATGTGGTTGACATGAGATTTTTTTTTTATGAATTTCCTTGGGAACATTTACGAATTCATACCCTGAAACACCACCTGATAATGAATTACACATTTGATGTATATTGGAAACATACTCCTTTTGGCTGAGCAGGTGCAATTTTTTGAAAGGTATTTGTTGGCAGTACAGATTTTTACAATGAATCATTCCTCTTTTGCATGCTGCAGACAATGAGAGTATGGAAATGATCAATTTAAGGCTAAAAATGCCAAAGAATAAAGTAACTATTTGTTGTCTGAGTAAAAGTCACTGAAGCCACTATAGGACTGGATTCAAAATTACAAACTGGCTCAGTGGCTAAGATGCTGAGCTTGTCGGCAGTTTAGTGGTTCTAATCCCTAGCGCCGTGTAACAGAGTGAACTCCCATTACTTGTCTCAGCTTCTGCCAACCTAGAAGCTTGAAAGCACACAAAAAATGCAAGTAGAAAAATAGGAACCATCTTTGGTCATGCCGGTCACATGGCCACAGAGAATCTTTGGACAGTGCTGGCTCTTCAGTTTTGAAACGGAGATGAGCACCACTCCCTAGAGTCAGGAACAACTAGCACATATGTCTGTAGGAAAACTTTACCTTTTACCTTGATGCCAGAATTCCCCAGATTATCAACCACTGACAAAAATTTGAGGGGAGATGTTGCTAAGATGTTAACAAATAGTCCAGTTCCATTCCAGACAATTTCATATGACCCCAATGCATATTCGGAGAAGCTGGATTTTCAGTATGGTGTTCCCCAAATTATAATGTATTTAGATATACTTTTACTGACTTTATCAAGGTTTCCTATCCCAACTTCTAACATGAAAAAAAAGTTTGATATAAAAGAGCTGTGAAGGTATAATGTTACCAAGAAAGAATCAGCATCCAACATCATTTTGATTTGTACAAATGCCTCTGACCCCCAATGGGTTCCATAAGCTTGAAGAGTAACCCAAAGTTTAAAGAGGAAACTGGATTTTCTTGCTTTTCTTTGAAGACATTTCGCTTCTTATCCAAGAAACTTCTTTAGATCTCCCTTGAAAAAGCACCTTTGGGACAACTGCAACCTAGATGACTGAGAATCTCCATAGACTTGAAGGGTAACCATAATAGAATAGTATCTGGAGAGTAAATTAGAAATGTACAGAATTTTTTCACAAGATAATTGTCAAGTAATCTGAGAACCACAACAGATATGCCCTCACATGCAAAAGTCTTCCCTAATTCTAGACTTCTAGGGGAAGGGAAAATAGGTCGTGTGACATTTCTACAAAGTCATCTTCCACCCTGAAATTCTGGTTGGAATTTCTAAGCTCTGCCACATTCATGGTCTGAAATAACACACTTGCAGATTTCCCCCATTGATCCAACTGGATCATGTGACTCAAATTACATTCTGAACCCTATAAGATGTTCACAAAGTTTTCCAGTGCTCACAATTTAGACTCATTTCAAAGCTTCTCTTTGTAGCTTTAAATGAAGATATGACTACCTGTCCTGAAAAAAAAGTAAAGGTAGAGAAAGGTTGGAAGAATTTGGTAAATAAATTCTTTATAACTGAGGTTGTCCCCTGTGGATATATTTTAATTCAAAGTCATACAAGTATCTTGGAGTCAGAGGTGGTATTCATCAGGTTCTGACCAGTTCTGGAAAATTGGTAGCAGAAATTTTGAGTAATTCGGAAAACTGGTAAATGCCACCTCTGACTGGCCCCACCCCCATTTATTCTCTGCCTCCTCAGTCCTAGCTGATCAGGAGGAAATGGGGATTTTGCAGTAACCTTCCCCTGGAGTGGGGTGGGAATGGAGATTTTACAGTATTCTTCCCCTGCCATGCCCATCAAGCCACACCCACAGAACCAGTAGTAAAAAAATTTAAATCCCACCACTGATCTTGAGATATTTTTAGTCATTGTAACTAAAGCTCCCATTATTTTTTTGTTATTGTCTTGCTGACTTGGGTGAATGAGAATTGAAACCCAAAATATCTATGTAGAGTCAACCAGCTAGGCCTGCCCCATCCTAGAAATCTCATCCAGTTAGAATATTTCCAGTAACAGCACTGCCCTCACTGACACAGTTCATCATTTTGCAGACAGAATGTTTGTCGTGGTGACATGGCACTCAAAGTATTTTCAAACACACCAAGGTGGGATTTGTGTACTCTCCCAATGTTTACATATCAAACACCGCTACTAGCTGCTGTGCAATTTCCACTGGCACTACCTTTGTAAACTCTGTCAGGAGTTCTTGGTACATCTCTCACAAGACTGTCAAACTCTTGTCTCATTCTTTTCCTCAAGAGAAATATTTACCGAAAAGAAGCTAAGATCTGTTTGCCCTGAGCATAAATGACTCTTGTACAGCATCATCAAGCACAGATACATGCACGTTTCACACAGCTTCTGACCCTGATGTCCCTTTAGGGTCAGAAATTCATGATTATTGAAGCAATCTCATACTTCATGCCAGTTGTCTGAAGAACACCTGCTGCTGTGACATAAGCAACACAAAACCCTGATTTTACCATTATTTAAGCATATTAAAGCATTACAGCTTGTACTTATGCATGACTTTTCCCATGAAAAAAATCTATGTGGGCACATTTGATTTTAGTGTGGTGAGCATATGCATAAAAAGAGAAGGAGGTGTGAAATATTTTATGAACCAGCCATAAAAAACACAGCATTATGTTTTGTTTTCCACTGTGAGAAATCTATTGCTTCCAGAAGTCCAGCAATCTTGTTCCACTGCTTTTTTTCTCTCTACTACCTCTTGCTCTTTTACAATCACTATTTTAATTTCTAGTGCCATAACTTTATATTTACACACACTTACAGTACATCTCAACACATATATACACCCAAATGTGAAGTGTAAAAGTTTAGTTTTTGGAGACCTATCCTTAGGATCAGATGGGCTATTCATGCTACCTTTCTAAAGAAGAAAAACCTCAATATTTATTTACTTGGTAGGTTTACACTTGGACTTTCCTTCAAGATCTTAAAGTAGACATGCAATACTTTTTCCACTTAGATTTCCCCACAGCAACAACCCTGGTTAAGCCAGTTCCCCAGTGAGCTTCCATGGTGGAGGATGGACTTGCACCTGAGTCTCTCTAATCTTCATCCAACATTTATACATAGCAAAACAGGTGCTTATGTATGTTAACTGAATAACAGAATTGGAAAGGACCATGGTGGTCTTCTAGTCCAATACCCTGTTAAAGCAAGAAACCCTATATCATTTCAGACAAATGTTTGTCCAATCTGCTCTTGGAGAAGTGGTTGGAGTTCCTACAAATTCTGGAGACAAATCATTCCACTGATTAATTGTTCTAAGTGTCAAGAAAGTTCTCTTTAGTTCTCTCCTTGATTAGTTTCCATTCATTACTTCTTATTCTGCCTTCAAGTGTTTTGAAGAATAGGTTGATCCCCTCTTCTTTGTGGCAGCCCCTTAGATATTGAAACACTGCTAGTGTGTCACCCCTAGTCCTTCTTTCCATTAAACTAGACATACCCAATTTTTGGAACTGTTTTGTTTTCTATATTAACTCTGAAAGAAGGGAAATACTTAATAACACTGTCAAAGCAATGGGGTAAATACAGAGTAGTCATTAAAGTGCAGATGTGGGTTGCAAATCCTGGTGCTTCCAGCTCGCTCATGCTCGTGGGTGCACATGATGCTTCTGTGCATGTGCAGAAGCATCCGGGTGGGTGGGCAGAGCATCCTGCCACTGCCACTACCGGTTAGCCCGAACCAGGCCAAACCAGGAGCAACCCACCTCTGTCAAAGTGTTGATTCAGAACCAGCTTAAAGTAGGGTAGCAATTAAAGTTGAGAATGAGGATCTTAGGACTTAGTATATATATGTTATATGGATAATCTACTATTAGATTCACAACCTAAGACTGGAGAAAATGTAATAATTCAATTCCTAACCAAGGACCTAAGAATTATTAATGTAGTGTCTAAGATTATGGTTTGTGGCACAGTCAGCTAGATGTTTATACTGGATTGGCATTTTTTAATTTACCTAATGAATCCTCTGCAAGGATCTGTGATAGGTAGATGTTGTTAAGGATATTAAAGGTATCATCACAAGAGGAAGCTGCTCCAAATAAAATTCCATGAGGAATTTTAAAAGGCAGAGAAATGACTGTGTAATTCTATGAACAAACCAGAATACTGCTGATCAGTAAGTGATTCCCATAAATTGCAAGTAATTATTCTTTTAATAGGAATTAGTAAATGTTTATGTCCACATTTCCAAACATAACTGAGAATATATAATAAAAAGGTTTGTATAAAATACAGTGCCTTGACAATAAATGAACACTCAGAGAAGTTAACAGCCTAATTGAAACATTATGCAAGAAAAACAGTTGAGAGACAAACAGGACCAGACCCTGTCAACATCCGCAATGTAAATATGATTTGGCTAGTACAAAGTAAAGCTTTGAGAGTTAGGAAAGCATCCAAATAGAACAGCTCAAGGAGACATCACATGCTAAGACCCTCATCTTGTGGGATAGGAAATTGGTATGTCATTATGCAATATACTTTGTTGGCTTCTGATGAGCCATTTTTAAGGACTGTGGGTTTTGTCACAATAACCTTGAGTTTACACATCAGTCCCCAAAGCCAAAATGACAAATATCATATCTCAGAAGTAAAAAAAAAAGTTAAAAAAGAGCTGCTTGATAGCTGCTTTGTCTGATGACAGACTCCAGGTGAACTTAACGACTCACTAAAAGAATGCAAATGACCAGCTCTCAGTACACATCCTTCCATTCCCCATCATTTAGTCAGAGATAAAGAAGCTTCTTGGATGAGAAGTGAAATGTTTTCAAAGAAAAACCAGAAAGTCCAGTTGCCTCTTGAAAAAGGACCTTTCGGACAACCTGGATGACTGAGAATCTCCATCGACATAAAGCTGCTTGAAAATATTTCCAAGACATAGGAATAGGGCTGGCAAGACAAGTAAAGTGAGGGGAAATAGATGGTGTAACTTTAAGGATGAAAATCTTCACTCTCAAGTACTTACCTTGAAGCAATATATACCTCTCTTCCAGATGCCTTTAATGATTCCAGGCACTCATGTTATAACCCCTTGCTGCAGTAGAAAATGAACAAGCAAATAAAAACTCTTTGCAGATTCAAGATTTACTATTCACAATGGGAAAAGGCCAACCAGATGACATCATTTTCTTTCAGATTTGAGTTTCTGCCAAGTTTAGTAATGTAAAAATGGAGAAATCAATCTTTCTCTTTAAAAGGAGAAAAAAAACCACCCAGAACTCTTGGATTTAAGTTATTTATGTAGGTGTCAATATTTAAATAAAGTCAGCTTTGCATAATGCTAAAGGTCAAATAACTTATTTTGTTTGTGGAAATCTGTTCAATCAACCATTAGGTACCACGCCTTGCAAATGAATGGTTAAAACTGAAGGAATACTTTCATTAGTCATAAAAAGAATAAATCCTGATCTGTAAGATTATTTTAAAAATCTAATTTTAAATATTTACTCAATCCACTAAAACTTCATTGTCTGCTTTTTTTCTTAACCTCTGCAGCAGAATGGGGAGAGAATGGGGTTGCCAGCATTTACTAAGATCTATTTAGAGGTGGATTCTTACCGGTTCAGACGGGTTCAGCCAAATAGGTAGTAACTTGGCCTGCATGCCCCTGAACCAGTTCTCTCAGTGGCACCATCTTGTTTTTGGCTTCTGCGCATGCACAGAAGCATCTTTTAAAATACTGTGCATGCATGCACAGTGCGTCCCTGAGCAAACCAACAGTAGCAGCAGCCGGAACCCACCCCTGGATCTATTATGTAGGAGCAGATTCAGGGGTGAAATGCTACCAGTTTGGGCCAGTTCGCCTGAACCGGTAGTAAAAAATGCTACTTTTTAGTAAAATAAATCCTGCTTTCTAGCGAATCTAAATTGTGTGGCACAGCTGTTTCCCTACTTTGCTGTTCTACTTACCTTTGCAGACTCAGAAAAGGCTTCTTAATCCTCCTTTTTCTCCACTGTGTGGTAGCGAAATTCACTATGTGTGCAAAGTGCATGTTTGGTGTGCATGCACAAATAGCGAACCGGTAGCGAAGTGAACCGGTAGCAGAGTTCAGAGCATTTCACCCCTGAGCAGATTCCAGAATAGTTAAAAAAGAAATATTTAATTCCTAAGCAGCTTTTCCAAGGTCAATTCATGTATTGCTATCTTACATCTGTAGATTGCAGATAATGGTCACACACAAATTCAAGCAGAACCAGTTGGTAGGGGGAAAATTACTTGTCTTTTCTCTGACACTATCCAAATTTATATGAAGCAGCTACAGGCTACTAGTTTTCCTTTCATCTTTTCAGACCTTTCCCATTTCCTCCAAACTTTTAGATAGACAACATCATGAAAATGCTTACATGCTAAGCATTAAAGAACAATTAAGTCTGGAAATACTTAAATCTTATCCATAGGTTTTTTTTTTAAAAAAAAACTAATCATCAGGCCTGAGCAGGGAAGTTCAGAAACTCAAGCAGACTGATTAGTGGGGACATAATATTTATCCAGGACATTCTTCAATGAAGGGGAACATGTAGTTTTATATTCTTTTTTTCCTTAATGACAACCTCTGCTACATTTCACCAGACTGAAAAGTCCCTTCGAGGCAAGAAATTGGGAAATAGCCTAAAATCAGGAAGCTAGTAATCACAGGAAAACTAGACCACACGCCTTAGGAGTGTAAATAAGAAGGAAAGAAATGTTTCTGTGAAAGGAACATTAGGAGAATTATGGACATCCTTTGAGTTTTTTAAATATTCAGGCTGAGCAGGAATTTAAATACATAAAGCCATGTATATCTGCCCCACCATTTCTGGCTCTAGTTTCATTGATGAGTAACAAAACTGAAGGAAGAGGTCTCTGTGAATAAAAGTCTCTGTGGAAATGGAACCCATATTTGAGAAAAAAAGACTTTTATTCAAAATAACATGGCTGGGACCCCACTCAGAGCTATGTAAGAGAGTTAGGGAGCAGGCCCTATGCCCCTTAACCATGTTCAAATAAATACTCTATTCAGGCTGAACACAGGCATTTATGTTTCCCTTCATAATGAACTGTGACCTTGGGTTCCTGTAGTTGCTTTTTATGATGGTAAAAATCAGCACTGCCAGATAGTTGGATTGTTGACAGTTCTAATACACTGTACCTGAGAATTCTAATGTTTTCAGATTCTAGAAATCAGAGATGCAAATATCAAATGCTTGTTACAGCCAAAGCTGACTCTCTTGACTTTTGAAGGATATTTTATTTGTTTAGAATAATAGTGTTAATATGTTGGTCATAGTAAGTTCTTTCCCCCTAATATCTGACCCCTTCATTAAAAGCAGGAAATACTTCCAACTGTAAATCAAATACATGGATTTTTTAAAGAAAAAATTTCAGAGGAACATTAGCAATCCATTACATACATGCTTCTAGAGAGGGCAAATAGTCAAAACTTTATAAACGTCTAATTCCCAACTTTTATTTACCCAGGAGCAAAACAAGACAATAATGAACAGCCCGTTGCCTCTCTAAATTGGCCACATAGTTAAAAGTGAAGACCTGTTACATTGCGTTTATCAGCAGTGAAGTGACCTGCTGCAATCAGCTGTAGCAATGAAAATCAGCTCTTCATTGACTAAACTGCCTAAGGGGAGGGGAATTAACGCTAGAAAATACAAGGTTTTGCTGTAGTTATGATCAGGTAATTATGTGTCTTTATCCAGAAACGATAAGAGCAAGGACAAGATATAATATTTTGATCACTTTTTAATTTAAAAAAATGATTGAGCTTTCTGAGTTTTGAATCATTTAGCAATTATCCTGCCATTGCATGTTAAAAAGCAACAACTGCAAAAAGTAGCGCAGCAGTTGAAAGACTGGGAAATGTTATGCTCTTTAAAATAGCTCATTGTTGTTATGCCTTTTTTTCCCCAAGTCTTAATGATTCGTGATAACTCTGCAAAATATCCAATTTTGTTACCCAGACTCTTGATACATTGGATATTTTGTTAGGAGAAGTATAACATGAGAAGAGTTCAAATTGCTTGTAAATTTATTTTTGCAGTATTAGAACAGAGTTATAGGATCTACCTTGGTTTTTAACCTTTAATGACTTTGAGTCAATTCAAGCTTCAGTCACAGGAGAAAAGTTACGTATAGACATCAATAGACTCATATAGTTATGTAAAGACACAAATAGAAATGTTACATATAGACACCTATAGAAAAGACAGGTATAACTGCCTTCATTCATTGAGAAAAGTTAATGTCTGGACACCAGGTTTGTTAAATAAGAAAGAAGCAATTGAGTTAACATACCAATTATCCAATAGTTTTCTGTTATGCTAAACCTGCTGCATAAGCTACCAGAAATTATACATTTATTTTTAATCATGATAACTGTTTTGTTTGTTTATGATAGATAGATAGATGATAGATGATAGATAGATAGATAGATAGATAGATAGATAGATAGATAGATAGATAGATAGACAGACAGACAGACAGACAGACAGACAGACAGAATGAATGAATGAATGAATGTACAATTTCAGGAGTAATATGTAGTTTCAAGAATTTAAAGTTTAAGTAAAGTACAGGTTATATTATATTAGCTAATGAAAAAAATTATCAACAACACAAAAGATAAAGTGAGTGCCAAACTCTAGGCACAGCCCATTCCTCCACACCATTGCTATTAACTACAGAGTGCATACAGGTGTCCACAGAATGGGTGAGGAGCATATCGCAATATATGCATGAAATCATATTGCAAATATCATGGGTTATAGAGTCACATCAGATTAGTCTAGATGGCGAACCTTTTTTGCCTCGGGTGCCAAAAGTATGTTCACCCCCATAATTTAATGCCCCCCATGCCATTCCCCCTGTGCAAAATGTCCTCCCTGCCCTTCTGGAAGCCCTCCAGAGGCTGGAAACAACCCATTTTCCAACCTCCAGTGGGCCATTTTTCACCCTCCCCAGGCTCCAGAGGCTTTCTAGGAGCTTGAGGAGGGTGGAAAAACAGTCCAACACACAAACTGGAAGTTTGGGGATGGGCTTCTGGGTTGCCCATTGGGACATTTTTCTCCCGGAGACTTCAACTTGTCCAGAATGCAGCTGCGCGAGCGATTGTGGGTGTACCCACAATCACGTTACACCTATCCTCCGCGAGCTGCACTGGCTTCCAATCAGTCTCCGGATACGCTTCAAGGTGCTAGTTATCACTTATAAAGCCCTTCATGGTATTGGACCTGGGTACTTGAGAGACCGCCTGCTGCCAATTACCTCCCAAAGACCCATTAGATCGCACAGGGTCGGCCTCCTCCGGGTCCCGTCTACCAGCCAATGCCATCTGGCTACGACCCGGGGGAGGGCCTTCTTTGTTGCAGCTCCGGCCCTTTGGAACAAACTCCCTGCAGAGATTTGGACCCTCACCTCTCTCCCGGCCTTCCGAAAAGCTGTTAAAACCTGGCTGTGTCGGCAGGCCTGGGGTTGATGAGCTCCCTTCCCCTCTCGACAGGTATGGTTGTTGGTTATTTTTAAATATCTGTCTTGTATTTGTATGTTCCCTTCCCTGTTTGAGTTGTTCGCCGCCCTGAGTCCCTGCAGGGAATAGGGCGGCATATAAATAAAACAAAACTTCAAACTTCAAACTCCCTCCCTACGCTTCAGGAGGCTTCCCTGAAGTCTCAAGAGAGCGAAAAACAACCCAATGCACAAACCAGCAGTCCATTCCTGAACTTCCAGTCTGCCTGTTGGGCTGCTTTTCGCCCTCCAGAAGCTTCAGGGAAAAACAGCCAAAATATCAAGGCCAAAAATCAGCTGGCCAATGCATGCATGCGCTCTGGAGCTGACAGGGCAACACCTCTCATGCTCTCAGAAATGGCTCCATGTGTCATCATGGATCTAGTATGTAAAGGCAGCATTTGCATGATTTGTTGTGGATCTTTATTTTATTTTATTTAGTTAGTTTGTCAAACATGTACAAGATAACAGGTATAAGTATAAACATGGACATGAACAAGGGAAATGAGTACAAATAAATGGAGACAGTAGGACAGGGACGGAATGCACATTGGTGTGCTTATGCACCCCCCCCCTTTTATGGAATCAGGTCACATCCACGGTAGATAATTTAAGGTTGAAGCTGTGGGGTTTGAGGATGTAACAATGGAGTTGGTAGAGCATTCAAGGCATGTTTTTGACGCACCTCAATAATGTACTTTGAACTACAAAAATAACTCAGGGTTTCTCTGTAAGACAAACATGCTACACAATTTCCAGAACTGCAATAGGCAGAAGAGACTTCTATACAGTGACGTGCAGTCAGGGGAGGCAGAGCCTCACCACTGTCATCATGAAAAGAAAAAAAAAAGGTACATGTTGGTCGGAGGGAGGGGGAGGAATTCAAACTTCATCCTCTGGTGCGGGGCTTTGTGCAAAGGCTGGAGGGAATTGCTCTCCCTCCCCAAGTGTAGTTGGATTGCAGGCAGAGCCATGTTGTATTTTCAAACCTGTAATCAGTGAAGCTGGGCTGGATCCTTCCGGGGCTGGGGGAAAGTGTGTGTGATCCAGTATGGCTTTTTGACTGGCTTCCTGCCTCCTCCTGTGGTCTCCCTGACTCCCTCCAATCCAACTTTGTGTTTGTATGTGTGTGTGCTTGTTTGAGAGAGAGTTTTTTTGAGTGAGAGAGGGAAGGGGGTAGGAGAGATAGTCCAATCCAACTTGTGTGTGTATGTGTGTGTTTGAGAAGGGGGGAGGGAGGGAGAGAGGGAGGAAGGAGGGCAAGGGAGAAGAAAAAGAAAGAAGGAAACTTATTTCGCAAAGGAGAAAAACAAATGCCGTCGCTTTAAATCGGAACTGAGCATGCCTGGCTGTGGAATACTGGGAGTTGAAGTCCACAAGTCTAAAAAAATTTGTGTCAGTGCCTCACCAGCCATAAACCTCACTGCACGTCACTGCTTCTATATACATACAACTCATGAGCATAGGCCTTTTCCAACTATCATAAATGTCCATAGAAGCAGGTATAGTGGAGCAGGTGTAGTGAAATACTCACTCAAAGATATGAACAGTCCTAACATATTTTGGGAGTGAGACAAATGTGATATTATATGCATAAGCACAATTAATTAGCAGGTGCAACAAACTAGGATTCTAATATAACTGTATGCATCCTATGTTTGAATTTAGTTTTAGAATTCACTTGCCACTTGTAGTAACTTTGTGCATTTAGGGGCCAATGGGTTGGGTAAACTAAATTCATGCAGTTGTTTCTGTTTTATTTATATAAAAATGAAATATCTTTGTTGGTCAATATAATACAGCAGATTCCATTCACTAAACAATTGCACATGACCACAGAGCTGGAGTCATCCACAGTCTTATGCCTGGAATAGTACCTTTAAGAGTACGAGACAATTAATCAGGAACAGATCAAGTGTAAAGGTTGGGAGGTGTGAGTCTGGCTGATTGACAGAAGAGGCACTTTTCAGAGTCATGATATTCTTGCTAAAAAATTCTGTGCCAAAGACTTTTAAATGCCCTGAAGTGGCAACAAAACATATTTGCTCCTCCCATTCCAATTATAAAACACAATTTGATTTCTTTTATTTCAGATAGCTGTCAGGGTTCCAAATAGCATCCAAAATTAAATCAGAGTCCAAGGTAATATATTGCTCAAAGTTCCAATTTATTAAGAGACCTATGTTGGCACATCTGGGAAAACCTGGGAAACCTGAAGGCTTCCCGGTTTTCCCACCCAGTTGAAAGTGCAAGATCTTGCCCCCACATCCACAAGTCTATCACATGGTCCAATCATCCACTGCCATGCTGGCAGCTTCCACCCATCCAGTTCCGGTCAGGTGCAGAGGTTCAAAGACAAAGGATGACCTTGGCTTTCTAGAAAGAATTTTGTTATGGCTACATATCATTTAACTCTGTACATTCACTCCTTCCATTTTCCCACAGTAGAAAATGCATAATAGAATAATAGAAAGTGTGGCAGGCCAATGATCCAAAAGAAAAGATGGTTGCAGGCCTGACAATAGCTTTAGCTCTGCTCCTGAAGAAAAACAAGCAATTAAGTTTTCTTCTCTATGTTTCTTTCTGTATGTTTCCTTTCCAGCCTGATTTGCTACAGAAGCTCTGCAGCCTAAGTAAATTGGTGATTCAAAGATGTGCTAATTCTCAACTTTAAATTTTTTTTATATATTCCATGAGAGTCTGGTTTGAGGGGGAAAATGGTAGTGACATTCCAAATCTGGATTAAAAATTATTATTACAATTGATGTACCATATTCTCTTGCCCTTGCTTGAACTTTCGTGGCTAACTCTATTTGGCCCTGCAAGGATCCAACTAAAACATGTAATGTGGTCATAAATATGTTTTGCCTAGTTAACAAAAATGCTGAAGAGGAACTTCAGGAATGTTCTCAACTACGTTTTTCTGATTGGAGGACTGGAAATATGCAAAAGAATCAATGTGATTGCTGTGCTAGTGTATATGTTTTGGCTTCACTGGCTGGCTTTTATAAATATTTGAAATCTAGTAAATGGTCCATTAGCCAGCAGTGTTCCTTCGTTATGAATCATTCCTGGATACAATTCAATGATTTCTGCTATCCAAGCCTAATGACTGTGAACATAATTTGCCAGGGAGTCCCCTTCTACAAACACACTGAAATGAATGGAAGAACCATACCGATCCCAATAATTGTGTGGCTTATTTCTGAGAAAATCCAAAGCTATTGAATAGAATATGCAATAGCAGTAGACTTATATACCGCTTCATAGGGCTTTCAGCCCTCTCTAAGTGGTTTTACAGAGAGTCAGCATATTGCCCCCAACAATCTGGGTCCTCATTTTACCCACCTCGGAAGAATGGAAGGCTGAGTCAACCCTGAGCCGGTGAGATTTGAACCGCTGCATTGAACAAAAGATTGGGTCTAGCTTGGGTCAGGTTTTTTTGGAAGCATATTGAGAAATCAAAGCCCATCAAGAAAAAAAGCAACAAAGATGAAAAAAGGGGGGTGGGGGAACCTAGAACATAAAACATCTAGGCAGAAGGACAAATTAGTTGTCTTGTGTCTGAGAGTTATCTTGCCAAAGATGCAGCAGAATTGTTTAGAATTGTTCTGGAAGACAGATAATGAAAAGGGGGTATAAATTACAGATTACAATTGGACCAGTGAAAATGTGGTGTTATGCTCAGTAGTTAAAGATACTGAGCTAAACCTGACAGCCCAGGTTCAAGACTCAAGCACTGTGCAACAGGATGAGCATGCAAATGTAAGTCAATAAATGTGGTGGGAAGGTAATAGCGTTTCATGCATCTTGATGTATAAACATATTGATAGAATGTTTAACTAAAGGGTGAGTGGCCATCTTTTGGGGTTAACGTAGCAAGAATTCCTGCAGGGGTCAGAAGGTTTATAATGAATTTTTGCACAATTTTCCCAGAGCATTTTTATGCTTCTTACTTTACTCCCTGCAATTCTATCTTGTATATATTATTTGGATTTGAAACACTAAAAAGTCTGAGTACCAGTATATGATTGCTTCTTAATTCCATATCTTGGCAAGTTGAGTGTCTGTATTAATAAGCAGTCAAAAGAAACTTCTTATATAATTCATAATACAAAGACTAGGACACTCTTTTTATGTGATTTTAAAACAGTGCAAAGAAGCATCATATTTTTCACAGACACTGGAGTGTACAATGCTTTCTTAGTTAATTCTACCTTTTGCTGTCCATAATACAATTCTAATTCTTCTTACACTAAAATGGAAAACCATCAATTTGGCAATGTTTTCCTGTTTGAAATTATGTGACACAGTTTGGATCCATTTCATTCACTGA
Source organism: Thamnophis sirtalis (assembly GCF_051295495.1). Taxonomy (NCBI): domain Eukaryota; kingdom Metazoa; phylum Chordata; class Lepidosauria; order Squamata; family Natricidae; genus Thamnophis; species Thamnophis sirtalis. The sequence continues at coordinate 29,634,687 of NW_028261387.1, forward strand.
GAGTTTCAAATATATTGAAAGGGTGCAGAAAAATAATTACTAAAATGATGTAAAGTTTGGAACAAAATAAATAATTGATAGCAGATCCTACTATATCTGGTTTAGCATCAAAGGGACAACATCTTTCAGGAACTATGATCAAGTATTTTAGGGGCAAATAGTCTTTTGTTTTCTACATTCAAAACTAATCAAGATTTGTACAAGGTGCTTTAATGACAGGAAAGAAAATGAGAGGGCAATCATTTCTTTTGTCAAGCATTCTTTGTGAAACTGGTAGTTAATTTTTCTTTTAATCTCATGATAAGAACAATACATTCCATCTTACTTGAAGGCAGCAGGTTAATTAGGTGTGAAAGGAAGGCAGACTTTGTGATCCATAGCCTTCTTATTTAACACACTGCTGTCACCTACTTGAAATGTCCATGTGAGGCAACTTTCTCACTTGCCCTGGTTCTCCTCTGCTAAACTCTGATATGGCATTTGATCCAGCATCAGCCTATGTAAAGCAAGGCCAAATCTGTAGCTTATTTCAGATGTCCATTACAAAATACAAAAATAAAACATGAAGTCAACTAGTTGCACTTTTCTACTTAGTATTTTCCCCAAGGTTAATGCTGACTTAAATTGGAGAATTATATCTCTTCAGGCCTATCTTATCCTTTTGCTAGTTGTAAACAATTCTACTTTTAAGACCTTTAATAACATCTTCATTTTTATCTCTTTTTTGCTTCAATTTTTGCTGTCGCAGTAGGAAAACAAAACAAAATGTTCTTGTAATGATCTTTAATCTTAAATTGCTTCTTTTTTTCATTGCCTGTTAGGGGACACCAAGGGTTCCAGTCTCAGTTCATACTGACCTGCTCTGTAGATCTGTTTAAAAGATGTGTACTTGACTAGAATGCTTAATAATCTTAATCTGGACACTCTGCAGGTTTTATAAACAAGCATATTTAGCTGAAGATAAAGGATTATTTGTCAGGAAGGAAAACTGGAAAAACTGGAGAGCAGCCGTCAGCTCATATCGCCAAGAAGTTTAGTCTGTGATAGAGTATGAACATCAAGATACATTAAGAGAGTACTGAACAAAAATGACCAGAGAAGCTTGGAATTTACATTCCCTGAATGGAAGCTTTTTAAAAGAGAGGCAAAAGGAAAGGAAAGGAAAGGAAAGGAAAGAGGGAAGCAGATGTTAAGGGTGGTTTTAGTATAAGATTATTTCCTGTCTCTGGGAAGATTATAAGAAGCGGTGTTTCCTGTGGTTCTGTCATTCTAAGAGGTATAGACAGCTTCAGATAGATATATGTCTTTTACTTATTTTAAGAGACCCTAAGTATATAGCAAGGAAAAACTAGGCGGCAAACATATGGTAAACTTAATAAACATTAATCTCTCCAAATGTATGCTGGATTTATCCAAACTGTGTTGAATATACTGTACCTACTAAGGTCAAGGGGGAAAAAAGCCCTATTCAATTCTTTTACCATCTTCCTTCTTTAACCCTCCCAAATCCCACTTGCACTTTTGTTTAAATTGTTGTGACACTATTCATATGTTTTACGCTGTATGACAGCATTCAGCTGGACCCATGAGTCATAGCTTCTTAAGAAGTTCTATGTCTGGGGGCCCTTAAAGGTGCAACTTTATTTGCATCTGCTCTCATTAACTCCTTCATAAGTATCTTTTTATGTCATTTACACTTTAAACCGATACAAGTGAATGAGAGGAGTACAGCACAGGATTATGGCAAATAGGACTACAATGCTTCTGATATCAAAATAATTCTTCAGATTAGGAAGGGCAGTATTTAGAAAGGTTGAACCTTTTTCAGAAATAAGTTGTCCGATGTACATATTTACCTCTATACAAACTCAGGCCTGTTGTCTTTTGTGAAATAGGTTTATTGGGAGTGCTACATCTGTCCATCTTATGCTTTTCATCTGACATTCTGAAGTCAATTTGTGTTCGCGAACAAAACTATGATCTCATTCTTCAGGCCGTAGTGTTAGATTAGTTGGTGATCTACCAGTAGCTTGGTTTCAATTGTTATGACATTTCTAATTAATTATTAATTGTTTGTAGATTGATGAACTTTATTTTATGCAAACTTGTGAACTGTGAGATTCTATTCTATATTGAAACATTCTATATCCTTATTATTACTCTGTGTGTGTGTGTGTGTGTGTGTGTGTGTGTGTGTGTGTGTATGTATACAATGTTAATATTATTCACCTTACATGAGTTAAGGATTCCCTAAAATTGGTATAGCATCTCTTTGTAGATTATCTTTCTTTGACAAGCTTATTGGGGGACACTAGAATTAAATGCATAAAATTAATACAGAAAAATATAGTTTTAGGAGAATCGTCAATAAGTACTTAAAATATAATCAATTTTCCTCATTCTGGTTAGATCTCACTTTCTTTCATGCATCCCTTGGATAACACTCACAAAAGGAGAATAATGTAAAAGTATGGCTATGCTTTTAATAAGGAAGTAACTTTTTGAAAGTTTTATTTGTTTCAAACACAGCCTATGCTCGCATATTGCCTGAAGCTATGATACATTTTAAATGGATGTATTATACCATTGTTTCATGAGCTGAACTGTTTGCTATTTTCCTGGATTCAGTTCAAGGTGCCAGGTATTGGCATTAAAGCCCTATGTAGTGTGGGTCCAGGTTATTTGTGGGATTGCTTCTTCCTGAAAGTATCTACCTGTTCCACCTGGTTGAATACAATGGGGATGCTCCAGGTCCCTTTCCTTAAATGTTTCCATCTAGTAGAAGTTGGGGTGAGCTTTAAAATTTTTAGCAAGGGGTTCTCTGCCCGGTTGCTGGGTGGGCATGGCTATGGTGGGCGTGGGCTAGTCGGCCCCTGCACCATGGCTGGGGTTGGCGTTTTTGCCCTCCCTGGGCTCTAGAGGCTTTTCTCGAGCCTCCTGGAGGGTAAAAATGATCTCCCCAGGCTCCGGAGGCCATTTCTGGCCTTTCCAAAATAGGCTGCATGGGAACTGTTGGGAGGGACGGGGTGGGGTGGGCAGGGCCAGTCAGGAGTGGGATTTGGAGGTTCTCTGAACTGCACAGAATCTTAGCTAGAGGTTCTCCCAAACCCTGCGAACCCCCAGCAGCCCATCCCTGAGTAGAACCTAGAAAGTATGCCTTTTCCATAGCAACTCCTGGTCTTAAAAAATCCTTTCTCTGGTCTGTCCAGACTCTCTTAGCCTTGCAGAAAGATACAAAGAGATGTCTCTTTACCTGAGCATGGAAATGGCTGACATGGGAACCTAGAGATGGCTCTGTTACCGCCATCTGAGAAGGATGGCTAAGGTGCCAGATTTTTGCTTATTGTTTTTTGGGTTTTGTTCCTTATGATGGTCAGTCATATAATACCTAAATAAATAAATATCAGTGAACATCACCCACTATTCTGCATTTGCCCCTCATTCCTCACTCACTGAAGTTACTTTAGCAGCATGGTATGAGTTAACACGAAGTAACATGATTCTGGATTAAATATGAACAGCAGAAGACTTCCTTAAAGTTTTAAAAACATATTAACAAATATATAAGCTGTGCAAATTACAGACAGGCAGTAGCATTTTAAGATGAAATGGGTTTTCAGAATTCTGCCATTTGTTTTCTGAAAACTTTATTGCTTGTAAAATTAAAACTATTAAAGAATGAAATTTAATCCACGTGCAATAGATGGTGCCTACTATGCCACGGTTTTCTCCAACAGTCATACTGAGATTTTCAGTTCCCAACACCTTGAAATTAATTTAGCCAAGAGTGAGCTTATTCATTCTGATCATTCTTGTTTTCTTCCTATTTCTTTTATTTTTCAAGATTGACACATTGCCAGCATTGCTGGTAGTAAAAGATTTGGAAGTTTTAATGTTGTCATTAGTTATGAAGTCATGTCCGATCCATCGCAACCTCATGGACAACATTCCTCCAGGCCTTCCTGTACTGCTCTGTACTGAACTGCTCCTCTAGCCTGCTTCAGTGACTCCATCCAGCCACTTCATTCTCTGTCGTCCCCTTCTTCTTTTGCCTTCAGTCTTTCCCAGCATTAGGCTCTTCTCCAGTGAGTCCTTCCTTCTCATTAGGTGGCCAAAGTATTTGAGTTTCATCTTCAGGATCTGACCTTCTAAAGAGCAGTCAGGGCTGATCTTCTCTAGGACTGACCGATTTGATTGCCTTGCACTCCAAGGGACTCACAGGAGTCTTCCCCAGCACCATAATTTAAAGGCCTCAATTCTTTGGTGCTCAGCCTTTCACAACCATACATTGCAACTGGGAAAACCATAGCCTTGACTATACGCACTTTTGTTGGCAGGGTTTTAATAGGTAAGGTAAAGTTTTGATATGTAAGGTATTAGAGAATAAATGAAAGTATACAATATCATCAAGAGAGTAAAATAATTTAAATGGAAATGGGCTCATCACATAGCAAGAAGAACTGATGGCAGGTGGACCAAGGCAGACACAGAATGGATCCCAGTTGATAAAAAAGAATCCACAAAAGAGACCTGAAATAAGATGGATTGATGATATCAGCAAGTATTATGGGCCCAATTGGCAAAAAGAAAGCTCAGGATTGAATTGGTTGGAAACATATGGAAGAGGCTTCATCCTGCAGTGGACAGATAATGGCTAGAATGATAATGATGAATAGGTAAGGTATAGTTATAAAAAGGTTTTCTATAAAGTCTTTTGTCAATAAAAACATAAGAACTTGCAACTACATATTCTGAATATCTGGAGAATCCTGCCATTTCTTCCTATTCATATAGCCAAACAGGTAATTTATGCCTTGCTGGAAGCCTTGTTTGGACTATTGCAGAGGTTTGCTAGTGTTATGTCCTCGACTTGCGACCGGTCTTAAGTCCTCGACTTATGACCGGCCTCAAGTCCTCAACATGTGAATGACAGCCAGCAACAGTTGAGCCACGCCTGATTGGCTAAAGCATGGTTGGCTGTTTCTGTGATTTTATTGGTTGCCCTGCTTGACAGCTCTAGTATAAATATCTGTCAAGCAGGCCAAGGTGCTAAACTGTATATATAATTGAAGTTGGTTTGTGTTTTGTTAACAATAAAGTTGTTCTAATTACCTCAGCTGCTCCACGCCTCATCTGTCCCTCTCAGCTTCTAACAGCTGGCAAGGTTTCCTCTTCTCTCTGTATTTTGATTCAGGTCCATATTGTCCTGGGCCTTTCCCAATTTGGTCCTATTTCTTACTTCCACCAGCCTTTGTACTGGCAGGATCTTTGGGAGTGCTACCAATCCAAACTGCTGATGCTGACTTACTGGGTCACGCATTCAGGAACATTCTGTTATTTGAATAGTTCAATTGTAATTCACATTCCTGTGCACTCAGCTCAGCCAGGATCATTTTAGTTCTCCCCATCTCAGAATAGCAACCTTACATTATAGAGTCTTCTTCAATCTATCTCCTGGTTTCAAAATCAGCTCTCCTTTAATTCTGCTTCGGAGCTCATCTGTGGTTTTAAAAGGCCCTTAAAACATTTCTTTTTCAAGCTTTTAATGAAGTTGGAAGGACTTTTTTAAAAAAAAATTGCAGAACCTAATGCCAGTTAAATTATGGCAGTACTGGGATTAGCTAATATTAATAAAATTTATCATTTTATATTGTTTTATATTGTGCTGTGATTTTATTCTTACGTTCTTGTATTGTTCTGGACAAATAAAAATAATACAATGGCATAAGTCTTAGCCAAAATATATTTGGCTACTTTAAATACTTAAATGTATTTTCCAAGATTGGAAAGCCATTTTTCCAGATGAAAGTTACTGGGGTGTTTTTGATGCATGGAACATATAAAAAAAAATCAAAGTAGTCCCAAGGAATTTTTCTGAGAAATAATGATAATAAAAAAAACCTAATAATATAATGGCAATTCAAGCAGGAAAAAAATAGCATTTTCAGGCAAACGGACTGAAAACTTAATATGGTTGCTGATACTCAAGGAACACCTATGAAGACAATTTGACTTGTAGGTATATTGTAATTGCAGTTTTGTTACATGTAATTGCAATGGAGTCTTCTTTGGGCCTGACAGAAGTTCCTGATTCTAGGATATATAGTTCAGAATATATCAAGTATATTTTAGGAATTAGTCTCATAATTATTATATTTTTATATAAACATAATATTAACATTAGAGAGTCCGCTTAATGTAGAGGTTAAGGCTAGAAACTGGGAGATTGTACGTTCTAATCCCACCTTGTGCACAAAGCCAACAGGGTGATCTTGGGCCAGTCACTTTCTCTCAGTCCTAGGAAGTATGTAATGGCAACCACATCTGAAAAACTTTGCCAAAAAGTGTTCAGGGACTTGTCCAGGCAGTCTCCAGGAATCAGACATGACTGAATAGGGGGAAAAACACACTATGTTTTTCTATACCACTATATACAATGGTGGGTTGCCAATTTTTTTTACTACCAATTTGGGCACGCTTCCGCACGCACATAACACTTCTGCACATGTGCAGAAGCATCCAGGCGGGTGGGCAGAGCCTCTAGCCACCGCTACTACTGGTTCGCCCAATCAGGGCCGAACTGGGAGCAACCCACCTCTGGGTTTTATACCATCCTACATCCAATCATTTACCTATTCTTTTCAGAATTACATAATATTTCTCGCCAACACCGTCCCACATTCTTCAGGAAAAAGAAGGAAAAAATGGATCCTGGAAACACAGTGTACAAATTGTGTTTATAGACAACAAACTATTTGCATAAACAACAGTTATCCGAACCCTTTATTTTGCATATACAAATTTGTTTTATTTGGGCTAGAAGATAAACAGACTTACTTATAAATGAATAGCATCTGGGGATGGTGGGAAGCCATGTTTTGGTAAAAGCATAACTGGAGATTGACCATTTTGAAAAATACATTCTTTGACCGATGTTAATTTCTTTTTAAAGAAACCGCCCAGTATTTTTCACATTAGAGGAACAGACTAGTCAGATAAGACTTTATGCTTTGTGGATAGCTCCTTTCCAATATCAATTCAGCAACAAATGATCTTACTCAACCATTGGAAAATGAAATATTTTGAATTTTTATTACTTTCTGCTTCAGGCATAAGTAGTGATTAAAGGAGTGCTTAATTTCTCTTGAAGTATCTTTCTCTTCTCAAGACATACACTTGAATGTGTTGCAAGTACTATAAATCTTATCCGCTACCTTAATAATCATCTTTGTCATCATCTAATGGAAGAGCTTATTTTTCCAGTATATTTGCAATGCACTAAGTCCCGTTCTCCTTTTTCTATAGAGCAAATAGAATTAACTCAGCATCATTTTTGTTGTATACAATTGTTTTTTTTCTGGATGGTTAAAAATTAAAATATCCAACTCCTTATCAACAGACTATTTTATCGTTCCCTCATGTCAGGTCTACAGATCAGTAGACTGAAGAGTCTGTCAGTCTACAGACTGAATCAGAAAAGAATAATAATTCTGCTTCTGATGAGTCAGCTTATGTGAGGTGCTGACTCCTGCTTCGTATTTAGCTAATAGTCAATCGGATTAATTCCAAAGCTTAAAGATCAATATGTGATTCATTTTGCATCCAGGAAATGCAGATTAACTTTGGTATGAGGTTTATTCCAAAATTCCTTTTCAGAAACCTCCCATTTTTTGACCCAAATTCCAATTGGATGCCTCCCTTTTGGAAGAAAATGCATACTGGTTTTACTTGAGAGAAAAGGGTTGAAGGGGTAGAAGAAATGATGCAGCTGCTTTAAAGCGTTTCAGGCAGATTTTATGTTCATACTGTTTTGGACTCCAAAACACCTTTCTAAAATTATTTTCAAAACATTATTTTTGAATTAATTATCCAGCCTTACAAAGACCTAATAACTAGCAATAGAACCCTAAAATGTGTTACACTGAGATCCAGTTATTTCTGAACAACTCCTGCTGTTGCTCATAGTGACTGGAGCTGCTAACAGTTGCATGGCAGAAGCATCTTAAGGGCTTTAGGTTCTTCATATACACTGTAAAGCGATAACAAATGTGAATCAAAGGAGGTGAAAAATGCCAATTTTAATAGAAACAGAAAGTAATCCTCTAACCCAGAGGATCATCAGAACTGCAGTTCTCCTTTAGCACTGAAATCATGTCTGCCTATGGAACCCAATATTTAACTGGCCTGCCTAAAAGGCTAGATTTCCTTTCAATATTTGGATAAACTTTCTTTCAACTTCTCTTCCACAGCTTAGAGCATAAGTGTTTGGAAAGAGAACCAAGTAGAGTACCAAGAACATCTGAAAATAGATATCGAGCAAACAGGAATAATATAAAGCTTGACTTTCAAAAGAGTATGTGCAGTAATAATTCAGGGTTGCATTAAATTACAGAAATTGAGAAAAGCTGTGTCCTAGATTTTTTTCCTGTTTCTTTTTTTACTCTTCCATGCAACATATTTTTTCATTTCAAGGCCCTTTCACTGCTTTTTATAATAGAAAGCATGCATGTCTTAATGGTACGTTTTCTTTAAAAACTTTTTGCAAAACTGTTTTGCTCTATTAACAAGATTGAAAGGATACTGAAATGCCATATACTCATAAGCACAGCATTTCCAGAGACAGTGGGAATTAGGTGGAAAGAACAGATTAAAAAAAACCAACAACAACACTGAAAACTGTTTGGAATTATGCAAACCAGAAATATTTTTTTAAGAAAGAGGAAAAGAGATGAAGAAATGAAAAATAAGCTCGTTCAAATCTATCCTTGAAGTTTTTCTAACAGATAACTGACAAAAGACGTTAAATGTTTTCCAAACATAGTTGTGTGCATCTGAAATTCTGCATTTTAGCCAGTCCCTTTTGGACTTTTTAAGGGTACTCTCATGTCTCTTCAATTATGTCCATATGATGATGGCTGAATAGAAGCTCTAAATTCTATGTTACAGGTAATTCTCGGCTTACAACTGTTAACCACGTAGTGACCACTCAAAGTTACAACAGCACTGAAAAAAGTGACTTATGACCACTTTCCACACTTAAGACCATTGCAGTATCTCCATGACCATGTGATTTACATTTGGATGCTTGACAACAGATTCACATTTATAATGTTTGCAGTGTCCCTGGGTCATATGATCACCCCTTACAAAGTCAATGGGGAAACCAGATTTAACAACCATGTAACTGATTTAGCAACTGCAGTAATTTATTTAACAAATGTGGCAAGAAAAATCGTAAAATGGAGCAAAACTCACTTAACGAATTTCTCACTTAGCAACATAAATTTTGGCTCAACTGTGGTCATAATTAAAAAACTATTTATACTACAGTGGTGGGATTCAAATTTTTTTACTACCGGTTCTGTGGGCATGACTTTGTGGGTGTGGCATGGCTTTGTGGGTGTGGCTTTGTGGGTGTGGCAGGGAAAGGATACTGCAAAATCCCCATTTCCTCCCCACCCCACTAATCTGCTTTCCAGCTCCATTCTCCTGTTCAGGGCAACAAAAGAAGATGCTCTGGGGCAGAGGGCGGGGACCAGCCTATTTGCCGGTTCTCCAAACCACTCAAAATTTCCACTACCGGTTCTCCAGAATCTCAGAACTGGCTGAATACTACCTGTGCTCCTCAGACCTCCATTTATCCAATCTTGAAGTGATTTCCAAGCAAGGAATGTGATTTCTACTTGCTGTTATCTGCTAGTTTGGTGTTTCTTTAACAAGAACTGTGCTGTTGTTGTGTTTATTGCTGGTTGATCATGAGATTGTGGCAATGAATCGCCATCACTAGACCTCCTGTATTTTAACCGAAAGGTTTCTCCCCCCCATTATAGTCTTTTTTTTTCTTTCCCACTGTGAGGACAATAAAAGACAACTTTAGTATAGACATAAGGAAGATTGTTATTTTAAGAATATAGGCTATTTTCTTCCCACAGTAAACCAAACAACAGTCATTTGTCTTTTAGATTTAATCTGAAGCATGTTTAAATAAAAAAGAAGTGAGAACAGAGAACTTTTTTCTAGTCCTATTTTGTTTTTGTTTTTGTTCCACTAGATCAGGGGATGGGAACCATTTTGGAAGCCAAGGTCTCACTCTATAATTATGCAGGGCCAGACCAAAAAGTGGCCAAAAACAAATGGGTATAAAAGCCCACAACCATCATTTCATTCTTCTCAGACTGATTTTATGTAAGTACCAAAAGGTTGAGCCGTTTTGATGTTACATATCAAAGTTGAAAAAAAATACATCATAAAATATAATGCTGAGGATGTTATTTGATAGACTGCTATTCTAACAAAATTCTACACTACAGATGTATAATTTTATATAGAAAAGCTTTTTGACAGTTTATTGTGTACAACAGTGGAACGGTTTGCGGATGATTTATATTTACAATTATTTTAAAGAGAGACTCGATGGTTTAATTGATTGTCCTGCAGCTTTCAGGGATTTGATATTGAATTATCTTTGTGGTCCCTTCCAACTGTACATTTCTATGACTGTAAATGTATATCTTCCTCAGCTGAGTTGGACAATGGTTTGCTATTGCAATTTGGTGGTAGCAAATTCCATTTATGCCCTTGTCTAGTGTGGTGGTCAATTCTTAACATCAAAAAAGAGAGCTCTTACCAAATCTTAGGATGGAAAGGGGATATGGTTGATTTGTAGGCAGTCATACCTGTTTCCTTCATGTTCCAATGAAAAAGCTCAAGCATCCTGAGGAGTATAAATTCAAGTTATATTTGTTGGATGAAGTGAACTGCAGTCCATGAAAGTTTATGTCTTTTATAAAATTTGTTATTCTGAAAAACTACCAGGGATGTGCAGCCAGGGGAGACAGGGGAGGCAGGGCCTCACCACTGTCATCATGAAAAGAAAAAAAAGGAAAAGGAAAAATGCTGAGATAGTTGCTGCCAGAGTCACAGTGAATGACTCTGTTTAGTGCTTAACGACAGAAGGAGGCGAGACAACCACTTGCCTCCTTTAGATATCTTTATGATCACTTGAGCAGAGTTAAGCAAAGGTTAAAAGGCGAAAAATTTCTTATGCAAAGGAGGCACATGGTTCTCTCACCTCTTCCTGCAGAGGGCACTTTTTTTAGAGGCTTTTTTTAAACAGTTAAGCAGAGTCATCCATTGGAGGCTCTGGTAGCAGCAGCTCTTGCTTTTTTCTTTTTACATTTTTTACATTTTCATCAAGAAAATGAGCAGAGTTGAAATCCTCTGTGACATGGCTGGAAAAGGTATGTGGGTCGGATGGAGGGGGGAGTAATTCAAAATTAATGTAATTTGTAAGTAATTGTATGGTAAGTTGTGTGTGTGTGTGTGTGTGTGTGCGTGTGCGTGTGTTACCTGCCTCTGCTGGCGCGCGGGCTGGCACTTTTTTTAAAATGTGGGACAGAGCTCTGCTCAGGTGGGCGAAAGAAAGTGCTTTAATCAATCGGGTGCGTGCTCCTCTCCTCCTGGCATGCACCCCACTGATTTAAGCGGTTTCTTTAGAATTCTCTTCTCTCCTCCCAGCACGCACCCCACTGATTAAAGCGCTTTCAGGGGGGGTTGCTGGGAGGAGAGGAGAGAATCTCTCTTCTCCTCCCGGCACGCACACCACTGATTAAAGCGCTTCCTTTCGCCTGCCTGAGCTCTGCTGCGGGCGAAAGAAAGCGCTTTAATCAGTGGAGTGCCGGGGGAAAGGACTGCCTCACCAGCCATAAACTTCACTGCACGTCACTGAAAACTTCTATCATGAGTTTGATATTTTTGCCATCATAGACTAATAAGGCTATCTTATCACATGATGCCAAAATAATCTGAAGGAAGAGAAGCAACTAAGTAAGAACCTGTCCAGAATTATTTTTTAAGGGAAAGAGGCACTTTTATCAACAGAAGTGGAACTATTTAAGTATATCCATGGTTTTCTTAGTGGAAAGGGGATTCTAATCATTCAATTTTTGGTATGTGAGCAAAGTATTTCTATGTCCTTTCCAATATAGAATACAACATATTTGTACAAACTGCAGAAAATTCTACTTTCTGTGGCATTGAATCTGGTACAAGTGCCATAGAATGGATTCCATACTTGAATAATGAAGCTGTTCTCAAACAATAAGGCAATAAAACACAGAAAACTGAGAAAGATGTTAAGGATTTAACATTTTTAAAAGTGATTAATAGCCATTATTGCAATTAAGGAAGTGAAATGTTGATATTAGAGCTTCACTTCTGTTGCTTGTACCATTTATTGATAGGAAATTAGGAACAATGTGATCTTCATGGGGTCAGGATGCTTTCTAAATTTTCAAGGCGTGTAGTCCAGCAGAAAGAAAGCCCAAGAGGAGAAAGAGAGGTTACTTTTGTTTCTTTTTACAGATATGGTATAGTCCATTTGTATAGTCCATATGGATTTGATGACAATCAACCATAATTAAAAACAGACTTTTTTTGAAATCTGACTCAAATACATTTAGTACAGTTTTCCATGGCAGTTAACAGGCAGAAATATGTCTCTCTGTGCATGGCTTCTGATCTTTTTATTGGCATATTGGGGTCCCTAAAATAAAAACTATGAGAAAAATTGAAAAGAAGAGAAAAACAAACTATTGCCCAAATTTAGTTGATACTACTATCCATGTTAAAAAAAAGATGTGTATAATGATTCTTTTTTATTGAGTATACAGTAATTTGTTTTTTCTTTTTAAGTCATTCATTTAGCAACAATTGCATGCTTATTATATAGAGATTGTAATGTATAAAATATGTTTAACTGGAAAATGCATACAAAGAGAGATAAAATTAATTTGTTGGTGTAGGACACAGTTCCAAGATTTTTGCAACTGTGTATTGATTGTCATCTTCCTTATGAGATCAGAGATAAGATTCACGTCCTAAAGGATGATGATTAGGATGTTGATAATGATAAATAACAATTTATTAAATTTATATGCTTCCAACCAATTTCTGAAATTGCAAAATCCTACATATTTCTGAAAACCCCCAGGTAAGTACTTGAGGATACTTGTGTGCATAACACACATAAATAAATATTTGGCCGAACTTAAAAATGGAAATTACCTTAGTTCTGCAAGATTAAATGTATCTCCATTCCTTTATAAAGCCATTGCATTCTGCTCTGTTTCCCTTTGCTTTCCTTTGTTCACTGCCATTGGAACCAGAAGAAAAAGAAATGTAATTTTTTAAAAAAAGAATAGTAATGGATAACAAAAGAAAATAATAAGCGACTTTCCCTCCTTTCTGGGTGCTAAAAGTTGGAAAGACTAGATTCTTTTCATACTGCAAAGTTCAAGTACTCTCCACCCATACAGAGCTTGAGTCAAAAGGAAATGATTGCATATTAATGTGACATTTACTCTTTTGTTTTTCTAATTCATTGTTGAATGGTGCTGCACCTAACTTTGCATTTGTGGAATGTGATAAGCACCTTGACGTTCTCACTACTCCACCTATTATCAGGAGGTAAGGGAAAGTCCCATCAAACATGGCCCGGCAAACCTGGAACTAGTCTGGCTGCAGGCCATATTCATCAACATTAGACTCCTTCCTTCATCCCTTTCCCACACTCCCTGCTGTCTCCAAAAAAGAGATTGCAGTTACAAAGACAGCAGACAACATTTTCCCCTTGAATTTCCATTTCTTTCTTGATAGAGGCAGAACTTCTCAAAGCTCTGTTTGGGAAGTGATTTGCATCCATCAACATCCCTTGATGGTGAGATGTGGGGGGAGGAGGGCATATCAATTTAATAAATATATTAATAAAATAATCATTTTACTGCTTCTTTCTTTTCTTTTCCCCTTGTGCTAATGCACTTATTATGGGGAAATACAGTAGAGGAAAGGCAAGAGGGCTGATGATGTCAATTTCAATTAGCACCAATGGGGAAGGCAAGACAAAGTGCTAGATTTGAACTGCAGTGAAGATAGGAAAGAACTGTCATTTTTCACAAAATGTAACTTGGAGTGGCTTTATTCTAGGATATTGAATGTCTGGGAAACTTCTGCCAAGTTCAAACTGAGAGGATTGACATAATGCTGGCAGCTGGACAGTCTAGTGCTACTACCTAACTTTGATATATTACTGTCACAATGCTGCTATATCCAAAACTTCAGGGGGTCAACAGCAGTATAGTGACAAAGTTTAGCAATAGCAATAGCACTTAGACTTACAGTACGTACCACTCCATAGTGCTTTACAACATCCTTTGAACAGTTTACATGTCAGCCTATTTCGCCTTACAATCTGGGTCCTCATTTTACCAACCTTGAAAGGCTGGAAAGCTGAGTCAATTTTGATCTGGTCAAGAGCCATGATGGCACAGGGATTAGAATGCAGTACCTGTATTGTAGGCTAATTCTGCTGACTGCCAGCAGTTCAATTCTAATGTATAAAATATGTCAAATGGCTCAACATTGATTCAGCCCTTCCATCCTTCTGAGATCAGTAAAATGAGGACCAAAATGAGATTGTTGGGGGCAATATGGTGACTCTGTAAACCACCATTTTGGCTGTAAAGCACTATGAAGTGGTATATACGTCTGAGTGCTATTACTATCACACTCTAGGCTGTGGGGAAAATTACCCTGTAGTACTCCACTTTAATCACTTCACCACTGCTCATAAAGTTTAGCAGGGCAAAGGACATGTGCATATAGTCTATTATGGCCAAAGCACTGATGCCACCCATTATTGAGTATCCAGTGTACTATACAGACAGTTCTCATTTTCCAATCATTCATTTAGCAATGTCCCAATCTGGGTTGTTAAGCGAAGACTACCTGTAATAGTAGACAAATGATAGCAACATTGAATGTTATCAATTTAAATGGGTAAACATTATTTAACACCAAATTGTTCTAAATCTGTTTAATTTGGTCTGAGATGAAGGCAGTCTTTGAGAAAGATGGGAAGTTGAGAAATGAGAAACCAAAATAAAACTAAAAAATAAATATTATTAACTAAGAAGAAAAAAAGAGATGACATTACATACAAGTGGGAAAAGATTCTTAGAAGTAGCAAAATTGCCAATATATTTCCTCCATAAATTACATTTTATTAATTAATTAATTTGTTTGTTTGTTTGTTTGTTTGTTTGTTTGTCAAACATGTACAAGATAGCAGGTGTAGGTATACATATAAACATAAACAAAGGAAGTAAGTACAGATAAATGGGGACTGTAAGAAAGGGATGGTAGACACGCTGGTGCACTTATGAATGCCCCCTTTACGCACCTCTTAGGAATGGGGTGAGGTTCACAATAGACAGTTTGAGGTTGAAGCTGTGAGGGTTTGAGGCTGTAACACAGAGTTGGGTAGAGCAGTGATCCCCAACCCCCGGTCCACGGACCGGTGCCGGGCCGTGGAGTACCTGGCACCGGGCCGCGCAGCGGCCGGGGGCCATGATCGCTGCAGCGGCCGGGGGCCATGATCGCTGCAGCGGCTGGGGGCCATAGTTTCTTTCTGTATGCAAATTAGGGCTAACTGGCACAAGGGGTGTTACTGGACCGCTGGTGGCACTCTGACGTCACCAGCGGCCCACCGCCCCCCTGTGTCCAGCGCCGCCCTTCTCATTCCTTTTCAGCACTTCAGCGCTGGCCGATTCCTGAAAAAAACCTAAGAGCGCCTGCGCAGCTACGTAGGGCTAGCGTAGACAGCGCTAGTAGCGTAGCCTTGCGTAGGCGCAGTTTGTGCTACGCTATCTACGCTAGCCATACTGAACTGCGCCTGCGCAAGGCTACGCTACTAGCTCTGGTCATCGACGTATTCCACCGAAACCGCAAACAACGCCCCCCCACCCCTGCGCACACTCAGCGGGCCACGGTAAAATTATCAAAGGCTGACTGGTCCGCGGCGATAAAAAGGTTGGGGACCACTGGGGTAGAGGATTCCAGGCATTGACCACTCTGTTGCTGAAGTCAGTTTACCTTGAGTTTGTATTGATGGTTTGCCCATGTATGATAGAACTAGATTCTATATTTAGATAATTCTTTGCAGATCTAATATATTTATGTCAAAAGAAGAAATCACTAGTTTCTGAATATAACCTACATCTTATCTGATACTTACAATATATTGCTCAGCTATTTTGGCACATGATTTCTTTAAAAATCTAACATTACAGTTTTGTTTTCCATGTTCCCCACTTACTCCGCACTATAAATATGTACAAAATTGAAGAAATACCACTAAGTGGGATTTCAAATTATTTAGGGGTGGTCTCTTGAGATGATTTCCAAAATCTACAAACTGAACTATAACAAATTCCAGATTATCATAGGCATAGTTTCCCCTTCGTTGTTGTTTTTTTCTGTTCTCGCCCAATTTTGTAAAAACCTCAGCTATGTTTAATATATGAAATAGCTGGAGAATCACCCAACTTGAAATCCACTTGGGTGGATTTGTTTTCATCCTAACTTTTTATATAGGAAATGGCCCATGAATGTTGTTAGGCTTTGCATAGAAACTAAATAATGTGTAATCATTTTCTGAAGCAGTTGTAAGAAAGAATCTTTCATCTAGAAATCTCTCTTCATTTTGTATTCAATAAAACCCATCTGGGGTGTTTTCTGTAATTGAAAATAAGTTCCCACAGATGGATTTGCTCCCTTTACAAATTTTCTGTCTGAAAATTTGGATAAGTAATGCCTTGAGAAACAAATGAGTTTAAATAAGAAATTAAGGTAAAGGTTCCCCCTGCTCATATGTGCTAGTCGTTCCTGACTCTAGGGGGCAGTGCTCATCTCCATGTCAAAGCCAAAGAGGCAGCACTGTCCAAAGACGTCTCCGTGATCATGTGACCAGCATGACTAAATGCCAAAGGTGCACGGAAAGCTGTTACCTTCCCACGAAAGGTGATCCCTATTTTTCTACTTGCCTTTTTATATGCTTTCGAACTGCTGGGACAAGTAACGGGAATGCTAGGGATTTGAACCACCGAACTGTCAACCTTTCTGATCAACAAGCTCAGCATCTTACCCACCAAGCCACCATGACCCAAAATAAATAAGAATTTAAGAAGAGGGTAATTTCTCATTCATGTAATTTTGACCAGAAATGAGAACAGGACAAAGTAAATGAATGTATAAATATACTATTTTTAATCTTCCAAAGAACTGCAAAGACTTCCCATATTTTTCATATTGAGGGCTGGGGGCCTTTGTGCAAAGAGGGGCCAGAACAAAACTAAATTTGGTGCAATTGAATTGCTATTATGTTAACATTTATTTTAATTTAGGTTAATGCAGTCATTCCCTATGTAGGAGGACTGTCAAATGATTTCTGCAAGTTTTAGGGCTATTCCCATCTGTTGTTATATTTTTCAACAAAATGGCAATGGATTTTTTAAAATGTACAAAAAAATTACTAGCTGGTCTAGATTCATATGCATGGGACCTCCCTAGTTGTGAATGGCAAAACTCCAAAGAATGTTTTATTTGCTTTTAGAACATAAAATGCATAATTATATTCTAGGGGGAAAATACTACATCCTCAGGTCATTCTAATGAACTCAAGAAACTGAACTGGTTGGAGGCGGGTGTCAGCCACAAAACTTTGGCAATGCTTTTGCTCTTTATCTCAAAAATATTCAGAGAATTCTAGTTACCCAATGCATCTCATAGATTTTTTTACAAAAAAACCCAAAACCCTTGTCTTCTTTTTGCATCCTAATGAGAGTTGCAAAAACTACAGAGCCATTAAAAGTACACGTTTTATCACTTACTTCCTCATTATATATTAATGGGAATTTAGACCTGAGTTTGTCAACCTCAGCAACTTCAAGATGTGTGAATTCCAACTCCCAGAATTGGAAGTAAGAATTCTAACAGTAATGCCAATGCATTATACCTGGAGTGCCCCTGGTGAAACTGCCACCTTATGCTTGCTTGTTCTTCACTACTAGATGATGATAGATTGCTATGAACTGGTGGAAGAAGGAACTGGATGGGAAGGGAGATGCTTGAGGGGACATGAAAGTAAAAGTTGTGCCACCACAGGACACTGCTTCAAGGTCACACAACTGGAAGAAGGAAGGAAATGCATACCAACCTATGGTCAGACTGATTGTTATGAAAACATCTTGCATTAGCTGGATTAGTTGAAATGGGCAGCAAGGGGCAGATAAGGGAGAAGGGGAAGTAGAATGGTTTTGGTGGAGTGGTGGGTTTCAATTTATTTTACTATCGGTTCATTCATGCATGCGCACACACAATGCTTCTGTGCATATGCAGAAACTTCTGTGCATGCACAGAAGCGTCCGGGTGGGTGGGCAGAGCTTCCCGCTGCTGCCACTACCAGTTTGCCCAATGTGGGGCGAACCAGCAGAAACGCACCTCTGTTTTGGTGCTCAAATCCCAGTTCTAGTTTTTCATTAGTGCAATACACTTGATTTCTAATAAAATGATACCTTTCTCAACATATAAGACATAAGATTAGAGCCGTGATTGTGTAGTGGTTAGAGTGCAGTACTGCAGGCTACTTCTGCTGATCACTAGCTGCAAGCAGTTTGGCAGATTGAATCTCACTAGGCCCAAGGTTGACTCAGCCTTCCATCCTTCTGAGATGGGTAAAATGAGGACCCAGATAGTTGGGGGCAATAGGCTGACTCTGTAAAGCACTAGGAAGTGGTATATAAGTCTAAGTGCTATTGCTACTGCTAAATGGAGTCGAGGATTGTTTTGTTCTGTGGCAGGTGTGACACAAACTTTATTAGGGGGAAAAAATCTTTTTTCACCTGTCATATGTTTTTATTCAGAGCAATTTACCAAGAGTGTAATAACTTTCTTTCCCTTCAGGGTGGCTGCTGAGGCAGTGACAAGGCAAAAAGGGACTCGCAAGACCAGAGCAACATTGATATTCAATCCATTGCTGAGCAAAAAAACAAAACAAAAAGGGACTCATATGGTTTGGCCATTTGCCATATTGGCTCAAACAGTTTGGCTCTATTCCAGATGTTTTGCCATAGCTCTTTATAGATCACATTACATGATTATTTATTAAACAGTGACAACTGAATGAGCCTGCAGAAGTAGATCCATAGTTTCCAAAGGACCACCATAACCATAAACCTCAGTGTAAGCCATGCAAACTAAAGAGAAGGAAAAGAAAGAAAGAAAAAGCTACCAGAAACAGAAGAACCAGCATAAACTGAAGTAGGATTCAAGGATCTTAAAGCAGTTCAAAAAGAACAGAAGAAATTATGCTTACTGATTTTTTTAAAAAAATTAGGTTTGTTGGAAAGGTTATGCACTGTGTTGTTAGAGAAGAGAGAAACTGAAGTTCCATTTTCAAATTTTTTAAAAAATGAGATTTTACAAACTTTTGCACTACATTCAGAATTGTATATTCCTCAGCCCTAGATCAGAAATGATGCAAAATTTTACGAGCTCCTTCCTTTTGTTCAGTTTTCCAACTCTCCATCTTAGACTATGACTAATTTTACTTCCATTTGCCAATAGAAAGGTAGTCTATCTAGCCAGAATTTAAGCTCTTGGTTTGAAACATTCATCATACTGTTCTTGACTAATATTATATCCTTTCCCACACAGGTTAAGGAATGTCAAGGCCAATTCTGACAAGCGTAAGCAATAGCAATTTTTGATTTTAAAAATTGACTAATGATGAGTTAAAATGAGCCATGATATATTGCATCAAGGTTAGGGAACTGCTGAACTGGAACCTTTAAACTTCAATCAAATCCAATCAAGGAAAAACAGCACAGAGGCCAGAAGGGTGCTTGTGAACTAGCAGCTGGACTTGCTTTTGGAGACATGAATCAGCTCCATTGACAAATGATGGAAAAGAAAAGAGGAGACTATCAGCCAGGAATGGAGATGAACAAGGTCCAATTTAAGCATCACCATGGCATAAAAGGATATTGGGCATGACTTTGCTCCAGATGAATCATTCACAGGGACAAGTCTGAAAGACAAACCTCAGGCCTGAAGAATAAGGTTTCCTGAGAGTAAAGAGCTCAAGACTCTGAAAGACCATTGGATGGGACAAAGTTGAGTTTTTTTGGGCCTCTTTTCTCCTAGTGGTTTGGATTTTGTCAGAAAGATGTGATATCCCACATTTGGGAATCCTTTATTATTTGGGGCCAGATACCTTCTCAAGAATCAGAATTTTTATTGACGGGTTTGAGGGCTGGCAAGTGGAATCCCATTGGCTCTAATTCACAATTTGCTTATGACTTACACCAATACAATACAATAGCAGAGTTGGAAGGGACCTTGGAGGTCTTCTAGTCCAACCCCCTGCCTAGGCAGGAAACCCTATACCATTTCAGACAGATGGCTATCCAACATCTTCTTAAAGGCTTCCTGTGTTAGGGCATTCACAACTTCTGGAGGCAAGCTGTTCCACTGATTGATTGTTCTAACTGTCAGGAAATTTCTCCTCAGTTCTAAGTTGCTTCTCTCCTAGATTAGTTTTCACCCATTGCTTCTTGTTCTATCCTCATGTGCCTTGGAGAATAGTTTTACTCCCTCTTCTTTGTGGCAACCCTTGAGATATTGGAACACTCCTATCATGTCACCCTTAGTCCTTCTTTCTATTAAACTAAACATACCCAGTTCCTGCAACCGTTCTTCATATGTTTTAGTCTCCAGTTCCCTAATCATCTTTGTTGCTCTTCTCTGCACTTTTTCTAGAGTCTCCACATCTTTTCTACATCGTGGCGACCAAAACTGAATTCAGTAACTTATATAGGTAGCAAAAGTGGACCCATTCTGAAAATGTGCTTAAACTATCTCAGTCGCCAATTTTATATTTTATTGGCTATTGTGACTAAACATATTAGTTGCCTATAGAAGCCATTCTTGTTAAAAAATATGAAAAGTTGTTCTCAAAGTTCATAACAAGCATAATAAAACAATTGCATGAAAATTTCATAACAAGCCAAATTAAATAATCACTGAATAATATAGCTATTAAAATAAAAGTAACAGGTAGTATTAATATTAAAAAGTAATCCAATACAACAGGACTTAAAACCATTATTATTTGCAGTATGCCATGTCCTCAGGTTATGGAGAGTATCAAATATCAACATACCATAGATGAATTGCAGGCAATTTTGTCATATCAATCAGAATAGAGCTAGAAGGGACCTTGGAAGCCTTCTAGTCCAGCCTTCTACTCAAGCAGGAGATCCTATACCAGTTCAGACAGGTGGCTGTCCAGTCTTTTCTTAAAAAACTTCCAGTGATGAAGCCTCCACACCTTCTGAAGAAAAGCTGATCCACTAGTTAACGTAATTGTCCTCACTGTTAGGAAATTAGGCTGCTTTTCTCCTTGATTAGTTTCAGCCGTTGTTTCTTGTCCTCCCCTCTGGTGCTTTTGAAAATAAATATATCAAATATAAATTGATGTCTGTCTGTCCGTCCGTCCGTCCATCCATCCATCCATCCATCCAGATAGATGGTAGATAGATAGATAGATAGATAGATAGATAGATAGATAGATAGATAGATAGATAGATAGATAGATAGATAGACAGACAGACAGACAGACAGACAGACAGACAGACAGACAGACAGACAGACAGACAGACAGACACTCTTACTTGCCATCTTCAGGCTGGTGTTTTGGGCTTAAAGCGTGGTCGGAGCTACCGTCATATGTATATATATATATATATATATATAATATACACATAAAGACGGTAGCTCCGACCACGCTTTAAGCCCAAAACACCAGCTTGAAGATGGCGAGTGACACTTCGCCGAAATGTTGCCAAGACAATCTTGAATACAACAAGACCAGTGTGTGTGTGTGTGTGTGTGTGTGTGTGTGTGTGTGTGTGTGTGTGTGTGTATACAGTATATATAAGCAATTTTTAAAATTATTGGAATGGTGCATGAAATAACAAGCAACAGCCAAAGAAACACACGTACAACTTGCTTACAACCTCACATTAACTATACTTCTCTATACCTTTATGTCTATGCAAACTGTCTTCTACAGTGTGTGAAAATGAATTGCCTTAAACTTCTCACTTTGCACTTTTTGAGAATTTCAGCAGCTCCATCCAACCGCTGGTTTCTCAGCCTTTTTCTCTTTTCAAGAAGGATTTTGACTCTTTTTTTTTTACTTCCTTTGGTGAGGGAATTTGCAGGGGGGGGGGGGGAAATGCAATTCTCTTTTGGTTTTGCACTTTTTGAGCCTGCAATGAAAACCAGCAATGCCTCTTGCACAATTTCAGCTAGTCCAGAATATAAGGGGAACAAGAGTTTATATAAATATTAAAAAGGCAGAATATTATATTTCCCTGGATGAGAAATGGAGAAACATGTTTTTTAAAGGCAGGAAGCAGACTCACTCTTAATAGCCCCCACCCTCCTCAATAGCCCACAGCAGATATCTGCACTTTAGATAAAGACATGGATAGGTCTATTCATAAGCAAATACCCTCACCCAAGATCCAACAAGGGTAGAATTAGCCCTCAGCCATAATAAGAATTGCCCAAAGCCCCTTCATTACATCATCCCGCAAAATTCAACCAAGCCTGGGACTCAAGACAACCTACAAAGTTACCTCTGCATAGCCCCATGGGAGTCTGACAATCAATCAGTATACATTTCCTTACATAGGAACAGGAAGCAAGTTCAAAGCCCAAGAGAGAATATAAATCTCAATCTCTCTCTCTCTCTCTCTCTCTCTCTCTCTCTCTCTCTCTCTCTCTCTCTCTCTCTCTCTCTCTCTCTCTCTCTCTCACGCACACACTCTCTCTCTCACACACACACCAGGGGTGGGTTCCTGCCAGTTCTAACCTCTTCTATAGAAGAGATTCCACAAATCTACAGTGCCATTTAGAACCGGTTCCAGCTCCCTCCCTCCGCCCATCCGCCCATCATCAAGATGAAGAGTGAGAGGAGGAATTCTGGGAGTTGAAGTCCACAAGTCTTAAAGCTGTCAAGTTTGAACACCCCTGACAGGGTGTTCTAAAGGGTTAGGGGTGCAAGGGTCTTGTAACTTGACAGTTTTAAGACTTGCACACTTCAATGCCAGAGCTTCTGAGCCAACATTTTGGTTGCTAAGCAAGAGCATTGTTAAGTGAGTTTCACCATATTTTACAAGTTGGCCACGCCCACCCAGCCACATGGCCAGCAAGCCACTCCCACAAATCAGACCACACCTACAGAAGAGGTTCTAAATTTTTTTGAAACCCACCACTGACACACCCCCATGTGCTAAATTGCCCAGGATCTCAAACCATGTGGTCCTGTCTACCAATAAACCATCTTTCCAAATAGCCTCCATGTTTCCAGTTTTCCCCACTTGGAACTGAACCCAGATGGACATTTCTTCCAGCAGACATCTTCAGATTATTTTGTGACTGAGGCATGCCGCTATTTTTAAGGAGAGGGAGGAAAATCACTGATCTAAAACTAAAATAAATCAAGAAAAGTAAATCTCATTCAAGGAAGCTATAAATGAAGAAATGCCATCTTGTTTTGGGAGATATTTTGTCTTTTTTGTTGGGAAAAACAAAGGCCAGGTTAATAAATTAACCCATCTATCAGTAAAAGCCACAAAATTTAACCTGAGAACAAAGAGGGACCATTGATTTTTCTCTACACTTAGATACATATTCATGTAGGAATCAATCCAAAATACAAGGAAGACAACTTTTATCTCTCTTTCTAATATTCTCCCCTTTGTCTTGTATGCTGATTTTCCCCCTCTCATTCTGATTCCCTCTTTATGTTCCCTTTTCCTTCTCATGTAACAGGCTGCCTTCTGCCTTTGGCCAGAAGTCTGATTTTTTTCTTTTTTGATCAATGGCACTTCAAATTAGGTTGAAAGACAAATTAGATTGTCCAAGCTCTGTTGGCAAGCTTGGGCCAGAGAGTTATTCCCACGTCCTTAGTCTCATTTATAAAGAAAAATCATTTATTTGAACTAATCCTTTTAGCACCAGCCTTTTAAGAAACACTATACAACAAAGATGGCTGATGATGTTAGAACTTCTTTGTGCAAAAAAACAAAACCCTAACTGCAGTTACTGGTAATAGAGCAGCCAAAGTAGATTGGGGATCAAATGTTGAATAAATCTCTTAGAATGAGAGTGAAGTAGTTTGAGCAAATCCAGGAAAAGATTAATTCAGGGGTGGGAGGGCGGCTGGAGGCTGGGAGGCTACACAAATATTTAGAAAGTATTCAACATGTGGAGGTTAGCTCAACACTTGCTTTTATTTAAGAACTGAACAAACATGTATAAACATGTTCCTGCACATGTTTGCAACATCTGACTTCTTGTGACACCAAGGGCAACTGTCTAATGCAGCTGCATTCCCTTTCTTAAAAAACACTGTTGTGCTTCTTTTCAAGACTGCACAATTCTTCAGTGTGCAGGAACATGTTCAGTCTTTGAAGAGAGGGAGAACAATGTGACTTCATGGGTGAATATCTGCAGGTAGAGGAGCCTAATGTAACTTAAAAGAATGTGACTTGTGGGCTAGAAAAGGCTTGAGTTGGGATCTTGAATGCTTTTTGTGTATGCTCACAGCCAATTTTCCAGTAACAAAAAATTCCATTTTGGGAAGCAAATGTTTGGAATCAATGGTTGAAATACATTTTACCTTGTTAGGTGCCATCAAATTGCACCTGACTGCTGGTGATTGTGTTGCAAATGTGCTCCATCTTAACACATTCCCAGTGCCAATTTACAGATATTTCAATGAACTTTCCAGTCACCTATCTAATTTGTTGCCTTTGTCTACTTTGCTTAATCTTGCCAACTATAGTTATTTCTTTGTTTTTGAAATATACTTTTTTATTTTCCATTTTCATGACATACAATCACATGTATACTATTACATAGCCGATATCCTATTGTATTAAGTAGTAATTACATCAGTTCCTCTTGTCATCAATGCCCAAAAAGATAAAAACCCATTATTAACTCTTCTGCTCTCCATACACCTCTTTCTTCTACCTCTCTCCTACCTCCTTTCTTCCCTCCATCATCTTTTCCTACTATACTTCCCCTTCCTTTCTCCTTCTCCTCTCTCTACATTCCACTCCTCCTTATCCTCCTCATCTTCCCCCCTTACCCTCTCTCCTATCCCTCTCTTCCCATCTTTCTTCTCCCTTCTGTTTCCCACTCTTCCTCTCATTGGTGTATTTCTGCTTCTGAGCATACTCCAATCTATGTTAATGGTATTTATGCTTCCATATCAATATACTTAACATATCCTAGTTTTAAAGAAAAAATAAGAGAAGACAGTGTACATGTGGAATCATATTACATTAAAATCTAACACCCCTCGTCAAACCTAATATACAAAATATACAAAACAAATCATTGGTAATTAGTTGATTGTTGTTTTTTAAATTGTTGACCCATTCGTCTGGTAATCACATGGTTCCTTGGCTCCTTGTACTTCTGAGAGAGAAAGATGATCCATCCTTGTTGATAATTGTGTAGTTTGCTGTCTATCTTGTCCTTCTTGTTCTCTTTCTCTAGGTCCAGGTGGGGCGGGATGTCCGGCCTTCAAGATATTATGGTAAAAATCTCGAGCTTTCCATACTGATTTAAGACGGTATCTTTGCCCCTCAAACATGAGTGTTAGCCCAACTGGTGCCTCCCATCTGAACTGTAGCTGATGATTTTTAAGCTTTTCGACTAAAAAGGCATAGTCTTTCCTGGATCTTAGCATTTGAGGTGGTATCTCTTTCAGAACAGTCACTTCTTGACCCCCAATTTGAAGCTTGGTTTTATAGGACTCTTGCAATATCATATTCCTCATGTCTCTTGTAGTAAAGTAAATCACAATGTCCCGTGGAAGCTGTTTCTGTCTCGCCAACCAGGAGTTAGCACGATAAACCTTATCAATTTGCCAATCAAAATTTCCCCCTGGCCTTCCCATCAGACTATCGAAAGCTTCTGAAAGAATCTGTTTCAAATTCTCCTGATTGTTTTCACGCAAACCTCTTATGATTAGTGCAAGTTCCATTTGTCTATACTGTAACATAATAATTTCTTTTTCAGCATTTCTGACTTTTTGTTGTACCACATCGATTTTCGATACCAAATTAGTATTGGCATCATTAAGATCTTCTAATCTGTCTTCAATTTCTGAGACATATTCTGTTAACAAATTAACAACCCCCAACATATCATCCCTGATCTTCTGAACCCGGGTCTCAAATTTATCAGACAGTTCTTTATGCACAACAGATATCTCCTCCTTAAATTTTGTTTCCATCATAACTACATGATTTTTAAATGCTTCAGCCAATTCCTTCTGAAAAATTTCTTTAGTTAATGGCTCCCCTATGGGGGGAGGAAGTAATGACTGTAGTTTTGTGCCGGGGCAGGCGAACTTTTTGAAGCCGGGGGGGGGGGGGAACCTTTTGAATAGGGTTTTGCTTAGAAGCCATTCCAAGTTTTAATCTTCTTCAACCAATTAATAAGTTGTGCTGGTCGATTGTGCAGCTGTTACTGTTTAATTTAGTATTAAATCTCTCCTTCCCTTTGACGTTTTAAACTCCGTAGAAATTCAAAGCTCGAACAGTGTTACGAAACTGCTCGGCACCATTTTGAATGTCTCTTTAGCAAGTAAGATATCAGAAGGAATTCTTGTAAAAAATGAAGCTAAGGATTAATACAAACAATTAAAAGTTCACATGTACAGGGTCTGCTCGTCTTGGATTCAGTAAATCAAATTTTGTTCTTAGGATTTGAAGTTTGCTTTGTGCTGCTAATCGCAGCAGGAATTCCTGGCATGGAGACAATTCTGCCGTCGGCTGGCCTCCCCCACTCCCAGAGACGATCTGCGAGAGTTAGTTGGCACGTTGCCCGGCACAATTAGCTCACCTAATCTTCTTGACCCGAAGAAAAGGTAAACAAGCTGTCAGATGGCTGATGGATTGCTCATCCGACAGATAAACATGACCAGGATTCTGGAGCTGTAACGACCAGCTCCCACCAGCAAGCCCCCTCAAACCAGAAGTCTGCTCCCTGAAGAGTCAACTATAGTTATTTCTTGTAGTCATCAGCTACTTGTATCACATGCCCAAAGTTTTTGAGCTTCTATTTGCTAATCATCTCCTCAAAAGACCCTTTATTTCATTCAGGACATTGTAATCCATGGTATTCTTTATAACCACCTGCACATTCATAATCTCCAAAGCGCAAATGTCTATGGCAGTGGTAAAATTCAATTTTTTTACTGCCGGTTCTGTGGGTGTGGCTTGGTGAGCATGGCAAGGAAAGGATACTGCAAAATCTCAATTCCCACTTCATTCTGGGGCCAGCCAGAGGTGGTATTTGCCAGTTCTCCAAACTACTCAAAATTTCCACTACTGGTTCTCCAGAACCTGTCAGAACTTGTTGAGTTTCAGCCCTGGTCTATGGAGATTCTTAGTCATTTAGGTCATGTCCCAAAGGTGCTTTTTCAAAAGGTAACTGGACTTTCTTTGTTTTTCCTTGAAGACGTTTCACTTCTCATCCAAGAAGATTCTCCAGTTTGAAGACGCTACTTGGATGAGAAGAGAATCATCCTCAAGGAAAAACAAAGAAGTTTTTCTTTGCCTTTTGAAAAAGCATATTTGGGACTCCAAAGGGCTTTTATTCCCCTTCCCTTTTTCTCAGTACCTAGGTTTCACAGTCATCACTATTGGAGAAAAAATATTGCTTTAACTTTTTTGACCTATGTTGTTAAAGAAATATCCCCATGGTTTATGGGTTTGTGTATATTTGTCACTGTCCTCTTCCATAAGATTAATGTCATGTTTATTTCTCCATTTTCATCTATCCTCAAACTCAAGAAAGCAAACCTACCACCTTCTTTTTTTTTTATCAAACATTTTTGAAAAAAAAACACAAACTTAAGATATGCAGATATTTTGGCCATCTCGGCTAGGTTTGTTACTTTCAATGTCCATTCTTGAATAGTAGGCAAATCTTCCTTCTTCCAGTATTGCGCCACCAACAAACTAGCTGCAGTTATTAAATGCAATATCAGATTAGTCTTTACAACTGTACAATCAGTAATTATGCCTAACAAAAATAACTGAGGGAAAAATATGGAACGCTTCACGAATTTGCGTGTATTCCTTGCACAGGGGTCATGCTAATCTTCTCTGTATCGTTCCAATTTTAGTATATGTGCTGCCGAAGCAAGCACCTTCATTTCTTGACTATCAGCTATGGATTCACTAAGCATTTATGTCAATATTATACTTTTCTTCTTTTTTTATCTTCAATCCTAATTTTTCATTTTCTATTTTTTACTTTTATAATGAGGTCTCCTAATTCTTTACTTTCTGTTAACAAAATAATGTTGTCTGCTTATCTCAATTTATAACTCTTTCATCTTCCAATTTGTATTTCAGCTGTCATTTCTTTGAAAGCTTTCTTTCTTAGATTCACTGCACATATTATACAGCTTTGAGAACAATATGCATTCTTCTCTTTAACTCTTCATTATTCTGACTCTTAGCTTCTTCACAGTTCTTATACAGTTGCTTCTTGTTCATTGCAAAGATATGATCTACCCCTTCAAAGGACTTGTTAAATTAATAATGCAAAAGAAAATCTGTTATTTGCATGATGTTCATCTCTCCACTAACCATTTTACATTAGCTGTCTAATTTCCTAAATTATATAATGATCAGTGAACAGGGAGCCTTTAAACAGGGAATTGAAATTTTCATGCAATCCTTTCAATTAACATTAGTAGCACTTTTAGGTGAACCTTTGAAGCATTATACAAGAATTTTACAAGAAATTAAACAAGATAATGACACTTTCGGTTGATCACCATTATATATCTTGACTATTTCTTTCAATTTTCTTGGGGGAAAAAACATTGTCTGTCTGGTCGCTTCTAGTAGATTCTGATCTGATGGTACATATTCAAATAAAATCTTCCAATTTATTTTTTACTTGATTCTCCCCTAATCAAAAGCTGTTAAAGAAGAAAAATATTTGCAATGCTTTGATTGGTAAGTAGGATGTGAAGGGTGCGTGGATAACAGTAATGACTGCAGTGCACAGGTGGATTCCTGCCAGTTCTAACCTCTTCTATAGAAGAGGTTCCACAAATCTAGGTTCTAAAAAAATTGAAACCCACCACTGCTACAGTGGACATGTAGATATTTATTTATTTTTATTTATTTATGACACTAAATTTAATCTATTAAAATATAAATCTTGGAATGGTTTTAATATTTTGGGTTTCTT
This sequence comes from Thamnophis sirtalis, assembly GCF_051295495.1. Classification (NCBI taxonomy): domain Eukaryota; kingdom Metazoa; phylum Chordata; class Lepidosauria; order Squamata; family Natricidae; genus Thamnophis; species Thamnophis sirtalis. The sequence continues at coordinate 29,663,886 of NW_028261387.1, forward strand.
CTTGTGCTCTGTTTGCTGGCTACTGATTTCAGTGGAGAGAAAGAAAATTACATTGACCTAGGATGGAATAGTGGAAAAATAAAGGGACAGGGCAGGACAAATAAACATTCTGCTCCTGGCCTTTAAGTCTAAAACAGACTCTTGAATTATCCTTAATTGAAGAAAGCTTTGAATCAATGTCACACGCCTTGTCTCTTTAGTCTTTTCTATGCTATGTCTTATACATGGGTTCTTCTGAATGTTAATGTTTTAGTGTCATGCAAGATGCACCTCAACTCTTAATCTTTATGTCTGGGTTAGTAGAAGTTTGGATAACTTACCAAGATGCTTTTTATTCACTACTAACAGGAAGAGGAATGCTACTAATGGGAAGGGGTTTTCTCTTGCCTAGGGTAAAAATTAACATTATTACTGAAACTGGCATAGTTTCATCTCTTCTTGGTTTCAGTGTGGTGAATTGCACATAGGCACTTGTGTGCTATCTTCTGCCATATCCAAATTTACTCTACTTTCTCACTGGCCCATTCAAGATTGTGACTGGAGGAAGAGAAAGGATGAAATATTTCTACTATGTTGAGAATCTGTGTAGGAGATAAACAACAAAGGAAAAAGCAAGAGGGGGAAAATGCTTCTATAGTTTTCCTTCAAATGTGCAAATTCAGCTCATTCTCTTCATAACTGAATAGGTAATAAAAAGCAGATTAAACTTCAGCCACTGGCTGCAGGGAAACTCAGGGTGATGAGTAGCTCTGAAGGCTGTTGTTTGTTTTCAAACAACTGGGAAGTGTGGGGATTTCCTTTACACACTCTAAAGCAAAGGTGTCAAACTTATGTCATCATGGTGGCGTCACCTAAGGTATCGTGACTTTTTCCCCCTTCACTAAACTGGGTGTATGTGTGGCCAGCATGTGACGCATATGGCCCGAGGGTTGCGAGTTTGCCAGCCCTGCTCTAAAGTAATTATCATTAACTTACTACCACAGCCAAATTGAATTTGAATGCACCCAAAGTGCCTATATTTTGTTTTGTAACTATCTGTTGGTCGTGTTGCACAGATCTGACAGCAAAGAAACCAACAACTTCAGACAATGAGACATCAACATGGCATCCATTAGCTAGATGAACAACTGGAAAGTGGACAGGGTGCTGTATTATACCCAGGGCAGTGGTGAAATTCAATTCTTTTTACTACCAGTTCTGTGGATGTGGCTTGGTGGGCGTGGCAGAGGAAGGATACTACAAAATTTCCATTCCCTCCCCACTCCAAGGGAAAGATACTGCAAAATCCCCATTCCCTACCTACTCCTGGGGGAAGGATATTGCAAAATCTCCATTCCCCACCCCACTCTGGGGCCAGCCAGAGGTGGTATTTGCTGTTTCTCTGAACTACTCAAAATTTCTGCTACTGATTCTCAAGAACCTGTCAGAACAGACAGCCAACAGAGGGCAGGAACAAGCTACACAAAAGCTACACTACACAAAACAGCTAATTGTCATTTGAAATTTTTCAGCTTAGAACTGCTTATCTCATTTGATTGTCTAAGTGGTGGAGGTCAGATCATCATTTCCCCACTGTTAGTTGTCCTTAGTGAGCTGTTGAGTGTAACCCAAGTGGAGAAAGTTGGTTTTCTGTGAAATTAGATTTTTTTTAAAAAACCAACATAATAATCTTGAATAATATAACTGGAAATGAGCAAGGGAAGTCTTTTTCTTAGCAACATTCCTTCAAGAAGATGGGAAGAAACCAGTGATCTGCAAGATGTTTAATGGAAGAGGGATGTGTTGTCCTTTTTCTCTTCCTTCTAGCATTCCTGCTGGAAATTAGTGGGAAGGAAATAAAATAGAAGCATCTGCAAGTTTCTCAATATGTAACTTATGTATGGTAGACAGTCATGCATAGGAAAGACTGTAAAATATGTGTGCAGATGTGCAGCAAATCTGGCAATATGGGTGGGCTCCCAAGGCTGAAATTGTGGCTCATTCATACTTTAGGAGATCATTTTATATCTGCTCTGGAATTGTTTTTTAATATTGAAAAAGGGGGACTGAAACTTTTATAAATAAAATATACAACTTCACTTGCAAAGGCATAAACAGTCTAAATGTACTGCACTGTGAATATATTTTTGTTGAGTTGGAGAGAACTTTTAATCTTAAATACAAAAAAAATTACATCCATATGAATCTACATCCTCATTTCCTATCGGCACATGTAGACACACTCACTATGAGTTATTTTATTTGCTTGTACTTAAGAGATGTGGCAAGACAGCAATAATATTGTGATAATACTGTTAGACATCCTGGATTAAGGGCAGGTTGATACTTTAAGGTAGCCTTTTCCAACCTCCTGTTCTCCAGATGTTTTGGGGGGAAAACCTCCCATCATTCCTAATCAAAAGCCCTATTGGAGGTGGATTAGAGTCTATTTCACAGCATGGAGAAAAAGGCTACAGAGTTAAAGAAAATATGTGGATCTTTAGGTCTTGATGGGAAGATTGATGTTGAATATTAACAAGGGAGTGAAGCAGAGGTACGAAGGCTTCACTCAGGTCCGCCATTACGGTGGGAAAATGATTGAATTTCATTGATTGAGCTGCCAGACACCTCCCTATAAAAGGCCAAGCTGTCAGACAGGCAAGTTGTTGGGTGTACTGATCTACTGAATAAAGACTTGTTAGTTGAAGAATAAGTGTCCTGCCTCTTCTATCTGCCCCAACTTAACAATTGAGGTCTGTTTTGGACCTCCAGTTGTTTCAACCAAAGTAGACCTAAAAAAACCCAAAACCCAGAATCCCAGATCCTTTAATTAAAAAATGAGCCTGTTGTTGCTGAACTTCAAGTCTACCTTACATCTCCCAGAAGTGTTTTATTGGTAATTCTGTGAATCCATAAAGCACAGAAAAAGTCCCAAAGTTAAAAAATGGTAAGATAATCTTTATGCCTGCGCATATAAGAAAACACATTAATCCTTTTCTAAAGTTCAGCCTCTAAGCAGATGATATAGGGTTTTCTTGCTTGCTATTCCAGCTTCCAAACACTCTTCCAGAAATTAATTTGTTACCCTTTCCGCCTCCTCCAAAACACATATGCTTTCACTTCATTGCAGAGGTTGTTAAGCTAACTGGGGACTTTTCTCTCTTTTTTTCAATTTTTTTCATTTATTTAGTCTGAAAACCAAGCTTTGTGGCTATGAAGCAGACACATTATTTCTCCAACAGTAGTGAAGGAGGTGCCATTATTGCTTTGGGGAAGGTAGTTTATCAGCACTCACCACCAGGGGTGTCAAACTGCTGCCCTGCGGGCCGGATCCATCACCTGTAGACCACACACACTCCAGCTCCCTGAAGAGGAAAATTGCAATATGTCACATGATACAGAGGTGGTATTCAGCAGGTTCTGACCAGTTCTGGAGAACCGCTAGTGGAAATTTTGAGTAGTTTGGAAAAACAGTAAATATCACCTCTGACTGGCCCCAACTATTCTCTGCCTCCCAAGTCCCAGCTGATCGGGAGGAAATGGGGATTTTGCAATAACCTTCCCCAGGAGTGGTGAGGGAATGGAGATTTTACACTGTCCTTCCCCTGCCACGCCCACCAAGCCACGCCCACCAAGCCACACCACGCCCACCAAGCCACGCCCACAGAACCGGTAGTAAAAAATTTGAATCCACCACTGATGTGATGGCAATGTACATGGTGAGTTTGACACCTGTGCACTAGACTATCTGGATTTTTTTTTTTTTAAAAAAAAGGACTTTGGGCCAAAGCAGAAGGAAAATCTATGATCTTGTAAAAAAAAAAAAAATGAAGGATGTTTTTAAAGGAGTCCTTTAAAACAGAGTCTCCAATCTTGGCAACTTTAAGACTTGTGGACTTCAACTCCCAGAATTCTCTGGCCAGCAATGTGGAGTAGTTTCTCCTGGTTATAATATTTAAAAAGGCATTTAAAAATCATCTATTTGAAGTGGCTTTTATCTAACACATTTTTACATGGTCTGCTCTTCTTTTATTATTCTTTTGGAAATGACTTGATCCATGACTAAGTTATTTTGTAAATATTATCTGTGTAAAATGTTGTTGGTTGCCCTAACATTTTATTAAAATTACTTGTACTCACTGACGAAACTGGGCAATCAGATTAGGTCATGTGATATTCTGACAGCGACAGGCCTAAACCCAAGGAGGACACAGTGAGATCCAATTGAATCCAGCTCTTTATTTGCTTACACTTAATAGGATCTTGCCAGACTAAAGCTATAACTTTCTAACCTAATTGATATGCTCTGAGAATTTACATGGTGTGGTGCCCCTGAAACCCTTCCTCCGTCCCCAATACAGTTCAGGATTGTGCAGTCTCTTGTTTTGGACTCCTGTCTGGAAAAAGTCTCCTGCCTCCATGGTGCTGTTACTCCCCCCCCCCCCAAATTCCTTCAGCTTCACATTCCATCACAGATCATATCCCTTGCACCAGATAGCCCTTAATTAGCTAGGGTCAACCCTGCGATTCATATCTGAGGTAAGAAGAATTTCTAGCCAAAAAGAGCAATCATGTTGAGCTTTTTAAAGATTGTAGGCGGATAGATAGATAGATGATTCTGTGTTGATGTGTATAGAATTGCATAGCATCTCTCCGCCGGTTAAAGCAGCTTGACATTTTTCAGGTTTTAACATGAGCTTCAAATTCCACCTAGTGCAGAGAGAAAGGAAGAGGATTTTGGGGGAAAACATTCAGGAAGTGTTACAACACAAAATGTTTGTTTTAAGTCCAGAACAAAAGGTTAATATTCAGGCAGAGATTCAGGCAGATGCCTCCCTAATTCAGCACAACCTTCAAGCCCTTCATGGTACTGGACCTGGGTACTTGAGAGACCGCCTACTGCCAATTACCTCCACTAGACCGATACGATCGCATAGATTAGGCCTCCTCCGAATTCCATCATCCAGCCAGTGTAGACTGGCAACTACCCGGAGGAGAGCCTTCTCGGTGGCTGCTCCGACCCTCTGGAATGAACTCCCCGTGGAGATCCGGACCCTCACCACCCTCCAGTCCTTCCGCGCCGCTCTAAAGATCTGGGTGTCCCGGCTGGCCTGGGGTTAAGATTCTAACCCCACTCGAATTGTGTGACTGTTGTGTTTTCTTTTTAATATGTTGTATTGTCTCCATGTTGGAAAAGTGTTTGTCCTCCCCCCCCCCCTTTTTTGAACTGTGAGCCGCCCTGCGTCCCCCCAGGGAAAAGGGCAGCATACAAATAAAGGGAAAATGAAAAAAAAATGAAAAACAACCAGACTTGCAAGGTGATGTTATTATAGCCAATCTTAATAGAAGTAGTCCATCAGGTCTTTCTCATTTGAATTCTGAGGTCTAGTTTCCCAAATCAGCAAAAAATAATTTTAGTAACCTTAGAGAAATACAGATAGTCCTCGACTTAAAACAGTTTGTTTAGTGACCATTCAAAGTTACAACGGCACTGGAAAAAGTATTCCCCATGATCTTGTGATCAAAATTCAGATGCTTGGCAACTGGTTCATACTTATGACACTTGCTGTGTCCCAAGGTCACGTGATCGTCTTTTGTCATGCAAAGAAGAGAAGCAACTTAGAACTGAGGAGAAATTTCTTGACAGTTAGAACAATTAATCAGTGGAACAGCTTGCCTCCAGAAGTTGTGAATGCCCCAACACTGGAAGTCTTTAAGAAAATGTTGGATAGCCATTTGTCTGGAATGGAATAGGGTTTCCTGCCTAGACAGGGGGTTGGACTAGAAGACCTCCAAGGTACCTTTCAACTCTGCTATTGTATTGTATAAAGTCAATGGGGAAGCTAGATTCCCTTAACAACCAGGTTACTAACTTAACAACCTCAGTAATTTACTGAACATCTGTGGCAAGAAAGATCATAAAATGGGGTAAAACTCACTTAACACATGTCACACTTAACAACAGAAATTTTGGGCTCAATTGTGGTCGTAAGTCGAGAACTATCTGTATTAGTATGACTTGAATATATTGTGGGTTTTTTTCAACCTAAAGAATGGAACAGATAGAATACAGGAAGTCCTCGACTTACGACCACAATTGAGCTCAAAATTTCTGCTGCTAAGTGACACATTCGTTAAGTGAGGTTTGCCTAGCTTTGCTTGACAGAAGATGATTGTGTGACCTTGGGACACAGCAATGGTGATAAGTATGAAGCAGTTGCAAAGCATCTGAATTTTGATCATATGATCATGAGGATGCTGGAAATGTGATAGTGGAAAATGGTCATAAATCACTTTTTTCACTGCTGTTGTAACTTTGAATGGTCACTAAGCAAACTGTTGTAAGTCGAGGACTATCTATATTCAGTTGGCCTTGCCAGAGGACTGCAGGGTGTTAAAAATACGAAAGGCTTAACATTCTTATCTTATTCATCTTCTCAATTGCTCTATGCTATTTATTTAAATAAAATATTAAATGGAAACAAGAGATTTGGAAATCTTGGGCTCATGGATCATTTTAACATAAGCAGAGAGAACGATTAAGAGAAACATATTGTCTGTTGTACATGTGTACAAGGGTGAGGAGAGCTCATAGCAGTGCCTCCTGGTGGTTTCCAAATATATTAAACGACAAATTATCCAGCTTTCTGAGGTTTCCTGAGCCTGGGGTCTCCAACCTTGGCAACTTTAAGCCTGGCAGACTTTAAGCCTGGCAGCTGGGGAATTCTGGGAGGTGAAGTCTGCCAGGCTTAAAGTTGCCAAGATTGGAGACCCCTGCCCTAGACTGTTTTCTGAAACTGAGCTAGAATCTGCTAGATGCCTGTTAGAATCCTTATGTATTGGTATTTAAAAGATATTTTTGCAATTTTGAGATCTGAGTATCTGATGAGCAATGTGTCAAATTATTTTGCCATTACTTTTCTCATCAGGGAAGTTCCCTGCAAATCAAATGCAATATTCATCATTTGGGTGTAACTCTATGGCACCTCTAGAGTGAAGAAAAATATTCCCTTGCTTATTTGGAATGCGTCTTACGGAATACCATTGAAAGTGTTTTCTTTCTTGTGCCTTTAGGATGACTAATATGTTCCTTGGTATCTTCAAAGTTCTTGATGTACATGTACTATATGTTTACTATTTCAATTTAAATAATGAATAAGAAACTAGCAAAGCATCAGACACATTTCAAGCAATGGATCTGAGCCCTATGCAAATAGATCCTTTTCTTAGGAACAGTTTCATTCAGAAACTGCTCAATTATAATACTAATGAAAAGTAACTCTGTGACTAATACCTGCATTTACAACCATTTCAGGTCTATTCAGCAAACAAAAGTTGAAACAAGATTATAAGCACAGCCATGGTTTCACTTAGCAATTGCTTCACTGAATGACCAAGTCACTGGTCTCAATTGTGGTCACTAAGCAAGGATCCCAGATGAATTCTTGCAAAATAAATAGCGGAGAGCTGCAACCCAATGTTTGTTTGCCTTTTGGATATGGGTGGACCGCAATCACTATGGCAAGCCTTGGAGAATATGTTTTCAAAATTCCAAATGCATGCAATGGTTCAAAAAGATGGAGGAAGCTTATGATAGAAGCAAATATAAAGAGTGAAATATCTAAACATTGTTTCTTGTACAGTAAAACCATTTGTTTTGTTTTATTTTAAAAGTTTATAGAATATGGCTGCAGACTTGGAGAACATCTCTGTCTTATATGATATATGGGTACTGCAAATTTTACCAGCTAATGTTTCAAAGGCCCAAGCCATTGGTTTCCACTCAGCTCTTTGAATCTCATATGGATGTCCTATACCCCTGATGGGGAACCTATGGCATGCATGTCAGAGCCCTCTCTGCTGTCATGTGCGCCTTCGTCCCAGGTCAGATCTCTGTGGTGTTTCTTTCATGAGCTTCTGTTTCCCTGAAAATGATGAATCATGAAAGAAAAAGATCTTCTCTCTTTCTGCGCTGCCACTGTTGGGATGCCCCGCCTCCCACCAGCCACATGGTCTTTGGGTCTCTGTTGTGCATGCGTGCATGATGTTCATGCATGTGTGCATATGCACATGGTCATGTATGTGCATGCATGTGTGCGTGCATGCATGCGTGCATGTTTGTGCATGGCCATATGTCCATGCATGTTCACATGTTCACACATATCCACACATGCGTGTGCACACACACCTTTCAGTTTGTGCATACGTGCACACACAGTTTGAGCACTTGGTGTCCAAAAGTTTTGCCATCACTGTCCTATACTTTATCCAGATTTCTTTCTCAAATAGCTAGCTACAGACAAAGTTGAATCTTATAGGTATGGAATGTTATTTGGGAAACTGTTTTGGGACAAATATGAGCAATAGACCACTGATTAAATAAACATATACATTTTTACCTGTTAAACTTTGGGAAATACTTGAGAAATTCATAAAAAGAACACAACTGACACTTATTTCAAAAAGATCCTAAAAAATACATATTTAAAATGATTTTCAGGAACTGTGGTATGACCAAAAAACAACCCAACTGCAACTTTGACTACAGTAAGATTACACATTGTAATAAAGGTTTCACATTTAAGGGTCAAGTATGAAAGATACTATTTTGACAGATGCAACTTTCCCAACATGTTTGATTTTTATTTTATAGTTTATTACAACAATCAGGAGTGCTTTCTTGTTATGACTTTGGCCATGTTGCAATAGTAACAATAGTAGTAGTAGTCTGGCATCTTCATTTCATGTGTATCAAGACAATACAAAAGCTTTTTAAAAAGAAAATATCAGAAAATGGAAAGAGAATCATTCCCAATTAGTTACAAGTGGGAAATGAATGCCATGTGTAATGATGCAAACATTGGCATGGGTTCGTTTTCTAAGAGGCAGAGGCTAATTCTCACTCCACTTTTCATCTGTCTTCATTTGTTCATGTTATTATGTCAGAAATCTCCCTAAATCCAAATCAAATATCCTTTCTTCTCCTCTCTTCACAGAATGGAAACAAAGTTACACTTGGGAAGACTGTCTCCCCGGTCAAAATGTTGGCATATGCTCTGCACACATTCACTTCTTAGTACCAGTTTATATGTCTCATCGTTTAAAAATAAAAGAATTAAAATGTTTGGAACAATTTAAACTAGCCATGCAACTAAACTTTAGGCATTACTAATGGCTACCTTTGGGGCATTTTTAATGAACCAAGTGTTGTGGGTAAGTACTATAGTTTAAAATAGACTGAGAATATTTACATCTAGATTTGTTTAGCCCAAAGAGGAAGAATCAGAAACCAAAAAGAAGTTGTAGTTAGGAAAAAAAATAAGCCAGAAAGCTCAATTTACATGTAAACTAAAGAAGGGGATTCTTGATTCATTGATCTATTTCTCCTGGCAGGAATACCCATGTGAGAATAATCAAACATGGTGGAACATTTTGAATATTGGTTTCAGATTCAGAAATATCAACAGAAGAGTAATTAATTGGAGTTGGAAGAATTTCAAGGAAGGAATAAGAGGAAGGGGTTAAGTGACCAGCCCTTCCTAGGTTCCTTTCTTCTTTTTTCCTTGCAAATGACCTCACTCTGGACTAGGTTAACTCACTCCTGTTGAATTTCAGAAAATGGGAGGAAACTTATTTGCAAGGGTCAGTTGGTAAGTATACAACCACTTTGCTCCATTTGCAGGGTGGAATCCATATATAGAAACAGCTTATTCAAGCAGGACCGACTCACCAGTTCTCTTCATTGATAATATTAGTTTCAGGTACATACATAACTTAGATAAAACATTGATGTCAAGAAGATCTAGCTTAAGTATTACTGAAAAAAAGGGCAAGGATGTGGATTTTTAATTTTACATAGAAAAAGGAGATAAACATTCATCCTAAGTTAAATTAATTAAATTAATTATACTTTACATTTTTTTTCTTCTGTATAAAGACATCTGCTAAAGACTGTTTTAGTTGACTATACAATTATACAAAGTGAATAAATAGCAACTCCACTGGTACTATAGTGGTTGGCTTCCTTATGGAGGACATTATCAATTTATTTGAATTCTTATCTCACAATTGCATATGATGACCAAACTATGTACAATCAACATTACATACTGCAGGTCTCAGCTTTATTACATGTTATGATTACTGTGAAGAGGCAATGTTACCATAACATTTAAAGCTACCAATGTTCACAAAAATTACCATGGACCACAGTTGGTTCAAATTAATTACAAGTTTGTATCACAATTCAATCATTTTTGTGCTGTCTCAGTTGAGATTTAGCCTTTCGTAAAGATATATTCACATCCGAATAAGGGAAAATTCAGGATATTTCAAAGTTTGCAAGGAGCCACCACTCTTAATTGGCACATAAAATCAAGAGGCTTAATACAAACTACTTCACGCTTATGATCATCATTAGGAATTATGGACTTTGTCCTTTGCCTCTGTTCTTGCAATTCATTCTCCTCCAGCAAGAGTGACCATCCTGTTTATGTGATCATGTATGCATAACTATTACTCTAAATCTGGATCTTACTATTTGCTGTAAATATTTACAGAGGTATCATTTGTGAAGCCCAGCTGATGGAACACATGCTGTTGAGATGGGACTGGAGGAAAATAACAAATGCACAACTTCAGACATTTGACAGTTTGTAATTTATTAAACCTTAAGCACCAGAGGAAAAGCTCAGATACTGGAGGAAAGAGAAAAATGTTATGAACTGTAGTGAAATACGATATTTTTCCCTCTGAAAATTATCCTGAAAATGTTTCTCCTTTCAGTCCCCCCTAAGAAACACCATGGGGACTCCTAAACATAGGATGTAAATATATACCTTTTAGGTATAGTTTTGTCTCATCTTTTGTGTATGGCCAAACCACAAATTTTGTAGGAGAACTTAGGATCCATTGACTCAATGTGTTAAAGTTTATTTGAAAGGGCCATGTCACTGGTACTCTACTTTAAGTTTTTATATAGTTTCAATGTCTGCTTTGACTTAAATGTTGTATATTCATGCTTAACTACTGGATAGAAAAACATTAAAAACACTTTTTTAAGCATAAATGGTCAAATTTAGAACACCAAGTATTATAGAAGAAGAGAATGTGTGTGTAAGGTAAAATAGAAGAATTAAGCAAAATGGGCTCAGGAGGAACAGAAGTAAATAGCTGAAAATGTAAATAATATACAGATATTACTGTTGAAAAAACCTGAAGGCCCAATGTCTATGGAAAGTCATCCTCCCAAATGTCCTGAGGGTTTCAAAATTTTTTAGAACCTCTTCTGTAGGTGTGGCCTGCTTTGTGGGAGTGGCTTGTCGGCCATGTGACTGGGTGGGCGTAGCCAACCTGTAAAAATGTGGTGAAACTCACTTAACAACGTTCTTTCTTAGCAATTAAAATGTTGGCTCAGGAACTCTGGCATTGAAGTGTGCAAGTCTTAAAACTGTCAAGTTACAAGACCCTTGCACCCCTAACCCTTTAGAAAAAAAACTTGACAGCTTTAAGACTTGTACACTTCAACTCCCAGAATTCCTCCTCTTGTTCTTCATCTTGATGATATACGGATGGGCAGGGGGAGGGAGCTGGAACCAGTTCTAAACGGCACTGTAGATTTGTGGAACTTCTTCTATAGAAGAGGTTAGAACTGGCAGGAACCCACCCCTGGTCCTGAGACTATAACTCTAAAGATTCTCAGCTGTCTCGTTCATTTTGGCTTGGCATTCTGGATGTTGGTTTCTGGTTTCTGATATGCCAGCTGATCTGAGAAAGGAAGGGACATTGGAGGTCTTATAGTCCAAGTAGGAGACCCTATACCAGGGATGGCAAACCTTTTAGACACCAAGTGCCCAAACCCCGCGTGCAGCCATGCCCAAACTGAAAGGGGTGCGTACATGAATGCATGCATGCCCCAACATGTGTGTGCATGCTGACATGCCTGCATGCATAGACTGCACAGATATGGAGGAGGGAAACAGAAGCTCTTGAAAGGAATGCCAGATCTGACCCGGGGCAATAGCACACATTGCAGCAGAAAGGGCTCTGCATGCCACCTCTGACGCATGTGCCATAGGTTCGCCATCATGACCCTATACCATTTTAGACAAGTGGCTGTCCTGTCTCTTCTTAAATACTTCCAGTGATGAAGGATCCACAGCAAGCACTTCCACCAGTTAATTGTCCTCACTGTTTGGAAGTTTCTCCTTCATTCCAGGTTGCTTCTATCCTTGATTAGTTTCCATCCATTGTTTCTTGTCCTGATCTCTCGTGCTTTGAAAAATAACTTGACTCCCTCGTCTGTGTGTCAACTCCTCAAATACTGGGATGTTGTTATCATGTCATCTCTATTCCTTCTTTTCTCTTGACTAACCATACCCAATTCCTGCAACTGTTTCTTCATGTTTTAATCTCCAGGCCTTTAATCATCTTAATTGCTCTTCTCTGCACTTTTCCCAAAGTCTCATCTTTTTTGTAAAGTGATTGTATTTATTTATTTATTTAATTGGTTTGTATGCCGCCCACTCTCAAGAGACTCAGGGCGGCTTACAGGTAAAAAAGGAAGGGGGGACATACAAAAAATAAAAAAACAACATTAAAAATTCCACAGCATTCATAACTTAGGATGAGGCTGGATAAATCAACAGCCCCAGGCCTGCCGGAACAGCCAGGTCTTAGTCGCTTTGCGGAATGCCGGAAGGGTAGTAAGGGTCCAGATCTCCACAGGAAGATCGTTCCATAGGGCCGGAGCAGCTACAGAGAAGGCCCTCCCTGGGAGAGTTACCAGCCAACATTGGCCGGCAGATGGAATCCGGAGGAGGCCTAGTCTGTGCAATCTTATAGGTCTCTGGGAGGTAACTGGCAGGAGGCGGTCTCTCAGGTAGCCAGGTCCGATACCATGTAGGGCTTTAAAAGTAATGACTAGCACTTTGAAGCAAGTCCGGAGACCAATGGGAAGCCAGTGCAGCTGGCGGAGGATAGGTGTAACGTGGCTGTAACTAGGTACGCCCACTATCGCTCGCGTGGCTGCATTCTGGACTAACTGAAGTCTTCAAACACTCTTCAAGGGCAGCCCCATGTAGACCGTCTTACAGTAATCCAGTCTTGAGGTGACGAGGCCGTGAGTGACCATCCGAAGGGCCTCCCGGTCCAGATATGGTCGCAATTGGTGCACCAGGCGAACCTGGGCAAAGGCCCCCCTGGTCACAGCCGAGAAGTGATGTTCTAGTGTCAGCTGTGGATCCAGGAGGACTCCCAAATTGCGAACCCTCTCTGAGGGGCATATAATTTCACCCCCCAGGCTGAGAGGTGGAATAGCTGGACCATCCTTGGGAGGGAGTAAAACTAGATGCAGTATTCCAGGTGTGGTCTTACTAAGCATTTATAAAGGAAGGTGTAAAGGGCTAGAAATACCCCATTAAAAGAGGTCCCAGAATATCAGCAACTCAGAAGAAAACTAAGTAAGAAAATGAGAACTTATAAAGTATGCTAATAGAATTGACCAGTGGTGGTTTCTGGATCCCATTGCAACTGGTATGATGCAACGGGGCCCAGCAGCCACCATATGAACATGCAGCACTCGCATGCATCTTTACCTCCTGCGATGCTCCACGGCATCTCTGCGACGCTCCATGACACCTCTGCAATGCTCTAGCTGCTCGGCAGAGCATTGCGCAGCCACTGTACACTGTGTGTGAGTGCGCAGATCGCCCATTTCCTTCAAATACAGGTAAGGAACGAAGGCGGGTGGTTGGGCTCTCTGGAGCACCGTACCGGAATGGTACCCTGTGCTTTAGGCAGGCACCGGTACACCCGTACCAGGGCGTACCTCTTGCAACCCGCCACTGGAATTAACCTAAAATAACATTATGAATATTAAGCACTGTTCAGTAAAAGCAATCTTCACACAGCATGTCGTCTGCATATCTTTTTTTTTCAGGCATATTTTTCTGCCTAGTGGATGGCAGCAGATTTACAAGATTCTTTTATTCGGCTGATAATGTCAAGCTATTTTTGTTGTTCCTTTTGAATTTATACTTTGTTCTTTTAATAAGTGTTGAAGATACAACTCCTGAACGTGTTGCAATTCTGATTTCGATAGACTCTTCCTTGCTGTAATTTTTTCAGTTGCTTTAATTGGAGCCGAACATTGGAAAACATTGTGTGTTTAAAACAATTGTGCCATTTTCTCTGCCTCTTTTGGATTTTATTTGTGAAATACTTGTGAAAATGACACATAATCCATCTTCTACAAATATTAAGAACTCACAAACAGGACCTCTTAGTGTTTCTGAGATAGGCTTAGTTTGATCTCCCTGGGGTTTAGTCCATTCCAGGGAAATAAGTGGGAGGCTTTTTATCATAGTCAAAGAAAGCTTTTTTCTCCAATGGGAAAGAAAATCTATTTATTTATAAATAAATTCATAAATTTTCATTTATAAATAACTAATTAAACATTTAAAAGTTAGCCCTTTCTTCTATGTCAACAAACTTGTTGTTAGTTGTGAAGTCATGTCCGACCCATTGCGACCAGTGGTAGGTTGCCAATTTTTTTACTACTGGTTCAGTCACACTTGTGCACTAACGTGCAACGCTTCTGCACATGCACAGAAGCTTCTGTGCGTGCACAGAAGAGTCTGGGTGGGTGGGCAGAGCCTCCCACCCTGCTACTACCAGTTTGCCCAATCTGGGCTAAACTGGGAGCAACTCACCTCTGATCGCGACCCCATAGACAATATTCCTCCAGGCCTTCCTGTCCTCTACCATCCTCTGGAGTCCATTTAAACTCATGTCTACTGCTTCAGTGACTCCATCCAGCCACTTCATTCTCTGTCACCCCCTTCTTCTTTTGGCCTCAATCTTTCCCAGCATAAGACTCTTCTCCAGTGAGTCCTTTCTTCTCATTAGGTGGCTAAAGTATTTGAGTTTTTATCTTCAGGATCTGGCCTTCTAAAGAGCAGCCAAGATTGATCTCCTTTAGGATTGACCGGTTGGATCCCCTTGCAGTCCAAGGGACTCACAGGAGTCTTCTCCAGCACCAAACTAGTACTTGGTTAAGAGATGTGTGTTTGTGGTCCTATGGACTGAAAAACACTTTAAAAAAGTATCTTAAAACATTCACAAATCTGGTTTGGTAGTTCTGTATTTTCTTTTATTTTTGTTATAATTCATATGGATGTGAAATTGGGCATTCCAAATACAAAGATGAATGTAGCAGCAACTTAGCTGATCTTGGCTGAGCTCAAAAAACTGATCAGAATTGGACTACGTTGTGAAAAACCAACCAGGAAATTCTAGGATGGAGAACAAAACGGGGGGATCAAAACATTCCAGAAGAAGACAGTGGAAAGCCAATTACAAAATGCTGCTGAGAAAACAAAATTGACATGTCAATGTCATCATTGTTCAGTTTGAAGGAGATTTTAGTTTCAAGTCTGAAACAGTGACAAACAAAATGTATAGCACATGCCAGAGGTGGGTTCCTACTGGTTTGGACTGGTTCAGCCGAATAGGTAGTAACTCAGCCAGACACGTGTCATACCAGTTCTATCTTGGGCGCCACCATCTTTATTTTCTCTTCTGCACATGCACAGAATAATCTCCATTGAAAAAAATTAATGTATTATTTTTTTAATGGTGTGCGCATGCCAGTCCCAGAGAAGTCCCAGAGACGGGCCATTTTTTGCAAAACCAGAGGCATTTCTGCCTTCCTCCAGCCTCCAAAAGCACTCTACAGGCTTTAGCAGGGCTGGGGTAAGGGAAAAATGCCCCTCTCTTTACAAAAAAAGGCCGTTTTTCTGCCCGTTTTTCACAGTCATGTGACTGTGTGTGAGTGATGTCAACTTGGCCATGCTCACTCAGTCACATGCCCCCATCTAGCCACAGCCACCAAAGCGGTAGTAAAAAAAATGTTGGGGGGAAACCCACCCCTGGCACATGCAGCATTCTTTAAATCAGTGTTTCTCAACCTTGGTCACCAGAAGATGCATGGACTTCAACTCCCAGAATCCCCCAACCAGCAGAGCTGGCTGGGGAATTCTTGAGATTAACATCCACACATCTTCTGGTGGGCCAAGGTTGAGAAGCACTGCTTTAGATCATAAAATGTCCGAGGTAAACCTCTTAGTGACTGATTTATGTTAAATTTAATTATATCAGCTTCAAAATTCTAACAACATGCCACCTTTTTTGAAATGTGATGGCCAAGGATCCTCATATACCAGTCCCATTCTGAAAACAAAATCAAGTCAATCAGAATCCAAGATCAAAACTGTTTTAATCCGGAAAAAGAGCTGACATTGCGATGGTATGACCTGCAATCTCGGTTCTCCGAGATCGCAGTCGACACTTTTGCCGCTGGACCTAAACCATCCCGAAGAGATGGTGACAGGGAAGAGTATGTCTTGCTGATCTCAGGGACATCGCAAAGTCCCTGATTGATCCAAGAGAATCTCTTCTAGCCAGCAACAAAAAGCATAGCCTCAAGCTGCTGAAGTTGGGACAGCTCCGCAACGGGAGGAAAGCGGAAAGAGAAAGTGTGTCCATCTGGTGAGGAAATCTTATTTTTATAAAAGACTGCCCAAAAAAGATTGAAATTAAATTAAACTAGTGAAGAAAATGAAATAAGCGGCGAAACAAAGCATTGTTGGACAGTGTGTTATATTTTTTTATTTTTTATTTTTCTATCGATGGAAGTTTTGTGAACATTTTTTATTTTTTAAAGTGAAAGTATCGGATTTTCTTCTTCTGTTTCTTTTTTAAACCTATGGATTAAATATTTTCCTTTATTTTTACAATACTGGTTGGGATGGATTTTTTCTTTTTATTTTGTTTCATTTAAGAATTTTGTTTCTTCTAAGCCTGAAAAATAAATAAGATATAAAAGGAATATAAAGAGGGTAGTAATCTTAGAGGGAAAAGAAGTTACACTGTCACTTGGAGGTTTGAGATTGAGACTTGGAAACATTGCTTTTTCTTTTTTCCCTTTGATCATTTTGACATTGCACTTCAAAGACTTCAGCTTGTTTATAGAGAAGAACATGGGTTGTTTATGCAGGTGCTCTCTGAATGCTTGTTGGTAGCTGGAAAGAAGTGAAAACAAAGATTTGTCTTTAAACTAGAGTGGTAGTGTTTATTAATTGAAAGGATGGCACTGCATCAAAAAGAAACCATAACATTACAACAGATTATGTTTGGAATTCCAAAATTATTAGAAACAACAGAGAGAATTGAGAAGAGATGGGAAAATATTGAAAATATAAATTTTAATGTGGTAAAACCTGATGGAAAAAATGGAAGATATCCAGCAAATGGAAAAAGTGGAGAATAGAGTCCTAAAAATCCAAGGGGAAAATGAACAAAGAGGCAAGATAACGAGGATATTGACAGTGAACTGTGTGGCTGGAGATGGAAAGAGTGGAATAAAGAAAGGGAAGATAGATGGAAAGCTGTTTTACTTCAGATTTCAATATATAGAAGAAGAAAAAGAAGAGTTGATGGACTTAAGGAGAGAAACTTTGACAAAAACACTACTGATAACCAAAGATAAGCTGATTAAAGAAGCTGATGAAGGGTTTTGAGATTATACAAGATATGTAACAAGCAACAAGTTGCGAAGAGAAGTCCAAACAAATTGATAAATAACCAGAAGACTAATTCCACAAATGGCAAAAGAAATAGGACTACAATATTGCTGGAAAGACACAGGTTGAGAGATGAAAATCAATAATAAAACACTAGTTAAATTTAGTTAAAATTAGAGTATTATGTTGAAAATGTAGTGATAATGGATAAAGTTAGATAAATAATTGATAATGATAACAGTGTGTGTGTGTATGTGTATGCACATATGTATGTATGTATTGGTTTGATAAGAGGAAATTTGGTAAAAAAATTAAATGGTGTAAAAAGGGGGGGAAAGTAAGTTAAACTTAGTCAAACTATTGTTAAATAAATGACTGATAATGATAATAATGTAATAATTTGTATTGACATGATAAAAGGGAAATTGGATATAAATTGTAAACAATGATTAAGAAAAGAGGTCTAAAAGTTTTATTAAACATAATTAATTTTTATTTTGAATGTGTTAGCAATAGCAATAGCAATAGCAGTTAGACTTATATACTGCTTCATAGGGCTTTCAGCCCTCTCTAAGCAGTTTACAGAGTCAGCATATCGCTTCCAACAATCCGGGTCCTCATTTTACCACTTCGGAAGGATGAAAGGTTGAGTCAACCCTGAGCTGGTGAGATTTGAACAGCCCAACTGCTGAACTGCAGTCAGCTGAAATAGCCTGCAGTGCTGCATTTAACCACTGCGCCACCTCGGCTCTGTGTTATAAAGGTATAATGTGGCTGGATGATATTGAAAATAGATAAGGGAATGCCACTATGTGGTTTTGTTTTAAATTTTGGAATGTTTGTTATTAAGGAACATTAAAACAACTATAGTCATATGAAGGATGAGGTATGATGATAGCAATATATATAAATATATGTGATGTAAAATATATAACTTGATATGAATCAGGTGATATCTGTGGAAGGGATGCACGAAAGTTCTTTGTAACCAATTGACACACTTTCTACAATTTGTAATGGATGATTTTAAGGTGTTTGTGTTTATTCAAAAAAAAAATTATTTAAAAATACTATTTTAATCCATTCAAAATACTTGAAATTGTTTTGATAATGCTCCCAACAAATTCAAAACTCTGAGGCCTTGGCTTCCTCAAAAATCTGGTTTATTGGGTACATCATATCAGCACTGTCAAAGGTGAAACCAACACTGAATAATTCCCACATTTTTGGTATAATTAAATAATAGATACTGTCCCCCTTGTGTCACAGGTTACGTTAGCCACAGAAGCAAGTGATGAACTTCTCAGGATTCTTTCCTGCCATTGCTAGTGCATGCTAATTTGACCTTGATTCTCAGGAGCCTTATGGTTGTTATGTCTGGCACATTGGAGGGAACATTCCACATTCCATAAGTCCCCCTCCCCCCCATAAGTATGGCAACTAAAAAACAAAGCAAGAATCAGCTAGAATCATTTTGAGAGTTGACAATACTATCCAAAATAACCAGCAATAGGAACAGTGTATACCAAGAAATTCACATGGTATGACTTGTGAATATGTAGACCAGGCATGTCTGACCTGCGACCCATGGGTCACATGTGGCCCTGGACACTTAGCAATGCAACCTCACAGCATCATAAACTTTTAACATTAAAGGTAATCATCAGTTTATAATCACAATTGAACACAAAATTTCTGTTGCTAAGGAAAACCTTTGTGAAGTGGGCCCCATTTTACAACCTGACTGGCCACAGTTGTTCAGTGAATCTGGCTTCCCTATTGACTTTACTTGTCAGGAGGTTGCAAAAGGGGATCCCCCAGGACACTGCAACTCTTAAAAATATGAGTCACTTGCCAAGTGTTTGAATTTTGATCAAGTGACCATGGGGATACTGCAATGATCATGTGAAAAATGGTCATAAGTCACTTTTTTCAGTGCCTTTGTAATTTTGAACAGTTACAAACAAACTGTTGTAAATCAAGGACTACCTGCATTATGATATTCACATACTTTATGTTGTATATTTTACATGTAGAATAGAATAGAATAACAGAGTTGGGATGGACCTTGGAGGTTTTCTAATCCAACCCCCTGCCTAGGTAGGAAACCATAAACCAGTGATGGTGAACCTTTTTTGGCTCATGTGCCGAAAGTGGGGGACCACAGGGGGGTTGTCCATGGGCATATCACACATGTGCATGCGTCCCCCTCTGCACACATGGGTGCATGACCAGCGCTCCCCTGCTTTTGATGTTCTTTTTTTGCCTTCCTTGGGCTCCAGAGGCTTTCTAGGAGCCTGGAGAAGGTGAAAAGAGCCTCCCCACCCCGGAGAACCTCTGGAAGCTTCAGGAACTTCCCTGAAGCCTCCAGAATGGGAAAAACTGGCCCAATGGGCAAACCAGAAATTTGGGAACAGACTTCTAGTTTGCTCGTAGGGCTGTTCTTTTGCCCTCTGGAGCTTTCAGGAGGCTTCCCTGAAGGCTCCAGAGGGTGAAAAATGCCCTTACAGCCAAACTGGAAGTCACTTCATGTTTGCTCATAGGGTCATTTTTTGCCCTCTGGAGACTTCAGGAAAGCCTCCTGAAGGCTCCAGAGGGCAAAAAATGGCAGTGCAGCCAAACCTGAAGCCTCAAAAGAAGGTCGAAGTTAGCTGGCTAGCGCGCGCATGCACGCTGGAGCTGACAGGGCAATGCCTCATGTGGCCTCACAAATGGCTCTGCATGCCACCTGTGGCATGCTTGCCATAGGTTCGCCATCAGGGCCCTATATCATTTCAGACAAATGGTTATCCAACATCTTCTTAAAAACTTCCAGTGTTGGAGCATTCACAACTTCTGGAGGCAAGTTGTACCACTGATTAATTGTTCTAAATGTCAGGAAATTTCTCCTTGGTTCTAAGTTGCTTCTCTCCTTGATTAGTTTCCACCCATTGCTTCTTGTTCTGCCCTCAGATGCCTTGGAGAATAGTTTGACTCCTCCTTTGTGGCAAGACAATTCTACTTCATTCAATGCAGCCCAGGCAAGCCAAAAGGATTGGACACCCATGAAGTATTCACAGCCAAGTAGCTTGCAGCCAGACTGACCACCTCAGACCAGATGGTCAGGCCACAATCCAGGTGCTTGGCATACATTCATTCAGATAACTCCACACTTTCCCTCAAATGGATGGAGATAATTTGAGTTCTTTTAAATCAAAGGGGAGAACCTGAGGAGGAATTTTGAAAGACATTGCCACTGAGGTTGGAAAAGTGAGGTGTGGGTTATAAATATAAACTCATAGATTTTTCATGTGCTTTTCCAACTGTCTAGACAGATCGCTCTTCCAAGAAAGCCAGATCCAAATGATATAATGACCAATACCATTTAGTGTAGTCTCATCTCAACGAAAGGTGAGCTCCCACTTAACATGCTGTAGCTCATTGATATTAATAGCCTTGTCCAGACTTAACTTTGGAATATAAAGTTAAAATTTGGCTAATTTTATTATATCTGAAACCTTTACTTTATTCAGAGGTAAGCATATAGAATTCATTGAAGCTTCCTTCCAAGTAAGCAGATATTGACTTGCAATATAAATGACTATTAATTGAAAAGCAATGCACAAAACATATTTTAGAGATTATTAAAATGGTTAATCCTCTATATGAAAGTCAGGTTTAAAAATGTCTTGTGGCTTTTCATTTAAGAGTTCGTAGTATTTCATGAGGATGGGGGGGGGGGTTGCCTTTGAATAGCTGTAATATTACAATCCTGCTTTGATTTTCATCCAGCTAATGAAATTAAATATTTTTCCCATGTGGCTATTGGATTTCATGGACTTCTTGCTCTGCTTTTTCATCAGCACATACTTAATATTTCCTGACTCAAAGCATAATCAATAATAGTTTCAAACCACAAACTCAATTATAATCTGGAATCTTTCCCCCTTCACATGCAAAAGGAAATTAGAGTAAGACTATATTTCAGAATGAAGAAATAAAAGGTGCCTTTACTGGTTGTTAATAATAGGAGTTGGATGGTCAGTGTAGGATATTCCAATTTAGGTGTTGGGCCTTGATAACTGCTTGTTACTCTTGAGCAATTATCAGGGAGAGTGGAGGGAGAACCATATCATTGAATAGCAGCTGTTCATGCCAAAGTTGGTCTCCCTATTTTACCTCTATGTCTCTCTCCTCAAGTGATGCTCTGGGCCTCTTCTGATTTCTCACAACTTCTCATATGTAGAGTTGTTTGGAAATTAACAGTGTTTTCTTCAATGATTGGAGCACCAATGCCCCAGCCAGATGAAACTCAGCCCCAGCAGGGACCTGACCAAGGTCCTAGTGGACAACCATTTAAATATGAGCCAACAGTGTGCAGCAGTGACCAAAAAAGCCAACACAGTTCTAGGCTGCATAACAGAGGGATAGAATCAAGATCACATGAAGTGTTAATACCACTTTATAATGCCTTGCTATGCCCACACTTGGAATACTGCATCCAGTTTTGATTGCCACAGTGTAAAAAATATGTGGAGACTCTAGAAAGAGTGCAGAGAAGAGCAACAAAGATGATTAGGGGACTGAAACACATGAAGAACGGAACTGGGTATGTCTAATTTAATGAAAAGAAGGACTAAGGGAGACATGACAGCAGTCTTCCAATATCTCAGGGGCTGCCACAAAGAAGAGGGAGTCAACTATTATCCAAAGCACCCGAGGGTAGAACCAGAAGCAATGGGTGGAAACTGGTCAAGGAGAGAAGCAACTTAGAACTGGTGAGAAATTTCCTGACAGTTAGAACAATTAATCAGTGGAACAGCTTGCCTCCAGAAGTTGTGAATGCCACAACACAGGAAGCCTTTAAGAAGATGTTGGATAGCCATCTGTCTGAAATGGTACAGGGCTTCCTGCCTAAGCTGGGGCTTGGACTAGAAGACCTCCAAGGTCCCTTCCAACTCTGTTATTCTATGAAGGCCTCCTGAAGCCAAGTTCAGCACAACTTGTATCATAGAACTAGCCGCTATATAACATCTCATCTCTACTCTCTAAATACAAATGAAGCAACATTTTTTTTACAATCTAGAAACCAGAAGTACTTCTGTTGCTTTTTTCCTTCCTTCTTTCTTTCCTTCCTTCCTTCCTTCCTTCCCTTCCTTCCTTCCTTCCTTCCTTCCTTCCTTCCTTCCTTCCTTCCTTCCTTCCTTCCTTCCTTCCTTCCTTCCCAACAGTGGAAATATAAGCAAGCAACACAAATATGAATCATATCCATTTGCTGCTAGGTTGTGTGAAAAGATATGGAAGAAATGACTGAGAACTCTTCTCCTGCTCAAGCAGTTGGTGGAAATGTAACTTCATCTAAAGGACTTCAGGAGAATGGAGGCAAGGTAATCCATAAATACTGCCTTTCTGTGTTTCAGTCACCAGCCACTTTGTGGACTGCAACATTATTGCAAGATTTTTCTGAAAACTAATCACTGAATCGCATCAGTTCAGGATAAAATACTATTGCATCTTCAGTATAAATTTTTAGTGTAAGAATGTATTTATATAAAAATAAAACCATTTAAGGACTGGAATAATGAGTTTTGTGGCTTCCTTCAATCCTAGATTCAGAAGAATGTATGAACATGGACTAAATGTAGAAGCAGGCAGAAAATGATTAGCCTTTTAATATCTACATGCCAATTTAGCTAATGATAGCAGGTCCCAAAGGTGCTTTTTCAAAAGGCAACTGTATTTTCTTTCTTTTTGCTTGAAGATGTTTTGCTTCTCATCCAAGAAGCTTCTTCGCTTCTTTAGAAATGTCTTCAAGTGAAAACAATGAAAGTGCAGTTGCCTTTTGAAAAAGCACTTTTGGGACAATCATGGCCTGGATGACTGAGAATCTCCATAGACATTCAGTGGTAGCAGGATCTATAATCATTCAAGTTCCTCTTTGTCTGCTTCTCCCCTACTCTGTATAATGAGTATTGTTACTCATAGTTCTAAAATGGAAGAATCAAGATTATGTCCCAAGGAATTCAGAATGAGAGGTGACTTTCTTAAAATCAGGATGAAAATGACACAGTGTTACAAATTTCATGTGAGCTGGAATTTTGAATTGCAAATCATAAAGCACGGTTCTCTAATGAAATGCAAAGATTGAAGGTACCTCTCCATCTATACAGGATGTATACATTGATGTACTTAATCCAACAAAATCCCTCTTAGTCTAGACCCATATCAATTAATAAGACATTAGTCACACTTAATTTCAGTAAAACTGATTCAAGAATAGCTCATTATGGATATTTTGGGTCCTTTTGTCATTTTTCTGGCAACAGGTAGAAACCATAATAGAAAAAAAATTAAGCAATCTACAAAATGCAGTTTTCACAGAAAACTTTTATCTGGTTTTTAGGTCCTTGCAGTGTTATGTTGAATTCCAGAGATTCCCACCCCCACAACCATTCTCTAAGAAGATTTTAGGAAGCTTTTGAATAAAGTTCCCTGATAAGTTGTAGAAACTTCTAAGCCCGTGATGGCGAACCTATGGCATGCATGCTTGAAGTGACGTGCAGAGCCATTCGCCTGGCACACGTGGCCTCGCCTGCTGCTCCTCCAGATTTCTGGCACACATGTGCTCACAACGATCAGCTGGCCTGGAAGAGCTGGGCTTCTGGTTTCCATGTGTGCATGCACACATTCCGGCTGATCAGCGTGCACGGTTGTGCACTAGAAACCGGAAGAGGAGCTGCCAGGTACACATGCACATGGCAGAAACTGGAAGTTCCTGCTTCCAGCACAAACATGCACACCGGGTAGTTCCTCTTCTAGGTCACATCTCTGACACACGCATGCGCTCCCTTTTCAGCACACAGTACTGAAAAGGTTCACCATCACTCTTCTAAGTTATGCCAAGTAGCTATCCTTTTAATTGGTACAAACATACACATATCCACAATGTCTTTTTAGAACCTGAACATTTATTTATTTGATCTGAAGTGGCGGGGAGCTGTATGAGTGTGCTTTGTGATGCCTTTATATCAGAAAGCTTCTGAGGCATGGCGTATTTAGGGATATCAGGTTTTTAAAGGTGAAGTGTTGAAAATAATTTTGAAATAGTTGACTCATATATCATGCTATTTTTGAATAATGCCAGTAAAGGCTTTGTCAAGTTTCCACCATCTGTAGCAGTTCAGATGTTTTTCACCCCACTTAGTTGATTTATTTCAGCACAATAGCTCTCAGGTCATCAGCTGCTTAAGTACTTAAAGAGAAAACCAAGATGTTTTTCATGGTGTTCACCACAGATCCCACTTTGCCTCCCAAAGAAACATATTGAGTGATTTGCATCGGGTAATAAATCAAAAACATTTTAGCTCTACAGTTAAACTTAAGGTGACAGATAATTATGGTAAATAATTATAGCTGAAGATTTAAATCAGGTTCTACATCCTTTATTTGGATCATATTACTCCTCCCCTGTGATATTTAAATGCCCATACATGGGAAGCATTAAAAGCTTATTTGTTAAAATTTAATTTGGTGGGCATAAGGCAACTTTTATATACATTTCAATAAGGATCTTTTTCAGTTCTCAATTAGATTTTCTTTCTTTTTTAATATTTTGCTGTTCAACAGCTAAGACTGCAGTTTTAATATATACTAAAAGTATTAGTGATAATATGTACTATTATGATATCTGACCATACTTTAGTAATATTATCAATTACTTTAAGGGAGAGACTTTGCTTTTTCTGAAGTTGGAATTTGAATACGTTGTTATTAAAGGAGTTGACAGTATAAATCAGAGTTAATTTAATTTATTAACAATTTAATAAAAATAATTCATTCTTGGGTCTACATCATAGTATTTGGTAGCTAGGAGGTATAGTGACCAGACGTTCTGCTTTTGGCGGGACAGTCCTGATTTCTAACAATTTGTCCCATCTCCCGCGGTGTTTTAAAAAAGTCCCGATTTATGCACGACAAGCTAGGGAATGGCGGGAGACACCAGAGCTCCCATCTCTGCGTATGCGCACACCCCTTCCCCGGCCTCAATCTGGGAGAGCCACCAGATTTCCCCGGACTGTCCCTTTCGCCGGCTTCTCCAAAGTTCCGCAGCCCCCAAGTGCGACAGGTCGGCTACCGCTTTCGCTGACCCGGAACCATTTCTTCCTCAGGGACTGAAGCCACTTTCCTGATTAAAACTGGGTTTCAGGTGTTCCCCACAAGATGTTGTTGGACCAGAGAGTAACCTTGACAGGCTGGGATGATCCAAATAAGGCTGTGAAGACTTCCCAAATCTTTTTTTAAAGAGTAACGCTGTCACAGACTGGGCTGTTTGGTCCTTCCCCGACCCGCTCCGACACCTTGTCAGAATCCAGAAGCAGGCTTGTTCCTTCTTTTAGGAGAAACAATGGAGTCAGTGGGGATGATTTCAGGGTAAGTATGCCGGTGATTACTCTTACCTGGGCTGGGAGGAGGGTGTTTCTGGATGTCTTAGGCATCATCCCCACCCCCACCCCACCCGCCGAATTGTTCCGCATCCTGAAAACTTATCCTTTGTGTTATAGCCCAGCAACAGCCTGGGCTATAACACAATAGCCCTGTGCTGCGTTCTAATTGGTCGGGCGAAGCACAGCCTGTGATTGGTGGTTGTAATGACAGTTAAATGACAGTTGGTACCTGAGAGTATAAATACTGTGACAGTTGTAACACATTCTGAATCGCTTGTCACCTACTAATAAACATCTTACTCTCTGATCCATGGCTCCTGCGTCTATCCCTCACACAACACATATGTAAAACTTTGGCTCTTTCCTTCCTCTTTGACTCCCACGCGCAATTGCAAACCAGCCCCACGCCTCCTTCCATTGCTTCTCCAGGTGAGAGAGAGAGAAAGGGAGGGAGGGAGGGAGGGAGGGAGGGAGGGAGAGAGAGAGAGAGAGAGAGAGAGAGAGAGAGAGAGAGAGAGAGAGAGAGAGAGAGAGAGAGAGAGAGAGAGAGAGAGAGAGAGTCCTTTTCGGCCCGAGGTTCCGCTTTGAAGCCTCTGTGGAAGCGTAGATGGCACTTCTGAATGTGTGCAAAGTGCTTTCCCTCCCCACGGCCAAGCAGATTAAGACTGGTTCTTTCCCGTCTGACCAGGACCAGAGGTGAATTCAGCACCTTGCTTGCATGCAGGGGATGTTCCACTCTTAGGGAGAAGCCCAGGGCCAGGGAGTGTGCGAAAAGCTGATTTCTGGGAGTCGCCTTTGTTCCCGGGTCTCAGGTTGTCACCGTTGGTCTGGCAAGATAAGGGAGAAAAGGGAAGGAAGCTTTTAAATGAGTGGGGTGGATGCCTTGTCCTTTTATCAGCATTTGCTTTCCCAGTCCAAGCGGAACGGCTTTGGGATGCAAGCCAAGCCGGCGCTGCACAGGGAACCGTGCCGTGATGCAGCTGAGCTTCCCACAAAGGGAGACCACAAAGGGAGGAGCGGACGGTGTAGATAATGGAGAAATACTTTGTCTTTAACCTACGTAGAGTCTCTTGTGACCATATAGAAAATTTTTAATCAAGAACACACACACACACACACACACACACACACACACACACACACACACACACACACACACGGTCAATGGTGTCCCGCTTTACCAATGTTAAAATCTGGTCACCTTAAAACACACATTTTAGAAATCCAGGGTGAAATTCAGCAGGTTCTGACAGGTTCTGGAGAACTGGTAGCGGAAATTTTGAGTAGTTCGGAGTAGCCCCAGAGTAGGGTGGGAATGGAGATTTGCAGTATCCTTCCCCTGCCATGCCACCAAGCCACGCCCACAGAACTGGAAGTAAAAAAAAAATGAATTTCACCACTGCTAGAAATTCTATATAATATATGATGCTTTTAAAATGTGGATTCATTATTCTACTGCAAAGTCTTTATTGAATTATTGTAAATTATTGTATAATAAATGATATGCATTGCATAACACAAATACCTAAAGTACATAATACAAATTTTATGATTGTATTATTGCAAACACTTCAGCTGAATCATTTTTGGCTATTTATTTCCTCTCAGCTCTAGAATGGAGGTAAAGGCAAATCACTTCTGAAATCTTGCCCCCAAACTGCAGTTGAGTCAAGACTGACACAAAAGCACCCAAACAATTATAAATGCCTCATGATGATGAAGCACACACAAACCCCCTCCCAGATTTTTTCTAGTTTTACAGCAATAGATCTGCAAAAGATAACGTTCATCACAAATCTTTCACATTTGCAAAATTGAAATTTTTATGTGTCAATGCAAGTATGTATGTGTTTGTTTAATATACCTGTGGGTTTCAAAAAGTTCTGGGGTACTAAGTAAAAACTTTCTGCACTTCACAATCATTCTTAATTGTTAAAATGTTCTGCAGAAGAGTGCTGATTTCAAGGCTTTTTAAAATGATGCCAAGATATGCCTGGCCTGAATTGCTGAAGGAATGACTTCATAAAAAGGGTCCACTACCAGAAAACATTAACTTTGGGATTCCACTGCTCCTTCTTGTGTACCTGGAATTAGAAACCCAAATATTTGACAAACCACAGACAGCTTTAAAGATTAATTAGAAGTTTGATATGCACTATTAAACCTATTAGACACCTGGAGAGAGACAAGATACCTAGACTAGCATATCAGGCCTGCATTAATGACAAATGGCATCAAAGATACACAGATAATAAATTCTTTGTCCTCAAGATTCAGGTTTTTTAACAACCCAGGGAGGGTAGGCCTACAAACATCTAACTAAAATAAGAGAAGTTTGGAACTATCAATAAACTGCACAGCATTCTCGGAGGCTCCTGATTCAGTTTATAGGAACTGCCCTGTCCATAGTGTATTTATTTAATTAAAACATTTAAATAGCCACCACCTTATAACAAACTCTGGGTGGCTCCCACAGAATAGTCCAAAAAAATCTGGACTAAGTGGCAAAGGATGTTTATCATAGCACATCCATCACCTCTTGATGGAAATTTGCTGTGTCCTTTAGCCTAAACCTTTTCACACTGGTGATAGGTAACAATGCTGTCTTTATGGACTGACTTTGTCAAAGGAGAGTTGTACAGCAATCTGACTCAATAAATACAGTATATAATCCATCAATTTCTGTGTTAATACAAAAGCTATCTTCATGAGTAATGTATCGTGCAGCAATTGTTGAATTGCCCTGGCAGTTTTGCTAAGCAACTGTTTGTTATACTTGTGAAGCTTGCAGGGAGCTACCAGAACTATACACCTTGCATTTTTCCCCTCCCCCCAAGAGCTTTCTGAGATGTGTGGAACTGGAGAGGAAAAGAAAATTTCCAGTTCATTATCCTGTTTTAATTCATTGCCTTCAACTCAAACTGG
This sequence comes from Thamnophis sirtalis, assembly GCF_051295495.1. NCBI lineage: Eukaryota > Metazoa > Chordata > Lepidosauria > Squamata > Natricidae > Thamnophis > Thamnophis sirtalis. The sequence continues at coordinate 29,692,795 of NW_028261387.1, forward strand.
TGAATGCTAGAATTAATGATTTCCCTACTGAATCCATATATTTTATCCAAAGTAGTCCAAAATGCTTTTAATTCAGAATGAAGTCTTAAGGAAGAAAGCAAAAAATTATCTTTATTCCCTTGACATTGGATATTTAAATCAATAAAAAAAACATGCTTCCTATGTGGCAATGTTCAGCATCACCACAAGAAAGCTTTAAGAAATCAATATATTTTTTTTGCTCTGTCTAGTTTTAGTTTCCCAGTTTTTTGTTTTCACAGATGGAGTCTCAGGAAAGCGATACCAACATGATGTTATAGTTTGTAAAACCACAGAAGGTTCAGCTACTGGTGATGACTTCAGGGTCAAAACATTTTTAATATATTGATTATATTTATTTAGCTTGCAATATGGCACCAGGATTATTTATCTAGGTTCTTATCTGTGAATAATAACAGGAGGACATTTTAAGTCTGACTGATATCTGTTAAGCAACATTACTGTTTGTACAGAGTGCAGTGATCACTTGGTATGAGGGAACAGAAAATTCGGTGGATATTAACCAACCAAAGCTAACACAGTTAACTGCCTTACCAAGCAATCTTTCTGCTAAATCATGCTGAATAAAACTATTTCTTTCACAGCTTTGATTCAGCCAAAAAAGGAAGACCAACACCAAGAAATGATTGTACTGAAATTGAACGGTTGAGAAAAAAAGCTTTAACTACAGTACACACAATGACATGCAGTGAGGTTTATGTCTGGTGAGGCAAAAAGAAAGAAAGCGGCTTTTGGCCGCTGTCAAGAAAGAGGCTTTTGGCCGCTCCCGGCGGTATGTCCGCCATACACACACACACACACACACACACACACACACACACACACCAAAGAATCCCAGACAGACAAACAAGCAGCTTCCCCACCGTGGGCTTTGTTCTTAACCGACAGCAGGCAAAGGGAATAGAGAGAGGCAGCGGCGAGGCTGCCTTTTGCGGGGAGAGCAGGAGCTTCGCCAACCATGGAAAGGTGCCCTGGGGCTGGGATCCAAGGTGTGCTTAACTAGGAGAGGAACCTGTGCAGACCCGCCGGGGCGTGGGAACTGAGGAAAAGAATGGAGGGGAGGGGGGCGTGCGGAGAAGAAGAAGTGTGCTGAGCTGTCATTGGGGCTGCTGAAGCTTGTGAGGGAGATCTTGAAGCAGAGGATCCCAGGGCTGCGGATGCGGGGCTTTGATCTGGTGATTCTGGGATCAGCAGCCATGAGGGATTGGCGAGGATGACCGGCGCTTTTTTTCCTCAGCCCCAAACTGGGTTTGATTCCCAGCATGCCTCTTGATTGGCTGAAGAGAATGTGATCCAAAAAGGAAAGGAAAGTGTCTGAATTAGGACAGGCAAAGATGAGAATTCCCGCTTGAGGGAAACCCGGTGGGTTTAAATTGAAATTTGCCTGTTCTTTGCGGCAGCTGCCCTCTATTAGGGATCCCATCTAATTCAAGAGATCTTAATCCATTAATTGGCCATTTTAATGGCAGACATACTGCCGGAGCGGCCAAAAGCTTTTGCTTGACAGTGCTTGACAGCGTTGTTGTGGCCTAGGGATCAATTATCCCAGAAAAATGACCAAGCAACAAGCAACACTAAGCATTAAGTATATATATGACATTCCACCTATTCAATGTGTTATATGCAACACATAACACCAAGCAGTAATGCATAACACTTCAACTTTGCCTGCCTTTTCTTTTGATGAAGAAAGAGTTTTTTGCTAAGACAACCTTAATCTGGAATGAAGATTTGACTTAGCCACTGAAGCAAACTGATAAATCAGTCTTCACCAAACTGGTACCTTTTAGAGTTTGAGGATTGCAACACCAAACAATCCTTGTGATGATGATCACTGGCCACAATAACTATTGATTGAGAAAGTTACATATTTCCAAAAAGGGGAAGGAAGGAAGGAAGGAAGGAAGGAAGGAAGGAAGGAAGGAGGGAGGGAGGGAGGGAGGGAGGGAGGGAGGGAGGAAGGAAGGAAGGAAGGAAGTTCAGAAATAAATAACCAATGAAAATTTTCTGAATTAGTCATAGATGTAATCTGGGTTCAGCATATTTTATCAGTGTATCACATCATCACTTTTCAATGCATTCACTTGGAATTTTCATATGCAAATTACCTCAACAAAATAACATTTTTTTTCTTTTCAGATAACCCTTTTTTTAGAGGGAGGAACATGCCATCAAAAGATGGCAAACTGTAATATGAAATAATTTCATGTATCTATTCCATAGATTAGATTATTTTTACCTTTTATAATCAGGGCTCATATAAAATTCCAGTGCTAATGTGTTTTCCTCTTGGGTGATACATTGTACAGCTCCTTCACAATGAAGGTAAGAGAAAGGGGAAATTTTGTTTGGTGTACAAAATAATATTGCTGAAAATGAATTCACAAATGTTCACTCCCAAGGAAATATATTCACAGGAACCCTGTGGAAATGGTCTGTAAAAATATTGCAATTTTATATTACAACCCAGTATTTTATTTTTTTATTTACCCAATTTATTTGGCTGCCCATATCAACAAATGACTCTGCATTGAGTAATGAGTGACAATGAGGATCTACTTAGGCAATATGTAACCCAATATAATATAATGTTGTTCTTTTTTACTCTGAAAAATATCCATAAAAAGCTATAGGCATTCTGAAACATCATGCTATACTTTTTATATTTTGCTGTTGGTGCTCAGTTTGCACTTGTGTGCCTCCCTACTTAAAGGTATATGTCAATGGAACAACTCACCATGGCCAACTTGCCACCGGATATCTCACCGTGGATTCACTTAGTTCCATTTATTTTTGTTGACCAAGTTTTTGTCTCTTGTATCAAAGAAAAACATTCCTATGCCCATCAGCTTTTGTAATGCTTTGATAAAAGGAACTAATCCCAGGTTGAATTGTCCTGTAGCAAGTTGACCATAGCAAGCAGCCGCAATGAGTTGGCCTTAGCAAGTTGGCCAGGAGAAGTTGGCTATGATGAGTTGTCATAAACCCATATAATGCATCTCAGGCAGGATGCTAAGTATTGGCTATCAAAATAAACATTCATGCAGTTCCTTGGCAGCCCAAAATTTTGCTTGTTTATTCAAAAATGAGTTGGAGTATCTTGAGTTTCTTTAAATGTGTATCTTTATTGGCAGGGTGGGAACCTATAGCTCACCAGATGGTGTTGAAGGACAGACCCTCACATTCCTCACATTTCCCCTGGAGGCTAAAGCTTCTGGGAGATGCTCTTCAGCAACAATAGGTATATTAAAAATCTGTTCACCTTTCCATAGCCCCCAGAACTGCAGAAACAAGATTCCGTAACCTTTACAGTGATATTACTACACTCAATCATTGTTGATTGGTAAAGATGTAAAAGTCAGCCAAATCCACAAGGGAGAAGCAGGAAAATGGAAAGCAAAAATCAAGTTTAACGATGGTCAGGGAGGGATGCTAAATCTATCTCAAATTAATGAGCTTTAAGGGAAGAAGAAACCACAATCTGCCCTACCATCTTTCATTAAAAACAATTAGCAATACTAGAGAGTCTTGCTAATTACATATTACAGTTTTTTTCTATTACATATTCATATTTTGCCACAGAAATGCTATTTCTCAGTTATGAAAATAAAATGCCTCATATCAATCATCACACTGTAACTCAATATTATGCAAACCCACCATTCCTGATCTAACGCAGGTTCTTATGATCCTGCATGTAACTTATGATCATAAGGTAAAGGTTCCCCTTGCACATATGTGCTAGTCGTTCCTGACTCTAGGGGGTGGTGCTCATCTCCATTTCAAAGCTGAAGAGCCAGCACTGTCTGGAGACGTCTCCATGGTCATGTGGCTGGCATGACTAAATGCCGAAGGCACATGGAATACTGTTACCTTCCCACCAAAGGTGGTCCTTATTTTTCTACTTGCATTTTTACATTCTTTCGAACTGCTAGGTTGGCAGAAGCTGGGACAAGTAATGGGAGCTCACTCTGTTATGCGGCACTAGGGATTCGAACCGCCGAACTGCCGATCTTTCTGATTGACAAGCTCAGTGTCTTGGCCACTGAGCCCAAAAGCAAGACCATTGATAAGTGAGATTTTCCCCATTTTATAACTTTTTTGCTAAGTGAATTTTTGTTAAGTGAATCACTGAAGTTATTAAGCTAGGGACACTGCTGTTAAGTGGATCTGACTACCCCATTGATTTTGCTTGTCAGAAGATGATCACATGACCCTAGGACTTTGCAATCAACATAAATATTAACCAATTGTCAACCGTTTGAATTTCATGTAAGACGTTTTACAGTAATCCAATCCGGGGGGGGGGGGGAAGGGTGATTAGGGTATGAGTAATTATGAGCAGAATCCCCTGATCTAATAAGGGGTTTAATGGTTCATTTCTTAGGAGGTAGAGCCTATCTAAAGGCATGTTTGAAAATTTAAAAAAATATTTTTAGAGACTGATGCATTTTTTGTTTTGTAGCATCCCATTAGTCAGTTAAATCTCTTTTTAAACAATGGCAAGGAGAAGTCTTACAGAATCACTATTCTAAACATCAAGCATTACTGTGCATAAATCTCATATGTATCAAAACTCAGCTAAACCAGGGAGCTGGAAGACTTAAAGTAAGCATGTGCGGTATGTGAGTGTTTTACACCCATCTCCACATACATACATTCTTCATATTTGTCCTTGGGAGACACCATTTCTAAGCTCTTAACATTCACTTTTAATTTTTAAATATCAGATTAACAGGGAGTCCAACAGAGGTTCCAAAAACAACAGTTTGCACCTCCTATGTTTTGGGCAAATATTCTGTAAAAGAAAAAAAAAACAGTTTCAGTAACTTGGGTAAACATTCTAAATTTAACAGCCAGAGCAAATGAGAGATGATGGTGTGAATTTTCATACCTATTCCTTACCTGATTGTGCCTAAAGACGGACAGAGCCACGATCAATATTGAATCACAGGTCCCTAAAAAAACACTTCATCTTTTTCAACATAGGAGAAAGAGCACAAGGTAAACCAACACCCTCTTGGCTAAGTTTGAAATATTAAATGAATTTTGTCCGGAGAATAATAAACTGTGGGAGGTGGTTTCTATTTCTCAAAGTGAGGTCTCCTCTATCACTCAGACAGCTGGCCAAGAGCAACTAGTCATTAATGGAGTTCATTTTTGGCAGATGTAGGTCAACCCACGTAAATCAGAGCAGTAGCTGTGAGGCAAGGGAGGAGAGCAAAGGAATTGATTTCTGGGAAATAATGAAGAACTCTATTTGACCAGGAGCAAGGAATCGCTATTTTCTTTTCCCAAGAGTTTCTTGAGGTTCCTAAAAAGGAAAAAAGCAAAGCAAAACAAAACTGGGGAGAAAAAGAATGCACAGTCTATTTTATCTGTCCAATTGTCTTCAGAAGCAAGGCAGGAGAAACTGAGGGTAGATAGGATGAATTAACAAGAGCATTTTCTGGACATTTATATATGGGGGATGTCACATCAACACATACTCAATATTGGCATTTCTTATTAAGTAGCATGATTTTTGTCCTTTACCCAAAGTATATTTGAAGGCTATACATGTCTTGCTCTACAAGATTTAAACTTCTACGTGAAGTTTAAAATATTGCTCACATTTCTTCCTTCTTTTTATTTTCCCAGTCTTTCAATTATTGTTCCTGTAAATATCTGAATTTCCCTACTGTTATCATTAGGAAAATGATTAAAGTTGTGTTTCTTACAATTTTTTGGCTATATTAGTATACTTTGAATGTTAAATTAAAAAACTTTTTTCTTTGAAATGCATGAATACTTTATACTTTTCCATTTTCTGTCAGATATGCACATGACTTTGCTTTTTTTCAATAGGTCAAAGATTATTTGGCCTTAACAATATTGCCAGAAAGTGGGTGGGGAAAGCTTAAAGTGGCTAAATGACACCTTTAACCTCCCCAAAAGTTTTATTCCACTTTTATTTTTCCATATCATTTTTAAGATTTCCAGTATTGTAAGGAGGTGATAGATGATGCTGGTGTCCTGCTACAGATGGTGGCATAGTGGTTAGAATGCAGTACTGCAAGCTACTTCTGCTAACTGCTGGCTTCCAGCAGTTCAGCAGTTCGATTACCACCAGCTCAAGGTTGACTTAGCTTTCCATCCTTTTGAGGTTGGTAAAATGAGAACCTTGATTGTTGTGGGCAGTATGCTGACTCGAAATTGCTTAGCAGGGTCTGTAAAGCACTGTGAAGTGTATGTAAGTCTAAATGCTATTACTATCTACCTCATTTGAAGTAGGAGAATTCCTGACTTAAAGATTGTGTGTGTGAGAGAGAGGGGGGAGGGAGAAAGGGAGGGAGGGAGGGAGGGAGGAGAGAGAAAGACAGAGAGACAGAGAGAGAAGACAGTGGGGATGGGGGGGAGAGGTTCAATTTTAAAATGTAAAACAAGGGAAAATGAGGAGAGTTGGAGAAATTATTGTGCAAAGGAAGACAACACCCTTCCAGCCTCTCTTAACTAAAGGAACAATATCACATAACCCCATGAGATTTCATTTTTTTAAAACCTTCCAAAAGCCTTTTTTTTGTCAGAATCAGAATGTTTGACTCTTAATTCAGCACTAGCAAGAGGACAGCATCTTCCCAACACCTAATGCCTCCAACACTTGCATCTGCTCACTCACAATCAAACTACATGTTACACAGCATGTCAGTCTGTCTGTCAGCCAATCAGTCAGTCAGTTAGTCAGTCAGTCAGTCAGTCTAATAGCTTGCTGTGTCCTAGCATTCTGCAGTTTTTGTGAGGATGCACATTTGGGGGAGAATTAATCACCTCCCCACTATTTAGATTGGGGAGAGCTCATCCCTTCATTGCCAGTGTTAAAATAAATAAAATGCCTGCGTCTGTTTCAAAATGAATAATTGTCTATTTTGCTAAAAGAAACATTTATAGACAGTAGGAGCTGGAAAACATCTAAGCTCTTATTTATACACACTTTCTAAGAATTCTCATAAATCCTTTCTTTATAACCTAACATGAAATTTATAAACAGCTATTAATTTTTAATCCCAACTAATTTTTAACCCAGACTAAAATAACTATTAACTATTAACCATTAATAATTATTGCTAACTTGAATGATTATTCTGTGGTTTTAATGTTTATTTGGTTTTTGTCTTGTCATAGATCATACATTAACTCATGTTGCAAGCATTAGATGATTATGAATATTAAGATTTAGATAGCTTTTTTAAAAAGCTCTATTTATTTTACCTAAAAGTATCTTAGTCAGTGAGGGAAAGAATCATGAATCAAAATCCATGCTGACATAGTGTCATCACATAACTATTCTCAATTGGCTTTGTACCATCATTCAATGTTATTTATTTATTTTAATAAATAAATGTAAATAAGATTTATTAAATTGGCTGGATTCCATTACAGCCCAAGGTCAGAGCAAGGACAATGCTGTTGGGACAGAAAAAGAGAGTGGTGGAAAAAAAAAAGGCAAAATTGTGATTGTGTCCAATCAGGTATGCCTTTTGAATATGCATACAACATCAACACAAGTAGAGAAGTGCTTAATTACATAGTTGCAACTGCCACCTTGTCTTTAAAAAAACATTTCTATGGACCCTCCTGTACTATTTTTGAAGAAATGTGATCTTTTATGAGAGACATTCACAAAACACACTTGTTTGCTTTGGTTTAGGGCTACATCTTGGCTAGAGTGGTTTTATTGGCTAAATGCAGCATTTGCTAAAAGAAAGGCAATTGTGTGTGTGTGTGTGTGTGTGTGTGTGCATGTATGTATACATATACATATATGTATATGTATATAATATGCTAGCAAACATTTTACTTACAAAGCCTAAAAGACAGAAGGACAAAAATTTGTTTCTACATCTCTTTTATCTCTTCAACTCAGGTATAGTGAATATTAGCCTTTATACATCATACTGTCAGTTAAGACACCAGTTCAGCATTCAGATTTAAGCCAAACAAAGCATCATCTGCCATGGATTTCTCCTTTCTTGGCCTTTCTTCCTTATGTGAAAATATAAAACTTTTGTTTTCTGCCACACAAGAACTTGAAAATATCAACTGAGGACTTCATAATATTATATCTGTGTTGTTTTACACAATCTAATGAGGACAGGGAACTAGGTTACAGTCCAAACCACATCCTTCAATCAAATCCAGCAAAATGAATATTGTAAAATAGAAGACCCCCACCACTCAGTCCACCCAGTACAGAATGTTTGAGGTTTGTTGCCAAGGGATTTTACAGGAAGAAAGTTAGGGGCCTCCAACATACTATAAATTGTGTCTTGGTATATAGCAGAAAGTGTGTGCCTGCTATCTTTACAGATCCTTACACACTATATCTTTAAATGTAAAATGTAAGCAACAGGGCTGCCAAACAATTATAGTGTTTAGAGAAGTTGATGGCCTACATATGTTTAAAATACTGCTCTATGTTTAGACTAATGTGATTGAAAACATTCTGCAAAGAGTAAGTATAAATTTGCAAAACTTCATTAAAAGGAACTTTTGAAGGAATCAAGTGCTTATAGTGTAGGATATAATGATCAACCATTAACATGTACCAGAACCTCAGTATTGTTGAAAGAGTGCAGATCATGTTTCTCCACCCCCAAAGAATGACATAATCTTTATAGGGAATAACAGTTTTGTTAAGGCCGTGCTTAAGAAATTCTGAGATCAAATCCATCCAAGGCAATTAGGACCACAATGCATTTCAGCTGTGCACACAATTATTATTGTGACCTGCAATAAGGCAGACAAGACAGCATGATGGGCTCATCTGTCTCAAAGTCTCCCTCAAAATGTGGCTAAGTGAGTAGGCTTAAAGACCCTAGGAAAACAGAGAAGTGTATATAACAACAAAGATACTCTCTCCTGATCTTTAAAAATAACATAAATGTTTTATTATAGAATAGTTTTAATGCTTGGTGTTTTTTTTTTTTGTAGTCTGTTTTATTGTATGCTGCTTAAAGTCACATTTGTCAGATGGGTGGCTATATAAATAGAATGAAAGAATGAGTGAGTGAGTGTGAGTGAGTGAATGAGCTATGAGCTTGTATGCATGCACAAAGGGACAGTGCCTCAATCATTTTTAGTAATAATCTGAGATTGTATCTTTCACTTTTTAAGTGTATACAGATAGTCCTCGGTTTACAACTGTTCATTTAGTGACTGTTCAAAGTTACAATGGGTTTGAAAAAACTGATTTATGACCATGTTTCACACTTACGATGTTGCAGCATCCCTGTGGTCATGTGATCAAAATGCAGGTACTTGACAACTGGTTCATATTTATCAAGGTTACAGAGTCCTGGGGCCACGTGATCATATTCTGTGACCTTATGACAAGCAAAGTCAATGGGAAGCCAATGCAGTTAACAACTGTGTTACTAACTTAACAATTTCAGTGATTCACTTAATGACTGTGACAAGAAAAGTCATAAAAAGAGGAAAAACTCACTTAACAAATATTTAGCTCAACAACAGAAATATTGGGCTCAATTGTGGTCATAAGTCAAAGACAATCTGTAGTATATGTATACTATTATGCTGTCTTATTATTTTAGATATTTTTATAGTCCAATAGCAACATTTGGCTTTACACATATACACATGCGTGCACACTTATATGCAAGGGATGGGTTGCTGCCAGCGTTACTGCCACTTCAGTGCATGTGCACTTTACACCTCTGCATGTGTGCACAGTTGCCTGTAAATAGGTCTGCACATGCACAGAACATTAAAAAATGCTACCAAAATATCCTGCGGTGACCGGGGAACCAGTTTGGAGGCATGGCCAGCCTGGGTCGCTACGGGTTCTACGACCCAGGCCAACAATCCATTACTGGTTCTCTTGAACCAGTGCGAACTGGTAGCAACCCACCTCTGATTCATGCATGCCTATATTTAAACAGCAACATTCACAAAAAACTTTAAGAAGACTTTCCAAAATTGTAAAGTACACCCATCTTATGAAAATGCAGACAGTGTCTTTTCTTTGCATTGTTATTAAACAATGGGATATACATTGTAGATCCTCTTTCCCCAAAGTTCCATTCTATTGCTTATATTCTTTGTGTTCATATTGCTAAAATCCATAGGTGAGGTGTATGCATAAAGAATATACTAAAGGGAAGCATGATGACAAAAAAAATAATTTGCTTTAGTGGTCTCAGGCAGGAAGTTATATACACCTTACAAATACCTGATTTCAATTCATCTGTCTCTCCTTGGCCAATTACACATTGTCAAACTTTTGTCACCAAGTAACTGCTATAATTACAACCAGTTCAGTAATGCTGAAAGTAGAGTTTAGAGAGGTGTACCTCCCCCACCAAAAAAAAGTTATCAGTTGCATTTTGCTTGATTTGTTAGTGGAAATTTTCCACAAAATTTTGCAGGCATCACTCTTGGCTGACCTACTGCAATCTATTAAAAACAACAAATTTCATTGATATGAGAAACCCTTGCAGGGTCATTGAACAAATTGGCTGTATTCTTAATCTGAAATTGGACTAGTTTTATCCACAAAGGATATGGTTACCCCCTGAAAAGGGCTCCAAGTTTAGATGTTAATTTAAAACAAATGTCATTGGGTTGGGTCAGAATTTAAAAAAAAAATAGATGTCATCTTGACTATTTCAAGATGCAGCTCACAAACCAGATGAATTTTTATTAAGAAACAACATCAGTTCAGTTCTGAGATTATAAGAACCACTGTTTGATATATCTCTGTGGTTTTGGTAAAGTCCGTTCACAGATCTATGAATAATAATCTATGCCTAATATAGCACACATGGTTTTATACTCTCAAGCACTTTCTCTTTGAGATTCAATAGATATTATTCTTTAGGGAATTCATACAAACTAATATTATATGAAATTCTGACGAATAAGGGTTGCCACTTGCAACTTGCAAAAAGCCTTTGCAGCCCTAAGTAGTAGTGACGTTAATTCTCAGCTAAGAAATATCTGATAAAAGGCTAAAGGTATTGTAAAGATAGAAAAAACCACTTTGAACTATAATTCTCACAGATTGCTGTGAAAGAAATTTTAGACCAGTTGAAAATCTAGGAGTTTATCTCCTACTCTTAGTAGATATGATTACTAGTTCTAACAGCTTTGTCCTATAGGAAAATGATCCAGGGTTTAGAAAATAGAACAAGAGGGTTGGGAAAAAAACTGTGCTGAAACAGAAGAACCTATACCATTTTGAACAAATGGCCATCCAGTCTCTTCTCGAAAATCTCCAGTGAATGATCAGCCATAACTTGGAGGCAAGTTGTTCCCATGTTTGGACATTTCTCCTTAGTTCTAGATTGGAGCTCTCTTTAATGATCTTCCATCTTCTTGTTCTGCCTTCTGATATTTTGACTAATAGGTTGACCCTTTCTTCTCTGTGACAGCCCTTCAAGTATCATGTTTTGTTCCAACAATTCTGCATTTACCTTCTAAGCATGCATGAAGCTTAGTTACAATATCCAGTCATTTCTGTCATTCATATTTCAAGAGAGTCTGCATAAAACCAGCAGAATAGCTTCCCAAACTGTTCTGCCCCAATAAAATCTAGCTAGACATCTCTATTATCTCTTAGAAATTTGCATTTCACAAGTGAGTTCCATCCAACAAGATTCCTTTGGAATCCACCATAACTTTGTTTTCATTTAGACAGAGTTTTCTACATAGATTAAAAGCTTTCTAAAATACCAGGAGTTGATATTACACAAAGAAGCAAATCTAAATCATTTATCTTCTTTTTTTTAATAGAGTTTGCAAAAATTCTGCAAATAGAAAAATACAACCATTGTTGCAGAAACATATTTCCCATACTTGCTCAATCATTCTCCCTAAAGACTAATTTAATTTTCTTGATAGATAATTTAGAATCTAGAAAAATCAGCCTTCAAATGTACACAGAATATATTTCAATTTCAGCTATGGACAGATTTCCAATTGTTACTTTAATATATCAAGGTAAGTGCTAAAATTTGACACTACATATTTTTCAAGAGAGTTATTGTGATAAAGAAAATAATGTTCTGTGCAATGAAACTTTGATTGTCCCGACTTTCATTTTATGGACTTCACAAGCAGTGGACAAAAATCTACTTTGGATTTCAATCCCCCCCAAAACAGATGAAGTATGTAATATCTGAGGCAAACCAGACAATTGATGTAATTGACATAATGTCCATCAATTTTCATCATTTACATAATTACCTAATTGACCTTTTTCCATCATTTGCATCCAGTTATGTCATTGGCAAATAAAGTCAAAACTGGTAAACATCAGGCTTTTGAATGTCATTTCCAATTCAGAATCTGGGCCAAGATCCAAATCAAGGCACCATACCAACAATTCAATTTTCTTGGCTAAGGCCAGGTTTATATTCTTTAATGGCATGTTCTTAATTTATCTTTGGGATGAGGAAAGTGAGGGAGCAGAGGTCTACTTGGTAACTGAAGTAGCTCAATAATACTGGTCTATTTTCAGAAGTTGGAGTTATCAGGAGAAATGGTTTGGCACCTTAACCATTTCAATTTTATATATAGCTCACAGCAGTTAGGACTTTCCAGGCTCATCTGTGATGTGGGATGTAGCCTGGGGCAGTGAGATGGTGTTGTGGTCTCTCCTACATTGTTTGATCGTCAAGGCAGATACGTAGGAGTTGCTAGTGAGGCTTTGCAGAATTCACTTTAACGTTTTTACTTTTCCAGCCTTAAAGCTTGGATTCTTTTCCAATTGTTAATAAATTACAACAGGGGTTCAGTTTACTTTATGGTGTACACAAGATTATCTTGGATTGAAATGGTATTCCCTAACTAGATGCGATCTTGAAAACATCTGGAAGCAATTCCATATTTACTGATCTTAGTAGACATACTTCTATGTTGTGGAGGTAGAAATCATATTTTGATAACATAAGTCAGAAAGGCTTCAACTATTTCTGGAAAATGAAATTAGTCGATTGTAGGCAGCTATGACTAGATCCTTCTTGTGAGGTGAGATTGAATTTTCTTCTTTGCAGTGGAGGATGGAGATTATTAAACAGCAAGGTTATGCCATTGTGACTTGTCATTTTATCCCGCACAGTAATAACTTCATATTCACTTTCTCATTGTGTACTTAAATCTGTTTATTTCCTCTGACATTTAACTTATTCTTATGTGTCCCAGTCAGGTAACCTCAGGGCCGATGAGTAAACATTTAAATTTAGGACCGTAAGAGCTTTTCAGAGCAAAAATCCATCAGTCCAGCATCCTGTTTCCAACAGTGGTCAGCCAAATGCCTCCAGGAAGATCAAGCCTTTAATCAAATCCTTCTTTTAATGTTGTTTACTTTAATTGAGATTGAGGGCCCCCCCACTCTATTTTCTACAGATTTCCACATGCACAAACACACACACATCCTGCTGCCAGCATTTCCTAGATGCCTGAGCTTGGTAAGTATTTTGTGATGCAAATCCAATTTAATTTGCAGAGTTTTGCCTGATTAGGGATGTTTTGTAATGAATTCAAGCTCCAGGAAAAATTCCATCCAGGTGATATACATACAGACTATGGCTCTTAATATGGCACAGGTTAAAGATCTCCAAAACTTGGAGAAGGCAGGTGTCTGGCTTTTTTTTCTCCCTAGAATATTGACTTTTAATTAGTGACGATTAAGGTCTGATTTCTATATGGTCCATTTTCATCTCAGAAACCCATTTTGCCCATGGGCTGTTGACATAGTAGGAAAAAGATTTACTCTTTTAATAAACATATCTTTCCTACACTTCTCTAAGTTCATTAGAGGTTAGTTTATTCTTTTTTTAATCATGTGAACTAGGCAAAAACCTTCTGTATCTTGTGCAATGTTTAGAATTATTCAGTCTGATGTTGATACATAGGATTTATTCACAAAAGCCTTTTACTGGAAATGTGAAGAGCTAAATGTATGGGTCAGACTATGCTAGACATAAGATCAATTTGTTTGTGATATTGCTCATCTTGCTTGATAGGGTTGATCCTACTACTTAGATATGTATCACTTTTCTCCTTTAAGTTCCCGAATTCTCCTCCTAAAGCTGTGTACTTGCTGGAAGAAAATGATCATCACAGTTGGGAATGTTCTTTATTCAGGACTTCCCAGTTATGTGTAATCACACTTAAAAATAAAACCAAGTCTCCTTCATGTTGACTTTGATTCCTGAATAACACATGGACATATATCCATTTTGTTTTCTTAATCTATTCCTGGATTATTATTTTTTTGATGAGCCAGTCTTGGCTGCTGAACCAAGATTTCCTAATGGTCTTCATCTGGCAAATAACTTATCTGACTCCTATTAAATTTTTGAGATCAGACAAGTGTATTTTAAAAAGCAGCTGTTCAGAGGGTATCAGGGTTGGAAGTAAATCATATAGAAATATGAATCCCCGGATCAAGGGCCTCAACAAACTGTGTCCTTAAGGGACCCTATGATCCAGTTGCAAATGGCCTTCATGCAGGCAACAGTTTGTTAGAATCCCTCAGATCTATTTTTGTAAATCAATCTTTCCATGTGGAGTATATATGAGGGTATACTTAATTATTATTATATTTCCCTTATCTTGTAGATTCTTTCAAGATATTCTAGGCCAGTTTACATGTTTCAGGAGCAAAAAGTGAACAACTACCAGGATTTCCATTTCAAACAACAAAATGAGGAACGTCTGCTTTCTCAAGAATTATGACTTAAATCAGAGAAATGCTATAGCATAGTTTTATAAAAAGTCAACCTAACAATCAAGACCATCTGATTGTTAGGTTGACTAGAAAATTAATGCAGTTATGGGGCGAAACAAATATTTATTACATTTGTTTATTTTGTTCAATCCAATGTATACTTTAAATATTTTTATATACTGTGTTGGATTTTAATTTTGTTACCTGCCTTGAGTGTACATCAAGTGAGACAAATCCTTATTCTTTTGAATAGTTGCTGTATCCCACCCCTCTTTCCTCAACTGAATCCAACAGTACTGCAATCATGTTTCCAAGACGCCATCTCCTGGAAATAAATTATATGTCAATATTTATGATGATTCTTATACATGGCTACTGCTTCAGACCTACAGCTTTTAGGGATGCAAGAGCAGAGTGCAGTATTTTATTATGCTCTTCCTAGTTAATGTACTGAATTTGCTACAACTCAGTCAAGTGAATCTGTAATTTTAAAAGGAAGTTAAGCTGCTTGAAGCTGCTTCATGAAGGAATATAATCCCTCCATTGCTAGTAAAAGCCAGGGAAAGGGCAACATTGCTTCATTCTATTTTCTCAGTGTACTTTCCCTGCTTCCATCTCCTCTTGGTTATGATAAGGATAATTGCATTACTTTGGTAGCCCAAAGCACCACAGAGGTACATCAAAGCCATTTAATTTAGGCTTATTTTCACTCATCTAAGGCAATATATTGCTCAATATCAGTTTTTGGGAAGCATGGATGGAAGAATACTATCAGACAGGTCCTCTTATTTCCAGAATCTCGATTTCCACTGTAAAAAACAGGATGTTTTCCTATAACTACCAACTGCTTTTGCTTAATTGCAAGATTAAATGTTGTTTTAAGGTGATTCAAAACTAGATATAATAAATATGATATTATAAATAAATATTAAAAAAGCAAATTTTACATTAAAATAACATCTAAATAAATTGTTCCAACATAATCGAACAACTAAAGATTTGAGGATCAAAAACATCCAATTCATTCAAAGGCTTTTAAAATAAAAAAGAATTGTGGCCCCTATTTCATCTGAATTATAAACTAATCACAGTCATTTTTGTCCTTTGACCTTCTGAAGAAATCACATGCTTTGCTTCTGTTCTCTGATTGCTAAAGTAATCCAGATGCACCCTGGTGGATATGTGATGTGATCATTTCATACTTAACCACTCTTTAGAGATTATATTTCCCTCCATGTTTTAAAAGACAGAGCTATGTTTGTCATTATTGACCTTATTATGAGTTGATGGTTTTGTTCCTTTTGTGGAGTACTGAATAAAATATTATACATTAATCAGATCCATCATATATTCATGGTTGCAAGGATGTTAATGTTTTATTAAGTTAAATCTTCAGACTATTCAAATGGTTTCTAGAAACATATTGCTTTATTTTTCAAGAGAAAACATTTGCTTGGAAACATGACTGCATCAAAATTCATGTTGTAGTTGTACTTTGTGTATATTTGGACATATTTCCAACAAATATGTACATACAAAACAAAATGATCTCTGCTTTATATCCCGCAGAAACAAGCAGGGGCACTATATATGACTTTTTAAAAAATCATTGCTACATGAAAAGAAAGAAGTTACTTTTTAAAGGCAGGAATGTTGAATTCAGACCAGTACATGTAAGCTTGGTGAATAGAATTCAAATTGGCCTCTACCCTGCTTTATGAGTTCAGAGCCCTCTTCTCAAGGAATATTGAGGATCTACATCTATTGAGTGTAGATATGTGAAGATCTGTTTGTGCATGTCATTGCTTTGGCAGAGTTTCAGTAAATGACTCAGCAGAAATGAGAAGTATGACTCTCGTTGAACTGATTTTAATAACACCTGGAAGTAATCATTTCAAACTTCTGGTAATGAAAGGAAAATGAGACAAAAGAAAAGAAAACAGAGCGATTTTCATCCATGCTCTATCTTCACTCACTCCTGACTACGGACTAACCATTTTCCTCCCCTACCACCTGCAACATTCTCATGTCTTATAGACCTTCACAGAGAACCTGACACTACCTAGATCAGAGGTGGGCAACCTACTGGCTCAGGAATTCTGGGAGTTGAAGTCCAGATGTTGTAAAGTGGCCATCGTTGCCCACCCCTGATACAGATGGAATCACATGGTCTAAAAGCAATTCAGAAAGAAAAGATGTAAAACCAATAGAAAAGAATGCATGGACATTTTTATGTTAAGTAAAAAAGAGGTTTATCAAAAATGGTGAAAGAAATATTTTGGTACTTCTCTGTGCATAGACAGGCAGAGAAGACATCAAAGGCTATCTCGGCACTGGTCCACAGGGATGTTTTCAAGACAAAAGTTTTCTAATTGCAAGATGTTGCCTGTACAATCAAGTCAGAGCCCCAAAGCCAAATGGTGCCTTTTTGACATTCATAATTGAACCCTAAGGATAACTTTTCTGCTGTTAAGCAATTTAAATACTTGCTCTTCTGGTTTGTGAGCCTCCTGGACTCAAATTGGTATGTTGATACCTTGTAAAATACAGTTCCTACAGTGTTTCTGATCAGATAGGCTGCCATTTTGAGGAAATAGCTAGAACTCTGAAAAATATAATGCAATCCAATCTTAGTCATGTTTATTCTGATGGAAATCTGGTTATGCTTGGACATCAATAAATATCCCTAATTTCGTTGTGCAGTTATTCCGTAGGTTAATTTCACCTTGTGCTGCATTTTTAAATTGTTATTATTTTACTTTACTTTACTTTTTACTTTACTTATAAACACACAGACACACACACACAATCTCATGAAAAAGTGATTTTAGGCAGCATACAACAGACAGTTAACGTATAAAAACATTTCTTTTTAATTTAGGGGGGGGAATCAAAATCCAAAAAGCAGCAGATGTCAACAACAACAGAGCCATCTCAGTAACTTTCTAGTCTCCTGGGGTCCCCAGGCATGATCACATAACCAGATTTTGAGGAACTTCTAGAAAATCAACAGGAATGGAGCTAACTTCACTTTGAATGTGGGGGGGAGAAGATGTTCCATAAGACACAGAGCACAATAGAGAAGGCTAGCCTCCTGGATCCCACCAAGCGTAGCTCCTTAGCAGATTGGACTCTTAGCTTGCCGCTTCTGCTGGACACATAACTATTTGCACCATTCCTTTTTGTACTACATTAAGCTTCTACATATTCTTCAAGTCTCATATGCAGTGCATTGCTGTAATCCAATTGGGAGGTGACCAGAATATGAGTGACCCTGAGCAAAGCTTAGGAAAAGGCACAACTGGTGCACAATACACATGTGTATAGGCAACACACAACTTGTTTGCAACCCAGAGAGCCCCAGAAGCGAATGTCATTCCTTATGGAATTCAAAATGGCATCACCCATAGTCAAGAAAGTAATAATATGCATATGATTATAGGACAGGAGAAAATCCTAAGAGTAAAAATATATATTCAAAGTACAAGACTGAGCGTGCTTACCAGCCACTTAATACCAACTAAATACTAAAAGAAAGAGAACGGACGGACGGATGGATGGATGGATGGATGGATGGATGGATGGATGGATGGAAGAAAGGAAGGAAGGAAGGAAGGAAGGAAGGATAGAAGGAAGGAAGGAAGGATGGCAGGATGGCAGGCAGGCAGGCAGGCGGGCAGGCGGGCGGGCGGGCAGGCAGGCAGGCAGGCAGGCAGGAAGGAAGGAAGGAAGGAAGGAAGGAAGGAAGGAAGGAAGGAAGGAAGGAAGGAAGGAAGGAAGGATCTCATCAGGGTCTTTCCACCCTCTATCATGTTACAATAATTCCTCCCTTTCTATTATTTTTTAAATCCTGATTTTAACAGTACTAGCACGTGGGGAAAATATTTTATTGCCTGTCAAATTGTTCTAAAATTGGGGATCTGCCCACAACAAAAATGACAGCTTAAGAAACAACTCCTTTACTTGTGCCAAAATGTTGTGTATGAGAGGCAGAGGGCTGAACAAACTAAATACATTCCTGCTTTGAGATATACTGTTTGAAATGGGATACTATCCTGCTCCTTTTAAAATAATGGAAATTAATACTAAATACAAACATGGGCTAATCCTCAGCCAAGAAATGTCTTCATATAAGTATTTCACATGACAAGGCCAGGGAAATCAATGGAAAAGTATATTTATGAGAGGGATCAGAAATTCTGCTCTCCAATAGTTTATCTAATCTGCCTACCTAAATCAAGTGAAAAATCATGAAAAACATATTGTTCCTATTCTGGAATATGGGAATCCAAAGAAATATATTTCTCTTTTACATATATAGTCCACTAGACCGATTAGATCCCACAGATTAGGCCTCCTCTGAATCCCATCCGCTGGCCAGTGTCGACTGGCGACTACCCAGAGGAGAGCCTTCTCTGTGGCTGCTCCGACCCTCTGGAATGAACTCCCCGTGGAGATTCGAACCCTCACCACCCTCCAGGCCTTCCGCAAAGCCCTCAAAACCTGGTTGTTCCGACAGGCCTGGGGCTAAAGAGCTGTTGCCCTCGTCTCGAATGGTATGACTGTTGTAAGTTTTTAAATTATATATTATCTTGTTGCTTTTAAATCTTTTTGTCTGTATTCCCCTCCCCGGTTCGAGTTGTGCGCCACCCTGAGTCCCCTTCGGGGGAAAAGGGCAGCATATAAATTTAATGAATTGAATTGAATTGAATTGAGAGAGATTATTGAGTTCTACAATGTGAAATGCTCAACTCCTAAAATTGCTTATTGGAATTCTTTGTATTCTATCATCTGGATCTAACATGATTTTTCCGTTGATTTTAGGAAGCATTCACAAAGAAGCACTGCGGGACAATTTTTGACTAGGATGTGCCAGCATAAAGCATCAATAAGCAAATCTACATCATGTGATGGATTGAGATCTGCATATACGCCCATGTACTTGGGCATTAAGAATGCCTTCTCTTTTTCCTTAGTGAACTTATTAGTGATGCTGCTTTTCCTCCCTTCCTCCTTCACTCCCTTCCTTCCTTCCTTCCTTCCTTCCTTCCTTCCTTCCTTCCTTCCTTCCTTCCTTCCTTCCTTCAACTAACTATGAGTATTAGCAATGGAGATGATACAGAAGGCTTCTTTGAGTTGCATACAAGTTGTGTGTTACCTATACGTGAAGCAAACCACATTGAACCAGATACTTAATATCCCATAAGGGACTTCTTGGGATAATAGATTTTTATTGTGCAATTATCATTCTATTTGTACAGAAAATGTTTGACAGTATGATTTCATCAAATACCTCTGCCCATTCTCATAGAAAAATGTTTCAATGTTTTAAAAATTAGTTCAAGCAGATTTTGATCTCTCTATAATCATAATCACAATCCAGAAAATTATTGTGCAAAATAGCACTATTGTCTAACAAAACCTAGGTTCAAGGTTTTTAGATTTTTATTCCACCTTTTTTCATATACAACTCAAAGCAAGTATACCAAATACTCCTTCCTCCTTCTATTTTCCAACAAAAACAACCAGTGAGGTGTGGTAGGCTGAAAGTGAGTGACTGGGCCAAAGTCAACCAGGAGATTTTTTGTCCTTAAAGCAGGATTAGTACTTACAATCTCCTAGTTCCTAGCCTGGTGCCTTAACAACTGCACCCAATTGGCTTCCTCAGCATCGCACCAAAATCAATCAATTTAACCATGTAGTCTCAATTATTAATAGCAAGAAATAATAATCTGTAACACATAAATAAATCAAGTAAGATTGCATTAATTCCAAAGCAAATACCTAACTAGGCAAATTATTCTCATAAAACTTTGAAGCTTTACTGCCCTTACTTTAACACACCCATTTAAAAATAACTACATCATCAGCTGAAATGTTTTTTCCAGCCAAGAATTTGCAAACATTTGGCCCAGTTATTCTTGTTAGCAATGGATATATATAAATGTTGCTCTATTTGAAGTCATTCTTACTTTGAGTAACAACTATCTGTTGGTCATCAGGCAGTGACTCACTTTTTTAAAAATCATATATCATATAATCATATATAAAAATTATATAATCCATTGACCTAATATGATTGATGGCAGTAGATGAAATCCATTCTTAATCTGACATACGGCTATAAACCATTTGCTTATACATTATGTATGAATATGTCAAACATGTAGGCAGTAGGGTATTTTTTTTCCTTTAATATACGAAAACAGGAACTTCTCACTCTTTTCCAAAGAGTTTAATTTATGCTATGTGAAGCATTTACTTCTCTCCCTTTTTTTCTCAAAAAGTCTCCCTTTTTTATTCCCATTTTGTATTACTTGGGATTCCCATGTATTTTGTTCCTAAACAGAAAGTTAATAGCAATTTGACAATAGAATATAATGCTACTCTGAGACATTTTTCTGCTGAAGTAAAGCGTAAAAATGGCTGCCCTTTCCATTGCCCATACAAAATTGATAACAATTATTCCTTCTTCAACATGTCTTATTATTCATTACTGTGACACACACTGAAATTCTTGATCTTGATATACTCATTTTGGTAATTGATTTGTCAGTGTTCTTGATCTTGGTAATTGATGTGTCAGTGTTCTAAAATTCAAATATTTTCAGAAATATAGGGAGTCCATACAAAGCTTGAAATAATGTCTCACAAGGTGAAGTGTGCTCAAAGTTTATATGGAAATATGCTTTCTGAAGGGAAGAGGGCAGAAGTCTAGAGAAAGTGGCCTTGGAGAACAACTACCAATAACTGGAGACAAAGGGTGGGAAGAGAGCCATTGCCTTCAATGAAATGAAGTACAGTAGACCGACCACCTCTTCTGGAGACAGAAATTAGAAAACACCACCATGGATGAGGAGCAAGAAAAGCAAATTGGAGGCTGGCTATGTTGTGGACCTGAAGCAGATAGAGTGTGATATCATACATTCACATCATCCACAAATGGTTAGGGGGTGTCTTTTTGCTAAAGCAAGGAGGACCTGGTCCAAGATTAGGTTTAGGTTTACGTTTAGGTTTATTGGATTTATATGCCACCCTTCTCCCAAGGACTCAGGGCGGCGTACAACATAAAAGAAAACACATATTACAAAAATTAAAAGGGACATTAAATAAAGTATCCAAAAAACCCAATTGATATTTAGAATAAAATTTTAAAAATTAAATTAAAATTAACAACCAAATTAATGCTATATTTTAGTCTATTCAGGCCAGGACCCCAAACAAGCCTGCCCTCAAAGATGGACAGCTAAAACAGAAGCTCATTTTCATTGAGATTACAGCTGGGGAAGTCAGGGTTAATATATTTCCTACTCAGCTCAATCCTAATTATGTTCTTTCATCTCCACCGCAAGATAAAAACATCTGCAGAACAGCAAGGGCTGAGTTTTACATGTCCGATAGAGAATTTGGTTTTTGGTATCAGATAGAAGCCTTCATGAACCTTCACTCCAAATAAGCAAGCAAGTCTTTGACCATGAAACATGTCAGAGTAGTAATAGTAATAATAACAATAAATCAGCCTTAATTAGCAAAAGTGAAAATGAAGGAACTCATTTTCATCCCTGAGGCCATTCTTCCCTTCTGATTTCTTTAATAATTCTTCAGTTTGAATTCTAGCATTCTAGAAGTTATATTTGAAAACCATCAGTAAGTAATCATAACTGTCTGGTTGTGATTTAGTGGGTACACAAGGCTAGCTATGGATCTGACTAATTCCCAGGCAGCACACCAGCCCCAGTGTTCTCTGAGATACCCTGGCATTGCTTCTCATTCTTTACCTTTGTCCATGTGTTTCTTGTAATTGATTACACACGTTAAATATTTTTCCTTGCATTTATATGGCTAGTGGAGGCCTGCCATTGGTTTGCGAAACAAAAACAAAACCCCCTACACTCAGTATGTACAAGTCACTTTACTAGGCTGTTTTATTGTCCTTTAGTCTAGAGCAGTGGTCTCCAACCTTGGCAACTTTAAGACCTGTGGACTTCAACTCTGGGAGTTGAAGTCCACTAGTCTTAAAGTTGCCAAGGTTGGAGATCACTGGTCTAGAGGACCTCTGATCTTCCACATTGCTATGACTTCCCACCCATGACTGTTTTGTGAACCTTCCTTGCAAAAATGTTTCCTGGCATCTCTGAATTCTCAGAGGCTTAGTTAAAGCAAGCCAAAACATATGCGAATTTTAAAAAGTCAATTTATGGGTAATTGTTATTGTTAGTTGCGAAGTTGTGTCCGATCCATTGCGCCCCATGGACAATGTTACTCCAGGCCTTTCTGTCCTCTACCATCCTCTGGAGTCCATTTAAGCTCACACCAGTGGTGGGATTCAGCCAGTTCGCATCACTTCAGGAGAACCGGTTATTAACTTTCTTACCAGTTTAGTGAACTGGTTGTTGAAAGAACTCATTAGGGCAGAGAACTGGTTGTTTAATTATTTGAATCCCATCACTGGCTCACACCTACTGCTTTAGTGACTCCATCCAGCCACCTCATTCTCTGTCATCCCCTTCTTCTTTTGCCCTCAATCTTTCCCAGCATTAGGCTCTTCTCCAGTGAGTCCTTCCTTCTCATTAGGTGGCCAAAGTATTTTGAGTTTCATCTTCAGTATCTGGTCTTCTAAGGAGTAGTCAGGGTTGATCTCCTCTAGGACTGCCCAGTTTGATTGCCTTGCAGTCCAAGGGACTTGCAGGAGTCTTCTCCAGCACCATGGTTCAAATGCCTCAATTCTTTGGCACTCAGCCATTCTTCTAGTCCAACTTTCAAAGCCATACATTGCAATGGGTAATTGTGAGCTGCTTCTAATACTTTGAAGATTCAACCTTAAACTTTAATCTCTTTGTCTAGTCCAGTTAGCACAACTCTGGACAATTTTCATTTTGGCATTTACTAGTTTGAAGTGATTTGCAATACATCTGCCAAACCAGCTTATGTTTGAGGTGCAGAATATAAACAAGGATGTATAATTTCTTTCGGACTGAGGGTTACTCCAAGTTTTGTAGGGCATGTGTAGACACAGAATCCCAAGTGTCATATTCTGAAGGTCTGGGGCTGTTTTAAGGCATGAAGTGAATATGATTATGACTTCTTCAAAACTTAATTAACTCATTTCTCTGCTTTAAAACCCCACAAATTACAAAGTGAGCCAAATTTAACTCCTTTTTCCTCCTAAGGATGTTCTTGGGGTATTTATTGTGAATTACAAAACAAGTGCTATCAAGCACTTCAGCCCTGATCTACTCCATCATATCTGTGTGACATCTGTATGCCGAGTCAGAATGCAAAATGAAGAGCCATTAAATAAGTCCTTTATGTTGCCCAAAGGAACATTATGTTATCATAAAATGTTGCTTTTCCTCCCCCCTATTTTTTTTGTTAAAAACTCAGATTGTTACTGGTGGCCAATATCATGTTCAGTCTAAAATCACTTCCATTTCTAGATCCTGAATTCTGCTCCCTTTCCTCAGAGCCCAGCTACACAGGTGGTCTTCAACTTACAACAGTTCATTTAGTGACCGTTCAAAGTTACAAGCTCACTGAAGAAAGTGACTTGTGACTGTTTTTCCACACTGATGACCTATGAGGGATCCCCAGGATCTCATGATCAAAATTCAGACGCTTGGCAACTGACTTATATTTATAACCATTACCATGTCCAAGTTCATGTGATCATCTTTTGCGACGTTCTGAAAAGCAAAGTCAATAGGGAAGCCAGAGTCACTTAACAACCATGTTAATAATGTAACAACTGCAGTGATATGCTTAACAACAATGGCAAGAAATGATGTAAAGTTCACTTTGCAACAGAAATGGCTCAATTTTGGTTGTAAATCGAGGACTACCTGTATTTGGCTAGAATTGTAAGGTAAAGGTTCCCTTCGCACATATGTGCCAGTCGTTCCCGACTCTAGGGGGGGGGTCATCTCCGTTTCAAAGCCAAAGAGCCAGCCATGTCCGAAGATGTCTCCATGGTCATGTGGCCAGCATGACTAAACACCGAAGGTGCATGTAACACTGTTTACCTTCCCACCAAAGGTGGTTCCTATTTTTCTACTTACATTTTTACATGCTTTCAAACTGCTGGGCTGGCAGAAGGTGAGGCAAGTAACAGGAGCTCATTCCATTACGTGATGTTAGGGATTTGAACTACCAAACTGCCGACTTTTCTGATCGACAAGCTCAGCTTCTTAGCCACTGAGCCACCACGTCCCTTGGCTAGAATTGTAATCAGAGCTAAAACTTTCCAATAGAAAACCCGTTTGGGGCCACAGACTAGCACTTTGAACAAAGCCTGAAATATTTGGAAATAGTGCCAGAACCATATCTGCAAAACCTTCAGAAACATAAGAGGGGAAACAGAACTACCGATGCCATAATCAACATGGGTAATTGAATTTCAAAAAGCATAACATTTGATACATATGCCTTATCTCACTGAAATTATATTCTGCTACATTTTGTGCATTGCTTTTCTCTGACTGCTGATTAGAGCCAAAGCAAATGCGATGCAAAGATCTTGCATTCAAGCATTTTAATGGATTTCCACAGTGTGTAGCCAAGTAGGATTCTCTTCAGATGTATGACACATAAATGTGTTGTGTAGAAATTCATTGTAGCCCTTTTTTGGAAAAAAAGAAAAACTCAAAATGGTTAGAATTTGAATAAAGATTTGTCTTACTGACCAAATGGTGTCAAAATTACTTTAAAAGGACATTATGATCTATAAGAAGAACAACAAAACCCCAAATTTTGATTCAGGAGACAAAATGCAGATTTTTAACCTTTAAAAATATTTCCATTTTTGGCACAGTTCTGTAGAACACAATGCATCTAATTTCCAAGGAAATGTGGATCTATGCTAATAGGTCTGAGTTATGAATGTCATAGGAGTGGCAAGAAGGAGCAAAGATGACATCTGTGTGATGTTGCCATGATGCAAATATCACCACAAATCGCAACCTCAGAATTACAGGGTTCTATCTGACATTTTCGTCGAAAATGAGTTAAGAGTGTGACAAAGTTCTATATAGCATAACTTAATTTTTTAACAACTTATTTCACAGAATTTCTAAATAAATTCACCACAAATAGCAAAATTATAAGGTTCTATCTACACTATTGCATGAAAACTCAGAACTACAAGGTTCTATTGGCAGCAGCCAATTTACATGCTTGGCTGCTCCCATGTGTGGAGCAAGGGTGGAGCCTGCAGTGCCTCCGTTTCAGGACACATGAATACCGAAATAAAGTCTCTTTTCCACAATATGGAAGCAAGTTCAGATTTACATGAACTGAGTGGATCCGAGTATGATCCAGAAACTGAAGATGACCAATTGGATATGGAACTTTTAATTGAAAACAAGCGAGTATTCTGTGCTTTAAGGCTATACCATTCACTAACGCTATTGTAATGCATGCCCGGAGCCCTGCATTTTGATCCTAGTAATAATTATGGCTGTGAGACACACTAGAATATATATGTTTCAGGGCACTGAAGGGCAGTTAGACCTGTATAATCTATATTCATAAGAATGGCTGTATGTATGTATGTTCCAGCATATTAGCTTAAGCAGGCATAAGCCTTTAGTGAGGAAGGTCACCCAATCACACAAACATTGAAAGCTTTCAAATGAAGTTTTCTGTACCAGCTACACTTGCATTCAAGAAGTGGATAATATGCATGGCATAATTAAACATGTTATGCTACCAGCAGAATTTTTTCATCAGTTTCTTTCTTAAGATTGCTGAAAAAAGCCAAGAGACGCCAGCCATTCAAAGTCATCCAGATGAAGTCCACACCTTTTAAAAATTACTCCATGTGTTCAAAGCAATTTCAGTACAGTAATGTGCTGTAGGCTAAAGTATCACAAATTCACCCAGATCCATTCTACAGTAAGGTTCAAAACAACCTTTGCTGCGGAAGATTGGAACACGTCACCATCCGTGCCTTTGAAAAGAAGACGAGGAAGGTTTGCGGAAAACCTGCTTCGCCAACCTGCTGAATCTGTTACATTGCCTGTGCCTAAGACAGAGTTACAGGTACCCACACTATCCAAAGCAAAACAAGATGACATAGAAAGTATGCTCAAATGGATGCCTAAAATCGATAATGAATATTACTGCACCATTATGAAGCTGTTATGCAAAACTTTGGTCAAATAGTAATTCTCGGTATTAAAACATTCATTTATAATCTTACATTTAATTCTGAACCTTCAAATAATAATTTATAGGCATTTTATGGTCACAAAAATAAATTCGAGTTAATATCAATTTAAATTCAGTGTTGTTTTGAAAAAAAATATTAAACTTTGTAATTCTCATTTTTATGGTGTAATTTAGTATGACAAGGTTCTATCTGATTTTTGGACCCTCCAGTACGATCCCAAGATGAGTCACCATCGACCTCATTTTTTTTTCTTGTATGCACTATTTGTTGGCTGACATACCAATTTTTTTCCTTCTATGTTCAATAGGTAACCAGTACAATTTAAGGCTCATTTCCCAACAAATGGTCATGACACGTATAGACCCCTGTAATTCTGAGGTAGCAAAATGTTTGCCCCCTGTCAGGGTGCAAGTATGAATGGCACCATTTGTAAGGTGACCAGACGTCCCGATTTTGGCGAGACAGTCAAGATTTCGAACAATTTGTCCCGTGTCCAGGGCGTTTTAAAAAAGTCCCGATTTTCTGGCTTCATGTTGAAAGCCCAGTGGATTTGCTTAAGAAATCCTAACCGGGGCAAGACAAAAGACACTCTGTCTAACCTCTCTCTCTGTCTCAGTACTTTCATTGAAGATATTAAAATGTTAAAGCAAGAAAACGGAACTCCCACCTCCCTTTTACCTCCTTTTATAAGAAAAAATGACCCAGTACCATAGAGCTGCAGGAAATACTTTGGCTAGAGTAGTAGCGACTGTTTCTTCCTGGATTTCGAGTTGGGAGGGGCACTGAGGTTGGAGGTCGGCTCATGTGGGAAAAAATGGTGGCTCCTCGTCATTATCAAGGTTTCTTTGAAAAATATTTCCTTGGGACTAATTTCACTATTTTAATTTGCTCAGTTCTTTGTATTAACATCTACATCATTCTGGATTGACTTGGAGTGCCTGCCTGCTGGTAAGTGAGCTGGGTTTTTTTCTTTTATTTTTTTAATGTATTTTAAAATAATATTTTATTTATTGTGCATAGGATTTTTTAAAATAGTTTTATTCTGTATGGATTCTTATTTTAAATTGTCTTAGACTATTTAAAAAAAGATTCTATCCAAAATACAAAATACCAGCTGCAGTTATTCACTTAAGAACTGTGCCAAGAAAGGTGGTATAGTGACCAAAGTTACAATGGCATTGAAAAAAGTGACTGATGACCATTTTCACACTTAGCAACCATTTTCACACTTAGCGACCATTGCAGCATCCTCATGGTCACGTGATCAAAATTTTGATGTTTGGCAACAGTTACAATTTATATTTGTAAATTGTAGTTATGTTGAAATAAAAAAAATATTACAATACTATTTTTGCGTTGTATGAAAATTTTTGTTGCTCCGTATAAAATTTTTAATCAAGCTCCCCCCGCCCCTCCGGTCAAAGGTGTCCCTCTTTACCAATCTGAAAATCTGGTCATTTGGGTATTGTCATGATTGCATGGGTCTCATCATAAGGGCACTACCAGTTTCCTGAGCCATTAATATTTTCCCATCTAAAATAGTTTAAGAACAAATTAAGGCTGCAGAGATTTATATAAGGAAGTACTGTATATGTTAGAAAACAGGCCACTAAAAGTCAGATTTGTAAATTCCCATAGACGAGGAATTTCAACTGTGTGAGATTTCAACTCCACTGGAGAAGAAGAGATATCAGCAGCAAATATATTTAACAAAACAGAACAGAAGAAGAAACAGACAGACAAAGTTAAAAGATAAGGAATCAGCCCACAAAACAATGTGAGTGCAAGCCTTGGCTATTACAGCTTGGGAATCACAGAGTTAATATTTGATAAAAATCCAATCTGTAGTAAACTACCTGTGGCTTGTCAGAAAGTTGCAACTGTTGTGAAAATTAAGGAGACTGGAGTCTGGGAGTGGGAGGTGAGGGGGCAGAGTTTAAAAGAAGAAATAGGTTGTTGCTTGCAGATAGTCAGACAGACTGTGGGGCTATAAAAATATGGAGCCAAATTCAGAGCAAAGAAAACAGAGCCAAGAGAGTAGGGAAATATAAGATAAAACCTATTTAAAGGAGAAGAATTGAGCAAAATATTTTTTTCAAAGTTGGAAACTTTTATCTTGTTGGCTGGGGAATTCTGGGAGTTGAAGTCCACACATCTTAAAGTTGTCAACTTGGAAAAACACCGCTATAGGCTATGGGATACAGAGCAGAGGTTTAGCTTAAAAGGCAAACAGATGCCATGGCAAGGAAGAAAGGGGAAAAAGGAAGTTTATGGGAAACAGTTGAAGAGAAACATTTCAGTGCATCACTATTATTTACCACCCAACCCCAAGTGATCTATAAACCAAGTAAAAACAAAACAAAATCCAGAACATCTGACAAGAGTTGTAGTTGCAACAAAAGCTTCACAATTCACAACAATACACTGGCAAATAAGAGATACAAACTGAAGGTAAACCGCGCCAAACTCGATTGCAGAAAATAAGACATCAGCAAGGTCAATACCTGGAATGCACTACTGTTGTTACATCCTCAAACCCCCATAACTTTAACCTTAAATAGTCTAGTGTGGACCTCATCCCTTTCCTAAGAGGTCTGTAAGGGGCCATGCATAAGTGCACCAGCATGCCTACCATCCCTGACCTATTATCCCCATTTATTCGTACCCATTTCCTGTTTATACTTATACCTGTTATCTTGTACATGTTTGATGAACAAACAAACAATAAATAAAAATATGCACACATAATTTTAAAACAAAACAAGTTGCCAATGCAATGATTTAAATGGAAGGGTACTTTAATCCACAATTACAAAGGGACCCAAATGTAAGTTTTAAACCATCTCTCAAGATAATATATCAAGAAAACATCAGTTGCTGCGCAGTCTTTTGCAACTAGGCAATTATTGAACAAAATCATCTTTGAATATATAATTTTATGGATTATAGGCTTAAGTGTAAAGAATATCCATGAAAAGTATAATTCTTATATATAAAAACATAAACAAAGAAACTAATTAGATGAGAGGTTTGTTGCCAATTTTACTACCAGTACAGGCATGTGTAGAAGCGTGTGGGCGTGTGGGCGTGCCACCGCTACTACCGGTTCGGCCAATCCAAGCTAAACTAGCAGTAACCCACCTCTGAATTAGATTAGGAATAGTAATAATAAAGAATTCCATAGTTCCCTATTATTGGGCTTTAGAAGAATAACTCTCAAGTGTAGAATTTATTGAAAATTTGAGTTAGTTGGTGCCTTCTCTATTACAGTCTGAATTGCACCAACTTCAGGCAATTTATTTATATCCCACCTTTATTTTATTTTATTTTACAAATAATACAATGTGGAAAACACACACAATACGGCAAGATCGAATTGGGTTGGTTACTGGGACCAGAGATTTACTCTTCCGAGCTTTCAAACTCATGCTGGAGCCCACCTTCAAGGAATTTCTCTCTACTGAAATAGGTGCTTTGGGCTGTTCTGTGAGTCGTGTTTATGTAGTGCCTTCCTATTGGCTTATTAGTGTCTTGATGGCTGGCAATTGGCTGTCATTTCCTTGTGCTACCAAGCCCTTAGGAGCCAACCTAAGCATTTGATAAGTGGTGGTAATTCAGCACTCCCATTAACTGATAAAGGGGCTGTTTCCCAGGTTTCAATCATTTCCCCAGCTATCTTTGTACCTGCATGGCCTATGACCTTTGCTGCTGCAAATTTAAATGTGTGTCCTTATTCATTGAAATATGAGGCTACCAATGGGTCTCCTGATCTGACCACTCATTTGTGTTTTTGCAATACTTATACACAATTGTTTTCCAATTCTCCCTCCAACAAACCTATGAGATAGATTGGGCTAAAAGATTGGCTTAGAGTGACCCAACTGGTTTTCATGGTTAAGATGCGAACTGAACTCACAGTTTCTAAATTTCTAGCCTGATTCCTTAACCACTAGACCAGAAATGGAGAATTATGGCCCCTTTATAACTTGTGGGCTTAAACTCCCAGAATTTCTGAACCAGCCATGCTGGCTCAAGAATTCTGGGACTTGAAGTCCACAGGTCATAAATGACCATAGTTCCCCACCCCTGCACTAGACCAAAGTTGCTCTCCAACCATGCTGGCTCCCAAGAAATGGCTTTTGGTTCAGTAAAGCTTACAATAGTCTTCTGACAATTCTCTTTTCTATCACCAAAGGAACATCTGTGTTTCATTCAAGCAATTTCCCCCCTCAACACACATGGCTGTCTATGCAAGGGAGGTTTATATTGTTCCGTACATTTGAAACTATGCCAGTGAATTTTAAAACTGTTTTAATCTTAAAATTTTATCCATAAACATTGTTTATATAAAAATATGAGGGTAATAATTACAGTGGTTGCTTGTGGGTGTTGTTCATTCTTTCCCAGATTGTAGTTAATAACAGGCAACAGCAGTTTCAGTCCTCTCTAAATAAGAAATGTTTGAATTTCCTTTAGATTCCAAGACCATAAAGGACCTACCACTTTTAAAGGCCCAGTCCAGAAGAGGGCAAGGGTCTTTTATGCTTGTTTTTATTGCCAAGATGAAGAATATCTTTCAGCACTATTTTGTAATATGAAAAGGGAAGATGCTTCTGCTTCATTTTTCACAACAGCTGTCATTTTAAAAGAAGAAAAGCTGATAAAAACAGATAATTTAAGGATATATACCTTATTTACAAGGAACACAGTGGCCCAGTAGCTAAGACATTGAGCTTGTTGATCAGAAAGATTGGCAGTTTGGCGGTTCAAATCCTTAGCGTCGCACAATGGAGTGAGTTCCGGTTACTTGTCCCAGCTTCTGCCAACCTAGCAGTTAGAAAGCATGTAAAAAATCAAGTAGAAAAATAAGAACCACCTTTGGTAACAGTGTTCCATGGACCTTCAGCATTTTGTTAGGCCGGCCACATGACCACAGAGATGTCTTCGGACAGTGCTGGCTCTTCAGCTTTGAAATGGACATGAGTACCGCCCCCTAGAGTCATGAACGATTAGCACATATGAGCGAGGGGAACCTTTACCTTATCTTATTTACCTTTGTCATTTACCTTAAGGACAATAAATCCAGTCATTAAAAGTTTGTTCTCTTTTGTAACATGAAATCGTTTGCTTGAACCTACAGTGAATTAGTCTACTAATTTCTAGTTACTAATTTCTATGTCAAAACACATGATGCAGTTGGTCAAGAAATTACATAGTCAAGTATTTGAATCTATACAAGTTGTTAAAACGGTCTGGAAAATGCTCTGTTGCAGGGCGTTCTAGAAATCCAAGTTCAAGAAGTTGCCACAACATCAGGAATGTACTCACAGCTGACCTGGAGTCTAATTCCTTCTATCTTTAATCAAATCACTATTTCTCCCTTAGGTTAAACAGCTAGGAAAGAATTTGCTGAAGACTTTTTCTTTGAGTTTGCTTGAGGAGCCGCAGCTGTCTGTAATAGAATCACACCCTGGTTGTGGGGCAAAATTCTTCCAGGTTTCAAGGAGAACTATAACCTAACCCAGACGTCTAGGTACAGTGACTTAGAGGTTTTTATTTTGCTTGTGCTCAAAGTGCAAATGGCCAGCGTTCTTCAATACTATCTACAGCAGGGCTGTCAAACTCCCAGCCCAAGGACCGGATATGTCACGTACTGGCCACATCCACACCTGGTTTAGCAAAGAAGGGGGAAGTCCCAATATGTCCCATGATGCCGCCTTGATGATGCAAATTTGACGCCCCTGATCTACAGAGCATTTGTCCATTTTGGACAATTTCTTTTCCTTCCTTCCACCTAATCCTTAATATCCTTTAATCCTTAATACCCACTCATGTTGCTGTTGTGTGACTGTTCTTTAAAAAAAATTTTTTTACAACAAATAATAACAGAGCATATAAGTAGGAGGAAAAAGTGTTGGGGGGAGCCCTAACCGAGTTACAATATTTGTAGATGTATAACATTTAATATCAATTAGGTTTCAAACAACACATTTAACTGTGGCCACATGGAATCATATTGCCCAAGTCTTTTCACCGCATCAGTGAAGAGTCAGTTTGAAGACTGAGATCGAACACATTTAATCAAGCCCACCTTTGATATCAGGCATAAAAGCATCCTTCCAAGAACACATAATTTATTTATTTTTTTTGCAAATGTCCAGGCCACAATCTGCCATCTAAGTACTATTTTACACAGAGATTGTGGATGCTATCATGTGTCTTGAGAGTTTGTAATCTGGTAATGTGCCTCAGAAGGCCTAGGTTTTTCCCCTGATTGATTAACAGGGACTGGTTTAAGATGCTTTTGTATTTCTCAAGTATCAGAGAATAAAAGGCATTTTCCTTCTTTTAACTTTGTTCCAAGAACACTGGTTGCATGGAAAAATCAGAAGGGGTGGTGATAGTGCATAAGCAGGTGAAGGTTATATAACTGTTGCTGCCCTGCTTGAATGAGCAGATCCCAAGAACAGAGAGAACATTAAGTATACATAAATTAAGGACCATTATCATTAACATCATCCTTACTGAGACAAATTGTAACAAAAGAAATCAGTCTGGATCAGAGGTGGTATTCAGCAAGTTCTGACCAGTTCTAGAGAACCAGTAGTGGAAATTTTGAGTAGTTTGGAGAACCTGTAAATACCACCTCTGACTAGACCCACCCCCATCTATTCTCTGCCTCCTAGGTCCCAGTTGATCAGGAGAGAATGGGGATTTTGCAGTAACCTTCCCCTGGAGTGGGGAGGGAATGGGGATTTTACAGTATCCTTTCCCTGCCACGCCCACCAAGCCATGCTACACCCATCAAGCCACACCCCCAGAACTGGTAATAAAATAATTTGAATCCCACTACTGGTGTGGATGAATTTTCCATAATCAGGAACCCACCGGAAATATGAGGACTACATTACCCAGAATTCCTGGGTAATCCAAACAGTATGTTTTCAGGGAAAACTGGGAAATGTAGTCCTAAGGCAGTTTGAAGCTATTGGGCAAGGTGACTAGTTACTTGACCAATTATTCCTCTGTTTTGCTAATTTCATCAATATTTTCTCTAAATAATTGATTCCTAGTTGGATGGTTCATCTAAAAAAATACCTGTACTTGACAGAAATCCAGAATAAACAAACTTTTCCAACTGCAAGGAGCTATCTGAACACAGAATTTCCCTTTTAAAAGTTTTTAACTTTTCAAGATACATAATGAACATCTTCCTGCATATCTAAAACAGAAGTAAGCTCTTAAAATTAGAATAAGCAGTTCACTCTTTGTGGCATTTCATATTTTCTGCAGGAGAACCCCGTCTTCACTAACAAATGGCAAATCTAAGTTCAAAGTTATGAAAAATCCTATTTATGATTTGGAATACAGCTGATACTTCTCTAGCTTCTATTTCATTGATAATTCTGGGGCCATAGTTGAAACTTTGCAACGTAATGAGATGTTATTACTCATACCGTGTGACCATCTGGAATCAGTTTGGACTATGAGCCTGAAGCAGCAAAAACCACCTGTAATGCATTAAGCTGCAGCCCAATACCAACTATACAGATTTGAAAAGCTGGGTCTGCATAAATAGCAACCTGTGAGAATGTAACTGGAGAAGTGATATTAAAGAGCTGATAGTTTGCCAGGAACCCTTATACCCAGGGGAATGGACACACAAGCTTGAAGCCAAGAGGTTTTCTGTTTCAAAATTGTGAATCAAGAAAATCATTACATATGGATATTGTTTAGCTTTCCATACAACTAGCTCTGTCCAAGCAGCTCAAGTTTTTCTGCAGTGTATTTCAGACCAATTATTCTCCAGTAGAAATTGGATATTATCTGTAGGATGGTTAAACATGGCAAGTCACCATGTTCTCAATAATCTTTGAAGTTAATCAGAGCAGCAGTTGAGAATGGGCCCATGACAGACTTATAACCATTGAATTGCTCCCGTGAACAATATAAGAACCATTTGCCAAAGTAACATATTTTCTTTATTCAAATGCATTATATACAATATGAAAGAAGAAGCTGGGAATATACATGTAGAAAGGTCTTATGGCTTTTTTTAAAATACCTCCTTCGTGTGATGTAAAAACATCTTGCAAAACATTTTAGAGACAGAAAATGGAAAGAAGATCACCTCACCATTTAGTTAGTTGGAAAAGTCTCTAGAAGTGCTCTCAAAATTCAGTTATAGGACATGTGGTAGTAACTGTCGTATGTAAAGCACATTTGGAAAAAGACACACTTTGTGCTAATGCTGAAAAAAAATTGCATTGCTGCAGGTAAGGATTAGAGTTGAAGTATATTAAATCAACAATATAGAAATGTAGGAGTCAAATTGAAATGTACTGAATATCTCTTGCTTCACTCAGATATACATATGATGTTTTGAAGTATATATGTTTTATGACATTCCATTCATTACATCCAGAAAATGGCAACTTGTATACATAAGGGAAATCTGCTATTATTCCATCAAAATGATCTCACAAGGCGAATGATCAACCTCAAATTTTATTTTATGCAGTTTAGATTTATTACTGGGAATAAAATTTGGCTGCCTGAAATGGTTACCTATCACTTTCCCTACTTATACATCTTTCTGAATTATCAGGAGAAATATAAGCGGACATACAATATTAATTCCTTGGAACTCATTTCTCAGTGCTCAGTCCTAGGAGCTCTTGAATTTTTGGGCTGAATTTCAAAATAGAGTTGAGTCTGAAAGGAAAGAAAAATAAGGAAATATTTGTATTAATTCTTGATTAAGAGGCTAAATACACTGCACTGCCTTTTCGGGACATGAATTGAATTGTTAACCTCCAGAGATTTAACCAGTACAAGTCAAAGTTTTATACTTCTATATTCCTATTTAATATCAATATTTTTCAAATGCTTCAGGATAGCATATTGCCAAAGTGAAACATTCAGATATGTCCAGGAAAGGACAATGAAATTTGAGAGTCCTTGACTTGAAATTAAAAGAATTTGGTTTCAGAATATCCAGAAAACACGCAATTTTAAAGCATACATTACTGGTTTGTAAGAACAAGGTTTGATATGTTTCCTTTGAACTTTCTCTACCATCCATGCACCAAGTGAAACTCATCTACCACACAACCATATTTTAAAAATCTTCAGTATTTAAAGCAGATAAGAGGAAGAGTTTTCTTATCATTTATTTCTGTCTATTCCAAAATCCAGTGTCAAGTGTGTGTGTGTGTGTGTGTGTCAGTGTGCCAGTTTAAGCTGCCATCTTCCATTTTTTCACATCCATTTTCTAAACTGACACATACTAGGTTGTTTCTTATATGAGAGCATACAGTATGTCAAGATGATAGCATTTGTTGGTCCTACTCTATAATAGGCAAGTGTGAATTGGCTGTTTGATTCAAATTAGAAATTTAAGAATAGGATAATTCATAACTGATTTCTAATCTGCAGTCAGAAGGCAAACAATTATGAGATTTAATTTGACAAAACGTTCATCTCAGATGTGTGGATGAAATGAAAAATGTGTTTTTTCTATGTATGGAACAAACACTTTGTGGCTCAACCAGATTGCTCTAAGAACTTTAGCTGAACTGAAACCTAGGACATCTTGTATTGTCCAGGTTTTAAATGAGACAAATCCAGGAACCTCTTACTAGGTAACTAGGGGAAAGCTGGTGCATTTTGCTTCTCTCTTCAGTACAATCTGTGGGCCTGCTTTTCCTCAGATCTTCTTACTCCTTCCTTACCTTTACGTTCTCTTTGCTTTGCACCACTGTCACTCTACTACATTTCTATTCAGGTGTAGCATTTCCAGTTGGTCATTCATGTCTCCTTCCCAGGTCTTCATTCCTGTTACCTTTGTCTATCATCATGCACTGCACCATCATGCCATCCCCTTCAATAATTACTGTCCCTCCATTGGAGGACCTTTATCTGGAATGCACACATTCCAGCTCTGCACCCAAATCAAATATGTGCTTGGGGTTCAGATTGGCAGAGCTTTTTGATTAGTTTGTCCCTTTTGGGGGGAAAGAGCCCCAAAATAGCAGTGGTAAAACACAGTTGTGTTAAGACTGTGAATTTTACTGACAATGCCCATTAGAAGAGACAAAAGTAGCCAACTTACCAATGAGTTACAATACCACGGAAAAAGTTTTGTACAGAAAAATTGACATTGCCAACATCTGTTTTGAAAAACAGTAAATATTTACAGCCACATCTTAAGTGTTAAGTCATTATTCATTACAGTCTATAAAATATAAAAGTAAATTTTGACCTCATTTATGTTCATTGCTACTTTGTAGTTAAAATAGAGTGTGTTCAAGACTAACTCATGTGGAGCCTCTAGATTTGGATTGCAATATTTTGAATGATTATTAAGATGACAGCAAGAAGATACAGAAAACTCTAGTTCTCCATTGCAAAAGTTTTGAATGTCCCAAACAGTAGTGATTTTGCCTCTGTGCATGACTTTTCCTCCATGAAAACATGAATGTAAATTCTGAGGAAACCAATAAAGGTCAAAATTTTCTTCTCTCTGAAAATACTTTTTAGTTCGCTTCTCTCTCAGACCCAAGATTTGGAGAATCTTGTGAAATCACTACCTCTAAGTGAAGTACAGTGATGGCAAATAGTTAATAATGGCCAAGGATTATAGGCTGTTAATGTACAGGTGGATCTTCAAGCAGCCTAAAACACTTTTTCCTTGGGAACTTCTTCAGAAAGAAGCATAAATGCTTTTGCGTCACCTTGCCTTTTGACAAGAGTGTTGGAAGAGGAAGGAAATTCTTATGTTTTGTGGTTCCACGCATATCTCTGTTTTTGTCATATTAATCACAAAAATTTCCTCTCTTTGGAGGACATTGTTCGGTGAATGTGATTAATTGCCACTCTAGATAACCAAAAGATCCTTGGGAGTACTAATATCTGTTCATTCATAGTTACCATTCTTGAATGTTTCAAGGATGTCCTCTGTCTGTGCCTTCCCAGATCTATTTCAATTCTCAGCTTTCCAAATGAACAATTGTACTCCAAGCACATCTAAATGTGGCAGCTATTTTTAGAAAAAAGAGACCCATTGCTTCTGACTTCCTGAAAAACAAAGCCTTGTTTTAAGGGTAGTGGAACAGTTGAAAAATTTGAAGCTGAAGCAATGAGTTATCACTTAGTGGGGCAGAAAACAAAGGTTATAATAGTCACACACAAAAAAAAGTCTGATCTCTCGCCACCATAATTTTGGAAACAAGCTATGAAACTCCACTTTCTTTAATCTAAACCCCACATGTTCTATCATGGAGATATTAACTCTGAACTCCCGATGCTGTAACTATCATTATTTCAACTATCGCATCACATGCCATCTTCTGTCCTGGTGTAATTTATAGCCTATTTGGCTTCAGCCGAGAATAGCACCCTGAGCAAGAATTTGTTATTCAAGTAGCTGAAACCCAGTGGCACCATTGTGCTCCAAGCTATTGGTATGTGACTCATATTATACAAAAAATCACAATACAAGGTTGGCAACATGCAAAAATAATTGGCAGTTGTTTGAAATTGATTGCTGCAAAATAGAAAAAGATGCTGTTGTTTCACATATTTTTTTCATTGTTTTACAATCTACCAACTTATTTTTAAAAGGAGAAAAAAGATCTTTATGGAAGAATTGCTGCATAGCCTGGGTAGGTAGAACATTTTCAAGTCACTAACTATACAGTAAAAGAGGTTATACACTTTGGCTGTCCCGTAACTAAGTTAAAATACTATAATTTCCAACCACTACCATAAGAAAATGCTTTTCAGTGATTAAGACGCTGAGCTTGTGGATCAGAAAGATCGGCAGTTCGGCGGTTCGAATCCCTAGTTCCGTGTAACTGACTGAGCTCCCGTTACTTGTCCCAGCTTCTGCCAACCTAGCAGTTCAAAAGCATGTAAAAATGCAAGTAGAAAAATAGGAACCACCTTTGGTGGGAAGGTAACAGTGTTCCATGCACCTTTGGCATTTAGTCATGCTGGCCACATGACCACAGAGACATCTTCAGGCAGCACTGGCTCTTCGGCTTTGAAATGGAGATAAGCATCAATCCCTAGAGTCAGGAATAGTTAGCACATATGTGCAAAGGGAACCTTTACCTTTACCATAAGACATATTCTGAAATTATCTTTTTAAAAAAACATTTATTTTTCATCACTTTGAATGGTAACAATTTTTTTTAAAAAACACAGTTTTTCAGCACAAAAATAATTCTCCATAAACGTGCATCAGGTAATGAAGTTTAAGTTACTGCAGCATTACCAGCGAATATCCAAAGGTTCATACGCAAAATAAATCAGGGGAAAATTGACTGAATTCAAGATTTGTGCTCAGAAACAGCTGGAGCAGATTTTAACTGTAAGAGAGGATTTGCTGCATAAACAAAATGAAGGGCCAGAGCCCATAATAAAATTAGATGAAACATACGGTGTCTATTCAGGCAACAGTTATGTAACTTTAAAACATATCACCTGTTTATCAAGCCCTGAGAAGGAAGTAGACAAGCATGTCTCTTTTGAGGGAAGAAATCGGAAAACAGATATGGTCACAGGATCACCTGAAGGGAAGCCTCATTGAGGCTGGCTCCAAGTAAATATAAATAAGATTGAATTGTTACAGGGTTAGCAGTGCTTCAGAATTGAGTGTAAAAGGTGATTCACAGCACCAAGGATACTCACACTGCATATGTCTGTAATTTTTAAGACTGATATATGTATTATTAAGATGGCATGGCAGGAGAAGATATGATTCAGGAAAAGCTACAAGTGAGAGCAAGTTCCGGTAGTCCAAAGCAAATAGGCTGTCACCAAATCAGTTGAGTTCCAAAGAAAGCAACTTTCATCCCAATAGTTCAGTGTGAAAAAATGGATGTGCGCTATCCAGAAAGTCTACAACTTTTCCTTGGCCGTTAAGATCTCTATCCTTACAAATCAATTGAATCTGATCTTTAAAGGAGACTTGGAAGTGCAGGAAGTGCAGTAGTGTTAAAGGGGTTGGTTTGGGAGTGTACAAAGTTTGGTTGATAGAACAGAGTTAGTTTTGTTGAACCAATCCAAATTGGTAGACAGAACAGAGATTGTTTATTTAATTGTAGGTAGCCACATGTGCTATCTTGCTAGCAGTAAAAGTAAAACTTGAATAACCTATAGAATTTATTAGTCCCAATTTTAAAAATTTATTCAGATTCAATAGTGAAATACATTTCATGCCTTCAGAACATCCACTAAGCTGAGGGTATCTATATTTTGAGGGCATTTACTTGTATGATCTGTGGCAGTTGATTTTACTGGTATTGAAGCCAAGAAGCTTGGAAATTATGTTTGTGACTAAACTATCCCTGTCAATTTTAAAAATATGTTTCTTGAATGAGACACATTATTCAGAGCATCTTTCTAGCAACACATCTGCTTAAATCTACTATATTGGTAGCTGCTAATCTCATTTAGGTTTTCTTTCCAAACTAAGGAAATAGCTTTAATGCAGACTACTAGAAGCTACATTGCTCTGAGCAGCCTCTTCTTGAAATCAAAATAATCCAATTTCCTTTAATGTTCAGGGTTGGTTGGTTTGTTTCTTACTTTTATAAGCTGTCACATAGGTTAGGTTTCTAGGGCAGCATACACATCTGATCAAAACATATACAATCCAAGATCATGGTGATGAAATAATAAGAATCAGTTTGGTGAGGTGATTAAGACATCAGGCTAGAAATCAGGAAACCATGAGTTCTAGTTCCACTTTAGGAACAAAGCCAGCTAAGTCAGTTTGGCCAGTTACTGTTTCTCAGCCCTAGGAAGGAGGCAATGGCAAACCACTTTTGGAAAACCTTGCCAAGAAAACTGCAGAGAACAGAAAAAAATACTGAAAGCAGCAGTATCATGTGGAGAAAAAAAATCCTCTAAAAATATATTATTTCTCCTAGTTTCATTCCATTCTTTCAAAATATGAAGCAGCAGCAATTGCTTTGATGGTTCCCATTATAGCTATTCATCAAAGATTTTATTAAATTTTTGAATCAAATCTTATGGCCTTCAAGTCCTGAACTATGGATTCAAGTCAAATTGTAACACCTTCAAATTTTCAGATCGTGGCTAATTCATACATCTATAATATATATTCTTTATATTCTTTAATTCAGTAAACAGTCACCCATAGATAATGACATACCTAATTTTATATGTATATTTAAATGTGCTTTTAGCAAATTTAGGACATGTGTTATTAGACAGAAATGCAGCCAAGGAAGGATGTCTGGTTCAAATCAGCATCACTCTGCTCTATTCCAGTCTCTAGCTTTTGCTTTTCTTAAAAAATAAGCACTACTTGTTTTAATAGTTTATGGCAAAGCGTATGTTCCAAGGCAAGAGTCAGTCAACATACCAGGAGTGGCCAATTTTTAAGGCTGTGAGTCCTATTAATCATTGATGAACTAAACGTATCTTCAAGAAAGTTAAAACACTAACAACATATTTATAAATATTGTGGATCTACTTTCAATGATATAAATATGACTCAAATTAGGAACCTGTTATAAACCCACATATCACATTGACTACACTACTACCAAAAGTATAGATATCTCACTAAGGATCCGAGTACCGCATGTAGAATCATTGATTCTTTGTTTGAAAGTTTAAACACCCATGCAATTAACAACATGTCAAGAATATAATAGCATGCTAAAAGAGAACAATTATGGATGGATGGATGGATGGATGGATGGATGGATGGATGGATGGCAGACAGGCAGGCAGGCAGGCAGGCAGGCAGGCAGACATATTGGATCAATATTAAGGAGAGTTAGGTTCAAGTCAACTTGCAGCCATAGATGTCTTTGCATCTGCCCTCCACTCAGTGCATCACATAGGACTATGTTTGATGAGATAAAATTGGAAAAGGAATTTTTATTTTAAACTCCTAAAGGAAAGATGGGGATTTGATTTTGATCAATCAATAAATATGAAAACCTTTTGTGCACTGATTTTAATTTAGTTTTTTCTGGAATTATTTTGGCAGGATGTCTAACTCAGTTTTATCTCAGAACATAATTCAACAAATGTTGGGCAAAAACTGTTTCTCAAAAACAAATTAGCTGATATTTCACATATACAGTACACTATCTAGTAAAATAAAACAGGAAATTTCTAAGAATGAGAATATAATGTTCTTTCATCTACCGACTGTCCATATCTGAATGCAGGCAGTCAGACAGCCCAAAGTAGTCTCATTCAGCAGAGATAAGCAAGAATGAGGAGGTTGAAGTCCAAAAGTCTGACAGGCTGTCACAACGGAACAAGGAAGTGGTGGGGACAATATGGTCTATTCTCATCCTTGCAGAAACCTATTTTTATTTCTTATATTTTGAACCTGAAGGATTGCAGGAAGCTGGATGCTATTTTTCACTTCTAATTAAAATTGGCTCTTCCATACAAAGTCTTTGGTTCCAACTTTCCACTGAGACTAAGCTTTTCACAGCTGTGAAATATGTGATTTTGAAAGCAGAAAAGCCAAAAGATCTTCGTAAGCACCGGTCTGCAAATTTCGGGATGTACTTTCAGACACATCATATCAAACTTCTATTCAGTAAATAAACACTAGTGGCCTTTAACAGGCATAGTGTAACCCTAATTACCACCTACTCAAAGTTCTCCATTATAATTTTACTTTCCTTCAGTTGTTACCTGAGGCTTTATATTAAAAAGAAAAAAGGTTAGAATTTGAGAAAACCTGATGATACAATAGATCATTCTAAAAATCACTAACTTTTGCTTTGGAAAATCCTTAAGAATGTCTTTGGACAATTCTGTTTTATAAGAGACCATTTTACTTATTGCTTCATTATCAATGATTGGAATTATAGATGTTAGCTTTTGCAAACAAGCCATCCTCTTATTTTTATTTTATTTG
Organism: Thamnophis sirtalis; assembly: GCF_051295495.1. Classification (NCBI taxonomy): domain Eukaryota; kingdom Metazoa; phylum Chordata; class Lepidosauria; order Squamata; family Natricidae; genus Thamnophis; species Thamnophis sirtalis. The sequence goes on from NW_028261387.1 coordinate 29,735,656, forward strand.
ATTTTTTTAAAAATGTCTGGCAGAAAAGTTAGAAATACTATTTTATAAGCAGATCTTTCCTCTTCCTGAAGTATTGAGAAAAGCCATGAAAAGAAAGGAGTAAAACTGCTCAATACTTAAGGAAACAGAGATAAAAAGCATATTGGAAGAAAATAAAACTTAGCTCAAGGCGACCACAAGTTGTGACCAGAAAATAATCTTGCATGGGATACTATGAGAAGTGTTTTCCTCTCAATTGGCTATTAAGCAAAGGTTCTGTTGCTTAGATGTTTTACTCAGGTTGGTGGAATCCAGGTAGTCCTCAACGTACAACTACAATTGAGCCCCAACAGTTGTTAAGTGAGTTTTGCCCCACCTTTCTTGTCACAGTTATGAAGTGAATCACTGCAGTTGTTAAGTAAGTAACACAATTGTTAAATGCATCTGGCTTCTCGTTGACTTTGGTTGTCAGAAAGTTGCTAAAATGGATCACATGATTCTGGAACACGGCAACCATCATAAATATGAGTCAGTTGCCAAATGTCTGAATCAGAATTCTCATGATCTCATGATCATAGGGATCCTGCAAAGGTCATGTGTGAAAAATAGCCATAAGTCTCTTTTTTCAGTGACTTTGTATTTTTTGTATTTTGTATTTTGTATTTTATTGGAATTTATAGGCCGCCCTTTTCCCTGAGGGGCTTACAATAAAAAAAAAGGGGGGGTGCAAATACAAAAACAAAAACAATAGGTGAATAAAATAAGACAATAAAAACACAACTTGCATTCAACATTCAACACTCGGGTGGGGCGAATTAGGAACTTATCCCCAGGCCTGACGGGATAGCCAGATCTTAAGGGCTGTGCGGAAGGTCTGTACGGTGGTGAGGGTGCGAATCTCGACGGGGAGGTCGTTCCACAGGGTCGGAGCTGCTACAGAAAAGGCTCTCCTCCGCGTAGTCGCCAGTCGGCATTGACTGGCGGATGGAATTCGGAGGAGGCCCAATCTGTGCGATCTAATTGGTCTGAGGGAGGTAATCGGCAGGAGGCGGTCTCTCAAGTACTCAGATCCACTACCATGGAGAGCTTTATAGGTGGTCATTAGTACCCTGAAGCGCACCTGGAGGTCAACAGGTAGCCAGTGCAGCTCGCGGAGGATGGGTGTTATGTGGGCGAACCGCGGTGCGCCCACTATCACTCGTAACATCAAACACTCCCTAAACAAATGGTTGCAAGTCAAGAACTACATGTTTACTACCATCTTTACATTAAATTACTTTACATTAAATAAAGAAAAGGCCACGTTAATCTTCTTATAGAGTACAATCAACCAAGAAAATCCTTTTTGTATTTTCACCAATCTAGTCTCTGAATATCTCTAAAGCAGGGTTTTTTTTTCAAGATCTTCATCTATGTTTTGCTGTTTTAGGAGGGAATTTGTGTTGGAGTATAAAAGAAAAACTATTTCTAGGAAAAATATATTTTTTCTTTTTAAATCGATTCAACAACAGGAACCTGAAAGTTCAGCATATGGGAAATATGTTGTGCATATGTTGAGCAAATCCCATCAGTTAGTACAGGGGCTTAAGAAATGGCTTCATTCTTTAACAGCTGTATGCATCTGTATTGTGTGCTTTAACCAAAGGGGGGGGAGATGCTAAATTAAAAACCTGTCAATCAATTCTTGCATTATTTTAAAGGGGGGAAACTGTTTTCATTATCATCACAATAAGAATTTTCAGATGAAAGGGCACTCACTCCATTCTTCTGCCCATCATTGGCTGTAGAGACCTCTTATGTGATCACATTTCAGATTAGATTTATAGAGGCATTGTTTTGAAACTGAATTCAATGAACGCCCCCCCCTCCACGGTGCTGCTTAGACGCTTCTCTTTTGTAAGCTGATCAGAGAATTTTACCAGCAAAAATAGGGCAAATCCCACTGAAGCTTCTGTGAAATCCAAAACTATGTTAATCACCTGTTATCAAGCATGGCAATGGAAGGAAAATTATGGTAGTCCCAGGTCTTCCATAAATATAGAAAGGCTTTAAAATTTCTCAGGGCCGCAGATCCATAGATCTGCTTCTTCAATAGAGCCATGGGCTAGGAAAAAGACGGGGAATTGTGGTGTCTGAGATTCCAACCTTCCACAGGTCCAATAAGATTTCAACTTTAATGTATTCATCTTACTCCCCAAAAATAAACATTTTAAAACTTTATCTCAACAATTGTTTGACTATTGTTTATTTGACCCATAAAACCCAGGAAGAAATAGATGTGGCTAAATATCAGGTATAGCAATAGCACTTAGACTTATATACCACTTCATAGTGCTTTTACAGCCCTCCCTAAGCATTTTACAGAGTCAGCATATTGCCCCAACAATCTGGGTCCTCATTTTTACACACCTCGGAAGGTTGGAAAGCTGAGTCAGCCTTGAGATGGTGAAATTTGAACTGCCAAATTGAAGCTAGCAGTCAGTTGAAGTAGCCTGCAGTACTGCACTCTAACCACTGTGCCACCTCAGCTATAGTATAAGTATAGAAATCACATGAAATGTACTTTATAAAATCATAGAATCATTGGGTTGGAAGGGAACTTAGATGTCCTCTAGCCCAACCCTATGCTCAAGGCAGGAGACTTATATCATCCCTTATATCATCAACTGGTTTCCCAGTCCATTTTTGAAAAAATCCAGTGATGGAGTAACCCACAACCTCAGAAGGCAAGCTATTCCATTGATTAATTGTTCTCATTGTCAGCAAGTTTCTCCTTCAGGGTTGCATCTCTCTTTGATAAGCTTCCATCCACTACTTTTTGTCCTACCTTCTGGTGCCCTGGAGAATAGTTCACTCCCCTCCCTCTTCTATGTGACAGCCCCTCAACTATTGGAAGCCAGTTATCATATACTCCCATCCCACCCTCAAAGAAAATATATTGGTTCAAACCTGAATCATACAATGAATGAGTATGAGAAAATTGTGTAGTGAAATCCATCACAAAATTATATCAAATTTCACAAGGGTGTGCAAGGTGGCCAGAATTTGCCTTGAAAAGGAACTTTGGAGAATGAAGATGATGTGAGTTATCATAATATTTCACATCAACGCCAGGTGTGAAACCATGTTGCCATTATTCATCATTAGCTAGAAGATGCTTTATTGCATGTGTATTGAATGTGATGCAGAAGAGCATGGCATCTTTCTTTTGAGGTGAGGTCTCCTTCTCCCTTTCCCTCTTGTCTACCCCCCAATGAGAAAAGCTGATTGCTTGCAAGAAGCTCTTTGAAATTTGATAGAAAACTACATGAAGTTAAAATAATATTTTCTATATCACTTTGCTTCAATTTAGTGTCTTTATTTCTGCACTCAAAATTCAATAGCCCTATGGCAAGGGTCAACAAACTTAAAGAGCCACAAAGGCTCTAATTCTAACCCCCCCCATTCAATTCTGGAGCCAACCGGAAGTCTGGTTTCCCCACCATAGAGTCTCCTCCTAGTTCAGTGTCCTTTTTCCTCTACTGAAAGCCCTATCAATTGTGGAGCTGACCGGAAAACCTGCCCCTTGCCATAGAGTTTCCTCCTGGCACACCCTGCTTCCCTCCCAAACCTGAAGTTGCTCTCAATATTGTGGCACCGACTGGAGACAGGGAGCCTCAACAGAGGGATGAAAGAGCCACATGCGGCAACAGAGTTGCAGATTGCTGACCCCTGCCCTATGGTTAAAACTCAGTTAAAATAAGGCTTTCATTCTCGTCCCTCTACTTCAAATCAAGTGGCTACTTCCTCTGACTTCCCCCTGAAGTCTTCCACACTCCCACCAAAATATGCATGATTAAAATTAAATCATGTTGCTGTAAGACTCACAAACACAAGCCTATGCTTACTTACTCATAAACAAATTCCACTCTAACTGATATGGCTTAAGCATGCTCATAATTGTAGCAGTCTCCATTGCATCTGGAAGTTCAGCTACAACCTTCACCAATCTTATTATCTTTATTTCATTTGTTCCTGATGACATCTGCTATTTTCAAGACATCTCGTTTTAGATGATCTCACATTTACATAATCTCAGCTATTCCTTGGAAGCTAGTCAAATGTGTGGAGTTGGACAGAGGCAATGGGCTACCATCACAACATGCCTGATGGGAGAGGGAGGTTGGAGGAGGTGGAGGAGAAGGAGAAGGGAGAGAACCAAATGTCTAGCCTATTGTTTTGCTAGTAAACACATTCCACAAGGCTAAGAGAAGATCATCAGATTTTTGCACTAGAATTTGAAGTTTGTTTTCTCACTTTATTCCAGGAACTGGAATCATCATCGCCTTCCAAAATAAACTCATTTGTTCTTCAGAGTCCTTTCTGCACAAGATTATGTTAACCTTCCCAAAGGAGAATGATAAAATTATGGCAATGAATTTATTTGTGTATATTGCTTTAAGAAAAACAACACACTGACATTCCCCAATAGAGAAATGTCCTTCTGAAAGCATCCATTAAATTCATGAATAATTAGGGGGAAAGGACAGAGAATCCAAAGGAAGAGACTTTGATTTTTAAAATATTTCTTTTTTAAAAGGTAGAGTAACTCAATATCTTGTCAAAAATATCCTTCATACCATGCTCAGCAGGAAAACAGCAAATTACAAAACTTCTCCCTTTCTTTTGCTTCAAATCATGTAGGGGACATACTACAAAAATCCAGACACAACATTTATTTGCAACTAGCTGATAACCCTGCCCTGCCCTGGTATTTATTTATCCTAACCCTCCTTCCATGAACATCGGCACAATTTCTAATGTTGGATTTTCCCCCTTACCAGAGGGAGCCCCCTTGTGGAATACTGTAAAGCCGTTACCATGACAACTCCACAGCACTGTACAGTAGGAGCCATCATAAGGCAGTACGGTAGAAGACATGTTAAGGCACAACAGGCTGTATCTTAACACACACACCAAGGGGTGTTAGGGGTATCTTACCCTTGGTAATCTCTGTACCAAGTTTCGTTGAAATTGTGTGAGGCATTCCAGAGTTATGCTGGAACAAACACACACACACACACACACACACACACAGAGAGAGAGAGAGAGAGAGAGAGAGAGAGAGGTAGGTAGGTAGGTAGGTAGGTAGGTAGGTAGGTAGGTAGGTAGGTAGATGATAGATAGATAGATAGATAGATAGATAGATAGATAGATAGATAGATAGATAGATAGATAGATAAGAATTGTCATGCCATTTAGTGTAAAGTGAATAGCTTGAATAGAATCGACACAATGGCTTCTCCTCTGAAAGTTACTGTCCTGGAAAGGAACCATTCACTGCCCATAGTGAGTAGGATGTTAATAGCTTGTTGTGCCTGTAGAGATCACATTTTGAAGGCCTTAACCATGCATGAATTCCAAGTTGGCCAGTGACCTTTGCATAGCCAATAATTTGGACCATGTAGTTTAATGCATTTAATGTATTGTCCTGGATTGAATCTGAAATATAAAAATATAACCACCGGTTCTTCTGTTCAATGATGAATCTCCATTATTAACCCCCTTCCCCATTCCAAGGGTGCCTTTAACAGCCCTTCCAAACACATCCCCGGGAGAGTTTCAGCAAGAAAAGTGAGCTAGCAAGGAAAACTAAAACAACTCCATGACACGGCTGGACTTTGCTTTGTAAGTGGAGAGGCCAGCGTTGGTGACATAATGTCCCTGAGGAAAAGGCAGATTGACTTTTCAAAGAAAAGCAAAAGAATTTGACTTGCTAATCAATGAGTTGTTTCTTTACCCTTTCATCCCAGAGAACGTCTGGACAGCTGCAAGTTTCTTTAACTTATGCTTCCATTTAACTCATGTGTAATTTCTGGGTCATCCTTTAAGTGGAAGTGTAATGTTTCCTTTAGTAATACTGGATCAGGAACAGAAAAAAAGATTGCAATATGACTTAATCAGAGACCTGCCTTGTACTGTGTTAACTGATTGCCAGGCCAGTGAACATGTGACATTGAAAGGTCAAAGATTCTGAATCAAACTGGTTGGTTTCTGAAATAGACAGAGAGTCTCCAAATCCATTAAATGTCAGGCTTAGCCAGTATGCTTGTTTTGGTGAGGAAAGGTTAAATTGCAACACAACATAAAGTCTTTGATAGCTTATAACATTATTTCTGCAAATTTGGGGGTGGGGTATGAATTTTACTAAATGAAGGAGGTTAAAGGACATCCCAAAGGTACTTTTCCAAAGGGCAACTGGACTTTCTTGTTTGTTTGTTTTTTGTTTTTTTGTTTTTTTTTTATTTGGAAATGTTTTGTTTCTCATCCAAGAAGCTTCTCCAATTCTGAAAAACTCAACTGAAGAAGATTCTTGGATGAGAAGCAAAACATTTTCAAACTCCAGAAAGTCCAGTTGCTTTTCGGAAAAGCACCTTTGGGACAACCATGAGCTGGAAGATTGAAAATATCCATAGACATTAAGAGATTAATTGTTCTTGGATCCTTTCTCACATTGCCCACGGGTGAATCAGCTCCATTGCATTTCGACTCTATTTATTAGGAAAAACAAAATTCAAAGGAGCAGATCTTACGTAATGTAATATTGAGGCGCTTTTAAAATGATAACATTCAAACAAACTCTCATAGACATAAGGAAATAAAAGGGGGGGTAGCTATAGGTAAAAGTTCCCCTCGCACATATGTGCTAGTCAATCCTGACTCTAGGGGGCAGTGCTCATCTCCATTTCAAAGCTGAAGAGCCCGGGCTACCCAAAGATGTCTCTGTGGTCATGTGGCCAGCATGACTAAATGCCAAATGCGCCCAGAATGCTGTTACCTTCCTACCAAAGGTGGTACCTATTTTTCTACTTGCATTTTTACATTGTTTCAAACTGCTAGGTTGGCAGAAGCTGGGGCAAGTAATGGGAGCTCACTCGGTTACACAATGCTAGGGATTCGAACTGCTGAATGGCCAACCTTTCTGATCGACAAGCTCAGCATCTTAGCCACTGAGCCACCACATCCCTATAAGGGCAGTTATAGCAGGTATAAAACTATTGTCCATGTGAGGGAAAATAGAAACAAAACTTATCTGTGTATTTGTGAATGAGGCCTTTGAATTATGATGCCAGTATATCAGCCTCCCACTTCAGACTATCCCGTCCCAGGTTACCCACAAACATTTTCAGCAATCCCTGAAGGAATGAATACAGGTTCTCTTTATTAAGTTTTCACTGGATACTTCTCAAGAGCTCTTTCCAAAAGATCTCTTTCCTCAGTTTTGTTTGCTTATTGAGACACTAAGCTGTGAGCAACTATGCTTGTTTAGTTAATATGCATTATTTATGACCATTTGGAGATAAAGAGATAATAAATAATACCGTCAGATCTTCCTGTTCTTGTTCTACAGCAGAAGAGGCAATATGTACCCCCTTCAGAAAGTGTGGAATGAAAATTGCCATCAATCCTAGCCAACTTGACAAATAAGGAGAGCTAATGGGAATTGCAGTCCACTTATGTCCAAGGGATATATGTTGCCAATTAGACTCTGCATGATTCCAGATTCACTGAGATCATTCAGAGATTGTTTACCAAGACACAAACAGACCCATGGAAGGGAAAATATCATGGAAAATCATGCTAAGGTAGCAGCAGAAATTTCAGGCAATGTCAGCAGGATTTGTTTTTAATAAAGGAATACCTTCATGACTGAGGAGATTTTTCAAGGGGGAGACTCCTTTTCCAGAGGTGGTATTCAACCAGTTCTGACCAGTTCTGTTTGAGTAGTTTGGAGAACCAGCAAACACCACTTCTGGCTGACCCCGCCCCCATCTATTTGCTGCCTCCCAAGTCCCAGCTGATTAGCTGGATCTTCTTTTGTTGCCCTGCACAGGAAAACGGAGCTGGAAAGCAGGTTAGTGGGGAGGGGAAGAAATGGGGAATTTGCAGTATGCTTCCCCTGCCACGCTCACCAAGAACTGGTAGTAAAAAGTGTTGAATCCCACTACTGTCCTTTTCCCTAAAATCCTGATTTCAATCTCAACAAGAAAACAAGAGAGCAGCTTAGCTTTTTTAAATATCCAAAATAAACAAGACTATAGTGCCCCTCTGTATCGGCCATATGAAAATAGAACATGAAAATCAGAACTAGTTCTCTATGGCAAGATCTTGTACATACATAGAAAAGTGGCTTGATGCCTGAACACCACAGAGTCCCTGACACCCATTCTGTGGTTTACCAAACAGTCCAGAAAATGTAAGGTACTAAAGTGCTAATAGAAGAGTGAATACCTCTTCTTTTACTTTTAAATGCTACTTTCCATCAAATCATCCAAAAGCAGAAAAAGGATCTGATATTCTTCAGCTCTTTCCCTAAGGAATATTGTTTATCATCAGAGGGCCTTGAAGCAGGCGTCGGCTTCAAAATTTTCAGCAACGGGGTTCTCTGATTGGTTGCTGGGTGGACGTGGCCATGGTGGGCCTGGCCTACTTGGCCTCCTGCACCATGGTCGCAGGGCTGTTTTCACTTTCTCCAGGCTCCAGAGGCTTTCCTTGATGGCAAAAAGTGCTTCCCCCTGCCTCTAGAGGCCTTCCGGGAGTCTCATTTTTCCCCCCTCCTCAAGCCTCTTCAAGGGTCCTGCACTTACCTCGCATCATTTGAAGTCCAGTTTCTTAAGTACTAAGGCCTGTTTCTGCTGGTTTTTCCCAGATCAAAATGCAAATGAAATATTAGTTCCATGGATAATCCTTCTGGCTGGAAAATATGGAACAGATAAGTCCAACTTTAAAGTTGCCAAAAAGAGAAAAATGTGTACATTTGTGGGTACTCTATAACCATTCACAGTATTTCAGTTTTCTTCTTGATATTCCAGCTACAAACTCTTGAAAGTGTAATGTGTGTGAGAGAGAGGGTGGGAGTGAGGGAGTGAGGGTGGGAGGGAGAAGGAGGGAGGGAGGGAGAGAAAGAGAGAGGGAGGGAGGGAGGGAGAGAGAGTGATATATATATATATATATATATATATATATATATATATATATATATATATATATATATATATATATATATATATATATATATGGAGTAAATATTCTTCCCAGAAAACTTGAGTGTACATCCTAATTAGGAATACAGAATAACAGAGTTGGAAGGGACCTTGGAGGTCTTCTAGTCCAATCCCCTGCTCAGACAGGAAACTCTATACCATTTCAGATAAATGGTTGTCAGATCTCTTCTTAAAAACTCCATTGTTGGAGCACCCCCAGCTTCTGGAGGCAAATCATTCTACTGATTGATTGTTCTCACTGTCAGGAAAGTTTTCCTTAGTTCTAGATTGCTTGATTAGTTTCCATCCATTGCTTCTTGTCCTGCCTTCAGGTGCTTTAGAGAATAGATTGACCCCTTCTTCTTTTTGACAGCCGCTTAGATATTGGAACACTACTATGATGTCATCCTTCTTTTCATTAAACTAGACAGGTGTGTTGTGCACAGATCTGATTGTCTTGAGATGTCCTAGGACATATACCAGGAAAAACCTCTTGGTCTTTTGATACATCTTAGGTTAAAAAGGCATTTTTTCAAGACTTAAATTTATACAACTTGTTCATGGTAAAAGAATCTATTTGATTTGCACATGGTATTTTTTACATAGTATATTTTTTGAGAGAGGTCCTCTAATTGTATCAAAATGTTTGTGACTCAAATGAATAATTTGATTCTATATTCAGAGGAACTATGGAATGCTTAATTCATAGTAAATATGCAGTGTTTCTCACATTTTTAGATTTTTCTAGCAGTTCTACAAATGTAAATTTAAAAAGCCAATAAATAAATGATAGGATGTTAAATCCTTTCTGCCAAAATGTTTACATGCTATATTTAAAACCAGGCTTTATTTTAAAAAAACACCACGATGTTGCTCAATGGATAACAAACACACCTTAAATTGTTGGATAAGGTGAATACTTCTGTATAGCAATTCATGCAGAGCTAGAAGTAATCTTTATATTTCAGCAGTAAATGTAGTCTTTGAAGCTTTATTTTAATATATTACTCAGATCTATTATTCTGAACATTTGACTATTTTTATGATGTTTGGAAGATTGTTTGAGATGGATATATTAATATGTGCCTGTTGAATTTCCTGCTAAAGTACTATTAATTTAGTTAAATCGTTGGTGTTAAACTCAATTGCATTACATGACGTCACATCACATATTGCAACATTTTTTGTCTTTACGGAGCCAGGTGGGCATCGCCTGCACATGATGCATCCTGCCCATGGGCCACCAGTTTGACACCCTTGGACTAAATTAAGAATTTATTTAAATCCCTCCTATATTGTGCTTCATCAGATTTTGTATGAATAAAACTTGATTGAATTTAGAAAAAATGTCAAGAAAAATGAAATTAAAAAGATCATCTCAGTCATGTGAGCTTGTACACAAGTACAAACAGCAAACTCTACAGTAAAGTTTTAAAATCTTTTCTCTGATATGTTTGAAGCTTGATAGCCAAAGTAGGAGCGTTTATCATGGAAGTGAAATCATTGGCATTGGAAAGGTAACTATTTTCAAATATTTATCATATGCTGTTAGATATATGTAAAATAACTGTGTTCCATAACAGGTTTTGTTTGTGCATTTTCAATTGAATAATATTAGTTATATCCCTGTTTCTAAGAGCAGCTGGTAACAAAAAAGTTCCTTAGAGAATTTGTGGAATCTCTCCTCTGGGAAATCTAGACAACCATCTGCATGAATGGTTTACATCTGGCTTGTAGTTTATGTCCAAATAACTGATTTGAGGAATATGGATTCTCCTAGTCCCCTAGTTGTATTATTCCATGATTGTATTATTTTAATTCACTGTGTTTATGACCCAGTTCTCTCATCCTTCATAGATAGTTGTAGGTCAGGAAGATTGAAATTGTCTCTATTCCAAAAAAAACCAAAAACTAAAAAACCATACTTGGCTCATTATCTTGAACAGGAAATGTTGTCATTACTTCCAATCAGAACTCTCTCAGGATTGGATACATCATTGGTATGCAGGAAATCAGTGGTCCAATCACCATTAACAGAGCCAAGCAGCAGGTAAGAAATCTGATGGAGACACAAGACAGGCACCACTGTGATCTAATGTGTGATAAGGAATCTTTCTGTGTTCTTAAATCACTCACAGACAAAACAACATACAGCAAAAGTTGATTTAATGGTTTTCCAATAAATGGACTTTGGTTGCACTGATCAGATAAAGTCCAAAAACTTCCTAAAACTATTCTAGGGATAGGTATTCCATAAAATGCAGGAACCATCAAAAAGCCTTTTACATAATCTAATTTAATGTTTTGAATCACTGTAAAGATTCATTGCTGAAATTCAAATTAAAGGCTAAAGCACTCAAGTTGCCCTTCTTTTCAATCTTGGAAGGGAATAGTTACAATGTAAAAGTTAATTTGATAATCTTAATGCTAAAATACTGAAATATGAAAATGTGGAATATCAGAATTACGCTAAATCTAACATATCAAAAAAAGAGGAATAACTTTGGAACTTCTTAACTGGACACAATGTCTCTATAAAAGTACATCTTTTATTCATAAACAAAGAGTAATTTTTATATGCTACAGTTTTCCACTGTGTGTAACAACTGTACAGTATATATTGGCTGCAACTCTACAGTTTTGGATTTCTGAAATCTGTAGCACTAAGACGTATTCCAAGGGTCTATTGAAGTGAAGAGAAGGACCAGGGGAGACATGACAGCAGTGTTCCAATATTTGAGGGGCTGTTACAGAGAGGAGGGGATCCAGCTATTTTCCAAAGCACCTGAAGGACAGACAAGGAATAATGGATGGAAACTGACTAAGGAGACATTCAACCTAGAAATAAGGAAGAACTGTCTGACAGTAGAACAATCAAACAATGGAATAGCTTGTCTTCGGATGTTGTGGGAACTCCATCACTTGAGACTTTCAAGAAGAGATGGACTGCCATTTGTCAGAAATGGTGCAGGGTCTCCTGCTTAAGAGGGGGTTTACAATATAATACAGTACAATACAATAGCAGAGTTGGAAGAGACCTTGGAGGTCTTCTAGTCCAACCCCCTGTTTAGGCAGGAAAACCTATACTGTTTCAGACAAATGGCTATCCAACATCTTCTTAAAGACTTCCAGTGTTGGACTAGATAAGGTCTCTTCCAACTCTGTTAATCTATCATCTGTAATCTGGTTTTCCTTTTCTGAAATCTAAGAAAGACTTTTGATCGTTGTAAAATCAGAAATTGGTTACTCTTTCCCCCCCATTTGAGGAGGACAAACACCTGCAATTCTCCCTTAATATCCAAGATCCAGTGCCTGAAGATGGGGAAAGAAGGAAGAGAAATTCATAGTTGTGGCATAGAGAGAATTTGGAGCTCAGTGACTTTCAAGCTTTCCAACACCCACCAATATCAGTGAAAATGTTGATTGATTGATTCTAAACTGAATGACTTTCATGACATGCAATAAAAGGAGAATTGGGAAGAGCAACTAGAAGTAGCATTTTTGCACACGTTTTCCAAATGCAATGCATGCAATTGTGCATAAAATTACTGTATTTTTTGGATTATAAGAAACACCTTTTTCCCTCAAAAAAGAGGCTAAAAATCTTGGTGCATCTTATACACTGAATACAGCATTTTTGGCTTCCTAAAACTCCGCCCCCTTTGCAAAATTGGCTGTGCATAGTCTTTAGGAGGCTTCCAGAGTGCTCCTGGGGAGGACAGAAATGAGCAAAAAACATGCAATTTTTGCTCAATTTTGCTCCTGCAGCTCCCAGGTGCACTCTAAAGGCTATCCATGCTCTTTTATTTTTAAGAGTCCGTTTTCACAAAAAACAGACTGTTTTGGTGAGGTTTGCAGAGTGCAAAAACTTTTCTTTAATTTGCCTCTTCAAAACCTTAATGCATCTTAGATTCCAGTGCATCTTATACTCTGAAAAATATGGTAAAGACCAATGTGTCACACAGCTATGACTCTTAGCAAAACTTTATTGCTGAGGATTTAGCAGAGTTACTCATCAAGGAGAAGTTTATTTGTGATATCAGGGATAACACAATAAAAAATGTTTTTATCTTGAGAATGGCTGTTAAATCACATAAAGCTGCAGAAGTAATTGAAGCCCAGGCAAAAAAAAGTTATGAGTTATCTCTAAGGGGTTAGAGATAGCAAAAGCAAACTCAAGGGATGAAGCATCAATTAAGAATTGACAAAATCAGGGACTATGATGGTTGCTATGCCCAAAATTGATGGTAGACTGTAAGCAATTAAATCTTTACAGTATAAGACTACCAAGAGGAAGCATTTCAATTTGCTGACTTGAAAAGAAATCATTTAATCACACAGAAAAGTATTCTAAAGCCTGCATCTTTACTTCACTTTTTGTGATGTTATTGATTTTGGTGGCTTCTATTTGGCATTGAATTTGTGCTGAATGTTCCATAGAATGATTCACCTAATACACAAGTGATATTGATGGTATTTGTACTTCCATAAATAACATTACTATGGGAAGCTCCAAAAGGCAGGAATATATGTAAGGCTATTGAAGTCTTTCTGTCAACAAAGATTCAACCTGGAATCATATGGTAACACAGATAATGTTGAAAGTGACAAAGCCTGCCTCTTAAAAATCATTCTCTCCAGCAAGAAAAGAAAAATGTGAGTATTCACATGATAATTAAACCTCAATCTAAGTAAGACGTGCAATAATAGTCAGTTACTTAAGTAAATTTCAGTACAATTAGACAGCTAAAGAGCCCCTCTTTGAGCCTTTCTGCAAAGCAAATGAATGATGCTGAGGCCACAGCAGGAATTATATACCACTAGGAAGCAGGAGCTAAAGACTACCCTCCTGTTAAAATAAAGCCTATTGAGATCTCAGCCGATGCTGCAAGCATGATGGTCTTTTGTTTGCACATCTAAGACAATGGCAGAGGCTAAAACCAATTATACCAATAAACCAATTGTGGAGAAATTGTTGATGTTAGCTTATACAAGCTTATTACCAGGTTCCTTATACACAGTCATGGACATGAAACAGACTATCAACCACTGATCAGATTTTTTGATGAAGCTCTGAAGGAGTACACAGGCTATAAAAACATTGAAGCTGCATGTGTCTTGGGGACATTCTTATGAGCTACACTTTATTGTGCACATAGTGAGGCAACCACAACACCTTTAATGTAAGCCTATATCTTGCTAAGATTATACAAATCTTCCGTACTGCAAATAGACTATAACCAAGCATGAGACAGAACTTAATCAGTCTTTGTAATAATTACAAAAATACATCAAGGAGATAATGTATTCTTAAGATTCATGTAAATTTCCGTTTTTTCACTTGACAATGCTGGCAGTGTAGTGCTGCAGGCATGAAATAAAAATGGTGAGATGGCTGTTTTTAAGGGCAGCATAATAACAATGCCAGAGAGCCTTTGATATGCCATGCTGTGAAAGATACTCAAAAGTTATTTAGGGATCAAAAGTGTGAGATGCCATCATGATGTTCCTTACACAGTTTGGATGGAACAAGGGAAGCTCTATTAATGCAACTGCCAGGTTCTTCAATGGATACTTAATTGTTCTGACCCACCTCCATACGGTGAGTCACGCCAACACAAGATTACTGTTAGCCACACTTTATTCACAGTAATTACTCACAGACAAGACTTTGGCAGCAGTCCAGACTCCCACAGATAAGAGATATACACAAGAGGTTCTCCAGCTTAGTAAAACGGTTGTGTCCTGCAAAAGGTCTCCTCCTAAAGTCTCTTCTTATATACTCTCTTGGGAGGAGCCTAATCACAACCACCTGGGCCTGATTATTTTCTATGTCTCTATAATTGCTGCCTGCACTTCTTTGCCCTTCTTTGCCTGGCATCTGGGACCAACTCCCTTTGCTCCTCTCCACTGCTCCAGGGCCTAATGTCTTCACCACTGCTCCAGTGCCTGACGTCAGGGACAAACTCCCTTTGGCTTTCACCGCTGCTCCATGCCTCAGGCGCCTCCTGGTGGCCAACCAGCCTCTCTGATCCCTGCTTGGAGTCTGAACCCTGCCCAGGGTCCTCCGCAACTTCCAGAGCTGATTCATAGGGTCCCTCGCTATCGGAGTCTGTCAGCAGCTCCAACAGCTCCTGCTGGGCCAGAACACTTAATTATCTTCTGAATGTTTCAGAACATCTAAGATTGCACTCAAATTTTACTCTTAGATATCATAACAGCATCAGAACAAAAGAATAACAGACATCTTCCACAGAACAGGACAGGAAGTTGCTTCTTAAACCCATAAAGGCTTCAGAGCTATAGAAATTTCATGTGGTATAAGTTTGGAAAAAGCTAGCTTTGAAATACGTCAATGAAGATTCTTAGTCATCCAGATAGAGTTGTTCTTCAGACTGAAGAAGCTACTTGGATAAGCAGTAAAATGTTTGGTAAGGAGAGGCGAGGAAAACTCAGTTGCCATAACTCAACTTTTAGACTAGCTTTGTAATGTACTAATAAACTCACCTTGACTAATAAAAAATATGTTTTACATCCATTTTTAATATAACAGGTGAAAAAAGTATGATTTAGGAAGTTTTCATGCAAGAAACTGAGGAAGTGAATCAGAAACAACTTCCAGTTAATTCTGCATGGAATTAGTTTGATTACACATATTCCCAGTTGAGTGACATTCATCCTATTATAAATAAATCTCTGTGCAAAAAGAAAAGGAAGAGACACAAAAATAGCTTTCTATCCTAATTTTTGCCATGCCACTCTAAAAGAACTCATGGATATATCTATATATGCATGCCCTGTATATGTGTGGACTGTAGTACACAACTATAGGTGTATCCCAGGAGCATCTATGGAGAAGGGGTCAACATTGCAAAATGGTGAGTGCAACCAAGTGACTGAAATCCACACCCTTGCATGTGCATGTGCCTGGATCACATGCACATTAAGAGTTAGGGCTTCAAATACCCATCATGTCCACAGTTTTGAGCCTGTTGCCCATGTTCCTTATCTAAAGAAAATAACAAAAATAAAGACCTTGTCAGGAAAATACATCATATTCTTTTCTTTTTCTATTGGATGTTTTTTATAAAGAGAGGAATTCAAGCAAAACTTAAAAATGTGAAATACTACAAATCATTTGACATTACGACTTGTTGAGGTGCTGCAGAGAAAATCTGCTTATTTATAACTGGTTGATCAATTTTATGGAAATAATAATGTCTTTATCAGGCAAAATATTGGATTTCTGCACTTGAAGCCAAAGGCTTTTCAGATTATTTCAGCAGTTCTGTATCCAGAAATCATAAATCTGACATGAAAAACCTTATAAACAAAGATTACTTTAAGAGACTATTTTTTTTCTTTTTTTGTTGGCAATTTGCATTCTGAAACCATAAAATTGCTATAGTTAGCAAATGGGAATCAAATAAATATTTTATACTATTGCCACATCATTCGGTTTGCTGATTTGGAGTTATGCTGCCAAATCACATTAAACATCCTCACACATTTAATTCGATTGTTATTTTACCAGGCCAAACATTCCTACAAATATCTTGGGGGGGGGGGGAGGATACAAAAATGAAGCAAAAAAGATTCTACTGAAGCTTTTTATTTGGGGAAATGTGTTAGCTAGTGATTTGTTTTGAACTCATTAAAGCCAAAATAATAGTGATCTGCTTAGATTTCAAAAGTTCATTACTAAATATTTATATGCTGTATATGATCTTTTTAACTGATTTTACCTGTGAGACATTTTTTAATGTTTTGAACTGCTAACACTATCCTAATTTATGCAATGGCTTGGCAAGGGAGCTATATTAATTAAAGGAATGTACGAAAGTTATGCTGTGTTGTACAGAGGGGAGCCAGCCTGAGGTCCCAAATCATGTGTAAGTTATCAAAAGGGAATAATGAAGCTCCAGTTTTTCCCCCTGAATTTGAATTGCTAATATTATAAAGGAAGTAAATATTGGAGACTAGCCATATTTATTCTGTGCGCTTCCTTCTTGCCTTCTTATTGACTTCACAACCCTGTGAAGCACTTTCATGCTCAAGGTGATTATCTAATTTTACCAACTTGAAATTCTGTGAAGGAGAAGAGAAGGAGAAGGTATGAAGATGGAAGTGGAGCAGGGGTGGGTTGCTGCCGGTGTTGCTACTGCTTTGCTTTGCATCCGCTTCACAGAATATGCACAGAACATTTAAAAATGATTAAAAATCAAGCCAGAAACAGCAGTGGTGACCAGGGAACCAGTTCAGGGGCATGGCCAGCCTGCTGTCCCTACCAGTTTGGTGACCCAGTTCCAATTTCCACTACCAGTTCACCCGAACCAGTGTGAACTGGTAGCAACCCACCTCAGAAGAAGAGGAATAATCATTGATTCACTTTGAACTGCTGCAGATCCTCTTGCAAGAAGTGAGGTGCACAGATTTCTATTGATAAAGGGAAAGAAAACAATTCCTATAACCTTTTTTTGCACACTGGTTCTTCCCAGTGCTGAAGAGAAAGAGATATATGCTTCTTATTTCCATCTCTGTTCCTTTCTGCTAGGCTACCAAAGGAAAGTAGCAAATTATCAAAATGCAATTTCCCTTCTGCACCTGAAAACCAGGATTTAGAATAAGGAATCAACAAGAATACTTTCTAATGGGGGGACTGTCAAGCATCTTTTTCTTTTAAAGTAATAACTATTTTTTGCAATATTTTCAACTACACAAAAGGAAACTAATTTCATATCTCTTGCATAAATGTTATGGTCAGACAACAAAGGATTCTTGACTGAAACAGCCTGAATTTATTGAGTGTCCATTAAAGCAAACTTTGTTCTTATTTTGGCCACACCCACTTTTTTGAGCATTCCTTCCTGCCACATTCCACAGGTGACCTCCACTTTAAAAAGGCTTTTGCAACTTGTAATTTTGGCTCTTTAGCAGTATTAAGACACACCACCTAGATAAGGCAGTCATAGCATCATCGTGAATCTTATTCACACCAACAAAGAAACTGAAAATTACAAAATATTTAGATTTTAAATTGCATCATCTAACATTGCCTCCAAACCATTTTAAGTTATTTTAATTTACTAGGTAGATGATAAATCATGGATGATATATGATGTAAGATAGATGATGGATGGATGGATGGATGGATGGATGGATGGATGGATGGATGGATGGATGGATGGATGGATAGATAGATAGATAGATAGATAGATAGATAGATAGATAGATAGATAGATAGATAGATAGATAGATATAGATGTGGATGGGTGAATGGTTCCAATACCATAAAAAAGCAATTTATGCCAATGACTGATAGTAGTTTGATTTTCTTCTACAAACAAATTTTAATAGAAATTTCTTCTACTAACTGGCCATACCCCACTTGAATATCATATCCCAATCTATGCACCACAATTCAAAATAGACAATGACAAATTGAAGTGAATTCAGAAATTAGTGAAGAATCTGGGAAGAATTTATTGACTATAGAAATCAACAGTGGAATAGGGAGTTGAAGGAAGTGTCAAGTTATTCTTTTCTCAAACTCGTCAATCAGAGATTGGATAGTCATCTGTTAGGTATGCTTTTTTGAGTCCTACAGTGATAAGGGATAGACTCAGGGGTGAAATCCTCCCAATTCGGCCCGGTTTGGCTGAACCGGTAGGGACGATTGGTTCTACAAAATGGTAGTTTAAAAAAAGCTTCTGAGGATTGCCCAGCTCAGCTGTGAGCTGCGCAATCCTCAGAAGCTTTCCCACACACACACACACTTTTTAAGGAAAAAATAGTAGGCGAATAGAAAGGAAAAAATGTTTTAAATACCAGGCGAGTAGGCAGGGAAAAAATGCTTTTAAAGTGGTGGGGGTGCTGCAAAAGAAAGAAAGAAAGAACAAAAGAAAGAACAAAAGAAAGAACAAAAGAAAGAACAAAAGAAAGAAAGAAAAAGAAAGGGAGGGAGGGAAGGAAAAAAGAGAAGGAGAAGGACCACAAAACTGGCACGAGACACAACTTCAGAGAATACCTTGAAAGAGCACAGAAATCCAGGGCTGGAAGGGACTAGTCCAACCCCTGCTCCAGCAGGATATTGTTAAAGTGAGTTTCTGTCTCCCCAATCACATGACTATATAGCCACGCCCACCCAGTCATATGACACCCCCCACCCAAGCCACACCTACAGAACCGGAAGGAAAAAAAATTTAATTTCACCACTGGGTAGACTAGGTGATATCTAATCAACTTTCAACTTTATCACTCTATACTAAGGGATTTTTACACTTTTTCTTGTTCCTTCAAAGCCAATTCTATGATAAATTGGGATCATAACTTGCCCATACCTCGATAGTAAGAAAACTCAGAGAAGGTGACACTAGTGAAATTTGTCTCGTTGAATCAATGCTTGGGTGGAAAAGGAGCAGTGCGTAGATTCAATTTCTGAAGAAATTATAAAATATAATATGTCCTTTAAAAAAGTGTGTTATTTCAATTTAACCAACTGGATTGTGACCAGAATTGTGGTCACAAGGCCATTTTTTAACTGAGAAACAGATCTTCTAAGCAAAAACAAAAGAGAAGCCCATGTTGGCCACACCAATGATTTATTGGGCAGAACCATGAAAGCTGAAACACCATCAACACAGGTTATGCCAGCTAATATCTGGAATCACCCAACAGAATAAATATAAGTATCCCTAACACAATAATGCAAGTTTATCCAATTTTGAAGTCAATAAAACAATATGGTTTACCATGTATAGTATAAATGAACAGGTGTTCTTCTCATCATTACTACACTATAGTAGTAGTAATGTAAATGTAAACTCTACATTTAATTATATTCAGACTGACAATGAAATTCAGGTTCCTCTGGTAATGTGGAAATCCTATTGGACTGTAATACTGTTCAATAGCTTTTTCAGCATTATATAAGGAACAGGTCTGCTTTATTTGTTTTGCTAAGAGTTTGCTACATTTGAGGATAATACAATATTTATTCCACCAATCAAAATCATCCAAACTTACATTGTTGCCCAATCAGGAAGTCTGCACTAGGACAGAAATGTGTTTATCACCTAGGCTCAAAATAGACTCCTAAATCAATAACAAGAAACTCATGACAAATTTCTCACAAAGCAGCTTGGTCTTCTAAATATGAATGAGAAGATTGTAGGATCCTTGGAAAGGATTGGGCAGAGGCTCAAGATCAAAAAGTTGATGACAATCCAATTTTCTATAAATGTTGCTGCACAACAGCTCTCTCTGTGTATCCATTCTGTTTTTCCTTTGCCTGCCTCATCTGAATTTTCCTACCAACTTCCTGAAAGCACTTCCTGATTTCTCATCATAAACATCCTCTGTTTGACTAAGTGTTCCAACTATGTGGTGCCTTCCTTTGCCCCTGCAAGAACTGCATATGCTTCCCTATCTTTAATTTCTTCTTGCTGGTATCAGCAAGATGGAAATGGATCCTTTTTTTAGTAAGTGCTCCTGAGCCTATGAGACTTCCCCCCATTAGGAAGGGGCCAGGATTTGCTGGTCCATTAAAGCACAAATAACTTTTTCCCACTGATACTGAGCTATTTCAGCCTCTGTGATAAATGCTACTTGTGTTTTTACAATAGCGGTGGAGCCCTTATATGAAAGATGAGAAACAGCTCTGAACTTCTGCCAAAGAAGTTACCTTAGAAAGGGGAAGAGGGTCAGAAGTTTCCCTTTCCCCCTTGAGCAACAGCCCTCCTTTGCACATGGAGACTGCTTTGTGTGAATCTTGGGGCTTTCTAAAGCATCCATCATTCCATGCTCATTTGGGAATGGGTCATATGTCTTGGTGGCAACGTTTTTCCCACGAAGCTGCCTGCAAGAGATCTCCCTGCTCAATAGCATGTTGAAGAACTGTTGACACAGCTGCTAGTGGGGGCCAGGGTCATTTTTTTAGGGATGGCAAAGGGGCAATTGTCCAGGTTTTCCTGAAGTGCAGCATTACACAAAAGACCATGTAGGGAGAAAAAAAAGGACAAGATCTACCTCAGTCCTTGGTTTAACACTTCCAGTGAAATAATTGCTACTATGGATGGCGAAAACACGATTGCAATTCACCAGAACAAAAGTGGCCTGCCTTGCATTCATTGCTTTGATTTTTAAAGCTTGCAGAAAACAGCTGATTGGCTTTACAACAATAAGATTTATCTTCTGCTAATGTTTACATGTTGAGCTGCAAAGCATGCAGCCTCTGGGCCAAAGAGGGCTGGCTTTTATAGAACTCTGCAGGAAGACAATCATTTTGCACCTCTTGTAATCCTTTGATGGAGTTTAATCCTTTTGCTGAGAGCTAAAGTTAGGTTCATGAAAGCTTCCCCTAATTAATCCTGACATCCATAACCTCAAGTCATCCATGGAGCTCTATGGTCAGGTGGAGAATTAAACAACGGTTTCCCCTATCACCTTATCTAAAATATGGCCATTATAATGCACATACTGAGCACTGAGTTGAGGGCCAAAGATTTAACTACATTTGGGAACAACTGCTTCCCAGACATTTCAGAGATACAGCTCCCTATTGCTAGAAAGGAGAAATGTTAAAACACAGTACTTTAGGAAAGACATAATACCCATAGATTATAAAAGGTATGTTGGACATTCTGGTTACACCAATTATTCATTTCCTTTGACTTGCTGGTATTCCAGCTAATGTACTGAAATGGTGAAAGAGAGGGCTGTTTCAATTCAAAATCTCAAAGTATGGGAGCTGCTAGGTGACTAGTGTTATATAGTCCTAGAATCCTAGAGATGTTGTCATGTGGCCAGTCCTAGAAATGTTTGGTTGTTCATTCAAATTGTTCTTTGGTGGGTAAATTCTTATTTTCCCTATTTTGATAGCCAAGAGTTTTGTAATCACATTTCTTTTCAATGGAGCTTTGATCTCCCTGTCTTTCTATGCCAATCCTCAGTTGCATATATACCCTTCCACAATGATGTTGGCAGGGTGATTTTTGACATAAAAGTGCTTAATAGTTCATTGTTTACCATACAACTGAAATCATTGAGAGGGAAATTCATTGGGCATGTCCAGGGTGATGTAAAACTGCAGTATCAACAAGGACGTGACTAGAGTCTGGAGAAGTTTAGGATACAACATAAACCAAAGGCTAACCTCAAATACTTATTTTAACTGCTCTGTTGACATTTCATCACTGTTGGAACAGTAGCATTGGCTAAGCACACCAGAAATATATCTGGGGTTCACCTGGTATATCTCCCATAGCAACATAGCAACATAATATTTTAATTCTTGGGAATTGCTTAGCAAGTTGAAGAAGCTACATTCTCTTTGATGTTGGAGAAAGCTTTGGTATTATGTGTGTTTGTGTGTATGTATATGTATAAAGTTTTACATGGTATTTCATAGCTACCAGATTTGTTTCCCCATCCTTTTATTACACCCCCAGGTTTGGTCAATGGTTGCACAAGTTCAGTACTCTGGTCAGTGTCATGAGGCCAAAAATGCTGTTTGCACCAAGACACTTGCCTTACAGTGAAAGTTGACACCTTAATGTGCTAGCAGGAGGCTGGGAAATGTAAAACCTCATTTGCTCAGAAAACTTCTGGAAACAATACGATTTTTTAAAGTATATTAATCCCAGCAGTAGCAGTCTTGCAAAGACCCATTGACCTTTCTGTAGAATTGGTCAAAAAAAAGGAAGAAATCTAGAACTTTCATCAGCCTCTATTATATCTATCAGAACTTTGTTCTGCCATGAAAGCTATTAAGCAAATTAAACCCTAGCTAGCTTATTAAAATCTTCCTGTTTTTGGTGAAAAATGCTTCTTGACTAGCATATACTATTCTATTACATACAAGTGAAGGAGAAAGTAGAACTGGCAACCATGCTGCAGATATCATTCTGGTACCCTATGCTCTATGTTACATTTTTATGCTGCCCATCTCCTCTACAAGGAGCATGATCTTAGCATGCTATAGCCAGGAAGAGTGATTTTCTTGTTTCCAAAATGTTTTTAATTTTTGATACTCTTTCTTACAGTGGTTAACTGTCTTGATAGTCCTTCATCCAGACGTTAATTTATCTTTCTGGATCAGCCAAGGTCAAGTTAGATGCTGCCACCAGCTAGTTGGCAATCCAGGTTTATACAACTGCCTTATTTTGTCATTTAATCATTAATAGTTTCAACCAATGGGGAAAAATATGCTGGTAAAATGCATGTTTGTATAAAGGTATGCCTGGAGGGAAAGGTAATGTAGATTTTTTTTAAAGGTCTTAATTGAGAATGTTGGGGATTATCTCTAGATTTCATAACTGAAAACTCGTCAATGAAATGAAACAGTGTGAACTCCATAAATTGGGGGGAGGGGTAGACAAGCCTGAAGGTTTTCATTCTTTCTCCTTATATTGACCTTTTCATTAAATCTTCTCTAAAATGTTCATTAATAAATCATAGTTCATTATTGAAGGGTACTGAAATAATCTCTCCTTCCTCTAATTAAATTACTCCACTGTTGATGTGAGCTGCTTTGTTTAGGCTACAATAAAGTAAAGGTTTATAAAAGGCCATTATTATCATTTCCCTCCCCCCTTTCATGCTCAAAAAAGGCTTCACTGACTGACACATTTTCCTCACTCATTAAATATGACATTTTAATCATGAGTATATTAAAAAATAGAATGTCTCTGTTAAATAAATTCCATCAACACTCGAGAAAAACCTCAAAAGATGCCCTGCATTTCAGAGATGTTCATACTAGCCATGATGATGCCAGAACATGTTTTGTGACATTGTGATACAAGTCTTTTCAGACTCACATCAGATTGCTGCATGCAAGTGTATTAGGGGAGGATGCATTGAAACATCATGACACAATTATTTTGCCCATCACCACAGACATCCATGCACTGATTTCACTGGCTTGCAATATCTTATCCTTGTCACTCAAACATAACAATATTGGCTGTATTAATTGTGGCCTACTTCACAGATTGAAAGTTTGTTCCTCCTAGGCTCTTCCCAATTTATATTCTGCCATGAGAGCTAACACGCTATCTTGGGGCAAATAGTCGACAATCACAACTTATTCAAAAAGTAAACAGGAAGGTCTAAATTAAAAGAGAATAATTAAATTATTAAAAGGAGCTTAAATTAATTGATATAAATTAAATAAATTTAAATCTAACTTTAATTATTTAAAGGACTGGAAGGAAAAGTCAGTATTTTTCCAGAACAGAGAATATTTTATTTCCAGAAATGCATATAATAGCAAATAGTCAAATCACAGAATTTCAATCAGCGAGAACTCAAAACAAATAATTTTCTACATATCAGGTTTATCCCTATTAAGGGTGATCCATTTGATTTATTTATTAGATTTTTCTCCTGCTTTTATTTTTGGTCAGCTAAGGCAATATGCATATCTAATGTTCCTGTCTCTAATGTCCCTCACAATTCTGTGAAGTGGGTTGGTCAGAGAGAAAATGACTGACTCCAAATCACCCACCTTGTTTTTCTGCCTACAAGAAGACTTGACCTCACTATCATCTGGTTTCTTGCCCAGCAGTTTCCACTAGACCAAACTGACTCTTTGGTTTAGTTTGACACATGTTCATAAATCATTTGTATTCCGCTTCTTTGTAATGTACATGTGTTGTTTTTTTTAAAAAGCAATCATTTTAAATTTTAAAGTTGCAAACACTTCAAGCAGTATTCAAAATTTGAGCACATTTCCGATTGTGTTCTCTCTTAAGTCATGTGATATATATGCATATGTATGTATGTATGTATGTATGTATGTATGTATGTATGTATGTATGTATGTATATAGCTTGAGGCAAGACAAACATCACAATTTCTGGCCAATTGCTAGAAGATCTGACAATAACCCTATCAGCTCAATTATATCAGAATTCACAAATGAATTCTTTAAGCTAACTTATGAGAACCTAGCCTAACTCAGTATCCCAAAGATTAGGTCTCTGTTGATCAATTTAAATCTACAATCATATGTTATGTTGTTTTATTAAAACCCTAAACATTATAAAAAATTTAAACAGCCTAATAATCCATGTAATCCAATTTGGGGCAAAGGTCAGAATGAGATGAATTGGGGTAAGCAAAGTCATTGTTTACTCACCTGAAGTAGAAGAATTAAGAACAACATCAATAAGACCTTTGCTCCCAGATCAAATGCTATAAGAAGATGAAAGATGTTTAGATGTTTACTTGTTTAAAAAAGAGAAAAGAAGGGGAAAGTATTAAATTTGGAATGTGGTAGATCCATTCTCAAATCAGAAAGGCTTCTCTGTCTGACCATAATTGGTGCCTCCAAATAGAGTTCTTGGAGAAAATACTGATTGGACTATTTAAGAGACTGATGAGAAAGGCATGAGTCAATTAGTTTTATACAGGTAGTCCTGTGCTCAATTGTGGTCAACCACAATTGAGCTAAAAAGTGTCTGTTGTTAAGTGAGACATTTGTTAAGTGAGTTCTGCACCTAACTGCAACCTTTCTTGCCATATTTGTTAAGTGAATCACTTCACTTGTTAAATTAGTAACACAGTTATTAAGTAAATCTGGCTTCCCCATTGATTTTGCTTGTCATAGTCGCCAAAGGGGTTTATATGATCCCAGGATACTGCAACCGTCATAAATATGAACCAGTTGTCAAGTATTTGAATGTAAATCATGTGACTGTGGGGATGCTGCAATGGTCATAGGTGTGAAAAATGCTGATAAGTCACTTTTTTCAGTGCTGTTGTGTTCTGACCCCCTCCTCCGTCCAGTAACGAAAGCCGAGACAAGTGTAAAATGGAATATCCTTTAATAACAAGACCAGAATCTCGGTGGCTGAAAGCCAAGTAAACAAACAGATAAGAACCTTGGTAGCAAGTCCAACAAATCTTGGCAGCAATGCAAACAAACTCTGGCAGCAATCCAACCTGCCAAGTTCATTTCTCTTTAGTCCAAGCATTGACTTCTGCAAAAAGGGTGTGGCACAAGCAGTCTCTTTTATAGTCTGGAGAGGAGCTTAATGACCATCAGATGAGCGTAATTACCTCCTGTAATTACGTAGTTGTTCTTGATGCCGAGTAGCCCTTCGATGGCATGCATCCCGGAACAACTCACTGCTGGTTTCTGGATCACACTCTCTTGTCTCCTCCCCACTGATCCAAGGCTCAGGCGCTACCTGGTGGCCAACCAGTCTCTCTGTGCCTTGCTCGGAGTCGGAACCCTGTCCAGGGTCCTCCACATCCTCCAGGGCCGACTCATAGGGCCCCTCGCTGTCAGAGTCTGGTGGCAGCTCCAATGGCTCCTGCCAGGCCACAACACTGTTGTAACTTTGAATGGTCACTAAGTGAACTGTTATAAGTTGAGGACGACCTGTACTCGTAAGTGGTCTGAGTGACAGACAAAAGTCCAGAATAGAACATCAAAGCTGAAAGATATACTATAAGATGTCTATACTATATGTTTTATGAAACTTTATAAAATCTACACTAATTGTTATGCAACAGAGCAGAAGGTCAGCATCAAAGGACAAAGAAGAATTCAGAATGTTTATAGGAATGCAAGTAGCTCTTCTCAAGAAAACCTCATAAAGAGCAATAGCACTTAGACTTATATACTGCTTCATAGTGCTTTTACAGCCCTCTCTAAGCAGTTTACAGAATCAGCATATTGTCCACAGCAATCTGAGTCCTCATTTTACCCACGTTGGAAGGATGGAAGGATGGGTCAATCTTGAGCTGATGAGATTTGAATTGCTGAACTGCAGCTAACAGTCATCTGAAGTAGCCTGCAATGCTGTACTCTAACCACTGCGCCACCTTGGCTTGGGTCTTCAGCAGGGGTCTTCAGTTCATTGTCCCCTTCATGAAACTTCAAATTGTCTATCAACTCCCATACTACTTTAAGCAATTGTAGTGTGAATAACAATAACAACAACATTGATCTAACATTGTCCTATGGCCTAAATAGTCATTTGGTGTCAATCTCAACCACTTTTTGGGGAACCCTGTCTTAAAGCAAAGGCTTATTTTTCAGGGATTGGGTGACACAAATGTTATGTGTGCATCCATATGCACTCTAAAAGATTTTCCCCTTCAAATCTGAATCTTTGGACAGCCCATTGTGTAACATTTCCCAGATATATCTAATGTCTATTAACTTTTGTATCCAAGAACAATGGATGGCAGCACTGTTCGTTCATTCATTACGTTATCTACATGACAGTGTAGTCTGATTTGGTAGTTCACGGCACTTCATTATGCAAAATAAATCCACAGTGGATGTATCTGCCCTTTGAAGACTTTGAAAAGTGACTTTGAACATACATAATATAATCTACAAACCAGACAAGTAATGCTTTCATGGACAGCACATATCTAACAGTTCTCACCAAGAACTATTTTTAAGGCCTCTCCTACTCACCTATGTGTACTTGTTGATATCTGCAGTCATTTGAAGGGAATGTATTAATGTTTGCTATGTTTTACTGTTTTGCTAACCACCTGGAGACTTAAGAACAGAAAAACTCAAAATCTAAATGAATGGATGAATAAATAAATAATATTGGGGCATCTAGTGAGTGGTGGCCTCTTAACAACCCCTGTTGTGAAGGTCTGCTTCATAAAGGCACCATCTAGAATAAAAGTACATCTGCAATTAAAATCATATGCTGACAAAGTTTGAATTGTGTCTAAATATTTTCATAAGATAGGATCAGCAACCAGAGCAGCAATATTTCAAAGAACTAAGCTTGGCCAAGAAACAAATTATGTCAAATGCTTAAGAAAACAAGTGGGAAATATCCTAGCCATCCATATAGAAAGGTGCTTATTTAGGGCAAAAAATAATACATGAAGTGTATCAGTGTCGCCAGATATTCTTCACAGAGAATGCTGAAGAGGCAGTCTTTGTGAATTGTAATTTAATGCTGTTTTCTGGAGAGAAGTCAAACCTAGATATTTTTCAAAAGCAGGGCCCTCATCCTGACAATTAAAATTCAACATGACGTCTAGCTATTAAATAGGCCATAAACCTCAATAAGTTGGTAAACAAAATGGGCTTGTCTAACATAGGTTAGCCCCACATGTCTTCCATTTTTAAGTGAGGGGAGAGAGAGAGAGAGGGAGGGAGGGGGAGGGAGGGAGGGAGAGGGAGCGGGGGAAGAGAGAAAGAGACAACCAGTTTAGCAGGAACAAAGAATGTTTCAAAGATTTATTTATGCTTATAAGCTGAAGATGATTAAATGAAAAACACCTATTCATTCAACTTTCTGTTCCTCAGAAGAAACTGGGAAATACACAGATAAGACATTGTAAAAGTTTTCTACAAATTTCTTCAAAAAATGATGATAAACTAAATGTGGCCCTGATGCCAAAGACAGATAAATCATATCATGGCATCTTCCCTAACCAAGCATGTTCCAAATACATTGGGTTATAATTCCCAACTTCTATGCAAGTCTTTGCTGTGCTGGTATGGCAGAATTATACCCCAGTGTGCCCAAGTTAAGGGTCTGTACAAAGGCATAAGGTGGCGTATCAAAGCAGGCAGTTGATTGTGAACACACATACAGAAGGCATAGGACTTACATCATGTTGCTGTGGTCCCCATCTTACTTGTATTACTTGTACTCTGTGGACACTATTGATTGTGTATTCAAACTAAGAGCCAAGAGCAAGATCCAACAACAGCTCTCTCCAATGTATGGAGATGGTGTCCACAGCAACATGATAGTAATCCATCAAGTTGTATTTTGATGACAAATAGGAAGAGAAATGTGTTATGTATGTTGCCTTGAGTTCCCGATGGAAAAGCAGGATATAAATCTAACAAATAATTTTTTTAAAAAATGTATCTGTTGGGAATGCAACTCCCAGAAGTAACAATAGCGTTGGGAGATGCTGTCTCAATGCATCTGTTTCAGAGTATAGGAAAGGTAAATCGCTGTTGTTTGCTAATCCTTTAGCTCTTTTAACTTTGGCTAGGACTATAGTTGTCAGATCTTTTTCATAAAAAGGAATTCTGAACATGAGGTTCAAAATTATGTCATCTAGCTTTGTCCAGATACGTTGAATTTCAACTATGAAAATTCTTAACTTAAATGATACATCAGGAAGGCACTAGATTGGGGAAAGCCAACATAAGTTATAGAGCCATACTATCCAGGGATAAGAACTTCAATTGACTGTAAGAATATAAATATCAGCTAGGCGGTAAAACCAGACAATTATCCTTTGTTCCAAACCACTCTTCCTTAGTTTGCACATCTCTTTTTTCTGTTAGCTGGTTTTGCACAATCTCTGAAAGTGAGAATAGCTTTAGGATATAGATGAGGTTCCTGATGCCAAATGTATTACTGGATTTGCTAGTGTTTTATGATCTTCTCATAGCTCTAAAAATTATTAGGAAACAAATGACCAATGATTTTAAGCAACAATAACAGCAACAAAAAGATCCATTTTCTTTGCCAAAATGACCATATAATAGATATTTTATGTGCTGAACAAACATATGAGTCATAGTCCATATGGCAATTTTGGAAACAACTTATACATTGCTCTTAAACCCTCTGGGATGAACTTCCCAAGTTTTTCACATATAATCGATGGTGATTAGAAGAGGATATGAATCATTATACCACATAAGAGTGCTTAATCCCGTGTGTGTGTGAGAGAGAGGGGGGACTTCACACTTCTCTCCCCTTAATGTGCAAGAATCTCCAAATTTATGAGCAGAGTTTAGAATGGAAAAATGATTACAACGGCTTTACTTTTAAAAGAAATATCAAAATGAACATTAGGGCTTATTGATATCATTTGATGGATATGACAAAGGCTGTAGACCACTTAAAAATACTTTCCTTCCAAAGCAAAGGACAAGACTTTTCCTACCACATAATCATGGTGGGGATACTCAGCATCTTCCAGCACATGGTATAGTATACCATCTTTCAACATCTTACTAACATTTCTGTTCCTCCAGGTTATGTCCTATTGCTGACATCCATCTGACAAAGAGCCAAGGAAAGTCTATATGATCCAGTAGTAAGAACAATGGACCTAGATTTTGGTCCAATTTCCCAGGCTCAGCATTGCATTTCAGCCCTCTCAGGGGTGCTTCTCATGTTACTTTTGAAAGATACAGATGTGTGCACTTTTTTCTCAAAAAAGTGAGCAACCCTAATGTGGAAATCATAAACTACCTCCTTTATTTTCCTCCCAGCAAGTTCCTTGCAAATGTTTTGAAGTTTTTCCAGATGTGCTGTATCTAGGGGATGCTTACATATCTATATAGGGCATACCCCAACTGCAACATCCATTGAATTAGATCAGGAGTAAAAGAATATGAAAGAAAGTTGTAATAATAAAGGTACAGTTACCTTCCCCAAAAAACCTCCACTAATTTTACTCTCCCCTATTTCTGAACTAAAGGGACACAGTGGCTCAGTGGATAAGATGCTGAATTGTTGATCAGAAGGTCGGCAGTCCAGTGGTTCGAATTCCTAGTGCTGCCTAATAGGGTGAGCTCACATTGCTTCTTCCAGCTTCTGCCAACCTATCAGTTCAAAAGAACGAAAAATCCAAGTAGAAAAATAGGAACCACTTTGGTAGGAAGGTAACAGCACCTTCAGCATTGAGTCATGCCAGCCACATGACCACGGAGACGTCTTCAGAGAGCATTAGCTCTTCGGTTTAGAAACAGAGATGAGCATCGCCCCCTAGAGCCTGAAAACGACTAGCACGCATGTGCAGGGGAACCTTTACCTTTACCTATTTCTGAACTGGTATATACCTTGATGGAAATGGTGCTTAAGGAGGCCAAAATTCTATGGCAGAGCAAACCATTTGAGATACAGTTCCAGGTTCAGTTCTTATCATCCTTTTAATTTTGTGTTAATTTTTTACTTAGTATTTTTAATACTGTAAAAAAAGCCACCTTACTCAACCAAAATTTTTTAGACCTATATCATTACTCAATATAGATTATAAAATTTTTACTAAAATACCCAGCGAATAGGTTAATGTTGGTTATTCAGCAATTGATTCATAATGATCAAACAGGTTTTATTCAAGGGAGACAAATGAGAAGTAATGTAAGACTAATTGTTAATACACTGGAATATTTGGGAAAGAATAACCAAATCCCTGCTGCGCTTATAGTTTTAGATGCTGAGAAAGCCTTTGATCGAGTGAATTGGCAATTCCTGCTGAAAATATTGCAAAAAATGCAAATAGGAGAGCACTTTTTACAATCAATTAAAGCAATATATCAGGAACAAACAGCTCAAATCATAGTTAATGGAAGTTTAACAGATTCATTTAAAATTGAGAAAGGTACAAGGCAGGGTTGTCCCTTGTCCCCATTATTGTTTATCATAACTTTGGAACTATTCTTGAATAAAATACGGGGTTCAGAGGATTTACAGGGAATCAAGATTAGGCAGCAAGAATATAGAGTACGTGCTTTTGCGGATGACTTGGTTATAACATTAACCCAACCACAGGAATCTAGTAAGGTTTTAATGAATATGATTAATCAATATGGCCAAGTGTCGGGATTTAAAATAAATTTAGGGAAAACAAAGATGCTAGTTACAAATATGAACACTAAACAAAGGGAAGAACTAGAAGGAATGACAGGATGTGAAATAGTTAAAAAGGTCAAATATTTAGGAGTTTATATCTCAACCTCAAATGGGAAGCTATATAAGTATAATTATGAACCACTATGGCATAGCATATAGACAGAGATGAAAAATTGGGAGAAATTACAATTATCTTTGCTGGGAAGAATAGCAGCTGTGAAAATGAATATTCTACCTAAATTTTTATTTCTTTTTCAAATGAAAAGAAAAGATGTGAATTTACTAGAGTGGCAGAAGGGCATTAATAAATTTGTATGGGCAGGAAAGAAGCCGAGAATAAAACTTAAAATAATGCAAGATGTTCGTGAGAGAGGAGGCTTGAAATTACCTAATTTAAAACTATATTATGAAGCAGTGGTTTTATCGATAATTAGTGATTGGATTAATTTAACCGATGACAGAATACTTAATATCGAAGGGCATGATTTGGTATATGGATAGCATGCTTATTTGCTGTATAACAAAAAGGTAGATAAAAACTTTAAAAGTCATATTTTAAGGAATGCTGTACTGTGGGTCTGGAAAAAATATCAATACAAATTATGTGATAAGATACCCATGTGGGCAATTCCTAGACATGCAATAGAAAATATAAATATAGTACAAAAACAGGATGTAATTACATACAGAAAGCTTCTTACCTTAGAAAAAGGTGTATTACAGTTAAAACCTTTGAATGTACTAAAAGAAGAAAAGGTAATTCAATCATGGTTTCAGTACAGGCAGTTACAGGCCAGATGGAAAATAGATCAAAAAAATTGGCTTTATGTAAGTCGAGGATAATTTACTCAAACAAATTAGAGATCAAACTCCAATGCATATAGAGATTATATAATGTATTAATAGAAATAGACTCGGAAATAGAACTAGTTAAAGACTGTATGATAAAGTGGGCTCAAAATTTTGAAGAACCAATAATGTTGGACACATGGGAAAAGATTTGGGTAAGAAATGTAAAATTTACACAAGCCCAAAATTTGAGAGAAAACTTAGGTTTAGGTTTAGGTTTAGGTTTAGGTTTAGGTTTATTGGTTTTGTATGCCGCCCACTCCCGAAGGACTCCGGGCAGCTCACAATAAACAAGGGAGGGAATCAATAAGACAATACAAACAATTTTAAAATCCACAACAGTCACAATTAAGATGGGGCTGGGTGCTTTAACAGCCCCCAGCCTGCCGGAACAGCCAGGACTTAGTAGTTTTACTAAGGGGGAGGGTGGGGGGTTGGGGGGGATGGTGGGGGGTTGGGGGGGAGGGTGGGGGTAGGAAAGTAAACATTTGTAAAAGTTTGTTTTTTAAAATTTTCATTTAAAAAAATCTCATTCAGAAGGCAAGAGCTGGAATTGAAATTGCGAAGAATCAAATTATTCACAGTAGGGAACTCGGGCGTCCAAGACTGTTTGGGAGCAATTGTCACATTTTACGTTTTAAAAGCACAGCATGGGCTTTCAAAAAAAAAACAAAAACAACCAGCTGCTATAAGGAAACTTATCCCCACATATTAAATGATCACCACACTGTGTATGGATCCAGCCATAAAAGACCAGTTGCCCAGGAAACCCTACTGTCTGGCACACCACTTCTACAACCTCCAACTAACTTGACCTTTTTTCTTTAGGTGGTGAGGGGACAAGAGAAGCACATTTATTTATTTATTTATTTTTTATTTTATTTAGCATTTATAGGCCGCCCTTTTCCCTGAGGGGACTCAGGGTGGCTTACAATAGTAAGGGAAGGGGAGTGAAAGACAAAATACAGAAAAAAAAATGTGAGATAACTAAAAGGTACTAAAACACAACATTCACAACATTCACAACAATTAAAAACATAGAATGCCAATGTCATTTAATTCACAGGCATTTTTGTAAATAACAATTGTATTTTGGGCTAATCCTTTGCTTTGCTGGAAAAGATGATATTTAAGATCATTTTTTTAATAAAAAGAGGGGAAACTGGGAGGTGTATACAAATACCTTGACTCCTCCAGATTCCACTTTGGGAATCTCAGGGCAAGATGAACAACAGATTAGATTATCTATTTCTCACATATCCATCATCCTTGAATGTTAGCCATGAAATAAGGCTGTACTGTTGCCAGGCACAAGAGTCCGGATCCACACATGTAAAGTTCAAACTATCTAATTTATTGTGTTCTGCTTATAATACAGGAATCTTTCCAGTCTATTTGCCTCCTTTTGAGAACAAATAGACAAGATTCCATGGAGCTTAAGGGGGTGGGTCAGTCATGGAACTCTTGTGGCTGCCTGGTGATTCAATGCTAATTCCCTGCTTCCTCCCTCCATGCCTGGGTATTTTCCAATAACTGTTGATCTAAGTGAATGGGATGGTATATAGAAAATGAGGAAATATTTCTTCCAGATTGTCCCAATGCTTTAGAGATCATGATACCGCAATTCCTAAGAAGCACACTGAAAACCCTGAAAATTACAATTCTCAACTTATTTGTAGAATACCAATTGGGAAAAGCCTTATTTTGGGATTCATATCTGATACAAAAGAAAAAAATATGGCAGTAGCTTCTTTAAAAATCAGCAAAACTAATTAATGAAGCATTAATGATGCTAAAATAACCTTAAAGAATTAGCCCATAAAGTTTTTTTTATTAGCAAAATATGTCACAAAACAAAATGAGAGTAAAATATTAATTTACATTATTGGGGAAAGAAAGCCCATTCTAATTTGAATTTTGTGTACATTTAATGTGCCAATATTGGTTTCCTAAGGCATATTATTTAGGTACCACATACCATACAGAACAATTCAATTAAAATTATATACAAGTTCCCCCCCCAACCCCAAAGATAGAGTTTGAAAACTACTTTTGTATATTTTGGTGTATATACTAGAGATTTACATCCTTTGTCCCAGGAAATATGGTTTCATGTACAATCATATTCATTCTGCGAGTTTAAAGGCATTAGAGTAAGTGGAATGACAGATTACATGACATTTGCTGCTGGTCATTTTCTGCTTCACTTTCCTTTCATTTTTTCTAGCATCATGACTATCTCACCAGCAAAGGAAAACACAATTGCAAACAAACAATTTCCCACTTGGTGACTGCTTTGCTTAGTGATGGAATTCCAGCTGTCTCCACTAAACAAGGACTATCTGTAATCAGATATTATATTTTTCAAACACTATTTTGTGATACAAAATCCATGAAAATGCTAGCACAAACACTATTCTACAGCTAAATTCAGTATATAGCTACAATCTGAAGGAAGTCACCAACCTTGGAAGGGAAAATTCCAGGAAATGCTAGCTGTCTCATATGTATCATTATCTATTATGGTCCTTAGTTGCTCAATATTAATGGCAAACCTGATAACCCAAAAGATTACCTGTCCCTAGAATAAAACTACACATAAAATAGAAATGTATATCCCACTTTCCAAAATCCTACCAATCTCTTGATGTATTCCTTTATTAATAAAAACTTTTAAACATTATGGTCTATTTCCATTTAAATAAGTGTAGGGATTTCTCTGGAAATTGCATTTAAAGGTTTTGTCAGAGTTCCAAGTTTGTTGTTGCAGCAAGTGATAGTTATAGTACATGGTTTAAAAAGTCCTCTATTACTATTTCAAATGTATCAGGGAAGAAAAATTACTTTGG
Organism: Thamnophis sirtalis; assembly: GCF_051295495.1. Lineage (NCBI taxonomy): Eukaryota > Metazoa > Chordata > Lepidosauria > Squamata > Natricidae > Thamnophis > Thamnophis sirtalis. Next base: position 29,770,957 of record NW_028261387.1, read on the forward strand.
ATTGTGCATCTCATTATTTATTACAATGGAGAGCCTATGTAAAACCAGTGGATTAACTTTATCAGAATATTGATCCCTGTAGCAGGGAAGAACAAACCTTGTGGTCACAGCTAACATATCTGGGCCGCAAATGTTTACAGTTGTGTTTCTCAACCTTGACAAGTTTAAGAAATTTGGACTTTCACTGCCAGAATGTTCCAGCCAGCATGGCTAGTTGGAGCACTCTGGGAGCTGAAATCCACTTACCTTAAATTTGCTGGAGTTTAGAAGCACCAGTCTAGACAGCCACTAAATGGCAGCTAATAATTGGGCTGTGCTGCATCTTCTTGCTACAGTGTAGTGATAGGCTGCCATGTCTAGGTTGAAAGTTTTGGCTAACAAAATAATACCCCACAAAAAGGGGCAAAAATGCTGAACCAGGGGTGGATTTCTGCCGGCATTAGTGCCGGTTCAGTACATGTGCGATTTGCGGGTGTACCCTCGCTTCACTTACACGTGCATGCACAGTTGCCTATAAATAGATCTGCGCATGTGCAGAACATTAAAAATGTCAAAAAAGATGTCGCGGGGAGTGGGGAACCAGTTTGGGGGCGTGGCGAGCATGCCATCCCTACCGGTTCAGCAACCCAATCACCATTTCCACTACTGGTTCCATCGAACTGGTGCGAACTGGTAGTAACCCACCTCTGTGCTGAACCAATTTCATATGGTGGGGGGGGGGGGAGAGGAAGGAACATTAAAGGTTTTATAACTACAGATTTATGCTGTGCTTATGGAACAATTGTTTCCAAAAGGTCCTTCCAAAGAGTTTGCTAAAGCAAAAATTTCACGATTCAATGCATTCTTCTTTAAGGCACATTATTAAGCATCTGTTTGTTAACTCAGCCCCTTTTTGTTGATGTAACTGGAAATCAGCTTAGGCAGGAAAGTGGAGCAAAGCAGGCCCTTTCCTTGCAGGGCCTGTCAGGCACCCCATGCTCCAAAGGAAGAATCATCAGCTGCGCTAGAGAGCTGCAAACAGAACAGCCAAACAGGCTTCAGGCTTGGGAGAGACCTCTCATGCCAAGAACAGCAATAAATAACCTGTTCCAAGCTGATCTCCAAGTAGCAAGATGATTTCCAAGCTCGGCAGGGGCCTTTTCCTCCTTTGTCTGAAATAGTCAAATGGCCCTGGGATACCTTAGGAAAGGAGGAAAAAAATCACATTACACTGAGCCCAGCTGCATGAAAGGGATATTTAAAGCTGGCTGGCTAATGACCTCAATGTGAGGGGGGGAACCTTTTTTAATCAAAACAACTCTGCAGTAGATGTCAGTTTTTTTTCCTCTACAATGTAAAATCTTCGGTCATGTTGATTATCCTTGATCAGAGCTGAATCACTTCGCAATCCTTGGGGTTATTACGATTCAGAAGTATGTGTGTTTACCTTTATTGTGATATTTGTGAAACCCTACAGGACCTATTGGAACTTTTCTTCTTGAAAAAGAAGGACTGGGGTGATGTGATAGCAGTGTTCCAATATCTAGAGGGTTGCCACAAATAAGTGGGAGTCATCCATTCTCCAAAGCACCTGAGGGCAGGACAAGAAGCACTGGATTCAAAACTAATCAAGGAGAGAACCAATCTAGAACTAAGGAGAAATTTCCTAACAGAACATTTCCTCAACTGAACGACTTGCATTCAAAAGTAATGGATGCTCCAACACTGGAAGTTTTCATACCCTGTTCAGCACTTCTTTATTCTCCTAGCATCAGGAAGGAGATATAGAAGCATAGGCAGCCTCACAAGCAGGCTGAAGAATAGTTTTTATCCATGGGCTGCAGGCCTGGGTTGCTGCCGGTTCCAATGACCCCTGCTGCCAAACTACCAGTTCAGCCAAACCAGTCCAAACCGGTAGGAACCCACGTCTGCTTTCAACCATTTATTAGTCATTCTCATATAAGATGGCCAAACTAGCTGAAAATAATGGGACTCACAAGCCAGACAGCTATAGGGTTGAAAGATAATCTTCTACTGTATCATAAGATCTCTTTCAAGATAGTTAGAGGGCTGAGCTTTATTGGTTGAAATAAAATGCCTCACTTTTTCAATTATTTACAGGGTGGGGAATGTACAAAAGCTAGTGGACTTATCCATAACATTCACATCACCATCTTGCATACAAGGTAAAACTAAAAGAAAATTGAAACAAATGAGTTATTGGTTGAAGTGAAATCAAGCCAAGATTAAATCCATTCCAGTTGATCAGAGTCTCAGTGAACAGTTCAGCCAGCAGTTAGCCTTTAATACTTGGGAAGAAGTTTCCAGACAAGTATACCTGTTTTCAAAATCTATACTTCTAGCTGAATTTTGAAATGAAATATGGGACTTACACTGACATTGCCTAAAAAAATAACACTTCTGTGATGCCTCAAATCTAAGCAAGACTTTTAAAGAAGCATTAGGAAAGGAAAATGAGATCTCAGGTTCATTCATTTAGTCATGATAGCTTTTTAACATAATAATTTGTGTTATGTAACAGATGCATCAAGGATGCCAAACTGTTTTTTATCTCATGGAAAAGGATGAACTACCAAACAAGTTTGAAAAAAGTAATAGAATGTTATCTAGTTTATACTATGTCAAGATTATTTATGGTGACAGGTAGTCCTCATTTAGTAACCATAATTGGAGCTGGCAACTGGATTGTTAAGCAAAGCAGTAGCTAATTGAAACCACAACTATGCTTTTTATCTTACTTCATCTTTGCTTTGCTTTGCTTTGCAGATCTGTGAAAGTCGTCAATGCACGGATTGATCACAAAGTTACTTTATCATGCTGTTTTAACTGTGAATGGTTTAATTAATTTTATAACTGTGGGGCTTTGTTTAAAAAATTAAACATGCTTAGTATTCTGTGGCTAATGTTTTATCAATTTAGATTTAAATGTAGCCTTGTATTTTGGTTTGTCTTTTTTATTTTTTTATTTATTCAGAAATATTTAATATGTTTTTATCTGGACTCTATTACCTCCTATAATACTGTACTCAATTTTGGTGACCATTATAATAAAAGTCAGTTTCATTCCTATAATATATATGTTGCAGTTTTAAAGTATGCTATCAGCTTCATAAAAATATAGGAACTTACTCTGTTCTTGCAGCATTTCCAAGCATATTTTCATCTGTACTATGCTGTACTATGCTACAGTCACTGAGGTAGACAATCTGCCATTCAGATGTTTGAGGCTACAACTCCCATAACCCCATCTACCATAGCCAGCAATGAGGCACCTTAGGAATCCCATCCATAGCCAAACTCATTCACAAATAGTTAATGACTTACCACATGGTTAACTAACAATGTTTGTTCACATATGTAAAAAAAAATTCTTCCTTTCTAATAATGAGGATATAAAGAAGGGCAGAAAATATTTTTATTCTCCAAGGATAAGCTGGTGCATGTCAAGTCTTTAAAAAGCCAGTAGTTGGCACAATAGCGATCATATTCAAATAACACCTGCAGGACCATAATAGTTCTCTTCCGCAATTGAAAGGACATGTTCTTACATTCATATTCCTGCAGATGTTCTTATAATAGCTGCTTTAAAACTGATTGTGTGGTAACTGCAACAACAGAGGAAGCTGATCTCCCATAACATTCAGCTGATATTTTCAAACAGCCCGCTCTTCATTTGATGTAGAAGGCAGTGATTCTGCCTTAAATTGTCTTTTGAATTTATCTAGAATGTGAAGTCTTCAAATTGGTTGTGAATAGGAGAAGAGCATTGTTCCCCTCCCTTAGTCACTTGGGGGTATGAAGTGCTGATAGATTTATATTTGTCTAAAAGGGAATATATTGTCCATGCAACCTGGATGCTGTTTTATCAAATATTCACATTCACGTCATTATGTCACTGTCCTTCTGAGACCATAGAGAATTGACAGAGGTTTGGAAGGGAAAGGGGGAGGTTGCACATGTGCCATTTCTCTACTCAATACTAAGTAATATTAATACTATTCAACACTCTTTAGTACTCAATACTAAGTAGCTTAATAGCACAGTACTAATGCTAAGTAGCATTTGAAGATGGCAAACATGGCAAGACAATAAAGATCATCCACTTTCCTTGATTCTTCAGGATGACTGGGACAACCGTCACCTGGACGACTGAGAATCTCCATAGACATCTTCAATATGATATTTTCATATGGACCTATCAGCCCTACCACTAACCTAGATCAGGAATCAACTCCACAGAAAAGCTAAAACTATTTTATTTAGATTGGTTGTAATAACATAATCTTGAAAATCTTATTGTGCTATACTTCCTCCTTTTCTTATAAACATATCAGTTAGGACCTGTCAGTCATATGCCATTTCTTCTTACATTTCCAGGGCCATCTCATCCCTGTGATCAAGGTAAGCTTCCCTTTTGGCCTTTGCTTCTATTCTGTTTGAGAATGTTTTCCATTTCAGTGAAACCATCTTCCGACAGTAATTTTCCTTTCTGGTAAAGTTTATTTGGTTGATTATGTGCCACCAAGTTGATGACAACTCTTAGCAAATAGGAGAAATAGATTTGCTCCATGATTCTCATGGTCCAGAAATAAGGTATACAAAGCCATTTATACGCACAGATTGTCAATTTTTCATTTTTAGGATATGGTGACCTTATCCTCAAGGCTAGTTGAATAGTATATTTTTATAATAGACTTTATTTTTATAATGACTGTTCTTGTCTATTTGTTTGTACTGATTGTTGTACAATACTTAGAGTTGCAGCCATAAAGCAATAGACTTATATGCCTTACCAACTTTGAGCAGTTTACAGTGTCCACTATTACCCGCAACAATCTGAGTTTTCGTTTTCCATCCTCTGAAGGATGGAAGGCTGAGTCAACCTTGAGCCATTCAGGATTGAACTCCAGACTATGGGCAGAGTTAGCTTGCAATACTGCATTCTAACCACTGTGCCACCAGGACTCTTTTAAATGGGAGAAATAAATAAATAGAATGTTTTTTGGAGGTATTTCTATTTTGTTTACAATATCACGAAAAATATTTGAAGTGTCTTTTCCAAGGCAAACAACATTAAAAGCTTGTCCACATGTCTACTGCAGCTCAGGTCACACTTTAGATATATAGTATACTATAAAGAATTAGATACAAAATTCAAAAGAGAGATGAAGAAAATGTATAATAGAATGCACAATTTGTACAAGGACAAAGTGATGACAAGCCTAATAGGAATTTTAAAGGCATATGTGTTCTAATCTATTCTAATGGTGGTACTTCATCAATTGTGTCTATTATCCCTAATATAAAAAACATTTTCAGCTTGATTGCTGTTAATCTGATAGACACGTTCATGTCATTTTATTGGCAACAACACAGAAGTGATTGCTATTGCCTTCTTCTGCGAAATTGTTTTTTAATCTAAGCAACTCTGTGGACTTCAATTCCCAGAATTCCCCAGAACAATATTGAGAAATATTGTTCTAGAACAGGGCTGTCAAACCCGCAGCCCACGGGCCAGATGTGTCATGCGCTGGCCACACCCACACACAGTTTAGGAAAGATGCAATATGTATGTGACAACGCCATGATGATGTGAGTTTTACACCCCTGTTTTGGATTACCAAAGCCATGGAGTTTCCTAATAATATCACATCTTAATACTAATCAGAATAACTCTGGTTAGCTATAAGCCTAAAAACAATGTTTCAAAGTTATGCACAAATGCAAAAGTTTGTTGTTTTGTATCATTATGCCTTTTTGGCATTTAAAAATCAACTATTTTGGCAACTCAATGTAAGGAAAAATATTATATTTAATGAAAAATATTGGTGGAGTTGGGCATAAAACATGTGTTCCCAAAGTTCTGTGTCAGCTAATGATTTTTACTGATCATTAGTTGTTAAGAATGTGAACAGCAAGTGTAAACATGAATTCTTGAAAATCAGTCCCACTGAGATCACTGGGGCTCATTTTAAAATCTGACTTTAAATCTTTCACAAGCCCTTTGGGTGGATTTGAACACACTATGAACATCAAGTATGTCATGCATTCTTCACACAATTAGCTATGTTTCCAGAAGTAAATAGAGAAACACACCAAGGGAATTATATGGTTCTAGCAGTATGTTTTCTGTCAATTTCCATTGTGTGTTATTGGATACACATTTTAACAGAGGGGACAAAAACACTTGGATACTGTCCCAGGTTGAATGCTAAAGTTTAAATGTTTGTGCTGCTTTGTGTGTGGCTTTATAGTCCCAAATCTTAAAGGATGGCTTTGGTTAGTATTATGGTGCAACCAAAAAGAAAGGGAAGACAAATGATTCTTGATTGCGACTTTTCCCTTTTAGCAGGCATTCACATTTTAATAAAGTAATTAATTTATAATTCATAGATTATTGGGGTATATATGATTTTTTTTTAAATCTACCTAATAAAAATACAGCAATATCACAATAGTAGAGTTCAAAATGCATGGATGGCAAGTTATTGTTACTCAGATTCAAAGATGATTGAGTAAACAGGTAGATCTTTTATTGATCCTGAAATGTCAGGGTCAGTTTTGCCATTGTCAACTGGTTTACAAAAACCATAGCCAGGATGTTATGACTAAGAAGGTCCTTTTCCACTTTTCATACCCAATGGTGAAGCAAAGAAAAGCAACAATTAGATACAAAACTCAAAAGAGAGATGAAGAAAATGTATAATAGAATGCACAATTTGTACAAGGACAAGCATACTTGGACAATCTTAATATTGACCAATATTATTCTGTACATAGCTCTATAAGATGTTGCCATCCTATGTAGAACAAGAGTAGATTATATAATATCTGTGAACTCTAATATGTCCTTGGATACCTCTATTAGATTGTCTACCTCATTTAAAAAATAATAATTATTTTTTTTAATTACCTAGTTTAGGGTTAACAAAATTTGAAATGATTATAAAAGAATGTGAGGTGAATGAAGAATATATAGGTAAAGGAAGAATTGGGAAAATGTATAGAATATTAACTGAATTAGAAGAGCAGGTAAAAGTTTTAAAATTAATTTGGGAATCAGATTTAGGAGAAATAAATGATAATGATTGGAAAAAAACATTTGGAATAGAAAAGTGTATATGTCAGAGTTAAGGAAAATGTATATAAAGTGATATGGAGGTGGTACCTAACACCACATAAATTAAATCAAATAGATGGTAAATATACAAATATTTGTTGGAGGTGCAAGAAAGAGGTTGGAACATACAAACGTATATGGTCGGATTGTGATAGTGCACAAAAAATATGGGACATTGTGTTTAGAAAAATTAGAGCACTTTTGAATGTAAATTTAGACATGTCACCGAGAATTGCATTACTTTTGCTGGTAGAAAAATGGGATATAAATGAAATAAAAAAGGAATTGATTGTAAATTTGTCAGTGGCAGCTAGATTAGTGATGGCTAAATATTGGGGATGAAATTGGGATATTCAAAGAAATGAGTGGTATAATGAAATTTACAATATGACAACAAAAGATAAATTAACAATGGAAATTAAATCTTAAAAAGGGATGATCAAAGCAAATAATTATAATGAAATATGGGCGGATTTTATAAAATCAGTGTTGGTAGAAGGCAAAGGGAATAAACCTACTAAAGAATATATGTTGTTTTGGGTGAGATAAATGGAATATATTGTATATCTTTTAGTTGTTAAAGATGACAAAATATAAGGGGGGGGGAATGGTTCTCCAGGCGGGTGCACTGTAATATGTGGGTTTTTTCTCTTTTCTCTTTCTTTTTTTGTATTTAGATGTTTATGTACTATGTTTGTATTATTTGCATTTAAAAAAATAAAAATATTATTTAAAAATTACCTAATTTAGGAAAAGTCAAAATCATCAAGCAAAGTATTAACTTCAATAGTCATAATAATTTTCAGATTAAAAATTAAGTCCCACAAAAGTCTCACTGGGAGGTAAAGAGTTTCCTGGTAGATCCACCTCACCTTCTGGTAACTAAGGATTTTGTAACAAGTCATGTACTCTATAGCAATCATTTTGTACTTAGGCGAATCTCTCTTGGCAGCCCTCTTTTGAGTATACCCACCCCATGCCCACCAAATTAGTCCTCAGTGGGAAAAAATATCATCTAGTACTTGGAGTAAAGCTGTAAGTATCATGATAACAAGATGGGCAGCACATAAATTGAGTAAATTAAATAAATGACTGATGCCTTGAATTTAGAACCAAACTATCTGGGTAATATCTTAGTTGACTATCAGTTTTCCCTTGAAACTGATGTTCCAAGCTTTACCACCCGCAAGCTATATTCTTCATACGTCATGAGTTCCATGTCATTCTCAATGACAGCTTAATATACTACATAGGACAATACCAATATAGCAACTACCGTGACCAAGTTATCTCTGTCTAGGAATAGTTGTAAACACTAGGTAAAATAAACTAGCCAAAAAAATTCTGGGTCATAGACTGGACTGGACTGGACTGGACTAGAATAGAATAGAATAGAATAGAATAGAATAGACTGGACTGGACTGGAGTGGAACGGAATGGAACAGAATAGAATAGTTTATTGCAATGTATGACCAATTAGAACTAGAAAATAAGAAAAAGAATACAATAAAATGTAATAGAACATCCATATGTACATAGGTAAGTGAATACATCAGTAAATTTAACATAACAAAAAATGAGAGACATCAAACCTTAATATGGTGTTGAATATAACAAAGAAAACAGCTGAGCACAGACATGCTTCAGTCAAAAATATTCTTGATTAAGATCAGAGACCCTTCCCACACACCCTCCAACTGTTGTCTGACTCTCAAAATATTATTTGCTGTAACAGCACTGTTAAAGCAGCAGCAAACCAAAGTTGGATTAGGAACATATTCCAGTTAAATGATACAAATGACCACTTCAAATATTTGTGTAAAAAAAAATCTGAATAACAATGCAATGTGTCATTTGGCATTCAGTTGCTCAAATGAACTAGAACTTCAATAAATACCTTGTGATTATGCCAAGTTACCCTCTGTTCCCCACCTAGTGACCTGCATAGTGTCATGAAACCTGATGTACTTAACACTGCTGCTGCTCATCCAAATTTTAGACTATTGGGACAATCATTCACATCCAAGCACGTTTGGACAAGCATCTTTTTGACATCGCTCCAAGTTGATGGTCTAAATTAAATCTTTCACTCAATAACAGATGACTCCCTCCTATTGCTATGTCCAAACCTCTTTCTCTGCATGGGTGTTTCTTAAAAACATGAAGTGTGACTCTTCTATGTAATAGGAGAACTTAATGGAATAGTCATTTCCCCAGTTAATACTGACAGCTATTCTTAGGCATTTCAGAGTAGAATAACTATGCTTTACTCAAAATCAAATGCTTTTGATTATGATTATAATGGAAATTATAGCCAAAGCAAGATTTGAAGCTTAATACAGAGAAAATAGGAAACGTATGTATAATTATCAGCATTTATCTGGAAAAAAAAATTTTTCTAGAGGACTTCTTGATTTATATTATTTTAAAAATAAGATGTTCAACCACTGTAATTCTTAAAAATTATTCCTGCAACCTGTGTGTGGTGCTTCAAAGACATGATGGGAAATATATTGCCCTCCAGATATTACTGTGCTGTAATTTCCAACTTCGCTCTGCTGAATGGGGTTGCTGGAAGTTTTACTTTAGCAACATCTACTGGGCTACACTTTCCTCAATACTTTAAAATAATTTTATCGGTTTGTTTGGCAACTGCAGGCTCAGATGTTAGAAAATAGAAAGTACAAAGAGAAGACAAAGTCCTACTGTATCTAATCCTAGTGCTGAAATGAAGCTGTGAAATATACAGCTAAACTCATCAGGAGACCCAATGGGATCAGGGACCCTGTGTGCAATCATGGTTAAGTAAAAGCACAGAGGGTTGTCATTAAGTTCAATGCTTTTGGAATCTCTCTTTAGATCTTCATCATGTCCCCTCCACATGTTCCCTTTCCAAGCAAGTTAATAGGAGTTCCATGCCTTTAATATCAGATGCCTTTTCTCTGTTCCTCTCTGCTTGATCCCATATTCAAAAAGTTCTGAGCTAAAGACAAAAGCTTACTCTGTACTATGGAACATTTTGGGGTAACTTAATCAAAATATTGTTTTGTTATAGACTCTCCCCCCCCCCATGTCAATAGAGCAATCACTTCTCTGTGTGTGTAAAAGAAAGAATGCTAAGTTGACCTGCAAACTATAGACCCCTACAGTGAAAAAAAGAAATTTATGATACTTGAAGATAGGTTTTTATAATCTGCAATCCATTTCCTCTAAATAAAATTACTGGTTTTGGCTCTTTTTAATTTTTAAAATCAAATTATACCATCAAAAGTTAATCTTCCTCTTCAGCAATTAATCTCCAGTTTTCCACATACTAGAAAAATATTGTTTTTCATTTAAGAAGAGAAATAGATTAGAGCTACCATATCTTGTAGCTTTCAAAATTCCATCTACTTTAGTAACTGTTCAGCCATAAATTCAATTTGTTTATAATCCATAAACCCTATTACTATTTTAAAAATGCCTGATTTGTTTCTGACTGATATACTGTATATTGACCTAGTTCACATTCTGTAGTTCATGTCACTGCAATATTTGTTCTCTACAATATATTTCAATAACTTTCAAACCAGTTGAGTTTCCAGCTGATGCATACTGACAGAACATACACTTATATTGTTGAATGATACTCCTATATGCTTTATGCCACTTTATAGATTATTAATGGTATAGATTCAGAAAGCAATAGACAGATATCATGCTGGTATTCTTGTATCGCTGCTCTGATTAACAATTCTACTCTCATTGGTTAAACACTTCTGCAAAATTAAATATAGCTGAAGTATATTAAGGACTGAAGTATATTAAGAAAAACTGCAAAATTGGGGTTTATACACTGAAGGCATAGAGTTTTTTCTTCGCCCATATGTATTGACAATTACTTCATTGAGAACATTTCTAAATCCGTGGTAGCATACAAAGCTCTGCAAAGCTTTCACATTTATGTTAATCTAGTATTTGTTGAAGGGACATGGTGGCTCAGTAGCTAAGATGCTGAGCTTATTGATCAGGAAGGTTGGCAGTTCAGCAGTTCAAATTCCTAGCGCCACATAATGGAGGGAGCTCCCGTTACTTGTCCCAGCTTCTGCCAACCTAGCAGTTTGAAAGCATATAACCTTTGGTGGGAAAGTAACAGCATTCTGTGTGCCTTCAGCATTTAGTCATGCCAGCCACATGACCACAGAGATGTCTTTGCTGGCTCTTCTGCTTTGAAACGGATATGAGCACCGCCCCCTAGAGTTGGGAACAATTAGCACATATGTGCAAGGGGAACTTTTACTTTTTACTATTTGTTGGGGACTTGAGGGTTGTGTGTGTAGAGAAGAGCTTAATATTATCATCTTAAAATGAAGGGTTCTTTTATTTTTAATTTGGATTTTGGTCCATTTTGATATGGTCACATTTTATAAATGTAAATATAGAAGACAGGCCCGAGTATTTTAAGTTGACATCTTGTCTGTCAGGGTTGCAGAAAGTATTGCCTTCTCTAATTAGTAGGTGGCGCAGTGGTTAGGGTGCAGTACTGCAGGCCACTTCAGCTGACTGATATCTGCAGTTCAGCGGTTCTAATCTCACCGGCTCAAGGTTGACTCATCCTTCCATCCTTCCGAGGTGGGTGAAATGAGGACCCAGACTGTGGGGGCGATACGCTGACACTGTAAACCGCTTAGAGAGGGCTGAAAGCCCTATGAAGCGGTATATAAGGCTAACTGCTATTGCTAACTGCTATTGCTAATTAGTAGTTTTGCAGATAACTCCCAACATTCCTAGGTGACATAGGAAAGTAAACTTAGAGAAGACAGTTGTGTCATACTTAGGCCTCACAAATATTGTTTATAGTTTAAGATTTATTTTCCAACCAACTCCAGCAATACCTTGCCTGCAAGTGTCTTGAACATCAACTCCTTTAAATTCTGGGGAGATTCTCAGTGGGCCAGTTGCCTCAAAGGTGCTTTTTTCAACAGGCAACTGGATTGTTTTTTCCATGAGGAAGAAGAAGAAAACATTTCACTTCTCGTCCAGGAAGCTTCCTCGGTTCTGGCAGGATGATGAAGATAATGGAAGAATTAGTTCTGACAGGTTGTTGGGAGGGTTGAAAGGATCATTTTATTTGCAGTTATAAAATGATCCTTCCAACCCTTCCCCCGTCTTGTCAGAACTAATCCTTCCATCACCTTCACCATCCTGCCAGAATGAAAATTTTTCTTCTTCTTCTTCTTCTTCTTCTTCTTCTTCTTCTTCTTCTTCTTCTTCTTCTTCTTCTTCTTCTTCTTCTTCTTCTTCTTTTTCTTTTTCTTCCTCCTCCTCCTCCTCCTCCTTCTAGGAAAAAACAATCTGGGACACATCATTTAAGCCTGAGCCACAACAAGAATTGCCCTTATGTAAATGGAGATTGCAGGAGTAGAAGGTTCTATGAGAAAGCTAAGGAAAGGCAGGGAAGGCTTGCAATAGTAGCTATTAGGGGATGAACTGGTGAGTCTGAATTGTTCTTGAAGTGAAGCCAGCCAATCTGAAAGAAATGCCATTACTGGGGAAGTTCCTCAATGCCATATACTGTGCATATACTCTTCTATGGTGTTTTCCCAGATGCACACTCTGGAGGCCATAAGGTTGAAGCAAAGAATTGCCCAATGAAGCTTCTGTTGCTTGCAGGCTCCAGGAGCAAGATTTAGGAAGAGTTGATAGATGCCAATGGTAGCTTCTTGCTCTGAAAAATGTAATATAGATTGCAATATATAGAACTTTTATGTGTTTGAACAGGGGGTCCCCCAACCCCTGGGCTGTGGACCAATACTCCCCCCCCCATCTTGGAAAAATTGTCTTCCATGAAAACAATCCCTGGTGTCAAAAAGGTTCTTGACAGCTGTGTTTGAGTATGAAGGGGAAGTAATGACTGGTTTGAGATTGTAAATTGGGATGGAGCAAGAATTCGTTGCATGCTGCTTCTATTGACAGAGCAAATTAAATCAGCAGTATCTTTACAGGAATTGTGAAATTGTCCAGGAACCAAGGAGAAAGATTAAGATCAAGTTTACTAATAAGCATGGAGAATCAAGCTGGACAGTACTTTTACAGGGATTGTGTAAATAAAGTGTAGACAATCTGGTAATCTCCAAATGCTAGACATATGGAAGGCTCAAAATACAAAGTGGGAGGTTATTTGTTCCTTCAGGAAAGTTTAACAAATCATTCTTCATTCTAAAATTCTGTTAAGCTTACAGACGCTGTGCAGTTTTCATGTTTTGTGTTTCTTTTCATGTTTCATGTTTCCTGCCAAAGAATGATGAAAATCTGTTCCACCAATCTTCAACAGTACTGGCGAAAAGAAGTTCCAGTGCTACAAGCAGCCCAGGAGCCTTAGGTTAGCATCACCAGTTTAATCAGTTAGAAACTGATATCTATCTATCATCTATCTATCTATCTATCTATCTATCTATCTATCTATCTATCTATCTATCTATCTATCTATCTATCTATCATCTATTTATCAATTTGTCAGGGTTCCAAGTAACACCATGAACGAAAGAAGACTCTGAGGCTTGAGTTTCCTCAAAGTTCAATTTTATTAGAGATGCCATATTGGCACATCTGGGAAAACCCAAATCTGACAGCTTCCAGGTTTTTCCCACCCAAGTGAAAGTTCAAGTCCCTGCCCAGCATCCACATGTCCATCACATGGTCCAATCAGGCACCATCCAAAACTGGAGTTGCCTCCTAGTCATCTTATCACAACTGCTGGGCAAAATGTCCTTGACTCTCTAAGAAAAGAATGTTATTTTGACTATATATCTCCCATACTTCATATAATCCCCCCTCTCGTTATCCCACAGTAGAAAATGTGGCCCAATGTAAAAGATGGCTTCCAAGTCTGACACAATTATCTAATAAATTTAAACAATGCCCATCTCACTATTTAAGTGACTCTAGGCAGTTTAGATAAACATTAGAAGAATTGACTTCATATCCACTGAGATGGTTGCTGTCAAATCTACTGATGAGCTTGTAATGATTCAGAGGAGATCAGTGAAAAGAAAATGTTTTTACATTCAGTTCTGTAAAACTTCGATATCAAACTTCAAACCTTGGATTTTTACAGTTTGTGTTGAGTGGTTGCTAATCTGAGCAACAATGTTCTGTCTCAAGTCTTCAGGTAATTAGAAGATTTTCTGAAACACTTCTAAAAACTGAATAAAGGGAAGAACACTTAGATTCTGATTTTTACAACAGATCTGGCTAAAAACACACTCGCATGTTTACTGAATTTTAAATAATTTCAGTTTTCCTATTTGGCTGGCAATTAGAATACCTGACTCGCTTGTTCTAAGATATATCATGTTTACATTGCCATATGGACTAAAACTGGTTTGCAATTGCAATTGTGGCTTGTGGCATATTGACCCAGATGATATTTAGTTTTCTTTATTCTCACCACCACCACCACAAATACATATATGCTGCACATAAAATCCATTCTCACCCTAGAAAAAAATAGATAGAGACCTCCTCAGATTTAGGCAGGAAGAGCTTCAGTTCAGAGGTGGGGAACTAATATTTTTACTACCAGTTCGGGCACGCTCACGTGTGAAATTTCTGTCCATGCGCAGAAGCATACGGGTGGGTGGGCGGAGCCTCTTGCAGCCGCTACTACCAGTTTGCCTGATCCAGGCCAAACCGGTAGCAACCCACCTCTGCTCCAATTAATAGAACTGTTCATCAAGCTAAGGAGATGTATTTACTTTACAGACTTTCTCACCTTTTTTTTTCTCCTACTCTGCTTCAGCTGGGACAAAATGATTAGAATACCTCAAGGGGTATTCTAATACCCTCTGGGGTGAGGCTGCTTGATTCATTGCTATGAACTGAATAGAAAAGATGTGCAAATCTTGAAAAAGCTTTCTTATTGCTAAGAAGCTTTGAACAAAGCATGCCCTGAAAGCTGAATAGTGAAATCAAGCTTCTTCCACATGATTTTAAAAAGTAAATATTTTTATGGATAATGGAAGCAACCTTCAGTAATGTCCTTACCATGAGTAGGAAATACTGTTAGTGGCATGGATACAACTACAGTGATTGGTAATCTATCTGCACCTTCTATATCTTCTTATATCTACATCTTATTGTATGAAAGCCATAATTGATTAAAGTCATGGTCAATGGCAAAGTCAATACCTGTTGGACAACTGCTCAAACTATGGCATAAAAACTACTGAGACTTTGAATGTAAGAGGAAGAAATGTTAAACAACATGGAGGAATGGAATGGAATGGTAGAGGGAAGGAGGGAGGGAGAGAGGAAGGAAGGAAGAAAGGACCTAACATTAGTTCCTAGCTGTGAGTGAGGATGGTCTATTCTTATGGTATAGAGTTGATGAATGCAGGCAGAGAAGTAAAGTTGTAAACTTAATTATGAAAGAGAATAAGAGACAAGAAATGTATCACTGTTTTCTTTTTTTAAAGCAATTTTTCTTCCCTCCTTCATGTTACCTTCCATTGATTGCAAAGGAAGGGAGTTAATCTACAGTTGATTCAGATTTGCTGTAGATTTACTGCCAGTTTCAGTCCATGATGGATGAAGCAATGTTAGAAATGCCCCCTTCTGTGCATCAGTCACACTTGGAGCAGAGAAGAAATTTTTCATCCATCTCTGCTCTCTGCCCTCAGGTAGAAACTCTCAGCTTTGACTTAGTATATTGGTTTGCATCTTAAATTTGAAACATCCTTTGATTCCCCTATTTTTCAGACCATTCTGTTAAAAAATTGCTTTGTTGGGAAGGGAGCAGCAGGATTCTGCCAAGAAAGACTTTTTAGTGAAATCATTAGAGGATTCATATGGTTTGGCTATGGAAGAAGAAAAACCAGCATAAAATAGTTGCTTGTGCTTTTTACTAAGTGGCTTTGGAGTCTTTCCTCCTTCTCATAAACACATTCCAAGAAGTCTTAAATGATGTTCAAAGTTCTCAGCATGAGGTTTAGGTCTTTGGAAATCAGAAATTATAGCTATCAATGTTGACTTTACAGCCAGGTAGGGTCAGTGCTCTTCTGTGAGTTGGTTTCTTCTATAAAACAAGTCACAGCCTTGGACTGAATAAATATTGGCTTGAATACAGTCTAAATTAAAGTGAAGGGCAAGTGTACACAAGATGGTTATGATTAATATGGCATCACAGTAAATTATATTTTACAACCCTATAAAAAGTGAAGCTGGTTTTCACAGGAACAATAATAGTAAGAGCAATACTACAACAATAATTCATGTGATGGCATGTTCAGTTATTTTTTTTTCAACAATGTTTTCATTGCCTTTAGCTCTAAATGCCTCTACTTAAGACAGATCTGTATAAATTTAAAAGTCTTCTCATTGCAAAATAGCCAAGTAGAATTTCTATCACAGCTCTGAGTCCTTCACACCCATCTCTTCAAACAAAGAAGGCAGAAGAATGAAGAATTAACAGCAGGGGAGATTTGGGAAAGTTAGATTAACTTAGTATGTGGGTTACGGTAAGTCTCATCTTTGGGAAAGAGGTAATATATGGGAATCATTGTTGACTCACATCTCAGAAATCAAGGTTGGCTTCCAGGGCAGATGTTTTGTTATGGAATGTCTTGCTTGCCTCATTCCATACAAGCCAACACTCTTTTCTCACTTGTTTGTGCTGGCTGCAGAACCCATCCCAGCCAATCTGTTAGTTCATGACTAAATGTGCATCACTTCCAGAAAACAAAGTTTTGTGGGCAACTTTCCTTCCCTTCACTCACTCTGGACAACTGATCTCTCTTGGTGTTCTAATGCTAAAATTGCCTGAAGAAAAACTTTGCAACCGGAGTTCTCTTGTCTATTTCTTACATTAGTTCTGCTTTGTAATTGTTTTCCCCAAATCAATAGCTGTTTGTTAATATTACCACACACACAACAAACAGGAACATACTTCATTTGTATATTATGATTCATTCCTTTATTAAGGGAAAAAGAGGTTTCCATCAGTGGATTATTTTTCATGCCCTAAGCTAGTTTATTTCCTACTGGACTTTAAAAATAATAAGGGCACCTTATTATTGTTTCTTTCCTGCTTTCCTTACAGGTTTAGTCCTGTAAAGGGGGAAAAAAACAAAATGAGATTTCTTCCAACAACCGGTCCTCTGAACTGCTTAGAAAGTTAACAACTGGCTTTCCTGAATAGCTACGACCTGGCTGAATCCCACCACTGGTTTTACAGTGCTTTACAGCGCTCTCTAAGCGGTTTACAGAGTCAGCATATTGTCCCCAACAGTTTGAGTTCTCATTTTACCCACTTCAGAAGGATGGAAGGCTGAGTCAACCTTGAGCCTGGTGAGATTTGAACTGCCCAAATGTTAGGACAGGCACCTTTGCAGAAAAAGTTCTCCTCTACACTCTTTTGTAGTCTCCTAATATGAGTCTCCTGCTGGTCTTAATGGGACCAAACAATGTAATTGGAGAGAATCCATCCTTCAAATAATCCAGTCCTTATAGTCATATGGGCAAAGGCAGCCTTTATACTTCAAATACCACCCTCCCTCTGTGTGGGTGGGTGCATGTGTGTGAGTGTAAAAAGACAGAGATGTATCCTTTGATATTTTCGATAGTCAGATAGAATTACTATCTATTCAGTCCGGCGTGTATTTATTCTGCTTTATTTATCTCTGTTATTTCCTTGGCAGTAAATTGCTCAAAGCCCTCCCCCTGGTTATTGGCAGAAGCAAAAAGGAAGATTGGAAAGCCATAGAACTTTTATCTCAAACAGCTGAAAGCTCAGCATTTGAACTCTTTTATGCTGGGGCTGGAAGCGGCCTTTTCTAAGCTCCACCTCTCCTAATTTATGCCTTTCAAAAGCTAGCCAAGTTTCCCTGTGCCGTCAGAAAGTGGAAAGGGTGAGAAGGGAGCATTCTTATCTAACCTGTGATCTGCAGAGAAGCTTCTCTTTTTTTCTTTTTCATTTGAAAAGGGTACTGTGTGCTTAAATATTTTGGGAGCTGGGAGAAAGTGTTCAGTTTTGTTTATTCAACTGGGGCTTTGGTGCTTCATTCACCTGAGATTTTAACTGAACTCAGTGAGTTCATTTCTTGGGAATATGTTTAGCATTACATGAAACTGAAGATACACTATGCTCGAGAAAGTATTGTTAGCCACAGTCAAGATATAAATATTACATATGAAACATACTGAAATATGTCATAGCACTGACTAAAAGTTATAAAAAAATAAAGTTGTATTGTGTGACTAAGGCTGTGATCTTATTCTAATGCCCTTGGGTATAAGATGTATTTGATCTCAGTTTTCCTTCTTAGAAAGCATATGCAGGATAGTGATCTAAGTCATTTCAGTTCTATGTTTCAGTCTGGCATCAAACGAGATTTTTTTAAATAAATAAATAAATGAACAAATAAAGCCAAGAAAATAAATGATTGCAAAACCAAATGATGGATGCTACTGTATTTTATGTGGAATGAATCTGACTACATTGATTCATTTAGTATAAATTACATGGATAGTCCATTTAGAGATAAACCTTATTAAATTCAGTGGGGATCAGGAATTTTGGGGATTTGGGAAAATCAGTACAATTCCACAATCAAAAGAGGAAGAGGCCCAGATGAATTTGGTGTGTCTGATGTCTCTTGAGAAAAGGACTGGAATCACAGGAGGCCATCTTCGAGATGGAAAGCATACCAGAGGCTTGCAGGCTTAGCAGTAGCAGAAAAACAATGTTGAAAGGCCATCAGTCTGGAGTATAAATCACCATTCAGTCTTTCTGGTATTAGCTGAAAATTATCTCTTACCATCCTCTGCAGAATTGGATCTAGAGAATGATATTATACCCTAGATCCATATGCACCAAAACTCTACTTTCCATTTCAAACAGTGAGTATAGCATGAAGCAAATTGGCAGGATTGATAATCTGTTTTCTGGTAGGGATTATTCAGATGCCCCAGTATCTTGAAAATTCCCAATTATAGATTTTACCATAATGGCTTATTTTCCCTCTCAACCAAACTAAACAAACTGTTGCAAATAGTTACCATGTTCAACTTTTTTTTCTTTAAATGGGATATTTGATAAACAAATAGCACTAAATTATCATACTTTTGAAATATAGACTTTTAGAAAGATTGGTGGACTCTATAAGACATTGACTGCCTATCTCTGGTCAAATTTCATTCAATTCTTCTAGGCTTTAGTTGGTCCTTTCAGATGCTTCTCTGGTCTTGTTTCTGGCCTCTAGAGTAAACCTTACAATTGACTTGATACCTTCAATGATTGAGTTTAGTATGTTTTTGGTCCCCTGATTAAACACCGTTGTTCTGGCGGGGACCGTCATTGTTTATCAAAATATACATAATATACAATCCTCATGAATCCTAAGTGGCTTTCATATGTAAATATGTCCAGTCCATTCAACTTTGCTTTCCAGAATTCCATTAGATAATTTGCGTGCCTCCCTTCTTTTCCATCTTTCAATTCTTCCTTAATCATTCATCACCACTGCAGTTAGCAGCACACAGTGGCTAGGATATGCCAGGTAGTTTTTTTCCTTAAGCTTTTGCATCTGTGTGGTCTAAATGGCCTATTCCAAATCTGTTACATTACACTTTGAACCAACCCTATGACAGTTCCAGAACTGAATCACTGCAGGATAGGTGGAGAATTTTCTCAGGGCAACGTTGTCAGAAATAGCTGTCAAGTCATTTGGAAGAAATGATCAAAAATATGGTCATTTTAAAAGCTCAATCCAGTGGAGAATACCCATCCCAGCAGAGTTTCCTTCTAGCTATTAAACCACTAAAAATTAGGGAAGAGCAACATTGCTTCTTTCCCAGCCTAAAATGAGGGTTTGCAGCTGGGCCATGGCATGATATGTTATTTTCCCCTTAAAGAGAGAAAGATACTGTTTGTATGTCTAATGTCCCAATTACATGATTCTCTCCACATTTTTGCTTTCCAGCCTAATCTGCTCAGTGAGAGAATGTGTTGGCAGCTGCCTGATGACTTGAACCCGCCTTTGATTCTATTAGCTCTGTGTCAAGGACATTCCGAGTAACGTCAAGGGTAAAAGTTATTTTTGCTCATGAAAGCTAAAATCTGGTCCAATATATGGGAAGCTCACAGTTCAAAGAAGCTGCTGTATGAAATAAAATAGTAAAAGAAAGAGTGAACTTCAGGGAGTTATCTTACGAGCATGAAACTGAACACATGTCACCTCAGAGAAATAATCAAATTTGGGTTTCAGTCAAGTTTGGCCAAAAGAAACTGTTGTTTAACACAATTTAGTCATTCACAGAGTGCTAAATTTTTCCTAAGTTCAGCTTGGCAGTTTTGATTGCTATGTCCACTTTTGTGGATTTTTCTGACCTTACTCTTACTTTCAGTTCCAATTTAATATTAGAGGAAAGAAAAATGAAACAGAACTCACTGAATCTCAAAAGACTGGTTCCCCCCCCCCACCTCCCATATACATTAAAAAGATTGTTTCATTGGAGTGAAACTTGAACAGAGCTGCAATTTCCTAATAACCTTTTAGTTTTTCTCTGCACCTGGTATTCTGGACACATTTTCTTCTCTCTCTTTCTCTTGTATCTTTGCTTTTCAGCTGTTACTTTGAATGAAGGCTTGAAGCTTTGATGAAGTTCCAAATGCAGACGCCAGAAGGACCACAGTTTCCTAGGAAGCATTGCCAACTTCAGCAGTCATTAATTTTATGTGCCAATTTTTCATTTGGAGGGTTTTCTTCTTCAAATCTAATGGGCAACTTTGGCCAAATGCTTTAAAAAAGGAGAAACCAAATAGAAAAGTTCTAGCTTGTTATTACACAGAATTTGTTAAAAAATAATAACATTTTTGATATATTCTAATGAAACATTCACAGAGTTCATATGCCCTTCAATAGACGATTTAGAGAATGGGTTTAAAAACAAATTAATTTTCTCTTTTGATATAATTCAACTTGTTTTTTTTCCAAAGAAAGGAAAGAAATAACTGTAACCAAACTCTTTTGGGGAGTCCATAGATCTCCTCCAGGAGAAGTCTACCTATTTTGTCAATACAGCAGTGATCAAAACTTGATGGCACAATCAAACATTCTTTTCCATCTTACGTACTACTAGAGAAGAGATAATAAATAATTTTTATGAAAGGAAGAAAGGTAAAATATATATTTAAGTATATGCTATAAAATATATAACTAAAATATGTTTGTAATTTATATTAACATAAATAATATTTACATTGATATTTAAATATAAATAATATATAATAATGCTTACTATATTATAATTTATTGAAAAGTAAAAAAAATAGGAGGAGGAAGGAGTATTAGGAGTATTAGGAGTCAAAGTCATTTTTGACATGGAATTGTTTATAAAAAATAATAAAGGCAGGATATGAATGAATGAATGAATGAATGAATGAATGAATGAATAAAATAATCTGATGGAAGCAGATAATATTTCTAGCATTATTATACACACTAAAAGTTATAGACCCCAAATTATGAGGAAGGAGTAGATTTTAATAATACAAATCCTTTTAAGTTAGAGAATATGCAAATAAAGTAGACCCCGGAGCCTAAAACAGCGATGGGAACTTATAGCTGCCAGATATAGCTGCAGTTATAATTAAGTAACATCTGTTACTTTCCTTCTTGGCCTAAAGCGTGAGTTTTCTCATGGTATAATCTGAGACTCTGGGATGTGGAATCAAAGAACCCTTGTATCTCACCAGTTCTAATCATGGCTTCAATCAAGACTTTCATGTAATGATTTTTAGTAAGAGGAGAAAGTAGACCATGTTACAGTCCCTAGTAATATCCATTCTAATATAGTCTTCCTTGTTGATAGCAGGGGCAATACTAGTTAGAAATAATAGAAAATATGCGTAGCTCGGGTTTTAGATTTTGGCTTTGATTGGCTTTCCAAGCCTGTTTCAATTTAGTTTCTGAATGTTTCATTACCACACTAGGTAACATTATCAGCATGATTTTCTTGTCCTATTAGCTAAGACTTAGACTTATATAGCGCTTCACAGTGCTTGACAACCCTTTCTAAGCAGTTTACAGAGTTAGCATCTGTAACAATCTGGGTCCTCATTTTACCAACCTTGGAAGGATGGAAGGCTGAGTCAACCTTGAGCCTGGTAAGATTTGAATTGCCATATTGCAGGCAGACAGCAGAAATAGCCTGCAGTATTGTATTCTAACCACTGCACTACCACAGCTCATTAACTTAAAAATGTCTTGTGTTAACAAGGAAATACTGGTTAATTTTGACATATTGGGGACAGTTTGGCATAAGTGCAATTGAAGTCCAGTTTTATCACAACCTTTTCCATGTTGTTCTATGCAAATAAGGATCTCCAAATAAAAGACCACTTGGTATTTAACATAATATGTCCATCAACTAGGAGATACATGGAGTATACCAGTACAATCAAGATACAAATTCTGCTAATGCTGCATTATTTTCGTAATGCTATATATTTTGCTCTTATCTTTCCTATTATGCCACATCTATTTGTAATGCTATGGTTCCAGAATTTTTCAGGAGCAGATTTTGAAAACATAAGGGAAAGGAGAAATTTTCTCCCTTTTTTTCAGACCAAACCCATTCTGCCAATGCCAACTAAAATTCTACCCAGACTTGTCCAATCTCAGTAACTCAGTTTTATATGATGTAACATTTATTTACTAATCCTTTCAATCAAATTGTACATTGGGGAGGGGAAAAAACCAAAGTTCAGAATTTTACTGGGTTGTTTTGCCATTTTAAATCATTTTTCCAGATACCTCGGCTGATATTGCTCAATTCAAAGCATAATTCAAATCTAATTTAATGAAATGTATCTAATATCAGAGATCTTCCCATCAACACTCAACACCTGGCAGTAAATTGTGCAGAGGCATAATCCTGTGGTCACATGTTTCTACTCTATTGTGAAATTCATTAGGTATGTTTAAATTATAGCCATGATTTCTAAATTTGCAACGCACCCCATCATCCCTCTGTTTTTCCTCTGTCTGTCTCTGCATAAGTGCTTGTTTGCACGTGCACAGCATGTTGATGTAAATCAGATTCATTGTGGGGATTCTGATGCAATCTTTTGTCTGATGTATACATTGTATTTTCCAGTTCTGCTTTTTAATAATAAGGACATTGTGCTTTAGGGACAATATTTTCCAGATGATACCAAATTTTCTGCTGATATCAAATATATATATATATTCGTAGATTTTCACAGGTGTATGTATGCTGGTCTTGTTGTATTTGGGTCTTTTCCCATGTAAGATTGAAATTATCTTGGCAATGTTTCGGCGAGGTCTCACTCGCCATCTTCAGACTGGTGTTTTGGGCTTAAAGCGTGGTCAGAGCTGCCATCTTTCTATAAATCTTGGTGGGGATGTGTGGAGTGCTGGCTTTGTTTCAGTAAGTGGATTGATTAGATGTGTGGCTGTATCATGATTGGTAGATTGGTGCTGATTGGTGCTGGCTGCCTGTCCATTGTTGTTTTGTGTTGTAACGGCCTGGGTGGTGGATGGGGCTCATTTGTTGATTAGGGCTGATTTCCATATGTCTGGTAGGCAGGAGATATTGTAACATTTATTCATGTTGTGGGAGTGTTTCTTTATTTCGATAGCTTCCAGAATTATTCTCTTGTTAAAGTGTTCTGTTTTGGAGATTAACCTTGTTCCTTCAAATTAATTTCATGTCCTTTAGCTTTAAGGTGCTGGAAAAGGGAAGAAGTTTTTTCTTTTTTTCTTACACAAAAACGCAGCCTTTTATGTAAGGGAGGAGGGTGATGTCGTTGTCCTGTTCTGTGTCGCGGTTTTGGGAGGCAGTCTCCCTTTGGATTAGGTTGACACAGAACAGGCCAATGGCATCGCCCTCCTCCCTTACATCAAAGGCACCACAGATAAAATCAGCAAAATTCTCCACAAACACAATATCAAGACAGCCTTCAACACTGACCAAAAAATAGCCAACATCTTAAGAAACCCCAAAGACAAAATCCAGCTAGAAAACCAAGGCTTCTACTAAATACCATGCAAAATCTGCCATGCAACATACATAGGAAAAACGAATAGGAGAATAAATGCACACATCACAGAACACAAGAACGCAGTAAGAAAAAAAGAAAAAACTTCCTCCCTTTTCCAGCACCTTAAAGCTACAGAACATGAAATTAATTTTGAAGGAACCAGGTTAATCTCCAACACTGAACACTTCAACAAGAGAATAATTATGGAAGCTATCGAAATGGAGAAACACCCCCACAAAATGAATAAACGTGACAATACCTCCTGCCTACCAAACATCTGGAAACCAGCCCTGGTAAACAAATGAGCCCTACCCACCACCCAGGCCGTTACAACACAAAACAACAACGGACTCACAGACAGCACCAATCAGCACCAATCTACCAATCATGATACAGCCACACATCCAATCAATCCACTTACTGAAACAAAGCCAGCACTCCACTCCACACCCACCCACCAAGATTTATAGAAAGACGGTAGCTCCAGCCATGCTTAAAGCCAAAAACACCAGCCTGAGGATGACGAATACATACATACATACATACATACATACATACATACATACATACATACATACAATCTAGCATTACTTTTAATTTATTTTGCAAGTTGAATTATGCCTTGCCTTAGAATTTACATAGGAAATAATTTCCTCAGAATCAAATAAAAATCACTCAATTGTATCTTTCTGATATCCATAGGTGAAACACAAAACTTATTTTGAAAAATTTAATTTTGAATCAGTAAAGATGTCCTTCAGTAAAAGCCATAAGTCCATAAACAACATAATTCATCTGCCATATGATATTTCTTTCATTGTGTGTAGAAAATACAGAGCCATGTGCTTTTCATTTCACTCCATAGACCCCCTACTAAACTTATAAACATGAAGGGATTGTAGCAAAAAATAGGGACAACCTAATTCGTTGAGAGGGGAATAGAGAGGGAAGAGAGAAGATAAATGACATGGGTGAAAAACTACACTTTGTCTTATGGGACAGGCAAAAGTAAAACAAATAAGTACATTTGGTTTCGGACTTACATAAATACAAAGGTAAAATAAAATTACCTAAACTATCACATCATCCTTTCTATGCAACAAAAACTATGGGCCAGATCAGGAAAAAACATTGTTTCTGTACTCTGAAAACAATTTTTTTTAATTATTGTCCTTCCTTGCCAAAATTTGGAAACCAAAGGAAATGAGGAAAATCAGGCAACTGTCCAATGAATCTTTATCATTTGAATTATATTTGTTTCTCTATTCTCTCTTCCTCACCCCCATGAAAAAGTTCCCTTTTTATTAAACATTTGTAAAGTTGTTTTATTCATTTATTTATTCATTCATTCATCATGTTGCTGTCTATAGCCACCTCTCAAATTTTTTCCTCTCTCAAAGATGTAGTGAATTCTGAAGAGATGTCACTTTATATAATTGTTGTGTTTTTTAATTGAACTAAAGTTTCCTTTTTTGTTCTTCCAATCTATTTGGTTGAGCACATCTCTAATGCTTTGGTTTCCAACTTCTAAAAGGACTATGAATGTCTATGGAGATATGCTTTTTTTTAGAAATTGATGGCCTACACACATTCTAAAGTTTGACCATCAGGTTCAGCTTCTTGTTCTGGGCAGGAATCCAATTTAAATCATCCATAACAGATGGCTGTCCATCTACTGCTTGTACACATCCATTACACAGACCATTAGTTTCCTTTCATAAATCAAGAATATTTTTTAAAAAGATTGTTCTAGGACATGAAAAAAGAAGCATTTTCTAAAATATCAATCAGCAAGATATAAGTATAGTCCTTGAATGATTTTTTTCACCACCCCATGCAAAATGAAGATCTGCTTCTTCACAACAGTTATTTCTCTTTTCTCAGTTCTAGATAAGCTTTTCAAGATGTAATATAAATATCCTATTTTAGGAATTATGCTACGTGCATTGAATATTTGCAAACATATTCAGCTTGGAGAGTTTGCAAAGGATGGAGCCCAGTGATGGGATTCACTAACCTTCGCTACTGGTTTGCAAATGTGAGCACACTCATGTGACCACCTTCTGCGCATGCGCATCACCTTCTGCGCATGCACAGAAGGTCACATATTACATCAGGGTGAGGGGGCGGAGCCTCCAGAGCCACCGCTACCGGTTTGCCCAAACTGGTAAGAGCTGGCTGCCTACCACCTCTGATGGAGCCCTCTTGCACCCATTCCTTCTATGCATGTAATCCATAGAAATTTTGGGTGATGTGTGATTCTGTCCATCTACTGCTGAAAGAACATCTCCAGGAGAATAGAATCCTACATATGACCTCTGCATATTTTCTACATCTCCTCCAGATAGTTGAGGGATCTCTTGCAACAAATCTGGAATGTACTTGGAATTGTATAGAGGAAGGAAGTGAGACGATGCAACAAATGGAAAACATAATACATAACATTAGATGTAGTCCCACGGATCTAGTCACATATTGAGAGACACAAACACAAGTAGTGAGAGTCAGTCAAAATCAAATACAAAATATATCAAATTCACCTAACACTATTAAAGAAAGCATGTAAAACTGCAAATTTCATTAATCTAGATCCAAAAATCCAATGAAAACATAAACCATCCAGTGTTTCCAAATGAATTAGAATTCTCTCCATGTTACATTTTGAAAATCTTCATCCCATAAAGTGCAACAAGTATTTTAAAAAGACAAATACAGATAGTCCTCGACATATGATCATAATTGAGCCCAACATTTCTGTTGCTAAGTGATACATACGTTAAGTGAATTTTGACCTATTTTATGAATTTTCTTGTCACAGTTATTAAGTGAATTACTGCAGTTGTTAAGCTAGTAACATGGTTTTTAGGTGAATCTTGCTTCCCCATTGACTTTGCTGTCAGTTCACAAAAGGTGGTCACATGACCCCTGAACAGTGCAACACCAATACACACCAGTTGCCAAGCATCCAAAATTTGATCATGTGACCATGGGGATGCTGCAACAGTTGTAAGTGTGAAAAATGGTTATAAGTCACTTTGTTCAATGCTCTTGTAACTCTAAAACAACTGTTGTTAGTCGGGGACTACTTGTATCAACAAATTCAGTATAGCTGTTCATATTATGAAGTCCCAGAGAGTTTCTATTCATCATTTTGAGTTTAAGCATATTTAATAGCATTTCTCTAAAAGTTTAGCTGTTATAAAATCAGAAAAACCATTTCTGTGTTCTACTAAAAGCCAACTCAGAACTTCACTGGTATATTTGTTATGCTTTTGTCCTCTTTATGTTGACTTAACCTAGCAGTTTTGCTACAGGAATTTTTTTCACACTGTTCTATTTATCATTCTTTGGATTTTCATTAGAAGTGATTTGGCAATAGACTTAGCCAAAAAGCACCATGGTTTTCAATAGACCCCTAGCACTGAGGTCAGGCCATGGAAGCAAACATGAAAAGGGCATGGGAAAATATGAAATATCAAATCATATTAGATCTTGAAGTAAGCTCTATTAGAATGACAATGAGCTTACAGGACAAGTTATACAAGATTTTCTCAAATGGTATTCCTGCTGTTTTTTAAAAAAAACAATTGCTTGTTGTTTGAACAGCCCTTTAAGTACTTTGAAACATTTTTGCATGGCCAAAGATTCCTACTGATTTCCTACTGCCAATTTGATTAGTAGTGAGGAAAAAATAGGTTGGATCAGTAGCATATCTGAAGAAAGGTTCCCTCACAGTACGCCATGCTGGACGAAAGGGGAATGGTGGGCTTTGCTAATTTCCAGCCTTCTAGGCCCAACTAAGGAAAATCATCTAGTCTTCCCTAGAATCAGGTCTTCCATAACACTATGGAAGACAATACTACAGCAAGTCAAGATGTTAGCCACTGCCATGCGAATAAAATCCTGTCTATTTTTTCACATGCATATCCCTGATTTTTAATGGGAAACTTCCAGTTTTCTTGGCTCCTTCTCTTTTTCTATTTCATACTGTAAAATTACCTCAATTATCCTTTTTTAATAAAATGGACATAGAAATTGTCTGTTCTTGTGAATAGACTAAGAAAGGTCCATTCTTGTGAATGAATATATACATACATACATACATATACATACATACATACATACAAAAGGGAAATGAACTCTCTCTCTCTCTCTCTCTCTCCCTCTCTCTCTCTCTCTCTCTCTCTCTCTCTCTATATATATATATATATATATATATATATATATATATATATATGTGTGTGTGTGTGTGTGTGTGTGTGTGTGTGTGTGTGTGTGTTCAAAAGGGAATGTATTGTGTCATTTTGATTAGGTTTTTTTTTAAAAAAAAAAGCTATTTCACAAATGGATAAACTACATATTTCTTACATCTTTAAAGTCCAGTGTTCTAACTTTTTGATAGAATTCTCTTGGCTATTCTCAAGCTTTCCTCAAAAACTGTCAAATTCTGAACTTTAAGAATGTAATTTAGAATAACATTGTCACTGTTAAGGCGAAAACATTAATCCAGACCTGACCAAACCACAGATTCACATAAGATATGGTTTAGAATGAGATGCATGTCTTCAGTAAGGCATGTCAGGAGGTGATAAAGGCCTTTGAATACATATCCCAAGATCTAAATGAACTGGGCAAGAGAGTTCGCACCTATTAGGTAATAATTCTAATCTTTTTCTAATAAAAATGCTTTCTCACCACAAAAGGAGCAGTTTTCCTTTCTTTTTTCCTAGCACAGTTAAGACTTATGTAGAGAAACCTCACAGTTAGCCAGTTTTCCCAACTTGAGTAATAACTAGCTCAATGCATTGAAAGGCACAGAACAAGGAAAACCTGGATCTATGACATATTTCAGTACTGTTCTAAGTAGACTATTTTTGGCAACACTTGATTCCTGAAAGTGTTATATATCAACATCGGAAAGGACATATAGTTCCATGGTATATGCTTTATCATTTGGGCACCTCCAGGTAAGGCTGGAAAAACTCTGATCTGAAGCTCTGAATTTATTAGATATTTTTTTTGTACAAAACTGCTTTGCCAGCGGAGTGGGAGCTTTCCTATGTTGATGAAATCATGATCTATTGCTCCTTACCTTCTTTAATTTCACAAAAGCAATTGGTACCCTTGAGTAGTGCTTAATCTTGATATAGGCTGGATGAAGGAAAAGGATGAAATTCAATCTAGGCAAGACTGAGGCACTACTAAGTAAAAAATAACCCAGAACTCCCCCAGAAAGATAGTTTGATAAGTAGTCCTTCATCCTCAGCTGTTACTAATTTTGTGTTTATGTATATGTTTATTTATTTATATTGAAACATGGACCAGATGTGACCCTTCCTGAGTCAATCAGTTTTAGCAACAGCTATCCGTGCCTTGTATACAGCTTGCACTGAGCTTTACATGGGGCCAACTTTGAAATATGTCTAGAATTTGCAATTGTTGCAAAATACAGCTGCTAGGCTGCTAACCAAAGCAAGATACAGAAACCATAGACAGTTCTATTAAATATCTATATGGGTTACCAACTGTCTACCCAGAACAATTTAAAAAACTAGTGCTAACTTTTAAAGCCTTAAACAGCTTAAGGCCTGATGATGTAATGGACCCTTCTCTTACCATAAATATTCACAGTTACTCATAGGGGGAGAGGAGGTCTCATTTGACAGAACTTCTATTATTATGCTGCTGATGGTGTGACTCCCTAAGGAAGTAGGTCCCACTCTTTAAGAAAACGTGACACTCTCTCTTTCAGCAAGCTTCTGGTTATTAATTAGTTTGTTGTCAGGCTTATTCTGGTTTTTATTTTGATTGTATGAAGTTTGCTAGGCTTTACACTTTTTTTAAAAAGTAGTTGTTATAAGATGCTTTAAGCAGAAAGCTGGACAAAAAAAGAAAGGAAGCAAAGAAAGACTAGGTTGATC
Organism: Thamnophis sirtalis; assembly: GCF_051295495.1. Taxonomy (NCBI): domain Eukaryota; kingdom Metazoa; phylum Chordata; class Lepidosauria; order Squamata; family Natricidae; genus Thamnophis; species Thamnophis sirtalis. The sequence continues at coordinate 29,801,042 of NW_028261387.1, forward strand.
AAAGTTTGGCTCACTATAAAGCAACTTCCTTGTTTCTCCCATCGAGTTCTTTCTGAATCCCAGGAGACAAGAAAAGTCAAGCCACTGGTCTTCATAAGATCAGCAGGCATTTGACACAGACTCAGTCCATGCTCCCAAATGAAGGCAGGTTGATGAAAGAAGCCCAACTTCACCAAGTAGAGAAGGTTAATGGACATCCATGGTTCTTTGTAGTTATCCCTGGAACTCGTTAAGACCACCCCTGGATATTTTTGTTTGCATGTCTGAAAGAAATGTGATCTCAACATGGAACAGGTTTCTCCATTTTCTTAAGACCATAAAAAGAAAAATAAATTGTCAAGAAACTTAAGATGCAAAGTGTAATAAGCTAACTAAGCGTAAGGTTACCTTGCAGGTTATGTTACTCTGTAACGGGAAGACTAAAAATCAGAAGGCTTATGTTAAACCAAATAAATAAAGGAATCTAGGGAAAGGAGGGAATTAAATGTTATCCCACCCACCATTCAAACCCCCCTCCCCCGCTCAGCTTGGCAGTAAGCTGAAAAAACAGTAAATAGAAACTGGGAGAATTAGATGTGGGCTATGAACACCTTCATTTAATTTCATATATGGCTTTCTAGAGATTGGCCTCTGATAAGGAAAGGAGCCAGCATGGGAGGTTTAATTTCAAAAGCTCTGTATATTTTCTTTTTGGGGGAAAGAGTTATACAGGGGAAAGAAGCAGAGATGACAACTTATGTGGGATAGCTTGATATAATACTAAAGCAATCATGGATATTAGGAATCATGGGAGTTTGTGGTGGAAAACAAATAGGACATAAAGAAATGGAAGATTTAATAAAAGAAATGAAATACATTGCACCATGTTATGACTGAAAACATATTACTGATAATAAGAATCTGAGTTTGTTCCCAGTCAAGAATGTGACTTTAGTATCATTCAACTATCATGTTACATTTTGTCCACATTTGAATGTTTTCTATTAGATACTATCAAGAACATAGTCCTATTTGTGGTATGCTAAAATTATGAGCTATTATTATTTGCCTTTGAATTAAAAATATAGGTAAAGGTAAAGGTTCCCCTCGCACATATGTGCTAGTCATTCCCAACTCTAGGGAGTGGTGTTCATCTCAATTTCAAAACCAAAGAACCAGTGTTGTCCAAAGACGTTTCCATGATCATGTGGCCAGCATGACCAAAAGCTAAAGGAGCACAGAATGATGTTATCTTCCCACCAAAGGTAGCTGCTATTTTTCTACTTGCATTTTTACAAGTTTCAAACTGCTAGGTCGGCAGAAGCTGGGACAAGTAACGAGAGCTCACTCCATTACGTGGCGCTAGGGATTTGAACCGCCAAATTGCCAACCTTTCTGATCAACAAGCTCAGCATCTTAGCCACTGAGCCACTGCATCCCTTTACCTTTAAATGTATATTGGGCAGTAAATGGAAATGAAGAATTAAATGTTTAACTAATAAAGAGGACCTTCAGTGAGAAGCAACTCCTACCTATTTTTCTTAAGTGTGTAGATTCACGTAAGTTTAACAGGTACAATAGAATATTTCTTCCTAACATTCATCCTAGCTTTAACCAACTAGTCTATCAGCTCATTGAAGCCTTTGCAGCCCACTCACCTTAAATATATATATATACTGCTCCTTCATCCTATTTTAGTCACCGATCCTCCAATGGACTGAAATCATCATCTGGACCTAGCACCAAAAGAAGAAGAAATGCAATCAAGGCCATTTTTTTAAAAATCCTCAAACAATTCAAAGTGTGTATTATGCATAAAGGTAAAATAACCAGGAAATCATACATTATATTCAGTTTGTGCAAGAAGATTGCACAAACAGATCATAAATAACAGCATAATACAGTTGTCAAAATGATTTGCTGGTCTAGCTATACAAATTGCCGTGTACCAGTAATTAAAAATACATAGATTTGAATAGGTAGCCAAAAATGAGCAGGTTAAAATATTGTGAGATTTCCAAATACAAGTTGATAAAAAGTCTTGATTCATAACATACCAGATTTAACTGTGGATGAAAAGAAATGGATAATTGATTTGGAAATACTAGAGGGTAGCAGTATAGGAGACAAAGAATTAGAGATTCTGATCTCCAGTTCTGACCTTTTGAAGGAAAGACTCAAGATTTGAAAATCAAGGTTGAAAGATTATGGCATAAACTGGCCAAAATGGTCCCATTGGTTATTGACATATTGAGTGCCATAGCAAAAAAAAAAATGACACGCTGGATGCCATACCAAAAAAATATCATAAAGCAGGACTTGGAAAATCTTTCATCTGTCAATTTCAAAAGGCCACACTCTTTGATCTGCATAGAAAATATGTTCATACATTATGACACCCAAGGTTTTGGGAAGATGTGTATGAAGGCCAATACCAGATAAAGAAACTAGCAACTGTGATATCATATAGTTGATATATAACAATGATAATAATAACCACTTGGGTACAACCCCAAAATAATCGGAGCACCACTTAAACACGATCAGCATTGACAAAAACCATCTTCAAACAACCCTATTTGGAAAAGCTTACATCCTCAGACAATATTTTTAATATTATTAAACAACAATTAAACAACAATCTACCTATCCAGATCCCTCAGAAGGACTCAATAGGTGGACAAAAATGCCAAATCCAGTCTAAATATCTGGCTGATTATGCAATCAACAATAACAACAACAATAATAATAAAAATAACAATAACAATTACTTCTTTTTTTTAGCAGAATATAAGAAAGAAGTAATTGAGAAGCGAGCTGAAAATTGAAAAAACAAAGCTATGCATAGCCAATACTTGAAAAGTATTTTTTTAAGCAAAACTTTTTTATTTTCCATTTTTATAACATATAATCACATGTATACTATTACATTTGACCTTTTTACCTTTCCCTTCTTTTCCCAAAGAGGAAGGTGTCTGTCAGATGTCTGATGGATGATCATCTTAACAGATAACGCCACTGGTAATACGGGAGCAGCTGTGTTTATCTGCTACCATCAGTAAGTCCCACCCAGGAAGTCCAGTCTGCGCAATTTTTTTACAGCAGCTGAGTATGTGATCAACAGTTTCATCAACTTCTTTGCAAAGTCTGCATTTGGCATCATCGGAGGATTTTTCGATTTTGGCCTAAATGGCATTTGTGCGGGTAGCTTGTTCTTGCGCAGCCAGGATTAGGAATTTCGCTTCACAGTCGGCCAACAGATCTTTACTAATTAGTTTCACTTTCAAAGTTTTAAAAGACTCTTTGCTAATATAGAGACATTCCAAACAGAGGTGAATATGCTGAACTGTTTCGTTACAATGCTAACTTTTTGAAACCTTCTGCAAACTTTCTACAAAAAGGGAGGAACAGTCGGCTAGCAGTATTTTATTAATTAGTTTCACTTCTCTGAAGAGTTTACAAGACTTTCCTCTTATCAACTTTGCTAATATATATTCCTGATATAGAGTCCAAAATGGCACTGAATATGCCGAGCTGCTTTGTTACAACGCCCTTTTCTGAAACCTTTAGAAAAATCCTTAAGAACAAACAAAGGGGTGACTTATTTTTTTTTCTCGTAAGCTGCACAGCGGGCCAGTAGAGTTTGATTAATTGCTTGAAGATAAGACATAATGGCATCAAAATTAAATCCTGGGCCGAAACTTCCCCCTAGAAGCACATCCCCCATACCTGGCACAAAGTTGCAGCTTCCACCCTCTATGACCCCTACTGGAGATTTGCTAACGAAAGAACTTTTTTTGGAAACTTTTAGAGAATTTAGAGAGCAGAATTTAGAAACTTTCAGAGAATTCAGAGAGGAGATAAAGAACGAGATAAAAGAGTTTAAGGCGGACTTATATGATAAGCTTGATACTAGGATTGCCAAAATAAATGATGATATGCTGGGACTTGTAACTGTATTGACAGAACATGTTTCTGGAATGGAAGATAATCTAGAGGTTCTTAATGAAGCTAACACCAATTTGACATCCAAAACTGAAGTGGTGCAACAAAAAGTTGAAAACGCTGAAAAACAAATTATTATGATACAGTACAGACAGATGGAGCTTGCATTAAGAGTCAGGGGGCTGCGCGAAGACAAACAGGAGAACTTGAAACAGATTTTTTCAGAGGCTTTTGACCGTCTGGTGGGAAGACCGGGGTCCAACTTTGACTGGCAGATCGAAAAAATTTATCGCGTTAATTCTTGGGTGGCAAAACAGAAGCAACTCCCCCGAGATGTAGTTATATACTTCACCACAAGAGAGTTCAGAAACATGATACTACAAGAGTCCTATAACACCAGGCTTCAAATTGGCGGACAGGATTTGATTGTCTTGAAAGAAATACCACCTCAAATGCTAAGAGCCAGGAGAGATTATGCTTTTCTAGTGGAAGAATTCAGAAACCGTCACATACAGTATAGATGGGATGTGCCATTTGGTATTATAATTACATTTGACAAGCAAAGATATCGTCTCAACTCTGTATGGAAAGCTCGAGATTTCTATCACAATATTCTGAAGGCGGGACACCCTGCACCATCTGGATCCAGAGAAAGACCACATGAAGGACAAGATAGACAGCAAACTACACAACTACCAGACAAGATGCACCACCTTCCCTTCCTGGAAGGGGAAGGTGTCATGGAACAAAGACCTAGCCGTATGATTACCAGACGAATGGAAAAACAAGTCACAATGCAACAACATCAACAATCACCGGCCATTGATCAAGGAGTCACAGCAACAAGCTCAGAAGCCATGGGAGGAGCTAGGCCAAAGATTAAACAGGCCATGCAGGAGACTCTAAAAAAGCTCCAGGCAACCAGAGATGACAACTAAGATTTTGACATGGAATGTCAATGGACTGAATTCTCCACAGAAGAAAAAGAAAATATTCCACTATCTTAAACAGTTCAAGAATGATATAATTTGTCTGCAAGAAACTCATATCAAATCAACTGATCAAAAATATTTGTTTAACCCCAAACTTGGTCAACATTTTGTGACCTCTGCTACGGAAAAGAAAAATGGTATAGTTGTATACTTAAGAAAAGACATTAAGGCTGAACTAATTGAAGCAGATCCCTTTGGAAGATATATCGAGCTAGACCTAATCTTAGAAGGGAAAAAGACATTATTTTGGGAATTTATGCTCCTAATCAACAGCAAGACGGATTCTATAGAAATCTTCATGCTAAATTACTACAGTGGGACTATAAGTGTTGTATACTATTGGGTGACTGGAACGGCGTGATTGACACTAAAAGAGATAAGAAGACCTCTCGCCCAAATACTAAAATGCGAGCTAAGTTACCCAAACCTTTTTTTGACATGATGGACGACTTTGAATTGAGAGATATTTGGCAAGAAAGAAATGCAGAGGAATATGATTTCACCTTCTTTTCCGATAGACATCAATCCTTTTCGAGGATTGACTTTATATTAATCACTAATGATTTACTTTCTAGGTGAAGAAGACAAAGATTGCGGCGAGGGTCCTTTCGGATCATAACCCAGTTTGGATGGAATTGGGAAGGACAGTGCAGGCAAGAAGGTCTTGGAGGCTGAATGAAAACTTATTCAGATATGAAAAGTACATTAATGATTGTAAAAAATTGTTATCTGAATACTTTGTTTTGAATATGAATAAGGGTACACGTATGGAATTTGTATGGGATGCAAGCAAAGCGTATATGAGAGGTGTACTGATGAATATAAACAAAATGCATAGACATAAACAAGGGCTAAAACGAAAAGAATTGGAAGAGGAAATTAAAGGGAAAGATTTGGAGTTAACATTGAATCCAGGCGATACAAAGGTTAAGGAAGCAATTACCATATTAAAATCCCAATTTGATATGCTGATCTCTGACCAGGTAGCCACTAGTTTATTATATGCAAAACACAACACTTTTTGTAATGCAAATAAACCAGGCAGATGGTTAGCTTATCAGATTAGAAAAAAAAGGAAAATTCGAAATGTAACCAAATTGATTTATAGAGGGAAGGAGGTGTTTCAACAGGAGGAGATTCAAAAGGCATTTCGGGAATTTTTTACAGAATTGTATAAAGGGGATAAAATTAAGGGTTTAGATATAGACAAATACTTAGATAAAGAGAAAATACCCCTAGTTAGAGAAGAGTACAGGCAAAAGTTGAACCAACCAATAACCTCAGGGGAAATATTGCAGGTAATTAAGCAACTAAAGTTAGGGAAAGTGCCAGGCACAGATGGCTTGACAGCGGTTTACTATAAAAATTTACAGTTAGAAATGGTAGAACCTCTTAGAGAACTATTTAATAAAATTCAAACGGAAGGTAAAGTGCCCCCATCTTGGAAGACAGCGTTTATATCTTTGATACCCAAAGAAGATCAAGATACTACCCAACCAAAAAATTATAGACCTATCTCATTACTTAATGTAGATTATAAAATTTTTACTAAAATACTAGCAAATAGGTTAATGGTGGTTATTCAACAATTGATACATACCGACCAAACAGGTTTTATACAGGGGAGACAGATGAAGAGTAATGTTAGACTAATTATCAATGCATTAGAATATTTGGGAAAGAACAACCAAATTCCTGCTGCGTTCATATTTCTGGATGCTGAGAAGGCCTTTGATCAAGTTAACAATTTCTGTTGAAAATATTGCAAAAAATGCAGATAGGAGATAGCTTTTTACAGTCAATCAAAGCAATATACCAACAGCAAACAGCTCAAATCATCGTCAACGGAAGTTTAACAGACCCTTTTCAAATCAGAAAAGGTACAAGACAGGGCTGTTCTTTGTCCCCCACTATTGTTCATTATAACTTTGGAAGTATTGTTAAATAAAATACGGGGCTTGGATGGTCTAAAAGGGATCAAGATTAGGCAGCAAGAATACAGAGTCCGCGCTTTTGCGGATGATTTGGTCATAATATTGGAACAACCGCAGGAATCTAGTATGGTTTTAATGAATACGATTAATCAATATGGTCAAGTGTCTGGTTTTAAAATAAATTTAGGAAAAACCAAAATATTAGCTATAAATACAAATACTAAACAAAAGGAAGAACTAGGAGGTAGTCAAAAAAGTCAAATATCTTGGGGTTAATATTTTAGCCTCAAACGGGAAATTATATAAACACAATTATGAACCACTTTGGCGGAGTATACAGACAGAGATGAAAAAAATGGGAGAAATTGCACTTATCCTTGCTGGGTAGGATAGCGGCAATGAAAATGAACATCTTACCAAAAATTTTATTCCTTTTTCAAATGCTACCTATACTTTAAAAAGATGCGAATCTTTTAGAATGGCAGAAGGGTATCAACAAATTTGTATGGGCAGGAAAGAAGCCGAGGGTAAAGATGAAAATAATGCAAGATGCACGCGAGAGAGGAGGCTTGAAATTACCTAACCAAAAATTATATTATGATGCAGTGGTGCTATCCGCAATTAGTGATTGGACCCATTTAACCAACAATAGAATACTGAATATCGAGGGACACAATCTGGTATATGGTTGGCATGCTTACTTGTTATTCACAAAAAACTGGATAAGAATTTTAAAAGTCATATCTTAAGAAATGCTTTACTGCGGGTTTGGAAAAAATATCAATATAAACTAAATGACAAATTACCCATGTGGGCAATTCCTAGACATGCAATTGAAAATATGAATATAGCACAAAAGCAGGATAGAACCACCTACAGACAACTTCTCACTTTGGAAAGGGGGGTTTTACAACTAAAATCTTTAGAGGTATTGAAAGAGGAGAAGGTAGTTCAAACATGGTTCCAGTATGGCCAATTACAGGCCAGGTGGAAAATAGACCAAAAAACTGGTTTTATCCAAGTTGAGGATAATTTGTTTAAACAAATAAGAGATCAAAGTTTAATGCATATAAAGAGGATATATAATGTACTAATACAGATGGATTCGGAAACAGAACTAGTTAAAGATTGTATGATAAAGTGGGCTCAAAATATTGAAGAACCAATAATGTTGGATACATGGGAAAGAATATGGGTAAGAAATGTGAAGTTCACACAAGCACAAAATCTGAGAGAAAATTTTTATAAGATGTTTTATAGATGGCATTTAGATCCTAAAAAACTGGCTTCTATGTACCCGAATGTACAGCCTAAATGTTGGAGATGTGGTTCTCTCGATGCTACATATTTTCATATATGATGGACTTGTCAAAAGGTTAAGGCATTTTGGATAAAAATGTGGTGGATTATGCAAAATATTTTTAAAAGAAGGATAAAGTTTACTCCTCAGTTATTTTTATTAGGTATATGTACTGAATTTACAGCAGTAGAGACTAATTTGGTTCTGCACTTAATAACGGCAGCAAGACTGTTGGTGGCGCAATACTGGAAGAAGGAAGACTTGCCTACAACTCAAGAGTGGACATTGAAAGTCACAAACCTAGCCGAGATGGCTAAAATATCGGCATATCTTAAAGACCATTCAAATGAGAGATACAAACGAGACTGGAAAAAATGGATTGACTATATACAAAACAAATACGGGACTAAGAAATTACAGATAGCCTATGTTTAAGATTAGGAATAATCTAAACTGCTTAAAGTTAGTGCAACAGGAAGAAGCTGAGTTTAATGCAGGGATGTTATTAACTTCTTTTTTTATTTCCTTTGTCTTAATATATTTTAGACTATATTTGTTAAAAACCTATACCGTGTACGAGCTCTGGGAAGTCGGGGGGGGAGGGAGGGGGTGTTAGGGGGGAGGGGGGAGGAGGATATATAGTATGTGTTAGATTTTATAGTAACGCGATTGCACTTGTATACTGTTGCTCTTTAATTTCACTGTAAAAATAGGACAAGCTGAATATATTAATAGATAGTAGAAATACACCGAAGGGAGGAGTAGAGGGTTAGAAGAAAGAGGGGTAGAGAGGGTGGGAGAGAGGATGGGAGGGAGTGTGAGAAGGGAGGGAGTGTACTGGGAGAGAGGAGTGATAGAGGGGGAGGGGAAGTAGGGTAGAGGGGAATGTTGGAGGGAAGAAGGAAAGTTGGAGGGGGGCGAAAGAAAGGGTGTATGGAGGGTCGAAGTGGTACATTGGGTTTGTATTTTGGGGGGTATTGTTGACAAGAGGAATGGCTGTGTTTATTGTTTAATGTTATATGGCCCCGGTTATGCACAGTATATATGTGACTGTACGAAATGAAAATGGAAAAATAAAAACATATTTACAGAACAAAAAATTGTGCAGACTGATTATAAATTGCGGCACAATTCAGTAGTACAAATGATCCATTGGAATTTGTGCAAAAATTATAATATTAAAACAGGAACAAACTGGTGGGAACATCAGCCTGAAAAACTCACCAAAAATCAGATGGTCAAGATCTTGTGGGATTTCCTTATACAAACGGACAAAATACTGGCGCATAATACACCAGACATCACACTGGTTGAGAAAAATAAGGTCACAATCATAGACATCGCAATACCAGGTGATAGCAGGGTCGCAGAGAAGGAACATGAAAAAATCGCAAAATACCAGGACTTAAAAATCGAAATTCAAAGACTATAGCACAAACCAGCAGTGGTAATTCCAGTGGTAATTGGCACACTGGGTGCTATTCCAAAAGCACTGGAATTACATTTAAAACAGTTAAAAATTGACAAAATCACCATCAATCAAATGCAAAAAGCCGCACTGCTTGGATCTGCACATGTATTACGAAAATACGTTACGACGTCCTAGGCCCCTGGGTGGGGCCTGACTAGTAACCAATGCCAAATCCGGCGAAACAACTGGCCGCTGTGATACAATTGTATAATTATAATCTGTGCTACTCGGAACATCTTATATTTTAAGAAGGTACTTGGTTGATACCTAGGACGCTGGTAGCAAATCGTATCAACCATTAGCACCAGTCACTGGTATTTGTAATGCATTTTTGAATGTTCAGTTGGCTGAGTTTCATGTTTAATGAATACAGTATATAATAATAATAATGAAACAGTGCAGTTCTGGACACAGCTGTGGAATAACTCAAAGAAATACAACATGAATGCAATTTAGAGAAAGGAAGTAGATAAGAATCAAAAGAAACTGAAATAATTTATAATAACAGCCGAAATGGTGGAGAAAAAGGCAAGGAAAATCAAGAACTGATCAGCATCAGGTGAAGATGAAGCACATGGCTTTCGGCTGAAACATATGACTTGTCTACAATCACTCATTGCCAAGACGTTTGACAGCATACTGCAAGGAGGTGAAACTGAAGATTGGATGGCATCTTGTAAAACCTACCTGATACTGAAACATCCAATAATAGGGGAAAACCATCACATCCTTTGCTCTTAAAGAGGACTGTTTGTTTTAATTTTCAGATAATAGCATCGGGAAATACATGGAGCAAAACTTTCACCATTCCTGGACTCAAGAAACTAGAAATTGTCATCTAGTTTCTAATATTCCTTTTTTGTTGTTGAGAAGGTGGTCAGAGAGCTATTATAGAGGATCTTGGAAGAAGGTTAATTGGATTCATTTCAGATAGGTTTTAGGTTGGGATATAGTATACTCAAATTTGTTGGTTACTTTTGGTCAAGCACTCCTTAGTCTTTCAATACCATTGATCACAGTATCCTTGACCACATCTGGGATTTGGGTCCGTGGTACTATATCACAATGCTTATACTTCTTTCTATGTGGTTAGTTCCAGTCAGTGCTGATGAAAGAGGCCCTCATCCTCTCCTCTTACTTGTAGGGTGGCTCAAAACTTGATGCTTTCACCCCTTTTCTTTGACATCTATATAAATATTGGGTGAGACTATCTGTCAGTTTGGGATGACTAATGGTGACTAATAAGTAACTAGTTCGTTACTTCAGATGGTGACTAAGACATTAGTCACATTACATTTGGAATATTTCATAGCTCTCTCTATATGGAGCACTTACAATGTCTTCACTTCCCTTGTAACCAGTTCTAGATATCAACTTAAAACTGTCCAAGTATTGCTGTCAGTGTCTTGTGCTTGAGTCTGGAAGATAGAGGGGTCCAGATGGTGCAAAACAAGCTCCAGGACTCCCAATAATGGAGAGTTTCCATATTTACTCTTGAAGGGGCTGAACCTCCCCATTCAATACAGTTGTGCAACCTGGAGATTGTCTTGAATGAGTTTCTACACAAGGCACAAATGACATCTGTGGCCAAGAGGGGCTTTGTACATCTCCATCTAGTGTGATAGTTTCACTTGTTCCTACATTGTGAGGCCCTTCAGATGATGACTAATACTCAGTCACCTTACATTTGGATTGTTGTATTACTCTCTGTATGGGGCACTTATAATTGGTTCCCTTCTCTTGAAAGCAGGTTTCTTCTCATTAACATCAAACTCATTTGGCAGCAAAAAGATGACAAAGTAAATTTGTAATTGCACATTCCTGGCTGGCATGAAAAAAAGCTAATAGGGAAGGATCTCGCTCTCTCTTTTAACAACTATTACTTACTATTTTTTTCTTTTTAAATGGAAGGATGGGTAAACAGAAAAAAAAAGGAACGGAGAACATGAGAAAGGGAAGGTATTTCTTTAAACATTTACCATGTTCATTGTACTAGGTGGTTGCTTTCTTAGTCTCTGCTTTTAAAATACCCTAGCAATAGCTCAGGGCCTAGATTACCCAAATTATTCAAAATAGTTACGTGATCAGTAAATATTCTATTTCAATTATTAAAATATCTTTATATCAGTTTTAATCTTACTCATCAGCAAGAAAAGGCAGATATAAATAAAATCAATAAATAAAACAAGAACAAGAATAATGATTTCTTTGAATTAACCTGCAGACTTTCTTCCCTGAAGGAATGTTCAAAGAAGTCATTCAGGAAATCGTTTGACATTTGGCACAGCACTACTATGCTTACTTAAGTTTAACATGTAACATAAAAATTCAAAAATAATAATGAAGAGAATGAATTATTAAATGCACTTCCACAGTCGCAATATATACAATATGTATATATTGTGACTGTGGATAGATAGATAGATAGATAGATAGATAGATAGATAGATAGATAGATAGATGATAGATAGATAGATAGATAGATAGATAGATAGATAGATAGATAGATAGATAGATAGATAGATAGCAGGGACGTGCACTCACTAGAGGCAGGGGAGGCGGGGCCTCACCAGTCTCCTCAGGAAAAGGAAGGAATTTTAAAGATTTTTTCTAAAATAATTAAGGCCAAGCTAGTTGCTACCAGACTTCAACTCACAGTGATTTGAAGTGTACATAGTGTTTAAGTATAGGAGGAGGCCAGAGAACTCGGGAACTCCTTTGCATAAGGATTTTTTTGCCTTTTAAGGGTTAACCAAGGGTTAAAAGCAAAAAAATTAGTATGCGAATGAGGCCCATAGTTCTATCGCCCCACCCCTCCGCTCCAGAGAAGCCGCCTGCTAGCGAGTCTCCACGAGCCCCGCTTCCCTCGCCGGACTTTCCGGCAATAGATGACAGCATTCCGCTCCCGCCGCTTTCTCCCAGAGCTCCGGCAGGCCTTGCGGAGTGCCAAAAAGGGGTGGGGGCTTCTTGGAACACCCCACCCCACCCCTCTTCGCTGTTTCCTCCTGGGGCTGCTGGCTGGGAGACCGAGGCTCTCGCTCCAGCCTGCTGCGGGGGGGGGGGGGGAGCCGCTTTCTTTCTTTTTGCCTCACCAGGCAGAAGCTTCACTGCACGTCACTGATAGATAGATAGATGATAGATAGATAGATAGATAGATAGATAGATAGATAGATAGATAGATAGATAGATAGATAATTGACAGACGGATAGATGGATAGATGGATAGAGTATCACTGTATAAATAAACATCTTTCAGTTGATGTCAGCTTTTTTTCTTTCAGTTTTACACCTTGTTGTATTGTTTTTATCTTTTGTATTGCACACATATACACATACTGCCAAGAGTTATTTTGAGTAATATATTGATTGATGTAGAAAAAATATATTGTCCAAAATACATACCCATCCATCTTAAACAGGTATCTTTTGATGACAAAGACCTCATAACATAAAAATAATGATAAAACAAAAAAGAATTAAATTCATCCAATGCAAGAGAAGATAGTCAAGGGACTACATTACAATTCTATGAAAGAAAACATGAATATATAGATATTCCTTGACCTGCAACCATTTGTTTAGCTACATTCGAAATTACAGTGGCATTGAAAAAAATGACTTATGGCCAATTCTAGCACTTACGACTGTAATAGCATTTTGTGATCAAAATTCAGGCAATTGGCAACTGGTTTATATTTATGATGGCTGCGGCATCCCAGATCATGTGATTGCTATTTGCAACCTTTTCAACTGGCTTCCAACCAGCAAAGTCAAGGGGGGAAGCTGGATTCACTTAAATGCACAATTTAGGCAGTGATTTGCTTAAAGACCATGGCAAAAAGGTAATATAATCAAACACAGTTCACTTAACAACCACCTCATTTAGCGACAGAAATTCTGCTCCCTATTGTGGACATAAGTCAAGGACTCCCAGTGCTTCCTATTATGCCTAAATAACTCTTTGAGTTATTTGTAAAAATAATAAAGGGGGGGGGCTAAAAACAAATAAAATAAATAATAAATATGTCTCCTGGTCTAGCAGCTTATATCACCATTCCTTCCCCAAAACCTGTAAAAGTATAAAGCACTAAAAGTGAATGTATGAATCATGCCAAACTATTCCCCGATGGTACCCAGAACTGAGGTCCTGTCAATAGAAAGGTTTTGCCACGTAATTAAATCATGCTTATATATTGGAGGATTGATTTAGCATTTCATCGTTTTCCGTATCCTGTAACTCTTCCTCTTCATTGGAGTTAATGGCTCTAAAAATCAGAAGGAAAACTGAGAAGGGGATTTCTTATCTTTCTAAGGTTTGTAAGGATACATACATACATACATACATACATACATACATACATACATACATACATACATACATATCATTCAGAACAACTTGGGTCATCTCATCTGGATTTAGTTTACTGTTCAAAACTAGTCAAAATCTGAAAAAGCTAAGCAATGAATAGAGCAGAGCTCAGCACATAATGAGAGATGTGTCTAACAAACATGGCAAAGCAATGTCTTACTGAGAAATGGGTAGGGATTGTTACATTTACTTCATGCAATATTCTTAACAATTCAGGAGCAAAAATAGGGAAACACAAAGGTGTCAAATAGGTTTTTTCCCTCATAAATTAGTAACTTCATCTGCCTATTTACAGTAGCAACAGGAAAAATTCATCTCCGTTTGCAGACCTCCAGTCTGGTAAATCCCACTTGGAGATTCAGTGGTTTGTGGTGGGTGCTGAGAATGTGTTGAAGCTACTGTTTGTGGACTACTCATGAAATAGTTTCCTACTTGAGATACCAAAGGTGCGCTTAATTTTAGTGTTAAATAAGGCTGTGCATCGATTCAAAAGGAAGTGTTTTGGAATTGGTGTGAGTGGAGCACCCTCCTGCTACTTATTTATACTGAAAGAGAGACATGGCTGCTTTAATAAAGAGCAGAGATATGCCGCTATAGGTATTAAATTCATGAGCTGCAAATACTGCTTCTCCCATGTCTGTCAGCCACTAATCAGGTATTTTTAGTATCAGATTATAAGAACCTAATTAATCTATAATCAAGAAGATATAATTTAAAAATCCAGTTGATGTCTTAATAAATTAGTATCAGGTTATCAATATATTATTAACCTTGGTCTGATCATGATCAAAATCTAGCTGCCAACTGATATAGAGATATGTAGCTATTGGTTGAAATTATTTGTTCCTAAATCATTTATCCAGTTCCTAAGCAAAATTGCAATATATAAATTATCACTTCCATAATTCCCACACTCAACCTTTTTCTTGCAAAAATATGTGTTTCCTAGAAGAAAGCAGTACCAGTAGCCATTTTTAATTTATTTCCAGTACAAGAGAAATAACATGTGAAGAACGTGGGACTTCAAGATAACTTTCTGAAAACTGAACAGAAGGGAATCAAATTTGGTATGATGGGGAAGAAAGTTTGAGTTCTATAGAAAAAACATTCCAATTTTTTTCCTCCATGCACTTTTCTACTAGTTGATGACTTCTCTAATCTAAGACCCTCCCCATATCCTTCATGATAATATGATGTAAGACAGAAATGTTCAATTTGGCAACTTTAAAACTTATGGAGTTCAACATGGTTGACTGCAGAATTCTGGAAGTTGAAGTCCACAAATCTTGAAGTTGCCGCAGTTGAACTTGATATAGAGCAAAGCAGAAACAGATTTCTGTGTATTTCCCAGTGTATGGATTCAACATAAAAACAAAACAGAAATACATAGAAATTATTTTTCTATTACTTTTTACACAAAAGCAGACATCCCTCAAAGGGCCACTGCTGCTAAATAAGATGGTAAGAATTCAATAAGCCATACATAGACTTTTCCTGTGCTTAAGCTTCAATTTCAGATGGGCAACCATAAATAAAAATATGTATCTATAATCAGATAGTGAAGTTATCCTCTTAAAAGTCTATGTTACCCCCCCAAAAAAAACTCGATATGCGTTTAAAATTAATATGAGAAGCAAGATGAACAGCTATTTCCATGCCTATCTTCAACATATACAAATCTAATAGAAACATATCAAATTGTTCTCCCCAGTGGAAAAACTTTAAAGGAGATATGAAATTGGTGTTCCTGCTCTGCAACGCACAGAATTATTGCAGAGCCTATTATATTCTGATACTCCCACTATACCTTAATCAGCTAATTATTTTTAGGAACCAACAGAGAGGAGGGAGAAAGTCTATAATTCTGCTATTTGACCTGTTAAATCTGATGGTCCCTCAATGAGTCTGCATGAGAGGAGGAATAACAAAGAGGTGAAGGGAAGGGAAGGGGGATAGAAAGGAAGCTTAGTAACAGTAGCAAAAGAGACTACAGTTTATCATCCAACACTCTCTGTCATCTGTAGAGAACAAACAAAAGCCTAATTAGAAGCAGAAGATAAACAATCTGGCTCCTGAACTTGAGAGCAGGCACAAGCAAAGATTGAAAGTTTTCAATCCATTCAAAACCATTCAGTGAAAATTTAAGTAATAAGTTGTTAGGTTTGTTCTGCAGAACTGTGAAAGAATTTCTGGAGTTTGTCCTGTAGCTCTGAGAACCCAAAAAAATTCTGAGTACTTAATAAACTATTGTACATTCCTTTCCTGTGCCAGATTTTCACTGCACCAAATGTCTTTCTACGTTGTTGAGCCTCCTTAATATGAAGTGGGAATAGGCTGCTTCTTTCCCTCATTCAGTGATGCCAGTAAATCAAGCTTTCTTTAAGGCTTCATCCTTCACTGAAAGTCTGAGAAACTTCACAGTAAATAACAAAGACTTCCCAGCTGCCTGAAAAGACGAGGCTGGATTACAAAAAGCTCTATCAGTAATAGGATGAATATATTAATGTTTCCGTAATTCCTTCTTCTCTTCTGGCAATCCTATCACATGTCAACTGCGATAGTTGGCTGCCACCTTAGTTTTGGGGTGTGTAAGTGTTATGGAACTTATTGTGTAGTGTGCTTCAGTAGGCAAGAACAGGTCAGCATAGATACAACAGCATTTATTGCAGGGGTAAAATGCTACCGATTTGCACCAGTTTGCATGAACCAGTAGAAATGATTGTCGTTGGTTCCGCTTCTGAGGAGCACACAGCTCAACTGTGATCAGCTTTTTTGCTTTTTAAAGCATTTTTTTTCCTGCCAGTTTGGGCAAATAGGCAGGAAACAAATGTTTTAAAAAGTGGGGGAGGGAAGCTTCCAACGATCATGCAAATCAGCTGTGAGCCACGTGATTGTCAGAAGCTTTTCCTCCTGCTTTTAAAGCATTTTTCCCTGCCTATTCGCCCGAACCAGCAGGAAAAAAATGCTTTAAAAAGTGGGTGGGGAGGAGAAAGGTTCCATGACAATCAGTTGTGCCGCAAGATCATCGGAACCTTTTTTCTACTTTTTAAAGAATTTTTTAACTACCTATTCGCTCGAACCAGTAGTAAAAAAATGCTTTAAAAAGTGGGAAAAAAAGGTTCCCACAATTTCATGGCACAGCTGAACCTTTTTTTACCCCATTTCTTAAAGTATTTTTTCTACCGCTTCAGGCGAATAGGTAGTAAAAAATGTTTGAATTTTTTTTATTGGCCATGCCCACCCAGTCACATGACCCCACCACCACTAAGCCATGAAGCCACGCCCAGAGAACGGGTGGCAAATTTTTTTACATTTCACCACTGATTTATTGACTCAAAATTGGAACTGAGGAACTGCATGCAAATACCTGTAATTTATACTCTGAACCCACAGGGCCTTAACCAATCATAATACTTGAAAAAACCTGCCCAAATATTAATATTCTAAGTTTCCCTCCAAAACAGTTAGAGCTAACAGTGAGGGTCATCCAGGATTGGGCTGCAGGGGGTTCGCAGGGGTTCGGAAGAACTTCCAGCTAAGATTCTGTGCAATTTGGAGAACCCCCTAATCCCACCCCTGCCTGGCCCTGCCCACCCATGCCTCCCTCCCAGGAAACTTCATGCGGCCCATTTTGGATACAGGTAAATGCAGGGCTCACACGGAGGCTTGGGGATGGTGAAAAACAGGCCTACCAGGAGTTTGGGAAGGCCAGAAACAGGCCTATTTTTGGCCTTCAGAGGGCCTATAGAGCCTGGGGAGGCCGTTTTTGCCCTCCCAGAGCCTTGAAGAAAGCCTCTAGAGTCCAGGGAGTGCAAAAAAAAGAACCGTCCATGGTGCAGAAGGCTGACTAGGCACTCCCACCTTGCCTATGTCCACCCAGCAACTGGGCCAAGAACCCCTTGCTGAAAATTTTGAAGCTCACCCCTGGGGTCATCTAAAGGTTAGTTTCACTTTAGCAGTGCTTAACACAACTTACATATTCAATACATAATAGAACTAATTTTTTATTGCATGCTATCTGCAACAAGCAGATCTTCTCTGAGAACAAATCAGAAGATAATCACTGATTCTGGTTGCAGCAGTAATGAAAAAGTTATCAGAATAATACAATTTTAAGAGTGCTGGCTTGGATTGCCCACCTGATTACAGTGCCATTTTAACCAGAGGTCCCCTACTTATTAAACCTGGCATAGGAGAGGTCCCAGAAGTTGTAAATCAGGGGTGTCCAACCTTTGGCAACTTTAAGATGGTTGGCTGGGGAATTCTGGGAGTTGAAGTCCAGAAGTCTTAAGGTTGCCCTGGTGGAATAGTCCTGCTGCAAATGGTTCCATCAAGAGATAGAGAAGTTCCACATTCTTTAAAAGGGGCCATAATTATTCAGTTATAGCATGCATTTTGTATAAGTATATTCTCCAGATGCAACCTAATTGATTTCTAGAATTGCTCTTCACTTAGTAGAATGTATATTTAAAATTGGGTGTTCAATTCTATACATTATCAATTCAAAATATACTGCAATGGAATTTAAAGCCCTTCCAATTTTCTTGATGTGTTAACAAAAAAATAAATAAAATAAACACAGAAAAAACACAGAAGTGTTCCAAGAATCCAAGATGACAGCGATTGTTGATGGTTTCCCATTTCTTATAAGCAAATGTATATTGTGGCTTATATTATTCCTTTGTGTGTATTTTATTTTTTATTTTTACTGAAGTTAATATTTTGCAGTACTAAACATCTTTGTTGAGGTTTCCATCATTACAAGGAATCAAAATCATAAGGTCTATTTTCGATACTCTTTTTAAACTGATTAAAACCCATAGACTTCTAGCAGCATGACCATATAACGGAGATAGTTACACATTCTTCCCATTTAGATTTTCTCTAACCTGAATCAAAGAAATTGCCCTCTTGGGAGAGGAGATGATGATATATCCTCCACATTAGTCATGGTCATTTGTGGTTATCTTGTAATGTAGTCTACAATACACTGGGGACACAACAGATGTGTACAGAAAGAAATCACAGTTCACATAGATGTGACTGCTCCATCATTAACCATGATGAAGCTGCCTGGGTCATACATTTACATTTCATTCTGAATTTTATAAACTCAGAGGCTTCCCAATAGCATCTTGCATTACACATTTATTGCAAAATATATTTGCGTTATAATGGCAGTTGGTAAGAGAGTAAGTCCAAGCCAATGAGCATTTTTCTTCAAAAGCTATGTTTATTTCTGAAAAAGATTCAGAAAATATAATTCAATAGAACATCATAATTACTTTGCCACTAGTGCCATTGTGAGATACTTAATATTAGTATTTGATGGAGGGAGGGAGAGAGAGAAGGAAAGAGGGAAAACTGTGTCTGCAAAAGTATAAGATTCTCATTGCTTTAAAAATAGTATTTATTTTTATAGCTAAAAGCAGTAATCCAATATTACTAAGTGTGGTAACATTCCCATTGTCAGTAAGTGCCCATTTAAATTGAAGATAAAAGACAATCTGTACCTATTAATTCCTTTGAGTTTTTGTACTCCAATATAAAAATTCAGTATTTGAAAGCAGGAATATATAAATGAAAATCTCCAAAAATCTGAGGTGTACTGAAAATTTAACAGTCAGAAGAAACCATTTTAAATAAGGATTTAATTGACAGCTCTTTCTGATGGGGCTTGGATAATGTGACCAGATGTCCCGCTTTTGGTGGGACAGTCATGATTTTTAATAATTTGTCCCGTGTCCCGCAGCGTGTTCAAAAAGTCCTGATTTTCCAAAAGAAAGAAAACAATTTAAAAAAGTTTTTATTTCTCTGAAGTGTTGTTCCCAATGTGGCCTTTAGAGGGCAGTGGTTTCCCTCTCTCCGCTCAGCTCGCTCACAGCACCCGACGAGGAGCAAAGCTCCCTCCCCTCCTGTGTGTGCGCGTGCCGACGTGTGCCGTTTTTCTGCAGGGAGAGCGGTGGCTTTCTGGCGGTGGCAACGCAGCGAGGAGGAGGCTCAGTCCTGGGCCAAGCGGCTCAGCCGTCGGAAGGGGGGTTGCCACTTCTCTCGGGCGCCGCTGTCCCTGCAGCCATTTCTCCCTGTTTCTTCTTTTTGTCCTTTCTCCTCCTTCCCCCCAAAAAGAGAACGAGAGGGAGAGAGAGGAGGTGTGGGGGAGATAGTGGGATTGCTGGTTTCTGAGCTTGGTGAGCAAGGATCCCCCACCCCACCTCCTCTTTCAGAAAGAGGAGGTGGGGGAGATAGTGGGATCGCTGGTTTCTGAGCTTGGTGAGCAAGGATCCCCCACCCCACCTCCTCTTTCAGACAGAGGAGGTGGGGGAGATAGTGGGATCGCTGTTTTCTGAGCTTGGTGCAGCAAGGATCCGACTATCCTACTATTTTATTTTTCTTTATGTACACTGAGAGCATATTCACCAAAGACAAATTCCTTGTGTGTCCAATCACACTTGGCTAATAAACTATTCTATTCTACTTTACTCTATACTCTATTCATTTCTATTTCAATTCTAACAAGGAGTTTAGCTTCTCTCTCTTGAAAATGTAAGCTAGCATAAGGCATTATAATGCAAGCTAGCCTTAACTTTCAAACAGTTCATTTAGTGACCAAAGTTACAATGGCATTGAAAAAAGTGACTGATGGCCATTTTTCACACTTAGCGACCATTTTCACACTTAGCGACCGTTGCAGCATCCTCATGGTCACGTGATCAAAATTTTGATGTTTGGCAACAGATTCATATTTATGATGGCTTCAGTGTCCTGGGGTCATATTTGACAAAATATAAAAATTTTAATCAAGCCCTCCCCCCCCCCCGGTCAATGGTGTCCCTCTTTACCAATCTGAAAATCTGGTCACCTTAGGCTTGGATGCATTTAATAAATGTATTACGAAGAATGTTACTGAATGAAGCTTTAGTATGATGAAAATAAGAAGAGTCTAGAACAAAGAGATGTTTCCAGGTTTAATTTCCTGATTCAAAATATCTAGTTCCAGTTATTTGCTGTTCAGAATAAAATACTTTTTCTTGGAATTAGAATATAGCAAGTTGAGCACTTTACAAAATGTTGGCCACAATTTTCAATAAAGTTCTAATTATGTTTAGGAGGAGCCAGTTCACAAGGAAGCAGCCGCCCGGCAACTCCAAAACAATAAGCCCTTCCCTATAATAAGCCCAAGGCCATATTTTGTAAGTAAAAAGAAAATAAGACCCTGTTGTATTTTCGGGGAAACATGGTATACTCTGATGTTGGGATACTCTTTCAGAAACAGAAACAGAATTACAGAGTTGGAAGGGATCTTGGAGGTCTTCTAATTCAACCCACCACCCAAGCAAGAGACACTATATCATTCCAGACAAATCGCTTTCAATATTCCTTGCCAGTAATCTAGCTGCCACTATCTCCACCAGCTTCCATTTCCAAAGGGGGTGCCATGTACAACATGCTACCTTAATTAGTCTGGTTAAGTGGCAATGAAGACATGAGTGACCAACACTAGGACATAATGAATTAAGTTATATATTTTTTTAAAAAATCTAGGATGAATTTATGTAAAATAAATCATGAAAATATACATTTAAAAATAAGATTGGATGGGTTTAATATATATCTTATGATTTGTTCCCCTCAAAAAAATTGGGGAAGGCTAGCCAAATTTTTTTTGTTGCCAAGAGTTGTTGTTGGCTTTTATAATATAGTCTTGCAATCTGAACTATATCTATCTATAAATATTATGTGTCATATGATATTGTATACTTATTGCAATTCTTTGTTCAGGTTCTGCATGTTCCCTATGATTCCCCTCTATTTTTCTTATAATTATATTCACTTTGTTAAGTATGTTTAGTCTCTGAAAATCTAATCTAATTAATCTAATCTATCTAAAGTGAATTCATTCACTATTTACAGCACTTCCATGTCACCAACTCCATAAGGGCTGACAGTGGTTTACAAAAAAGCTGAATGTGAAATCCATGATTCTGGATGAAATTGCTCACAGTAAATAAACTAAAGCATTTGAAACATACTGCAACTATACACATTATTTTGCCAGGGTTTGTTTGCTTGAGAAGAAACATCATCCTGTTCTCCTGTAGGTACACACACTTGCAACAATCCCTCTTTACATTTGAAATACATTACTGATTTTCTGTCCACTTAGGGACAGATTCAAAAATTTAACAAGGCAGGACAACGTAGCAGTTGTGATATGAAGTGAACCTTTAAACTAAAGGTAGCTGATATTAATTAATCCTCTTGGGTGAGTAAAGCACTACAGTTGCTTGGTGTCTATGGTTATAAATATTATGTCTGAAAGACAAAGTAACGTAATGTATCTATGGTAAAAATACAAAAAAAAGTAGTTTTAAGACTTCAGAGGGGAGCATTGCTTATAATATTTCCAGACTTCTCATACCTCACACTAGATTTCAACCATCAGTTGACACTGAGTTGTTCTCAGAAGTAGCTGCTGATGGAGCAAGAATGAATGATACACCAGATTCTGCTTCTCTTTCAGATTAAGATTAATGGCAATTTGGGGGCGGGGGGAGAGCATTATTTATTTCTTTACCAAACTCATATGCTCACCATCTTGTCGAAGAGACTCTGGGCAGCTTAAAATTATCCAGACAGGTGGGATGAAAAGGGTCTATGACAACTCACCAGAGCCAACTCACTGCAGCCAATTTGCCACAGCCAAGCCACTCTGGGACAGGTCACCATGGCCAACTTGTCATGGAAAAACTCACCACGGGACAAGAATTACAGTAATATATAAAAAAAATAGTGGAATTGGATCATTAAAAAAAGGATGCCAAAAGAAGGACAAAATGAAATGTGAATGACAAAAATTAAAATATTTTTAAACTATTTTAAACGATTAAAATTAAATAGTTGAATTGTCCTGAAGCGAGTTATCTTGTGGAGAATTGACCATGGCGAGTGGTCCTGCAGCGACTTGGACGTGGTGAGTTTTTGGTAGCAATTTGGCAATGGAGAATTGACAGCAGCAAGTTGTCCAATTCCAGGATGAAAGATATTTTTTTTAAGGAGGGGGGTGAATTAGGACTTCATTAAAAGATCCTGGAAATTTCCCTCCAGAATCTTTTACTGCCTGAACCCACCTGGTTGTCACATTCCTAAAGGCTTTCATCAACCAGGGGAGAGACAATCTGTTTTCTTGCTTGATGGCCTAAATGAGGAAAGTGCTGATCGTAAAAGGACTTTCACTTATTGCTTTGAGCCATGCATAAACACAATATGCTTTATTTAATGTTTGTTGTTAATTGTGTATTTTAATGTATGCGTCTACTACTGGAGTCTTATTTTGAGTGTCTGTCGTGATTCCAACTAGTCATAGCAGCATAAAAACCGAAAGTCATAAATATGGCTTCAGCCATTAAAATGAAAAATTTATAAATATTTCAGGTTATCATAAAAAAAGATTGGTCTCAGATCATTGTTGTTGCAATCAGCACAGTAATAGAGTAGGTTACAAACTGCAAAGAGTCGGGTTACTTCCCTGCTTTTACTACTTCTCCAGCAAATATTTTGGTGAAAGGAGGAGGAAACCTGAGTAACTCAATGCAGTGAGTGTAACACAGATTGTTAATTTTAAGTATAGTGAAATCACAGCAGGCTTTGATTGAGAGGAGCCAAAATAAACATGTGAAACCTTGGCCTTTTCAAAAAGAATAGACCACATCCTTCATAGGGTCGCCAATTGGTTCCAAGATATTATCACAAAAGGCCATCAAAGGGTCCCTTTCTTGAGGTATACAGTGGCTGAAAGGTGAGGCAACAGAGCATGCTACTGATACATGCTGCCATTTTGTAGCTTGATTGTTTGCATGTTGTACAGTCACCCTAAATTTAGCAGACACGAGGAAACAGAATATCAAAGGGTATCTGTCATTAATCTGGATGTGCTTGTATTATGAATAGCCTCCAAAATGCTGACAACCTAAGAGCACCTCCGCCAACATTTATAAACACATAAATAATATTTTGAAATAATATAAAGACAAATTAAGGTTCAAAGTGAGTCCTATCTGAAAGCCAGTTTTAATGATAAAAACAAAGCCTTGCACTGAGAGATAGAAACCAGACCTTCTAAGAGACTTCACAAATGTCTGAAGCCTTGATGTCTAAAGGGAACATATATTCTTACCCTCTAGTTAATTTTTTCCCTTTGATCATCAACTCTATTACTATTTGTAGCAATAAATTTCATTTTTTTTAAAAAGTAAACTTTTTTCTTATTTTGAAGCTGTTTATAGCAGTTAATCCCAATTTACTGCATTGCAATGGGACCTTTGCAGTTCTTTAAGAAACAAATAGGCTGCCTTTCTGAAGCTGTGGACAAAACTGCACTTTGTGCATTGTCCAAAAGGTTTTCACTACATGTTGAACAGAACCCCAGTAGAAAAAGTAAAGAGAGATGCAGGGTTGTACAACATCACATCAACAACAGATCGACCTTCTAGGAAACTGACTACTGAACCAATATAGTTAACCAACTGAACTTCTCTTATTATTCCTCCTTTTAAGGGCTTTCCATAGCTTTATATCAATGGTGGAATTCAATTTTTTTTTACTACCGGTTCTGTGGGCATGGATTGGTGGGCGTGGCAGGGAAGGAAAATTGTAAAATTTCCATTCCCACCCCACTCCAGGGGAAGGTTACTGTAAAATCCCCATTTCCTCCCGATCAGCTGGGATTCGGGAAACAGAGAATAGATGGGGGCAGGGCAGGGCAGAGGTGATATTTACTGGTTCTGCGAACTACTCAATATTTTCACTACAGGTTCTCCAGAACTGGTCAGAACCTGCTGAATACCACCTCTGCTATATACCATCAAAACCCTTGTGTGTATTTGTAAGCTTAAATCACATGAAATGGTGCATCCCAGGACAACTATTTTTGTACCAACATTCTTCAAATGAACTAACTTACAGAATGCATCCAAAATCTAGGACCTATCACTCTCATGGGGCAAAGTTTGGCCCACTTCAGTGCTGCTGTACGGCCACACTACCCAAGTCATTCACAGTCACTTGATCATCATTTCCAGTTCTCTCTGCCACCTTCCTACAAGGAAACGCAATGGGGAAGCTGGCAGAAAGCCAGAAGTTTGTCCCCACTGCTTTTTTTGCCCACTTGTGATCATTCTATATCTCAGTTTAGGCAAGGAAATATCTCTGAAATGATGACCCAATGGGCACGGGTGGTCTAGTTACATTCTATAATACTACCCAGTAACGTTTTGAAGGATTAAATATATATAAAGCAGATAAAAGCCTGACATCTACATGGAAGCTATTCTGGGAAATGACTGAAAGATTCTTTGCAACTTTTCCTTCTACAATTTTGTACTATTTTGTACATTTAAAAAACCTCTAGTTTCCTTCTCTGGTTTATTTTGTAGAACAGAAGTGATTGACTGTTACTGGCTCATTCTGTGAATACCTTCCTATAATCACATGCATCCGCTTGCTTTTTCTTGGCCACAATATTTATATGACCCCAGTTTGCCATACATATTATTTTGATTATTTTTTTCTGCTCTGTATGTTCAGAGATGTCCGTTGGTGTATTATTTGACTGGATCTGTTCGACTACCAAGTAGCTCTGATTGACGTACTTGACCTTGACTCAATTTGCCTTTCATAAGCAATGGGTTCCTGTTTTGAAATAAATACCTGCAAGTCCAGTGGTTGCTTTTATGTGCTATGAGGATTCATCAAACTTTCTGTAAAATTACCTTTCTGCTCAAACTGAATTTATGTTTCATAATATAGTTTTAATCATGGAGAACTGGGGTCTTTAGCAAATCATGTACGAATGGGATGGGTTCTGTTCAATGTTCCAGCAAGTCAGAAAAGCCATTTGATAACAACTTTAATTACCTATTATTTTTTCCCAACTGTAAACACATTTTCCTTCATGCATGTGAGCAAGTGTGCTTTGTTTATTTTATTTACTCAATTTCTATAACCACCCATCTCAAACAAATGACTCTGGCCAGAAAACAACTATAAAATTAATTAAAACCAAGTACAAACATTTTATGAATGTGCTTAATTTCACTCTAGTGAAACTGTGCTGTGAGGGACATAGAATTGGTGGCTGCCAGCATCAGCAGCATCCAGAAGTGGAGTAGGTACAATAGTGTTAGCATACACAAAATAGTGACAACAGTAGGAAGTGTCATCATCCAAAACCCTCTGTTGTTAGAAGCAGCAGGCAACTTTTAACATCATATTTCTCATTTTAGACTGATTTTTTCCCAAACATGTCTATTGGCCTTTTAACATTTATTTAGCAATAAATCTAGTCATCTTCCAACCACCCAGTGAATATAAAGAACCTGTATAACTTATAGATTTTAAACCTGAATTGTTTTTATTAGTTATAATATCAGAAAAATTAGATAAGAAAAATATGTATTTAACATTACATGTTGTAACAACAGCAAGGATCATATTCGCACAACATTGAAAAAATGAAGAAACACTGCGAGATGAAGAGATAATTAAGAAGATACTAGAATGTGCAGAAATGGATAGACTGACATTGGAAATTAATCAGAAAGAAGACACAGAATACTATCAAACATGGAATCTATTTTACCAGTGGTTGGGGAAAAAAGGGTGGAGATTGAGTATATAATTAAAAATTGTTAAGGAAATTAAATACCTAGACAACACTATGTTTAATAAGCACTAAGAAATGTAATAAATACAAAATCAATTTTAAAAAAGAACCTGTATAATGTCTGTCTATACTTGGTAAATCTCAGGCCTGGCATTACAAGGGCAGATGTCAGTGCAGAGTTGGTTGCTGGTTTTTCCTGCAGCCAAAGGCAAAATGGCTGTGAAGGTTGTGCTCACTAACTGAGTAGAGAGAGTCAGCACACAGAAATCTCAACCACTCAACAGAAGTTTGTGATATGTTAGCCACTGACCATATCATCACCAATATTGTGAGTGAAGCATCTTAGATCATTTGTATGCCAAGATTTATGCCGGAACTTGAAAAATACCACATATAGGATCAGCTAGGGAAAAATTTAGGTTGCCACCACAATTGACTGAAGATGAAAAAAAGATTGTTTCAGAAGAACCTATCCGATCAATCAGAATAGAGCTGGAAGGGATCTTGAGGGTCTTCTAGTCCAATCCCCTTCTCAAGCAGGAGACCCTATACCATTTCAGATAGGTGGCTGTCCAGTCTCTTCTTAAAAATCTCCAGTGATGAAACCCCTACAACTTCTGAAGGCAATCGGTTCCAGTAGTTAATTGTCCTCACTATTATGAAGTTTCTTCTTAATTCCAGATTGCTTCTCTCTTTGATTAGTTTCCATCCACTGTTTTTTGCCTTTCCTTCTGGTGCTTTTGGAAAATAACCCCCCCCCCCTTCTTTGTGCCTCCACTACTGGAATACTGCTATCATGTTATACCTAGTTGTCCTTTAGAAACACCTATTGGGCATCACCCTACTTGTAGTTTGCAAATCTGTGGATGCACCAGAGGTGGTATTCAGCAGGTTCTGACCAATTCTGGAGAACTGGTTGCAGAAATTTTGAGTAGTTCTGGAACTGGTAAATACCACCTCTGATTGGCCCTTCCACCATCTATTCTCTGCCTTCCAAGTCCCAGCTGATTGGGAAGGAATGGAGATTTTGCAGTAATCTTCCCCTGGAGTGGGAAGGGAATGGAGATTTTACAGTATCCTTTCCCTGCCATGCCCACCCAGCCATGCCCACAAAACCGGTAGTAAAAATTTTTGAATCCCATCACTGGGATACACCCTCTATTTAGGCAAGTCAAGTAGTTGGTGATTAAAGGAAATAACCCCTGATGGATTAACAGAATGTTCAAAACTCGGCAGTCAATTCAAATGCTTCATACATTTATAACATACTGGAACGCACACCTTAATACAAATACTAAATGAACTTGGTTTTTGTGATTCTGCATTACTAGTAAACTACATTTTGAAGCTAAGCTCTCAGCAAATTCCCTTGCTGGCTGGAGAACTCTGGGAGTTGAAGCCCACTCAGCTTAAAACTGACAAGGTTGGGAAACACTGGCCTACATTCATCCTGCAACGCAGAGTATTTTCTAGTTACCAATTTCACAAATCCAGCTGGGCTTTGTTTGGCCAGATATTGGATTTTTATGAGAGAAGAAAGCTATACATCAATTGTCACCAGAGGACACCATATACTATGTGGCATATTCATGACATCACCCGCATGCATTGCTTTAAAGAGAGTAGTTGCCTATAAAACTGCCAACAAAATTTGAACTCTGGAGCAGCAGACATCACTTGGAGAGATCTTCCTTTCCTGGCAGTCTCACAACTCTGTAAACTTTTGAAAATTCAAGACCACTTTTCCTAAAGAACCTCCAGATTAAAAAAAACATGTATCCAAATAGTCTGACCAACTCCTAGAGACAATCTGCTATCGTTCACAAAGTTAATAAATATATGACTAACATTTTATCAACTTCTTACACCCATTTCTGTATGTTTGTTATAGATACAGTAAAAGTAATGTTCAGACAACTGCAAGGAAAATCCTGATATTTGAGCTCTGGAGTCAAATTAGATTTTATTTTGGATGCTTATAAACCCTAGCTGAGTTTAATTAATACTAAATTCATTAGTGCTGAACTGTTCTCATTGGAACAACAGCAAACAAGAAGGAAAGTTTAAATGTTCCCTTTTCCAGTGTTTTCCTGATAACTCGATAGCAAGTTTGTAATTAACTTTATAAGAAAATTTCCATTTGCATCAGTGAGTGGGTTTCATCTTCTCCAGTTTAAACTTTTTTATTTACTTCTAAGTTTTATTAATCACCCTGGAGCTAAACATCTCCCTGTGTGACAGTTAACAAACCATAACTAACATTCATATAAATCAAATTAAAAACAGAGAGAAAATGGTTTAATTGCTGCACTGGAGACAGTTTTTGTTAGCCTCCAGCTAGGAGGGAACCGTTTTAACTCCTTTCATATGATCTGTGGTCCCAATTAGTTGCTTGCACTAAATTGTCATTTTTCTTTCTGAAAACCCCAAAACAAAGATTGTTATTGCTAATCAAAATATTACATAACAGATTTAGTTGTCAGGTACTACTGTGAAAAATTTACTTACAGTTTTAAAACACAATCCTCGACGTACAACCACAATTGAGCCAAAAATGTATGGTGTTATGTGAGCCCATTTGCAGGTAAGCCAACCCACTTTTTTCATGACGTTTTGACAATTTTTGCTTATCCATGAATGGGCTTGATCCACAAGTATATACAGGCAATATGAGTATTTAAAAAAATATTCAATAATGTATATAATCACAAATAAGCTGAACTCAATTTCTTAGATAGATTTTGGCATCTGGTGTGTGCAATAAACTACCAGCTGCTATGGAACTTTGGGTTAAGATTAGGTTAGTCTGAAAATAAATGGGTAGGTAATTTGTTTCTACTTGTTCATACCTTCATTTCCTTAAATTTACTTATTGAGGAAGATGAGCAGAGATTAACTCAGATAAAATTTTGATCACTGCAGTTCCCCTTCCAAATCTATAGACCTATGGTAGCAAATGGCCAAATACCATACAGCATCATTATAAATAATTCTCTTTCTGTCCTCCTTCACTTTCTCTGGCCTTTTTTACTATCCTCTCTGTGCATTTCCCTAGCAATTAGACAGTAAACCAGAAAAGCAGCTCCAAGAGCCAAACTTGTTGCCCCCAGTTGACCACAGAAGCCCACTAATGTGGAATATTTTAAAAAATCAAATCAAAATAGAAGGCATGTCTTTGGGGCTGAAAATCCCATAAGGCAGAGAGATTTTGAATGAATCTATGAATACCTGCAGACAGAATTCGTAGACATCAGTCTTGTGCAAAAAAGCCTCTTGGCTAAGAGGTTTTAAATTATGATTCAAATAAGGCTGAGGGGTTCACCGAAAGGTTATGTTTCTCCTGCCTCTTTTAAACAGAAATACTATATTTCTTCTCACAACATTAATTAGATAGATGAAAATTAATTTCTTCTTCAAAAAAAGGAAGGGTGTTTATTTATTTATTTTACTACCCTTTAATTGATTCCTGTTAGAGTGGTAATAATAAGAAAGGAAAGGAAAGATAAAGTCCTGTAAACAGAACAATGAAAGAGGTAAAATAACAAAGGCAACACAAGCATAAGAAGAGCAATGGAAACAATAAAGGTTTAGAAAGATTTTTGAAAAGAATGACCAGAGTTCATCTAAATCCTCCAAGCATACACATCTAACACCACTCAAATACACCACAACCAGTTCACTAGGTATTGCTCTGAGGATTTCCATGGTGTTCTGTGGCTAGCCACTCTGAAAGACTACTGAATTTGAGCACAGTGAAGCAAGTCTTATAGGTGGAAAGTTAGGAGAGCAGCAAGTGGACTTGGACCTAATTCATTGTTCATCTCAGGGTAGTGTCCAAAGAGAATGCTGCTTTAGGGATAAAACTAGAACCATCCCTGATATTGATCAGTTGATTTACTGGTGTGGCCTAACAATGTCTACTCTTGAATAGGCTGCTGTGGAGCAAATCTTGGAGAGCACTTGGGTTTGATGGGAAGTGCAAATCAAGCAGTCCAGAAACTGCTTTGTGAAGCAAGGGGTTTTCTTCATTTTGAATAGGGGAACCAGCCACATCATTTTGTTGTGTCTTTTATGATACCCCCTGTCAGCCTCTGTTTTGCTGCTTGCTTTTCGGCTGCCATTGAAACAGGGAGGGAGGGCATGATATTTGGGTGAGGGAAATAATATGTACAGGAGGACTGTTAATTGGGAGTTGTTCACACCATTAGTTTGTGCATGTGGAAGGAGGGGAGTTTCCCACCAAGGCCAACTGTCCGGGCATACCAACCTGATTTTTGAAGATGTCTCCCACCTGACAGCTGTGGAGATATACGATTGGACTATGGACTGGGGTACCAAGGGGAGGGGAATGAATCATGTATTGATATCTAATGCTTACGGACACTTTTGCTCAGATCCAGCTTTGCTTAGCTTCTCATTACTTATAATCAGTAAAAGTACTCTTAATTCTGCAAAATGGAGTTGAGTGGTTTCTTTCTTGGTTATTAAGTGAAGGAGCCGTGACACCTCCTCTTAGAATTCTGTCAATGTAGGATTCAGCCTGGAAGAGACATGGTAACAAGGTCAGCCAATGAATAGGCATAGCAACTAAGTCAATCAATGAGGGCTATTTGGAAACTGAAACAGTATTTGCTGGAGACAGCTAGGAGCCTGGGCGTGGCTTAGCTTAACTTCTGTACTAACCTGCAGTCTGTGCTGAGATCTAAGCTAGTCTGCTGCTCTGAATTGAAACTGAAACTGAAACTGTTCTCTCCCCTGCCTGTGTTTGCTTGTATTTGCTACCACATTGGAAAAACCTGTTTGGGTATTGTATACTAACTTAATGTGCTATATTATACTGTATATAAAGAGAAGTTAATGAATCCTGCTGAATCAGTTACCTGTGTGTGCTTTCTGTATGTGTGCTTCAACAAACTGACAAATTCTAATAGCTGAAAGAAGTTTGTGTGGCACGTATAAGTCTAGTGAAGGCTCTGTTTGGCTTAATCAAGCCAAATCACATAATCCATTTGTCTCAGCAAGAACTGTGAATCTCTATAATACAAAGTGCCTCATCAAGAGCGAATCTAAGCCATCGTACACAGGAATAGATGCTTTGGGTTCCTACGGTGGTGGTGAGTATATCTCAAAACCAGGAATTATGGGGAGTTCTACCCAGAGAAAAGCCAATACATTGCAATATCTAATACACTTGTTGACATTCAGTGATATACAGTATATCAGGTCTTGTTTTCTGATCCTTTATTGAGGTGTAGGCTCTGAAAGCTATCAGTGAATAAGAAAAGCAACCAGCCAGAGGACAAAGCTCAGACCATACAGAGAAAATGTACTTTCAAATGATGTTTTAGGTATATTTAGACAAAGAGGCTTGCATATTTTTTGCATTTCCATTGCACAGTTACAAACAAATGTGGAATTTCATGTGGAGGTGACTAACAGCATCTCAATGTTTTTGCAAACATTACTTTGGCTGCACATATATAAGTTGGTGAGGCATCGTGGGTGTCCTGTGTGAATATAATTCTGCACATAAAATCAAGAAATGCTTGAATAATTCTGAAATGAGCTGGCACAACCTGTCATGTTTCATTCTCTCGTCACTTTGCCCTGCCCTGTAAGTTTTATTCTTGGGCTTTTTTTCTGATTTCTATTCTCAGTGAGTAATTCTAGCCTTTGAGAACTTCGAGGAAAGTAATTTTGGATCAAGAACAAGAAAATCCATATGCTTGTGTATAGTATTGGATCCAAGTGTATTAGAGATGTGTTAGGTAGAGTTGTGAGTTTACCAAAAGTTTTTGGATATCTCAACCAAGTCAGATAAAAATGCTTGCACTGCAATTTTCCACTT
This sequence comes from Thamnophis sirtalis, assembly GCF_051295495.1. Lineage (NCBI taxonomy): Eukaryota > Metazoa > Chordata > Lepidosauria > Squamata > Natricidae > Thamnophis > Thamnophis sirtalis. The sequence continues at coordinate 29,833,541 of NW_028261387.1, forward strand.
CAGATTTGGTTCAAAGCCTAAAACTGTTTCAAGTGCAAGGAAACACATGAGAGATTTTTGATAAACAGCTGCGATGTCTTAAAATATCAACCATACTTGCCAAATAACCCCAAAGACCACATGATGGTTTAGAATTCATTGGGGTCAAAGGAATGTTGCTGGGCTAAAGAGCCAACATTCATGTATAAATATATTCATCAAATCATAGGTTTTAAGCAATTGCTCAGATTTCTAAATCTTTGTCTGTAATCATTCATTTCCAAGATATCACCTGGTTGTCAGGTCTGGAGTAACTGAAGTCACTAATCACTGCTTCACTTCAGGGTTGGCTACAGAAAAAGGGTTCAGTCTCCAAAGTTATTTCTGCATAGCGTCACTGAAGTGAACATCAGATCTCTAATTGCTGAAAATGTGAAACGGAGCCCTTTCCAGTTGGCAGAGCTGCTATGAATCTTGCAAAACTGCCAACTTGGGAGGGGCCTGTTTCAAAGAACAGGAAGAAGGAAATATGCTACTTGAAGTACAGCCCTTCATCTATCTGCCGCCCCACCACTGAAGCCCTGCAGCTGAACTAACCAGAAAAGAAAACCATCCTGCAGTTATGAATAAGAATTCTGCTGCTGGTTTGTTTTGGATGGGCGTGAGGGGGTTTGCAGATACAAACTTAACCTTCAAGGGATATAAGGTTCTCCTTTCTTTAATGATTGCTCAGAAGTGGGAAATTCACCCTATGTCATTTTTTCCCAACTCTGTATGAGAAACTGTACCTGCCATTAAAGAGTTAGCAACCAATCTCTCAAAAGTCCAGTCAGCCTGCAAGCAGATTGAGAAATTGGAGTGCCTACAATTCTTGCCAGAATGGGAAACACAAAAGGAGCTGGACCAATTCAAATATCTAATAATTCCTAATGGAGGGGATGGGTCTGCATAGTTTGCTTTGTATGCCAGTCAATGGATATCAGCTTAGCTGGAGCGAGAAAACTTTTGGGACTGTAGAGAGCTAGCTAAGAATTGTGAGAGTTCTAAAATTGCCACATCTGGAGGATGCTAAGATTTAGTAGGTAATAGACTCCAGAGATAATAGATGGTTGTATTAGGTAATTTGGCTGAGAATAGATGGTCCTGTCACCTGACTTGGCATTGGCAACTTTCTATGATTTGAGTCTGAAAATCCTCAAGAATATATCACTATCTGCAAAAACCTTAAGCTTTTCCAGGTGGGAGAAATTCTACTGGAGTCTACACATATTTCTACACATACATATTTGCATGCATATACAGGACACATACTAAGGAATGTAAGATTTAGCCTGCAAAAATGTGGCAACCATTAAATGACAAAATTCAGAAGATATGTTTTGCCGCTACCGCACTTACAGGCCATTTTGATTTTTGTGGCTGATGTCTGGAAGCTCTCACATGCTTATCAACCAAAGTTTATTTTTATTTACCATATTTTTCGGAGTATAAGATGCACCGGAGTATAAGACGCACCAAGGTTTTGAAGAGGCATTTTTTTTTTAAAAAAAGTAGGTAAGTAGATAGAGGGAGATAGAGAGAAATACAGTAGGTAGGTAGGGAGAGAGAGAGAGAGCAGGTAGGTATGTAGATAAAGGGATCGAGAGAGAAATACAGTAGGTAGGTAGGGAGAGAGAGAGAGTAGGTAGGTAGATAGAGGGATAGAGGGAGGGAGAGAGAGAAAGAAATACAGTAGGTAGGTAGGGAGAGAGAGAGAGTAGGTAGGTAGGTAGGTAGGTAGGTAGGTAGGTAGGTAGGTAGGTGTTTCCAGGTGTATTTATCCTTCCTGGAGAAGGAAATCGCTGACAACCTGCAGCACCTAAGACTTATTTCTGCTGGCACAGCACTTGATCAATGCAATTCTCAGCAATCACTCTAACTAAAGAATTTTGAATAGCCTTGGGGGGGGCTTGCAGAGTGTTCCTGGGGGGGCAAAAATGAGCAAATACAGCCCGTTTTTTGCAAAAATGGGCCCGTTTTCTGTCAAAAAATTGCATGCATACCTTATGGAGACTTATAGAGTGTTGCTGGGGGCTCGGGGGCAAAAATGGCCCATTTTTAACTCATTTCTGCCCTCCCCAGCTCCCAGCTCTCTGAAAGCCTCCATAAGGGTATGCATGGCCATTTTGGTGAAGGGGTGGGGCTTCGGGAAACAAAAATAATGCTGTATTTGATGTATAAGATGCACCCAGATTTTCAGCCCCTTTTTTGAAGAAAAAAGGTGCGTCTTATAATCCAAAAAAATATGGGATTTATTTTTTTCTTTTGGTTATCTTCAGGGATGCGTTGCTGCTGGCATTACTGCCGATTCAGTTTTGCATGCACTCTCTCACTTCACAGGCTGGCAAACCACTACTGGTACAAGTTGGTAGGTGGGTTATCTTTAAGGAAATCAAATAACAATATTATATATATATATATATATATATATATATATATATATATATATATATATATATATATATATATATATATATATATATATATATATATATATATATATATATATATATATATATATATATATATATATATATATATATATATATATATATATATATATATATTTGTTATATTTATGCTGATAAATAAATAAAGGGAGACTAGTATAGATCTATTTCAAGCTATTTAGCTCTCATCAGCTAGCCATACCCAAGTTTGGGAATCGAACCTGTGCTCCATTGCCTCCCAGGCAGGGAGTTAACCATTTGAGCTACAGAGAACGACTCCTTATCAGCCAGCCAGGGTGGGAGGTATATACTTAAAGTCACAACCCCTGGTATGCCCAAGTATGGGAGGAAGGTCACACTTCCACTCTCTGTCATTAGGCTCGTCACAAGAGACCATATATATATAGAAAGTTAAATTTCATATTCTAACATTTTCCTTTAATTTCGGCTTGTTATTTAAAGCTTTTAACATATAAAATTAAATATGTTCTTGGAAAAAAAGACTCTTGGCAAGCATTATTAACCCTTATAGATTATTAATAGTGGTGAAAACTCATTTGTCAGCCTTCTGCTAACAGACATAAGAAACACTGAAATCAGTTTCTTTGAGCATCAGCTGACCAAGTCAAATAATCCATATATGTGCTCAACAGATCATAACTCAGCTAGATGGATATAGCTTTCATGAGGTCCTGAAGAAAACACTTCTGTGACCTTACCACTCAAGTTCCTGCCAAATTTCAAAGTCTTTCTGTAAGTGAGAAAGGTGCCGAGCGCTTCAGATGAAAGGTCCAAACCTCCCTGGGTAGTAATCCAAAGTTCTTCACAGCATGCTATGTTTTTGTATGTTCCCCTTGTTGTAAACACACTTGCTTTCCTTAAAGCTAGTTTCTCAAGCGCCTTTGGCACTGTCTTCACTCAAAGGTCTATTTGAAGCTCAACAGCCACCAGCTTCACTTAGAAGCAAATCAGTCTGAGAATCTGTGTCTCAGATAAGTTGAAGTGAATATTGGGTAGAGGATCTAAACTAGTGTGTCGCAGGGACCTCCAAACACAACTATTTAGACCCAGCCAATGAGCACCAAAGAGATTTAGCTTTGCTTGGACTTGAATGTTCCTCCTCCTCACCCTGCCCTGCAAATGACTCATCCAGGGTTAAGACACTTATCCAACATCTAGAGCAGAGATGAAGTACAAGAAAGATATGTGAAAATGGGGCCCATCTAGTGCTATGTCTCTGAGCTGTTTCACTCCCTGAAACTACACAGAGAGATGAAAAAAAGAGACAGGAATGGGTGAGGGATTTGCTATGGCCCCCTGATTCTCTTTGCAATGGCAGGAACAGGGAGGGAGAGGACTAAGCTGTTGCCTCCTTAGCAGCAACTGAGAGGACTAAGATCAGAATAATTGGCTGGCTGCCCTCATCACCCCAAATCATGGGCTGCCAGCACATAAATGTGAGCAAACTGAGTGAAGGAGGAGGAGTGACAATTTAATAACACAAATGCCATATGTAAGATACTATCTCACCGTTGCTGTGAGGAGTTATTATTTTATGATCTCTGGGCATGCTCTGATCTCCATGGGTTGCTTTTGATATTCACCTTCTTGGTGCAGGAATGGGCACTCCATTGTCCATGGAGCAGATGAAGCTTCCGATCATTTTTTAAGTCTCCCACTTAAACCGTGTGGCAGTTTTCATATCGAAAAGCAAAGGGGCAAATTTCCTTTGAAGGGAATAGAAGGTATCCACATGGTGGTCAAAAAACAACCTACATTTAAATACTAGAAAGACAAAGGCGGTGATGCTGGATTTCCGGAAGCACAGAGAGGAACCTGCCCCATTGTATATCAAGGGGGGTGGGGTGAGTGGAGAGGGTTTCCTCTTTTAAATTCTTGGGAGTGCTTCAGAGGGGGTATTCAGCAATTCTGACCAGTTCCGGAGAACCAGTAACGGAAATTTTGAGTAGTTCAGAGAACTGGCAAATACCACCTCTGGCTGGTCCCACCCCCATGTATTCTCTGCCTCCTGAGTCCCAGGTGATCAGAAGGAAATGGGGATTTTGCAGTAAACTTCACCTGGAGTGGGGAGGGAATGGAGATTTTGCAGTATCCTTCCCCCAGGAGTGGGTTGGGAATGGAGATTTTACAGTATCGTTCCTCTGCCATGCCCACCAAGCCATGCCCACAGAACCAGTAGTAAAAATTTTAAATCCCACCACTGGAGTGCTTATTAGTCACCTGGAATTTCCTCACCTGGAAAAACAACACATCCCTGGTGGTTAGTAAGGCTCAATAGAGACTTCATTTCCTTAGAACCAGTGGTGGGTTTCAAAAAAATTTGGAACCTACTCTGTGGTTGTGGCCTGCTTTGTGGGAGTGGTTTGCCAACCATGTGACTGAGTGGGAGTGGCTTGGCAATCATGTGACTGGGTGGGAGTGGCCAAGACGATGTCACTGAATTCTTTGCCCCAATGGATGAACTACAATAGGATTAAAATAAGCACAAAAATAAATAATACTAACTGCAAAAGAAATAAAACAATATTGGACTCAATTGTGGTTGTAAGCTGAGGACTACAGGTAACAGAAAGGACCTCTGCTTTCAACCAACAATGTACAGTCTTTTCAGGAAGGATGAGAAACAGGAAAGATATAAACAAACAGGAAAGATATAGTCTTTCATCCAATAACTTAGTTCAAGAATGAATGTCATAGGTAGAGCAATACAGATTTCCTTTTTCTGAAATTTAGTTCTTAGTTCCAAAAAACAGGAATATATGAATTAGGTTCAGTATTTAGGTAGGTCCAAGTAGCTATTCAGAAGTTAGTGGTTAGAAGCAATGGTAAAGCAAGATATGGAATTAAAACCAGAAATATTTTGTTGGCTATTTGAAAGGGAGTAGACTCACAAAATCTTTAAACCAAAATTTTGGGCTCAATTGTGATCATTAGTTCTCACCGTTTTTCCCTCTCTCTCCCTCCCTTCCTTCTTGTCTCTCTCTCCCCCACTTATTTTCTTTCTTTCCCTTCCTTCCTTCCTTCCTTCCTTCCTTCCTTCCTTCCTTCCTTCCTTTCCTTCTTGTCTCTCTCTCTAACTTACTTTCTCTTTCTCATTCTTTCTCTCTCTCTCTCATTCATACACACACCATTTGCCTCATGTCTGTCACTGAGAGCTCTCAAAGAAAAGAAAGGACTCCTGCCTTGGGAAGGGGTTGGACTAGATTATCTCCATGTTCCCTTGCATTCCTTTATGTTCTCTGTCCCATTTAGTCACAAACAGCCCCATTCACTTTAAAGTTGGTCGCAAACTCCACTCACCCTGTGCGCGCCCTGGTCCCACCCAAGGAGGCGAGCTGTGGGACGGGGAAAAGGGGGAAGTCCGTGGCTCCACGTCTTTCGATCTTCTTCCCCGCCTCGGTTCTGCAGGCAGGAGGTGCTGCTGCTGAGGCGGTGCGGCAGTGGGGGTGGGGGAGTCGGGGCGCTGCTTGCTATGCACAGTGAGCCCAGGAGCAGTAGCTGCTGCCAGCTACCCTGCACCGCCATCACTCGCTCCCCCTTAGGCCTTCGGCTGGGCACGCAGAGGGGGAGTGGCGACAGCAAGGACAGCCGAGTGGGGGTAGCACTTTGGTGGGTGAAGAAGAGCCGAGCTAAGGGGAAAAAAGATCTGCCAGGTGGGGGAGTGGGGTGGGTTGCTCCATGACGGGAGCCTTTTATTATTTCCTTTTCTCCTCACGAGAGTCACATCAACAGCAGCAGTGGCAGAAGTTTGGCTGTTTAAAAAGCCTCGTGTGGAACTCCTCTCCTATTCCTTCTTTTGCTGCCTGAACAGCCATGCAGGGTGCAAACCCTTGTCTTTCACAGCCCCCTCATTTCCAATTGGGGGGATCCATGGAGAAGGACAGAAAAGATGGGTTTTTTCTCCCCCCGCCGCCAATTGGAAACGTGGCGGCTGTCAAAGCAAGGGAGCACACCCCGTGCGGCTTGTTCAAACAGAAGAATTAACAGAGTGGAGTTTGGCTGTTTAAAAAGCCCCATATAAAACTCCTCTCCTGTTCCATTTGCTGTTTGAACATGACACAAGTGGTGCACTGCCTTGTCTTTCACAGCTGCCTCATTTCCAATGGGGGGGGGATCCATGGATCCATGGAGATGGATGAAAAATATGGATTTCTTCCTCCCCCCCCATTGGAAACGAGGCGGCTGTCAAAGCAAGGGAGTGTGCCCCACGTGGCTTGTTCACATGGAAGAAGAATTAACAGGAGGGGAGGATTCATTGGACAAGCTAATGGGCATGCGCTGCTCTCTCCTCTGACAGCTGCCTCGTTTCCAATGAAGGGGGTGGGGAATCCATGCAATTTCCTACCTCTGCATGGATTCCCCTCCCTCTGCGTGCCCTCCAGCCAAAAAACCCCAGAAGGCTTCTGCTGGTGGGCGAGTGAGAGGGAGGGGCAGGCCAGGGAGGCCAGGTCCTTTCGTGGCGGCAGGCATCCTAGAAACTGCCTGTCACCCTCTGCTTTGCTGCTGCTTCGGCTGCCATTGAAATGGGGAGGGGGGCATGGTATTTGGGAGGGGAATCATTATGTGCTGGAGGAAGATTCTAGACGCTGACCACCACATTGCACATGTGGAGGAAGGGAGTTTCCCGCCAAGGTTAACTGTCCAGCATTCCACCCTGGTGATGTTTTTTGAAGATATCTCCCCCCTGACAGTTGGGTGAATTATAATTGGACTATGGACTGGGATGCCAAGGGGAGGGGATTGAACTATACATGATATTCTTTGCTTTTGTGCCTAATTAACCAGATTCAGCTTAGCTTCGCTACTATTCGTTTGTAATTAGTAAAAGTACAAACAAATGGAGTTGAGTGGTTTCTTTCCTGATTATTAAATGAAGCAGCATCTGACAATAAGCTGAATCTCACCTCACACCCAACCCGGAGCGAACAACTTCCGAGGGGGGTGCCCTCATATAAGGAAAAGAAAAATGTCTTTACATGAAAGCGACCAGGAAGAAGACATGGGGGCATCGGCAGCACCATCTTTAACAGAAATGCTAGCTGACCTAGCATTTGAGTGGAGTGGAGGAACCTGCTGCTCCACCCAGATGGACTTGGGGTGTGGGACAGAAAGAGGAACCTGAGGAATTACAAACTGGAGTCACGAGAAGGAGGCCAAGAAAACCCCCAGCTGCTGACTGGAGTGCTTCTGGAGAGGAAGACTACAAAATGTCCCAAACCATGAGACTCCTCGAAGAGGCATGGAGTGAACGCCGGATTTGAGAGAGAGCTGTGGAAAGGGAACCAGCAGAGGAACTGGAAAAAAGGTACCCACTGTATAGCTTAAGGGGGACTGGAGGGGCCAAAGGGGGATGTGCGCAAGAAAACCCAGCACCGACCTCCCCCCCCCCCCGCAGCTAGAGACATTCCGAGAGCAGGGTGGCTAAGGTCCCACCCTTAAGCAAAAAATGTGATGGAGAACCCAGCAGCCTCGGGTTGTTTATTATTCAGGTCTGGAATTATATGGAAATATAAGGGCCTGATTTGGTTACTGATGAATCTAAAGTGAGAATAGTGTTAATGGCCTTGGAGAGGAAAGCAGCCGACTGGATGGTCGGATTACATAATAATAACTCCCCTCTCTTGAGGAATTTTGATGACTTTATGGCAGCAATGAGGAGAAGGTTTGACGACCCCCTAACTGAGTGCCGAGCTAGATTAAAATTTACGACCCTCAGACAGGGAAAGAAAACTGTGCCTGAGTATTGGCAGGAATTCCGAGAGTTGTCGGCCTATATGAGGGGATGGTCGGAAGAGGCCTTGTTGGATCGATTCACTGATGGCTTGAATAAAGATGTTTACCAGCAATGCATAAACAGACGCATTTCCCACCGTTTGGAGCCTTGGTATGAGAGTGCTGCTGTTATTGAGCTGGACTTAACCAGGCTTCGTTGCATGGAAGAGGGAGAAGTTGAAAAATCCCCTCCACCCCCCCCCCTAAAAAACCCCTCCCAAGGAGTGAAAAAGGGGGTAGGGGAGGTTTTGCAGGCAAGCCCAAGCCCTCCCCTTGTTTCCGCTGTGGAAAGGAGGGGCATTGTGCTGTAAATTGCCAAGTAAAGCTGACCCACTCTGCTCCACCCCCCCGGAGGGAGAGGAAGCCTGAGAAACCTCCAGGCAAGAGAAAGGAGGCTGCCTTTGCTGGGGAAGATGTTTCTTGACGCTTGAGCCAGAGGAGCGGGGAGACGGAAGTCCCAGCTCATCTGACGACAGTGATTATGAGGATGCCGATCGCTGGGTAAGTTCGCACTCTGGCCCCATGCTTATCCCAGTCAAGCTTAGAGTACCCTCTTCTGGCGCAAAAGAAAAACTTATGGCTCTATTAGATTCTGGGTGTTCCCATTGCATGATAAGCCCCGAAATGGTTGAGAAGCTTGAAGCTTGAGCTTGAAACTAAAGACTTTAAAAATCCCTATTGCTTTTTGCCAAACAGATGGCTCTATTGCAGGGGGCAGTCTTGCTCATTTTTCCACTGAACCCATCGAGATGTGGATGGGTACCCACCAGGAAATGATAACTTTTATTGTAGCTCCTGGGATGGACCAGCCCCTTATTTTGGGACTCCCCTGGCTCCGTAGATGGAACCCACGCATTAACTGGAGAGAGGGATGGTTGCGGATTCGGACATCCACACCCCCTGAAGGGAAAGTTGAAGCTCCAACTTCTGATACTACTACCCCCTCACTGGCAGCCAGGGGGCAGGAGAAGATTGAGGGGGAGGAAAGAATACCAAGGGAATATTGGGACCTCAAGGATGTATTTAGTGAAAAATCTTCTGATAAATTACCCCCTCACAGACCCACAGATTGCACCATTGATATTTTACCTGGAGTAAAGCTTCCAAAGCCCCAAATATATTCAATGACCCCTAGAGAGATGTAGGAAATGAGGAAATTCATTGATAAAAACTTGGAAAGGGGCTTCATTGAACCCGCAAGGCCCAAGGTAGCGGCCCCAGTATTGTTCAGAGAAAAGAAAGATGGCTCCTTCAGATTATGTATTAATTTCAAAAACTTAAACTGCATCTCTGCTCAGAACCTCTATCCCTTACCACTGATGAAGGACATGCTGGCTCAACTGGGGAAGGGCCGGATTTTCACTAAATTGGACCTAAGGGAAGCATACTATAGGGTCAGAATTAAAGAGGGGGACGAATGGAAAACTGCTTTCAACTGCCCTCTTGGTTGCTTCCAATTTCGAGTAATGTCATTTCGCCTCCAGGGAGCGCCAGCGGTCTTCATGCAATTGATTAATGAGGTTTTGCATGACCATCTTTACAAAGGCATAATTGTCTATTTAGACGATATCCTTATTTACACGGAAACACGTGAAGAACACGTGAAGCTTGTTCCCATAGTTCTGAAGAAACTCTGAGCTGTAGAACTGTACGCCAAATTGTCCAAGTGCGAATTTCATCAGGAAAAGATTGATTACCTGGGCTACCGAATCTCCCACATGGGGATAGAAATGGACCCCGCTAAGGTCAGGGCTGTCACCAAGTGGGAGACCCCACGTACACGTAAGCAGTTACAGAAATTTTTGGGATTTGCTAACTTCTATCGTCAATTCATTCCCTCCTTCGCTAAGATAGCTCTACCTATTACTAACCTCCTTAAATCGAAAGGAGGGACTAAGCCCAAACCTAGCAAACCATTGGACTGGACTATGGACTGTCAAGCTGCTTTCGAGAAGTTGAAACGCCTTTTTGCGGAGGAACCAATCCTCAAGCACCCTGACATGAACGCACCTTTTGTGGTCCAGGCTGACGCCAGTGATGTAGCAGTAGGAACTGTACTACTTCAAACAAATAGCCAAGGTAAATTACAACCCTGCACTTACACCTCTCACAAACTGACTGACACAGAAAGACGTTGGGCTATTTGGGAGAAAGAGGCTTTTGCTATTCGTTGGGCTTTATCAACCTGGCGCCATTTTCTAGAGGGCGCCAAGCACCCTTTCGAGGTGTGGACTGACCATAAAAACTTGGAAGCATTGAGAACCCCCAGAAAACTTTCTCCTAAGCAGATGTGCTGCGCTCAGCATTTCAATAGATTCAATTTTACCTTGAAATACATTCCAGGAGGGAAAAAATTTATGGATGATGCTTTGTCCAGACTCCCTCAATACAACTGTTCAAAGCTCAGTGTTGTCCAGCCTGTCATTCCCACAAAGAGTTTAGCTGCTCCTGTTGTTACTAGAAGTCAAAAAACTTCTAAATTGGATGTCACTGAGGACTTTCTATCTAACCTAAAGAAGGCCCTTACTAAGGATGACTGGTTCCAGCAACACATGGATGAATGCACTATAAAAGATGGATTGGCTTGGATTGGAGCAAAGTTATACATCCCTGTGTCCATTAGGACCATTGTACTTCAACGGGCTCATGACTCCCGAATGGCTGGACATTTTGGGTTCGTCAAGACCCTGCACTTCGTTAAGAGGCAATTTTGGTGACCCTCACTGAAAAAAGACATTGAGGCTTATGTAGCTAGTTGTCCCATTTGTGCCACAGCTAAACGCCCTCCGGGTAAGCCCCAGGGGTTGCTCCATGTGGTGGCTCACCCAGTAGCCCTGTGGAAGGAGATCTCCATGGATTTCATTGTTGAACTTCCGGAAAGTCAAGGAAACACAGTAATCTGGGTCGTTACTGACTTATTCTCCAAGCAAGTTCATTTCATCCCTTGCTCCAAGATCCCTTCCACTAAATCTCTTGCTAACATGTTCATCTCACATATATACCGCTTACATGGGGTATCTGACCGCATTATTTCGGACAGGGTGTTCAGTTCACCTCCCAATTCTGGAAAGAATTCCTGAAATGGGTTGGCTCCGCCCAGGGACTAAGCTCCTCCCACCACCCTCAAACTAATGGGGCCTGCGAGAGGACTAATTCTGTGCTGGAGCAATATTTACATTGTTTCATCAACTACCAACAAGATGATTGGGTGGAATTGTTGCCTCATGCTGAGGTGGTTTACAACAATTCCGTGCACAGCAGCACTGGTTTTACCCCTTTTCGTGTGGTGTACGGCCAAGACTTTGTGCCCATTCCTGAGATTCCTCGCGAGCAGCCACACGTGTCTTCGCTGTCCAAGTGGAGTGATCCCCTTCGTAACGTCTGGCCTTTGGCACTCTAGATGCTACACACCGCGCTCATAAGAAACAGTCTGATAAAAAACGGTCTAAACCCCATGATTATAAAGTTGGTGATCAAGTTTATTTATCCACTAGATTTCTTCAAACGGCGCAGAAGTCGAAGAAGTTGGGCCCCAAGTATGTTGGCCCATTTCCAATTGTCAAGATCATCAACCCTGCCTCCGTCCGTCTCCAGTTACCTAAGCATCTCAACCGAGTTTACCCTGTTTTTCTTCCTCTTCCTCCTCCACCTGCCCCACTTTTGGTAGAGGGAGAGCAACATTTTGAAATCCATGAGATTTTGGACTCTCGTAAACGGCAGAACCATGTCCAGTATCTGGTGGCTTGGAAGCATTTTCCCCTGTGTCACGCTGAATGGGTTGACAAGTCCCATGTTCAAGCTCCTCCTATGCTCCGCAAGTTCTATTCTGCCTATCCTGACAAGCCCTGATTCTTGCACAATCTGCTAATTTTCCTTTTTTTTCCTCTCCCTTCCCCTTTCTCTTTTTTGTGTCTTGTTGTCTGTCTGTTTGTTTTTGTTCTTTTCGTTTCTGCAGGTCTGACCGCCCTTTTCTGGAGGAGGGCCGGATGTCAGCCTCTGCTTTGCTGCTGCTTTGGCTGCCATTGAAACGGGGGGCATGGTATTTGGGAGGGGAATCATTATGTGCTGGAGGAAGATTCTAGACGCTGGCCTGACCACCTCATTGCGCATGTGGAGGAAGGGAGTTTCCCGTCAAGGTTAACTGTCCAGCATTCTACCCTGGTGATGTTTTTTGAAGATATCTCCCCCCTGACAGTTGGGTGAATTATAATTGGACTATTGACTGAGATGCCAAGGGGAGAGGATTGAACTATAGATGATATTCTTTGCTTTCGCGCCTAATTAACCAGATTCAGCTTAGCTTCGTTACTATTCATTTGTAATTAGTAAAAGTACACTTAATTTCAAACAAATGGAGTTGAGTGGTTTCTTTCCTGATTATTAAATGAAGCAGCATCTGACAATGCCTCCTAGCAAAGGACCTTCCCAAAGTTGCTTTTCTGAGCAACAGAGAGACAGAGGTCGGGACGGGTATACAGGGCCAGGGGCAGGGCAGGCTTACTTCCGGGTCTGGTGACCAACCAGCTCACGAGAACCGGTGGGGACCGGCAGCAACCCTCCCCTGCTTAGAACCCTGTGGAAAAATCAGGTGGAACAACAGTGGAGGACTTCTTTCCATTAATAGAAAGGTCCATGATAGAAAGTATCCTCACATTCTGCATAAAAGTATGGTACCCTGGTTTAATGGCTGTGGACAGGAAGGCACTACGGAGAGTGATTAATTCGGCACAAGAAACCATTGTTTGCCTTCTAACACCACTGGATGACATTGCCAGGTCTCACTATTTCAGCAGAATAAGAAAAATACTTAGCGATGATTCACACCCTGGCCAGTGTTTCTTTTCGGACAAACAAGTTTAAAAACAGCTTCTACCCTTCAGCCGTCAGACTCCTAAATACAATCACAATCACTCCACGTACATATGGAAACGTATGACTAGGATTTTTTGTTTTGTTTTTTGTTTTCCACAATTACTTGTATAAGGATTATTCTCTATACTATTCATGTTGTCTTGTATTGTTTTTTGTTATAGATTGCACCAGTAGAGGCTAAACCAATTTTGTTGTATTCATGATGTACAATGACAATAAAAGCTATTGAACTATTAAACCAATAATTTTTGTCAGAAAAAAACCCCAATATGTTCGAAAAGCTCACTGTCTCTTGTGTCCTAGTCACCTTCCTGTTGAACTATTGTAATGCACTATATGGAGGTTCCCTTGAGGAGTATCCAGAAACTTTCTAGATGAACACACATTAAACCAGAGGTGCAGAGTTCGGCCAAATTGGTAGCGGAATTCAGGCCTGGGTCGCAGAACCAACAGCAAACCAGGCCTGTCACGCTCCTGAACTGGTTCCCTTGCAACTGCTGGGCCGCCACCATTTTGGTTTTTAGTGACTGTGCATGCGCAGTTCACTGTAAATTGTTCTGCGCATGTGCGAAGAACGATTTACATTGAATAGTGCATGCTCATGTAATACCTGTCTGGCACGTGCAGGGGTTGTGAACCGGTAGTAAAACCCACAGCAACCCACCGCTGCATTACCCCTCTCCTCCATGAGCTGCATTGGTTACCAGTCTGTTTCCGGATTCAATGTTAGATCTGGTTTTGACTTTTAATTCTCTACCTGGCATGTTACTTGAAGGACTCAATCTCCCTGATTATATCTGTCTATCCCACCATATCCAGCAAGTGCTATCAACTAGGAAAATTCACTTGGTGGGCCCTAGGCAGTCCTAGATGGTGGGCCTATTCTGCTATGGTGCTCACTTTATAGAATATTGGACAATTCAGGAGTTCTTGTATAGTATTATAGAATGTAACTAGACATCCTGTGACCCACTAGATCATTGTTTCAGAGATATTTCTTTAAATAGAGAAAGAGAATGAACATAGGTGAGCAAAAAAGCAGCAGGAACGGCAGTGACTTCTGACTTCCTTCTGGCTTCCCCATTGAATTTCCTGGTGAGAACTAGCAATGAATATTTGAAATCTTCCTTCCTTACCTCCCTCCCTCCCTTTTGAATAGAATTCTGCTGGCTTCTCCATTCATTTTGCTTGTGGGAAGCTTGCAGTGGGGAAGCCATCAAGAAGTTGCAAGTCCAAGGCCAGCAAGGGGTTGCCCTTTAGTGACTGCTGCCGGGTAGGGAGCAAGGAAGGGGTATGCAGGGTACATGTAAAGAAGGGTGCATGGGTGTGCACAAGAGATGCTCTGCATGTCTTGGAGGACCTGCAGGTGAGTGGCATGGATCAGGAAATACGCATGGGTACACCTTTTCCAACGCATTATTATGAAAAATAGAGTTTAAAAAGTTCCAAGTATTTACTGTATACCAGAGAATGACTTCACCTTAAGTGATATAACTTCATTATAAGCTAGCTAGGAAGCATATCCACACTTTAGAAACTTAAGTGTGCATATTCTAAGTGAACCATGTATTTTATGCACACAATGAAAGATGTAAGTGTGGTTCTCTAGTTTAATTCAGTAGCAAGAATTACAAACACAAAGCCTCCCTCAGACAACCAGTTATGATAAGGAAAAGCTAGAATTGACACATTGGCTCACAATAAATAGGTCTGGGGGGTTATAGGGTGTTAAATCAGGGGTGGGTTCTGGCTGCTGCTACTACCAGTTCACTCAGGGATGCACCCCACATGTGCACATGATGTGCACTATGCACGCATGCACACTGCAACAAAATTTGTGCATGCGCAGAAGGCAAAAACAAGATGGCACTGCCGAGAGAACCAGTTCAGGGGCATGGCAGGCCTGGGTTGCTGCCAGTTCCAGCAACCCAGACTACCAAGTTACTACCAAGTTACTACCAGTTCAGCTGAACCGGTCCAAACCGATAGGAACCCACCTCTGGGTTAGACCAACACATCTGGAGGCAGCAGAATGGGGAAATCTGTTTTAAATAATGGTTCTCAGCATGATTCTATAGAAGCATTCCAGAAGATATATTTTTTTCTAAAATTTTAAGAGATTCATTATCCATCAAACCCCTCCACAAAGAGTATACAAGGACAACATTTTTTCCATGGTTTGCCCTGATTTTTTTAAAAAAAATAAATACCCAAAATGGGGGAAAGAACAAGCTGGAGAAAGGCTGTAGGATTGAAGATATTACTTTAACCTGCTGAGAGCTATATCTGAGCAAGATGCCAATAATTTATTTTCCTTTATGTTAATGGAAGATTTTCTCTTCTTCAAAGTGTCACATCTTCTTCTCCACAAGATCAGCCTCATAAGTAAGAAAATATTAGGGAGAAACATCTGAAGTTTTCTTTACAACAAATACATGTTTAATCCTGACCAAACTGAAAGATACATACAATGTACATGTGCCCAATGATCCCTAGATAAATAAATGTAGACTGTAAAAGCAAAATAAGAAAACCAACTCTATTTTAGCATGATGAACTTGGTCCAACCAACCAGTTGTTATTTTAATTTGCTCATGATTTGTATGTTTGACTGGTCCCTGTACAAAGCCTTCAATGAACCATTTTATTTTCTTTTACCCTAGAATAAATATGATCAGATTGGGTATACGGTAACACATCTCGATAAATATGTCTTAGCTGCGCTTGACCATATTTAAATTACCCAGAATTTGAATCCTTGGATGAAGCACGTTTCAAATCATTAAGAAAGTTTATTGCTGTTTTGCAACTTAACTGATTTACTAGACTTTGAGGGACAATCCTCATTTCTTTGGCCTTTTGCACATTCTGCCAAGGCTCTCTTTCTTGCTTTCTCGAACTTGGCAGCTCTTTAAACATATTGCAGATCTGTTATATTACTTTTGCTACAAAGGACCCTAAAGTGAGATGAGATTTACAGCTAGGCGCGCACAAGAATACATCAATACAGCAGACATTTATGGGTAAAGAAAGGAATACCGCACACAACTCACAAAGGTTCTTCTTTCCACATGTATTCAGCCTTGATACAAGTGGGGTGAGAAAGCAAGCTATTGTAAATTGCTGAATAGGACTTTCTTCCTTTGTTCATGCTGAAGAAACCATACTGAGATATATATAATTTAATTTAAATATGGTCAAGCGCAGCTAAGACATATTTATCGAGATGTGTTACTGTATACCCAATCTGTTCATATTTATTCTATGGTATATTTATTCTATATTAGACAATATTACTATAGCAGGAATGGCAAAGCTGTAGAACTCCAAATGTTTCTGAATTACATTGACCAGATATGCGGGTTCTCAATCTATCAACTGCATAAAAGAGTGTATCAGCCAGTCATATACAATAGCAGTTCATGGCCTACGGCAGAGTCCCACAATCTTTTTGGCACCAGGGATTGGTTTTTTGGAAGACAATTTTTCCACAGACCAGGGCAGGGAGGGGGTGGAGGAGTGTATAACCTAAATCCCTCACTTGCACAGTTTAAAGTAAGGTTTCTGCTCCTGTGAGAATCTAATTGCCTGATAATCTGAAATGGAGCAGAGACAGTGATATTAGAACTAGGGAGTGGCTGCAAATACAGATGAAGCTTTGCTCACTTGCCCACCACTCACCTCCAGCTGTGAGGCCCAATTCTTAACAGGATACGGACCAATACTACCTATGGTAGTATTGTCTACAATTCTTTCAGTCAGCCTTTTCTATTGGTCCCCTACAGCTCTGACTATACTGATTAGAAATAGTGGGAATTATGGTCCCAACATATCCATAGTGGGAATTATGCAGTGGTGGAATTCAAATACTTTAACAACAGGCTCTCCCAGGGTCAGCTTGGGTGCTGTGAGAGGCATGACCCATCCCAGTCCTCCAGCTCTGCCACACATGCGGGATGAGCCTCCTGCAATGGCCAACTTGACTCTAGGCAAACCGGTTGTTAAATTCCCTCCCCCGCCCCTCACTCCTGCTATCAAAATGGATCCTGGGCACTGAGCTGTGCTGTGCTGTGCTGCACAAAAACAGGCAACTAATGGCTGGCATGAGGGAAAGAGGGAAAGAGGAGGAGCAGGGAGAAGAAAGAGTGAAAGCAGCCTTCTCCTTTGCTCGCGCCAGCTGCTCCATTGCCCGTTTCTCCATTGCAGCACAGCATCCAGAATCCACTTTGATAGCGGGGGTGGGGGTGGGAGTAATTTAACAACCAGTTTGCTTGAACCAATGTGAACCAGCTGAATCTCACTACTGGAATTATGGTCCCAACATATCTGCCTGTTCTGACCGCCCCCTCTTCGTACACCAAAGCACACCGAGACAAAGATACTGCAAGGATTTATTAACACACAGACTAGACCTTGGCAGCAATCCAGCCTGCCAAGACAGTCCCAATAGCTTCTCCAGCTCTAATAAATATATTGATTCCTGCTTGTGGAAAGTCCTTCCTTTTATAGTCTTGAGAGGAGCCTAATTACCACCACCTGAGTTCAATTATCTCCTATAACTGCGTAACTATTCTTTACGCCTATTAGCCCTCCGTTGCTGGGCATCCAGGACCAACTCCCTTGTCTCCTTCCCACTGCTCCAATGCATGACACCAGGAGCACATTCCTTTTGGCTTTCACCATTGCTCTAGGCCTCAGGTGCCTCCTGGTGGCCAACCAGCCTCTCTGATCCTTGCTCGGAGTCGGAACCCTGTCCAAGGTCCTCCACATCTTCCAGAGCCGACTCATAAGGCCCCTCGCTGTCGGAGTCTGGTGGCAGCTCCAATGGCTCCTGCTGGGCCACAACATCCTCAGGATCACAAAATAAATAAGAATGAGATGGAAAGGCAGATCAATAGTTCAAGACTAAAACGAAGCAAGGAATGACAAGCTGGGATTCACATGAAATCAGGGCCAATCCTGATTAAGTTCATTAAGCATAATGGAACAATTGTTTTGTATGGCAGATTAGGATATGTGGTGCACTGGAGTCAAGCCTTTACTCATTGCCTCCTGATTCACTGTCCAGATTTGGTTCTACAGAGACAACCTTGATTGCAGATTCATATATTTGGCATTTATTGATGGGATGGTTGTGACATAAACTTGGATAGACAACTTTCAAAAGCATTTAATTAAAAAATATCAGCATAAGGTGTCCTCTAGTGTGGCTGGCCAAAAGATAACTGGGCAGTGAGGATGAAGTCACCACCTAGAAAGGCTTCCTGGCAAGTAGCATATGAGGGTGCAGTGAATTGTCCTCCTGACTTAGAGAATAGATTTTTCTACCACTTCAGCTATGTTCTCTTGGCCTACTCTGGTATAAAGTCCCCACTAAGAAAGTATTTTGTTGTAATGTTCTTGAAGAGCAAATTGATTCTGCATGAGGCCAGAAGCTTTTTTGTCTCTGAACAACTGTTCATAGTTGAGTTCTCTAGCGGCACGGAGAATGAAGCCTTTGGTTAACTTTTTCTGGCCAGTTGAAGGGGCCAGGTTGATCCTCCTTGGCCATTATGCTAATCATTAAGGACACGAATAGAGTCTTCTTCTTTTTTTGTCCCATGCAGTCTTGCTGATAGATGAGACAGCAATCACATGATAATATCATATTTTTTTAGGTCTGTAAAATAGAAGAGAGAGGTCATGTCTCTTTTCCCTTCTCTGTGCTGTTAATGACAATGGAAGCTGATCTTTTTTTTAACATTTAGATGGTATCAAAGAGAAGTAATGGGGATCTGAAGAATCTCTCATCCCATTATAGAATAGTCTGATTCAAGATCATGTTTCTGTTTAAGACTTAAAGCAAGGAGCTGCGCACTGTCACTCAATGACTTGAGATAAGGCAGCAGAAGAGCTGGAATTTATCAGCTAAGCATTCAAAAATTGCTTCAAGCTTATAATACAACATTTACTAAAGTAGAAGAGATAAGATATTCCTTGTAGTTTTTTTTTTCCTAAGAGGAAAAAGAGAAGCAGGCAAGACATAATTTTAACTTAATAGCAAGTGACCCATGGAAGCTGTTTCATTTGATACTGATTTTCCCCTTCAGTTTTATAAGACACAGCTTTGAAACTATTGTCCAATGATACTGCAGCTTTGTTAAGAAAAGAAAAATGATTAAATTGGCTATTCAGTGTTATTATGGTTATAGGCCAGTAATCTGCCTCCAATTTCTCCCACAATTTAGCTCAGGATATGGAGTCAAATAGGGTTTGAAGTCTATTAGTCAACAAAGATGGAGGGTGTGTTGCAGGAGGGATATTTTTAAGTTAGGTGTCGGGATATAAAGCATTGACTGAGGGTAGATCAGCCAGCTCAGTCCTCTGCAAGCAATTCCCTTGTTCCAACCAATCCTTAAATTTCCATTGTAGCCATCTTACATAGAGTTTGCTGATAGTTTTGAGAATCATCCTTTTATTTCCATTTTATATAGAATGACAGTGATCACAAACCTCTCAATCCTTGGTGACTCAGCCAAAGGTGTCAGTGTGGATAATGGATGAGACCAGAAGAGATTGATTTTAATGATCTCCAGAGTGATTAAGTCAAGGGTGTCAAACTTGCGGCGTCATGTTGTTGTCACATGACGTATCACGGCTTTTTCTCCCTTGCTAAAATGGGGGTTGGCATGGCCAGCATGTGACACATCTGGCCTGCAGGCCAAAAGTTTTACACTCCTGGATTAGGTTTTTCTCCAACGTGGCATGACAAAACCGCGCTAGTCAAAATCGCGGTGATAAAATCGCGGCGCTAAAGCCGCGACGTCATCACTGCACGTCATCACTGCCGCGACAACAGCGCGGCAACAGAAGGGCGCTTTAAAACGGCGCTGTGCCAGAAAGCCGACTTCAATTAAGGTAAGAGTTAGGATTAGGTTTAGGGGTTTGTTTTAGGGTTTGTTTTAGGGTTAGGTTTAGGGTTAGGGTTAGGGTTAGGGTTAGGGTTAGAGTTAGGGTTAGGGTTAGGGTTAGCGTTAGCGTTAGCATT
The DNA here is from genome assembly GCF_051295495.1 of Thamnophis sirtalis. Taxonomy (NCBI): domain Eukaryota; kingdom Metazoa; phylum Chordata; class Lepidosauria; order Squamata; family Natricidae; genus Thamnophis; species Thamnophis sirtalis. Next base: position 29,853,701 of record NW_028261387.1, read on the forward strand.
AGCGTTAGGTTTAGGGTTAGGTTTAGGGTTAGGTTTAGGGTTAGGTTTAGGGTTAGGGTTAGGTTTAGGGTTAGGTTTAGGGTTAGGGTTAGGGTACTGAGTGCTTGGGAATGCACGATTTTGCCCTCCGCGATTATGTCATCGCGGTAGGGTCGCGTTTTTCCCTAGCGCTTAGAACGGCGCGAATTAGTCTACGCGCTTATGTCTCTGCAGATAAGGGCTTTGCGGATTTGTGGTGGAACCTTTCTCCAAAGGATTAGAGCTTAGATGTTTTACAGCTATTGTATAAAGCAGGGTTTATGACCTGTGTGAACTTCAAGTCCCATAATTCCTGAGCCAACTCAGTCATACAGGGGTCATAGTTCTTTATCTCTAGTATAAAGGGACACCTTTACATTTTTGATATCATTCTATATCACTGAACATTGTAAGATGTGATATGTATTATGTCCTGTATAACAGATATATCATGTCACTTTTATTTTCTTGTTTGGTTCACTCATAGTACATAGATGTCCTGTACTCAGAGTAACATCCTTCAGCATAATTAAATTAAACCATATGTTTTCCCTGCAATTGGCAGTTTAACTCATCTCTTGATTTAAAGATGGGTAATAGCCAAGTCTTTCAAACTGTTATACCCTCCTGCTATATGTTATCTTTGTTCATTTCCTTTCCTTGATTGCAATTCTTTATATTTAATGGTCCTATTGGGCTATTTGCTTAACATTGTGATTATGATACTGTGCTCTATCATCCCACTAATCTCTACTGATAAATTATATTTTAATGGGTAAATTCAAATTCATTCTGCAATCTTTAACCACTTAGTTGGACATTAAATCTAGAAAGTCCGTGAGAATCATTTCCGAATAAACATACTGCCGTATTCTTTGTTTTTCACATTATTCGCCATCTGGTGTGCATGTATGCATGCATATGTGTGTGTGAACATGTGTGTGTGTGTGTGTGTGTGTATGTATGCATGCATGCATACATACATCATTCATACATACATACATACATACATACATACATACATACATACATACATACATGCTGGTCTTGTTGTATTCGGGTCTTTTCCCATGTAAGATTGAGATTGTCTTGGTAACATTTCGGCGAGGTGTCACTCGCCATCTTCAGGTTGGTGTTTTCGGCTTAAAGCTTTAAGACCAGCATACCTACACCCGTGAAAATCTACAAAACACACACACACACACACACACACACACACACACACACACATTGGGGTTTTTTTTGCCCTGCCCAGCCATGGGATCACCCCTCTCACCTGTCATCACAAACTTATACATGGAACATTTTGAAACTAACGCCTTAGATAAATCTGAACACAAACCCAAACTCTGGCTTAGATATGTTGATGACACTTTCATGATTTGGCCACATGGGAAAGAAAAACTGGACAACTTCCTCACACATCTCAACAGCCTACACCCAAAAATACAATTCACCATGGAAATAGAAGCAAACAACCAACTTCCCTTTCTGGATGTCCTAATCTACAAAAAACCCAATGGCTCCTTAGGACACACCATCTACCAGAAAAAAGCACACATCAACCACTACCTAAACGCACAATCCCATCACCACCCTGCATAGATCAACTCTGTAGCCAAGACCCTCATCTCCAGAACCAAAAGCCTAGCCAACAAAGACCACCTGAAAACTGAATTACACACTCTCACAAAGGTATTAATCTCCAAGGGAATTCAAAGAAAAACAATTACCAACCTAATCCAAAGGGAGACTCCCTCCAAAAACCAAGAGACAGAACAGGCCAAAGGCATCGCACTCCTCCCTTACATCAAAGGCACCACAGATAAAATCAGCAAAATTCTCCACAAACACAATGTCAAGATAGGTTGCAACACTGACCAAAAAATAGCCAACATCTTAAGAAACCCCAAAGACAAAATCCAGCTAGAAAACCAAGGAGTCTACGAAATACCATGCAAAATCTGCCCTGCAACATACATAGGACAAACAAACAGGACAATAAATGCATGCATTGCAGAACACAAGAACACAGTAAGAAAAAAAAAGAAAAAAAACTTCCTCCCTTTTCCAGCACCTTAAAGCTAAAGGACATGAAATTAATTTTGAAGGAAGCAGGTTAATCTCCAAAATAGAACACTTCAACAAGAGAATAATTATGGAAGCTATCGAAATAGAGAAACATCCTCACAATATGAATAAACGTGATGATACCTCCTACCTACCAGACATCTGGAAACCAGCCCTAGTCAACAAATGAGCCCCACCCACCACCCAGGTTGTTTTGTGCTGTTACAACACAAAACAACAACGGACTCATAGCCAGCACCAATCAGTACCAATCTACCAATCATGATACAGCCACAGAGCCAATCAATCCACTTACTGAAACAACGCCAGCACTCCACACACACCCATCAAGATTTATAGAAAGACAGCAGCTCCAGCCATGCTTTAAGCCAAAAACACCAGCCTGAAGATGGCGAGTGAGACCTCGCCAAAACGTTGCCAAGACAATCTCAATCTTACATGGGAAAAGACCCGAATACAACAAGACCAGATACGTATACACATACACATACACACACACACACACACACACACACACACACATATATATACACACATATACACACGTACATACACATACATACATGTACATATATACACATACATACCTACATACACACACATACATACATATAAGAGAGAGAGACTCAGAGACACAGAGAGAAAGACAGAGACAGAGACAGAGAGAGGTGCCACTTTTGCTAATAAACTCTTGTACTGTATTATGCCATGACTTAACTGGATTTGAGTTAAAACAAGTACCAATTTAGTTATTGACTTTTTACTCCCATTTTCTATAGAATTTTCACTTTGTTTCTTTTCTCATCCCCATCCTCATCACTATTCATTATCTATTTTTCAATCATCCATTAAAAGCAAGATTTCTTGCCCAATTTCTGCAGTCTCTATATTTCCATTAGCTTCAAAAAGGTTCTTCATATCCTAGTTTTCTGATGAAACAATACATTTCTCCTTGCTAGCAACTTGTAGAGCTGAGGTTCCTTTTTATTTATTTAGACAGTGCTGATTCTTATTAAATGATGAGACAAGACAACTTTCATTTTAGGATAATTGAATAAAGTCGACTCAGAAAAAGTTTTATTAAGTGGGGCAATTATTTTTGTTGGCCTGCTTGAAAATTATGCATACACAGCAGATATGTATCAGTGTTAAATTGGTCAAAGCAAGAAAGTTTACATCCTAAGTCATGGGAAAGAAATATTGGAGAAGCCAGTCAAACATCCTAGAAGAAATAACAGCTGTTTAAAGACACTCATAGATCATTTCTGCTGTGACCTATGATAGACCTTGCAGACAATCTACTTCCCTTATTCCACAGTGTAATCATGTGTATCTTTTAATAATGATAATAATGATCTTTTTTAAAAAAAGTTTAAAAGTTGCACATTTCTTCAATTTTTCATAAACCTCACTTTTTTGGGGTGAAAGTTGCTAAATTGGTTAAGCAATTTTCATAATAATCCTACTTCTGTCCATTTTTACAGTCTCCTCCAGCTTCTTACTTATTCTTGTACCTACTTAGCCTATTTTTTGGTAACCGCTCAATGCAGAAGAGACAGAGATTCTCTTCTTTTTCAACCCTGGAAGCTGACTGGGTGACTTTGGATCAGTGCTCAGAATCAGCCTGCCTCACAGGGTTGTTGTACATAAAAATAGGAGTAGAAAATATTCCATATTGTATGTTACTTTGAGAGGGATGTGATGGCTCAGTGGCTAAGACACTGAGCTTGTCGATCAGAATGGAAGGCAGTTTGGCGGTTTGAATCCCTAGCACTCCATAATGGAATGAGCTCCCGTTACTTGTCCCAGCTTCTGCAAACCTACCAGTTCAAAAGCATGTAAAAATGCAAGTAGAAAAATAGGAACCGCCATTCATCCATGTGTTGCTGGAACCAGTCATCCCCAGTAAGGGCCTTTTTTAGGTTAGAGAGAAAGTCGTCAGTGACCTCCAATTTAGAAGTTGTTTGACTTCTAGTGACAACAGGAGCAGCCAGGCTTTTTGTGGGAATGACAGGCTGGACAACACTGAGCTTTGAACAGTTGTACTGAGGGAGTCTGGACAAAGCATCAGCCATAAAAATTTTCCCTCCTGGAATGTACTTCAAAGTAAAATTGAATCTATTGAAATGCTGAGCCCAACGCATCTATTTTGGAGAAAGTTTTCTGGGTATTCTCAATGCCTCCAGATTTTTATGGTCAGTCCACACCTTGAAAGGGTGCTTGGCACCCTCCAGAAAATGGCACCAGGTTGATAAAGCCCAACGAACGGCAAAAGCCTCTTTTTCCCAAATAGCCCAACGTCTTTCTGTGTCGGTCAGTTTGCGAGGGGTGTAACCGCAGGGTTGCAATTTACCTTGGCTATTTGCTTGAAGTAGTACAGCTCCCACTGCTACATCACTGGCGTCAAAAGGCGCGTCCATGTCTGGTTCCTTTGCAAAGAGGCGTTCCAACTTCTCGAAAGCAGCTTGACAGTCCATAGTCCAGTCCAGCAGTTTGCTAGGTTTAGGCTTAGCCCCTCCTTTTGATTTAAGGAGGTTAGTTATAGGTAGAGCTATAGGTAGCGAAGGAGGGAATAAACTGATGATAGAAGTTAGCAAATCCCAAAAATCTCTGTAATTGCTTACATGTACGTGGGGCCTCCCATTCAGTGACAGCCTTGACCTTAGCAGGGTCCATTTCTATCCCCTTGTGGGAGATTCAATAGCCCAGGTAATCAACTTTTTCCTGATGAAATTCGCACTTGGACAATTTGGCATATAGTTCTGCCGCTCGGAGTTTTTTCAGAACTGTGCGAACAAGCTTCACATGTTCTCCACGTGTTTCCATGTAAATAAGGATATCATCTAAATAGACCATTACGCCTTTGTAAAGATGGTCATGTAAAACCTCATTAATCAGTTGCATGAAGACTGCTGGCGCCCCCTGGGGGCCAAATGGCATTACTCGAAATTGGAAGTAACCAAGGGATCAGTTGAAAGCAATTTTCCATTCGTCCCCCTCTTTAATTCTGACCCTATAGTATGCTTCCCTTAGGTCCAATTTAGTGAAAATCCGACCCTTCCCTAGTTGGGCCAGCATGTCCTTCATCAATGGTAAAGGATAGAGGTTCTGAGCAGAGATGCAGTTTAAGTTTTTGAAATTAACACATAATCTGAAGGAGCCATCTTTCTTTTCCCTGAACAATACTGGCGCAGCTACCTTAGGCCTTGCTGGTTCAATGAAACCCCTTTCTAAGTTTTTATCAATGAATTTCCTCATTTCTTCCATCTCTCTAGGGGTCATTGAATATATTTGGGGCTTTGGAAGCTTTACTCCAGGTAAAATATCAATGGTGCAATCTGTGGGCCTGTGGGGGGGGGGGGTAATTTATCAGAAGATTTTTCACTAAAAACATCCTTGAGGTCCCAATATTCCTTTGGAATTCTTCCCCCCCCCCTCAATTTTCTCCTGCCCCCTGGCTGCCAGTGTGGGGGCCATAGTATCAGAGTCTGGAGCTTCAATCTTCCCCAATTAACTCTCTCCAGTTAATGTGTGGGTTCCATCTACGGAGCCAGGTGAGTCCTAAAATAAGGGGTTGGTCCATTCCAGGTGCCACAATAAAAGTTATCATTTCTTGGTGGGTACCCATCCACATCTCCATGGGCTCAGTAGAAAAATGAGCAGGACCGCCCCCCCCCCAATAGAGCCATCTATTTGGCAAAAAGCAATAGGGATTTTTAAAGCTTTTAGTTTCAAGCCCAGTTTCTCAACCATTTCAGGGCTTATCATGCAGCGGGAGCAACCAGAATCTAAAAGAGCCATAAGTTTTTCTTTTGCGCCAGAAGAGGGCACTCTAAGCTCAATGGGAATAAGCATGGGGCCAGAGCGGGAACTTCCCAGCAATCAGCATCTTCATAGTCACTATCGTCAGATGAGCTGGGACTTCCGTCTCCCCCCTCTTCTGGCTCAAAGCGGTGAGAAGTTTCTTCCCCAGCCAAGACGGTTTCCTTTCTCTTGCCTGGAGGCTTCTCAGGTTTCCTCTCCCTCTGGGGGGGGGGGGGTTGGAGAGGAGTGTGTCAGCTTGACTCGGCAATTCACAGCACGATGCCCCTCCTTCCCACAGCGGAAACAAGCTTGGGCTTGCCTGCAAAACCTCCCCTACCCCCTTTTTCACTCTTTGGGAGGGGGGTTTGGGGGAATGGAGGCGATGCCTCAACTTCTCTCTCTTCCATGCAATGAAGCCTAGTTAAATCAAGCTCGATATCTGCAGCATTCTCATACCAAGGCTCCAAGCGGCAGGAAATGTGTCTGTTTATGCATTGCTGGTAAACATCTTTATCTAAGCCATCTGTGAATTGATCCAACAAGGCTTCTTCAGACCATTCCCTCATATAGGCCGACAACTCCTGGAATTCCTGCACATATTCAGGCACAGTCTTTTTTCCCTGTCTGAGGGTCGTAAATTTTAGCCTAGCTCGACACTCGGTGAGGGGGTCATCAAACCTTCTCATTGCTGCCATAAAGTCATCAAAATTCCTCAAGAGAGGGGAGTTACTATTATGTAATCCGACCATCCAGTCTGCTGCTTTCTTCTCTAGGGTCATTAACACTATTCTCACTTTAGACTCATCAGAGTCCAAATCAGGCCCATATATTTGCATATAATTCCAGACCTGAATAATAAACAACCCCAAACCACTGGGCTCTCCATCATACTTTACGCTTAAGGGTGGGACCTTAGCCATCCAGCGTCGCCTGCCCCCCCCTGCTCTCGGAATGTCTCTAGCCACAGGGGGAGAGGTCGGTGCTGGGTTTTCTTCGGCCCCTCCAGTCTCCCTTAAGCTATGCAACGGGTACCTTTTTTCCAGTTCCTCTGCTGGTTCCCTTTCCACAGCACTCTCTCGAATCCGGCGTTCACTCCATGCCTCTTCGAGGAGTCTCATGGCTTGGGACATTTTGTAGTCTTCCTCCCTAGAGCCACTCCAGTCAGCTGCTGGTTTTTTTGGTCTCCTTCTCATGACTCCAGTTAGTAATTCCTCAGGTTCCTCTTTCTGTCCCACACCGCAAGTCCACCTGGGTCGAACAGCAGGTTCCTTCACTCTCAGGTCGGCTAGCATTTTTGTTAAAGATGGTGCTGCCGTTGCACCCATGTCTTCTTTCTGGTCGCTTTCATGTAAGGACATTTTTCTTTTCCTTCTCTGAGGGCACCCCCCTCGGAAGTTGTTCGCTCCAGGTTGTGTGCGAGGTGAGATTCAGCTTATTGTCAGGTGCTGCTTCATTTAATAATCAGGAAAGAAACCACTCAACTCCATTTGTTAGAAATTAAGTGTACTTTTACTAATTACAAATGAATAGTAGCAAAGCTAAGCTGAATCTGGTTAATTAGACACGAAAGCAAAGAATATCATGCATGGGTCAATCCCCTCCCCTTGGCGCCCCAGTCCATAGTCCAATTATAATTCACCCAACTGTCAGGTGGGAGATATCTTCAAAAAACATCATCAGAGTGGAATGCTGGACAGTTAACCTTGGCAGGAAACTCCCTTCCTCCACATGCACACTGAGATGGTCAGGACAGCATCTAGAATATTCCTCCAGCACATAATGATTCCCCTCCCAAATACCATGCCCCCCTCCCCATTTCAATGGCAGCCAAAGCAGCAGCAAAGCAGAGGCTGACACAGATTTCTCAGAGCAAAAAAAAATGCTTAATGGGTTGCTAAGTGGAAGACAGGTTAGTCACAGGCCCCAAATTCATCCTATGAAGGACTTCTATATATGGTTCTTCTCAAATCTTATTTCTACACTGTCATGGCATCTGCATTTCTGTCATCCAGTACCCATATCTTCTTCTAGCCACAGTAAATCATTTGGGAAAAGATGGGGGAGGAATACATATTGTTTGCTACTTAATACAAAATTTATACTTGAATTAAAATGTAAATGAAACATAGCCCTCCTTTGAAATTCATCCTTCTCCAATTTGTTCTATGTCATTCTCAATCCCTATCTCAGTGAAAATAACCAGAAATGCTGTTATGTAAATTTATATATTAATTTGTTTATTTATTATAATTCAAGAAAGAAGGAAAAAGAGCAAAACTGATACAAATAGATACTTTTAAAAGCAAAGAGAATAAAGGAAAAAAATAATCACAACTTATGTGAGGGAATGGAGAGTTCATCTTGGCAACATTCTTTTAAGATTGATGTTGCCCTTGGAAGTAAGCAAAATCAAGAAACAGGTTAACCGGAATTCTGCTGAAGTTCTTTATTGTTTTGGATAGAATAATAGAATCCTGAAAGCCTATCCAACTCTCTTCCTACCCTACCTTATCCTAAACAAAATCAAGATGGGATTATTTTGAGTTTCTTTATTAAACTTTTCTCTTTGGGGTCCTTGGTGCTTTCTGAGCTTGGTGGTTTTCTTGCAGATGTTTCATTACCAAACTAGGTAACACTATCAGTGCTAGAAGGGAGAAGGATTTTCTCTTAGTATATTAGTCTATAAAAATAAGAGCAAACCCTACTCCCTTCTAGCACTGATAGTGTTACCTAGTTTGGTAATGAAATGTCTGCAAGTAATCCATCTGTCAAGCTGACAAACTCAGAGAGGACCAATGACCCCACAGCTCAGCTCTGAATGACAAATATTATCTTCTACCTTTCTCTATCTCAGGAGCGAGTAATATTTTCCTAAAATTCCTTTTAATGACACACCCATTCGCAAGGTAGGATTAATTTTTTTCACAACTTCTCTGATCTTATCTCTACTATCAACATTTTAGGTGAGGATCATAGCCAGGGGTGGGCTTCAAAAATTGTAGCAATGGGTTAGCTGTCCCATTGCTGGGTGGGCTTGGCCATGGTGGGCATGGCCCAGTCAATCTCCTCACCACCATGGAGGGTGGAGTTTTCTGCCCTGCCCAAGCTCCAGAGGCTTTCCTCAGCCTCTGGGAGGGCAAAAACCGCTTCCCCTGGGCTCCGGAGGCACTCCAGAGGCTGGAAACAGGCCCGTTTCCGGACTTCCAGAACATCCAGTAGGCCCGTTTTTTCCCCCTCCCCAAGCCTCCGTGCAGGCTCTGCAGTTACCTGGCATGATGAACTGGCCACATGCAGTCTCCTGAGAGGGGCAGGGATGAGAGGGGTGGGATGGGTATGACCAGCCGGGGTGGCATTTGTGGCGTCACCGAACTGAGCAGAATCCTAGCTAGAGGATCGCCTGAACCGGTGCAAACCCCCAGCAGCCCACCTTGGCACAGTTTGGTTCACTGGGCCACAGGAGCACTCGTGACTGACACTGTATAAATAAATTGGTCTGTCTATAGGCCTTTGGAAAATCTGAATCCTTTGACTGGGCATCAAGGCTTCAGATGGCCTATGTATATGAAGATCTATATGCATAGCTTTGGTCTTGAAGATATCCTTAGCTAACATTGCTGCTGACTGTAATGCCAAATGTTGAAACTCAACATTTAAGCCTTTCATAGGTCCTCATTTATGTTAGCAGTTCCAAAACATGGATTTGAGTTCTTTCTGCCTTCAGTTTCACCCTTTTTCATTTGTGGTGATAAATATACTCTCCCTGCCCCTTCCCTACACAGAATCAGCCAAGAACCTACGGCCCAGTAATCCAAATTGTTTATATTCATTGACCCTGTCTCTCAGATATATATTAAAATATATATTAAAATTTTGGCTAGTCTGTGTGCTTGATCATTATTTTAATGACGATTCAGTCTATCAGCACACTCCCAATGATAAAAATGTAAGCAGATAAAAGAAATATGTTCTTATCCCAATAAGATCAGTTCCGAGAACAGCCTCCATTACTCTGGGGACTTTATATACAAATTAAATTAAAACTCTTGTGTCTGTTTTATAGTTTGCAACTTTCAACTGGGCAAAATAGTGCATCATAGAACAATGATTTTTGAATCAACATACCTCAGACTAACTTACAGAATGAGTCCAAAGTCAAAAACCTGCCTATGGGGATGAAATTTGCAAAGTTTTAGCTACGTCAGTGCCACCATGCCTTCCAACTACACTTCCCTGAAACTTGTAAGTTGTGTGATACAAGGGAACATAGGATGAGCATATCCTCACCAGTGGTGGGATCCAAAAGATTTTACTGCCGGTTCTGTGGGCATGGCTTGGTGGGCATGGCTTGGTGGGCGTCGCAACGGAAGGCCACTGCAAAATCCCCACTCCTGGGGGAAGGATACTGAAAAATCTCCATTACCACCCCACTCCAGGGCAAGGATTCTGTGAAATCTTCATTCCCTTCCCACCCCACTAACCTGCTTTTCAGCTCCATTCTCCTGCACAGGGCGACAGAAGAAAACCCAGATGATCAGCTGGGACTCCGATCAGCTGGGACTCGGGAGGCAGCAAATAGATGGAGGCAGGGACGGGTGTTATTTGCCAGTTCTTCGAACTACTCAAAATTTCTGCTACCAGTTCACCAGAACCGGTCAGAACTGGCTGAATATCACTTCTGATCCTCACCCTCTTTCCTCTCTCTCTCTGTCCCTTGCATTTAGTCAATTGATGGTAAGGTCCAATGGGCAAGCAGCCATTGGCTGCTTTGAAACTGAAATTTGAAATCTCTTAATGACAGTGGCTACTGGGGGAAGAATAAGGGAACATCTTGGATGCCAGTTGCCAAGGTTGGATTGATTATGCAGTGCCAGCAGTCAATGGGTAAGCTCTCTTTCTACCATGTTTTCCCCAAAATAAGACAGGGTCTTATTTTCTTCTGATCCCTGAAATAAGCGCTTGGCCTTATTTTTGGGGAGGTCTGATTATTTTTGAGGTGCAAGAGGTGGCGAGCATGGTCACCTCATAGCTGCTGCTGTGTTGCAATATTTTCAGGGAAGGCTTATTTTAACACATGTGCTCAAAAGCCCAATTAGGCTTATTATCCAGAGAGGTCTTATTTTTGTGGAAACAGGGAAGGACACAACAAAATAAGTAACAGTTATAGGACTCCATAGCTCATGGGTTATACCTATAATACAAATCTGTATGTGCTTCTGGGCTGTCAGAAACTTTTCCTATCATGCTAATAGCATTTTTGCTGCCATTAAAAAAAAAAGTTACTTTGTCTTATTGAATCCTGCTTAAGTTGCTTTGAACTAATTTAAACTAGTTTCATTTAGTTGCTTTGTAGTCAGAGTCTGCTTTAAAATTATAAAATTAATCTTAAAAAAAAGAAAGATAAGAACGATGATACTATTTCAAAATGTATTTATATTTCTTTAATTATATTTTTAGCATTGGATGGAAATAATTGACCTTGAAAAGCAGGTTATAAATACCTAATTAAATGCTCCCTCCCCCTAGTGTGAAGCCAGTCATAATATACGTTGTGTTGTTCTTATCCCTTTCACAGACCACAAAGAGTTAACTGACCCAAATGAACATCAGTTTCCCAAAATAGAGGAATAAGACACATCTGCTTTTTATTTTTGAGTCAGGGAATTTCTACACATCGTAAGATTAAATGTCTGCATTCTTTCTGAACAGAATGAAGCTTCCATGGACTGGTTCAAACAGTGCTTCCCTCTCCTCCCCACTTTTCCTGAGGAGCAGTCTTAACCTATTTCACATACACATTTATGCGCGAAAATGCAATGTGTGAATTGGCAGATGAAGTCAGCCTCCACACTCTTGTTTGTGAAATCAGTTTTGCAGTTCCTGCAATCACAAAGATCGAGTCTATTATAGCAGCGAGTTCCGGATTTACACATTACATTTCTCCATACCAGACAAATACTAGCTGAAATAAGCTTCCTCGCTTATCATGTTAAAAAACATAAACTGCCATTAATGTTCTCTAATGTGGGGCCCTGCACATATGTTGATCTTAGACTCCCATTGTTTTGATTTAATGTGATGTGAGATTTCTGGGAAATTAAAACCAAAGAAATTTGGAAGGCCCTAGATTGGGGAACACTGATTTAGGCAATCACCACGTAAACATGACATTTTTATGAATTCTTCTCAATTTATTCCTTGCCATCTGACCTGCCTGCCAACTCTGTGCTTCATTTAGTGACCATTCAAAGTTACAAAAGCACTGAAAAAACTATCATTGCAGCATCTCCATGGTCATGTGATCAAAATTCAGCCGCTTGGCAACCGACTCATATTTGTGACAGTTACGGGGTCCTGGAGTCATGTGATCACCGCCTGCGACCTTCTAACAAAGTCAAAGGGGAAGCCAGATTCACTTTAAAAAAACGTGTTACCAACTTAAAAACTGCTGGTGATTCACTTAACAACTATGGCAAGAAAAGTTGTAAAATGGGACAAAATTCACTTAGTAACTGTCTTGTTTAGCAACGGAAGCTTTGGACTCAGTTGCTGTCTTCTGCTCTGCCTTTTTTTGCACCCATGCAGCCAGGGCTTTTCTCGCGTCCCATCCAGCTTCAAAGGAAGGCAGGGAGGAAGAAAGTAGGACCTCTCTGCATTGATTTTTCAAAAGCTCCTGAAAACCACCTGTGCAATGTTTATTTTGCATTCTTAGGGTATTTTGTGACTTTTGTTTAATCCTGTTTACAATTCCTATTTATCATTGTCAGATTATTTTTTATGGTGGATGTTTTAATTGTATATTTATTGTATGTAAGCAGCCGAGAGTCTTTTGGGTGACAGTGGGGTAGAAATATGTTTAAGTAGTATAAATACATAAATAAATATTCTATCAGCTTCAAGTGGAGAAGCTCAATCTCACTTAGAGCCAGGGGAGGAAGATCCCCAAAACAGGATCCCAGAGAGCTAAAAGCTACTATTGTTTGACTTAGCTTGGGTTATGTACACACCTATTTTCTCATCCAGACTCTTACAACCCTAAGATATTGATACAGAAGTAACAGAACCTCACTCAGTTGCCCCAAAACATAGGTGAATAACTGTTTATTATCAGTATACTGATGATACTTGACCCAGTGCCAAAGGATGAAGCAGCCTGGGCAAGATGTTTAAAGATGGAGAAATTTGGAAGGAGACAAAATCTTAACAAGAAAGTGTCTCTTCTCTCTGTGCCTAAGCATGGATTTTTGCATATGCTAAAAACTCCCTGCCTCTCCATGTCTGTCCAGGGATTATAGCAGTGGCCACCAACTGGTGGTCAATGAGAAAATTTGGGTAATCCTCACAAAAATTATTTGCATTTGTTATTGCACTAAATTAGGGGTTCTCAAACTACATCCCCTGGACTGGATAGGTGCAATGAACATTTGTGTTGCTGCAGAGAGTCTCCCCCTTTGGGGTCTTTTTGTGTCAGTCGGAGGGGGGCAGAAATTATGACAGGGGCTCTGCTTCAGCCTCCTGGGCTTTGGATGAAGGCTGGAGTGAAGTGCCACTGGTAGCAAAGAGCCAGAGGGCCTCGTTCAAGTGGGACTGCATCATGGCTTGGAACTGGCTGACCATCTCAGCTTGCTGAGCCTCCAGGAGCCAATACCTGGTCTTGCACTCCCTCAGGTTTTCCTCTACTGGAAAGCCTATGCTCGTAGTCCTCAGTGAGGTGCTTCTGCTGAACGTCCTTCTTGGTCAGATCCAATTTGAACTGAGCCAGCTGTTTTGCCAATTCTTTCTCATGGTGGCTGCTTAGCTCCAACAACTGCTTCCTGTTGGGGCCCTAAAGAGCCAAGGAATGGCTGGGAGGGAAGGGTCAAGTAGAAGTCGGCAATCTGCCCCTCAACGTGAGTGACATCAAGTTGGCCATGCCCGCCCAATCACATGACCATCCAGCCAGTCTTTAGGCAGATCATACTAGTGGTCCACAGGATTTAAAATTATGAATTTAGTGGTGCTTCAGGTCCGAAAGGTTGGTGACCCCTGGATTATATATGGTAAAATTCTTGTGTTACAGCCTCTCCTTCCCTGTGTCTCTCTGCCTCTCCATGCCTGCAGCTTTGCAGACAGGAAGAGGCAGGGAGAGAAGGATTTTAGCTGTTTGTGTGTTCAGTTAATGTACCATGAGATCACTTAATAACTGCAATAAGGAGTTAAGCGGTCATGTGGCATCTCGCTTAAGAACCACTTCACTCTATGACCGAGATTCCAGTCGCAATTGTGATCATTAATGAAGGACTATTTGTATTCCCAGATATACCACTAAAATAGTCCAGGTAACCCTTGACTTACAACCATAATCAAACCCAAAAACTCTAAGTGAGGTTTCCCTATTTTACAACTTTCCTTGCTACACTTGTTAAGTTGATTCTGGCATTTCCATTGACTTTGTCAGAAGGTCTGAAAAGGAAATCACATGACTACTGGGGATACTGCAACCATCATAAATATGAGTCAGCTTTGATCACATGAGCATGGGGATGCTGCCACAATCGTCAGTGTGAAAAATGGTCCTAAGTCACTAAATGAACTGTTGTATGTTGAGAACTACCTGTAATCTCTTTTGACTCACATGGAAGAGTTTCAGTCTGGCAAAGTTTGATGCCCCAATTCTGAAGACAATGGAAGCAGATCTTAGCAAACCAGCCCCCTTCTTGAAAACCCATCTGCATCTGCTGCTATGCAGAGAGTGAGAGAAACATGCATGTTCTCCTAAACTACTTGGTGCTTCGAGCTAATTCCCCCTCTGATCAGCAGATGGCTTGGATTGGACCCAGTCAAAAAATTTTATTGTTCTATTTACCGACAGCTCCACTGCAATCTCTACAAAAGTCATGAAATTCTGTATTTTTGGATTGCAGTTGGAAAATTGGGGGCTTGGCAGGAAGAGCTTTTCACACGTACATGGGCTAACATGCTTGAGAAAGAAAGAATGAATTGGTCTCCTCCACTCTTAACTGTTTTATGACATCTGTGAATGTTTTTCTGCCTTTTAGCTACATGGCTGTTCACTTATCAGATTGATGGGCTGGTGATGTAATTTTTAAAAATGGGCACATACATTATGCAGACACATATATGTATCACGACACAATGTTATATTTCAATTTTTAGTTTTCCTCAGGGGATAGACCATGTGTGACCTTCCAGCGGTGGCTGAACTCTGAATCCCTTCAACATTCATGAGCTGATGGTGAGAGAGAGAATAGACACTGAAGTCCGACAACATCTGGAAGACCACACACTTGCCCAACCCTGCCTTAAATCATGAGTTCTGGGTACCTGAAAGGTAGAAGAACTAAATGTAAAGAAGCCAAACAACCTGTTGTTCCTAAATGGCATTGTGTCCCTAGAAAGCAAATATTTCACAGTGCTGCTTTCTTGTCAAATTTGTATTTGCAACATATTAATATTGCCCCACATTTTCAAAGGAAACTATGATAGCTTTTCCTGGCCCGATAACCTTCCAGATGTGCTGTATTTCCAGATCCATAAACTCCAAACAGCATGGCACAATGGTGATAGGTGGTTAAAATTCAACACATTTAGAAGTATCAGTTTGGGCAAAGAGAACTATGACATTTTCCATCTGCACTTTTGTTTAAAATGAACTAGGCTTTCAAAGAGTGCAGTAAAAGTATATTTCTCATTCATCTCAATAGGATTCTGCAAAAGTTTTCAAAAGACTGTGGCCCTAAATTATAAATGATAAAATACAGGCAATGCAGTGTTTTTTCACACTTCAAATAGAACTTGGGAATGGAACTTCAGATTGAATTTGAGACCAGAATTTTCACATATAAAATGTGTATCCTAAACACTGAGCCTGTGTGGGAAGATGGTTTTTTTGGAGTGTCGCAGAAGATTTTCTTTAAAAAATAATAGCTGCCCAGGCATTGGGGACCCCTGGTATAGTTATATACTTATAGTATATCCACAGATCATGTGGATGTGCTTGCAGTGTTAAGCTGTCAATTGACTGCTGTTTATAAATAACACCTCTAACTTTGTTGCTCCATTCAAAAAACAGCTTCTGACAAACATTTGGGGATGTGGGAGGGGGGAAAGTGGGTAGAGAGTGGTAATGATCTTATGTTCTTATTCTACTAAATGGAAACTTCTGTCCAATTAAATGACTTCTCTTAATGGAGGCACAACTGGATTCAGCTGTATCAGTTTAATCATTCTGCTATAATGCCTGAATAATTTTGAATTGAATAATGCAGTCCTGTATTGCACTAAAATAAATTTGGCAGACCATTTGCATTGTTAATTGTAATGCAAATGTTTTAGATTTGTCTTTAAGCTATCAGATATGGGTTGCAGTTTATTATAAATATGACCTAGAGATTAGAACATTTAGGTAATTTCATAGCTGAATTATGGCCAGAACATCTGGATGGATAGAAGGCTGAAGCCTCAAGTTAAGTTTTTAAAAGAGCAATCTTTGATGATTGTTTTGTCCATGCAGTACAATTCTTGAGAAATATCAGCACCCTCTTCTCTTTCTCATACCACACTGGTAAGCTACTTGCAAATCAAATGACTAATAGAAAAAAAATAGTCCAGCGATGGCAAACCTTTTTTGACTCACGTGCCATAAGTGGGGGAAGCGCAGGGGGGGCGTGTATGGGCATGCTGCACCCATAATGCAATGTGTGAGTCCCCCAGTGCGCATGTGCGCACTACAGGTGCTCTCCCCCCATTTTTTGCATGTTTTTTCACCCTCCCTGGGCTCCAGAGGCTTTATAGGAGTCTGGGGAGGGCGAAACAGCCTCCGCTGCCCCCCAGAAGCCCTCCAGAGGCTTCATGGACCTTCAGGAGGCTTCCCTGAAGCCTCTGGAGCAGTCAAAACAACCCTCCAAGCAAAGTGGAAGCCACTTCTGGTTTGCTCGGTGGGTCATTTAAAGTGCTCTGAAGGCTTCAGGGACCTTCAGGGAAGCAGTCAAAATGACCCTCCGAGCAAACCAGAAGTCCATTCCTGAACTTCCAGTTTGCCTGTTGGGCCAGTTTTTTGCGCTCTGGAGGCTACAGGGAGCTCATGAAGCCTTCGGTGGGCCTCTGGGTGGCTGGGGGGCTCTTTTCACCCTCCCCAGGCTCCTATAAAGCCTCTGGAGCCTGGGGAGGGTGAAAAATGGCATTAAAAAGGGTTAACTCAGCTGGCCAATGCGTGCATGCGACAGGGCAGCACCTTGCGTATCCTGACAAATGCCTCCATGTGCCACCTGTGGCATCCGTGCCATAGGTTCGCCATCACTGAAATAGTCTCTTGAATCAAATGTGACTTCTAGTGAACATGTTTGCATAGTTTCCATAACCTCAATACCAAAGTGGTTAGTCATTGTCTTTTTCTGGGATCTTTTTCTTAGTAACTATAGAGAATATGTGTAGTTTAAAGCTGAAAGTCAAGCTGTGTGAAAACTATATCTCACTAATTTTATAATCTTCCCAGTATAACTGATGGTTGTGAGATTTCCTGATGCCGTCCCATCCTCATTCAAATCAGGCCTGATTCTGCTTAGCTTCTCCAAATCCGCAAATATTGACTAGGTCCTGCTACCTATCTGGGTAACTAGAGCAATTAATTAAATTTATTAATTCAATTAGTTAATGATATCAATATTAACAAAATTAATAAAATAGCTTATAATTAATAGTAAGTTATGAAATAATTTTTAAAATAGTAAAAGTAGTAATAAAAATTAAACAAATGTGTGAACTGTTCATTTCCAGCAATCTAGCAATATAATCCTTCATGTCCATTGCATCCTTTTCATTGTGGTTAGAGAAGGTGCAGTGGCTCAGTGGCCTAATGATGCTGAAGCTCCAGCAGTTTGAGCCCAAGCGCTGCATCGCAGGGTGAGCTCCTATCGCTCTCCTCAACTTCTGTCCACCTAACAGTTTGAAAGTATGTTCTGTGCAAGTAGAAGACAAGAGTTTGTACTGTGTCTCTGAACTTCTCTTGGAGATCCCTCAAAGCTTCCTCTAACTAAATAATCAAATTCTAATTTTTTTCTCTATTTTTTAAGACAAGGACAAATATCTAAACGAGACTTTATAAAGAAGTTAAAAACCAAACGGAAAAACAGAGCAGAAATGAGAATTGCTATCTGCCAATGAGGATGATGTAAAGTCACCTGTTTTGCATCCCTATCCAGCCCAATGTGGGAGGAAACTTCATCCTTAATGAAAATGCTATATTCAATGACGTGCGGTGAGGTTTATGGCTGGTGAGGCAGTCCTCTCCCCCGACACCCCACTGACTAAAGCATTTTCTTTTGCCCACCTGAGCCTAAAGCACTTTCTTTCACCTGCCTGAGCTCGCGGCAGAGCTCAGGTGGGCTGCCGCGCAGCTCTGGCAGGCGAAAGAAAGCACTTTAGTCAGTGGCATGTCGGGGGACAAGAGAGAATGCCTGAGCATTCTCTCCTCTCCCCTGACACCCCACTGACTAAAGTGTGTTCTTTTGCCCGCCAGAACTGTCCAGCATCTGGGGCGTGCTTGTCAGGGGAGGGAAGAGCAGGTGGGGAGCAGATGGAGCCGAGGAAGCCTCTCCTCCCCTTACCCAGCCTGAAAGAACAAAGGGCACCTCTGCCGCCGGCCGGGCAACCTGGCCGAGCTCTCTCGCGGCAGCTCTCTGGCGCCAAGCCTGGGAGTCCCTGGTGGATGCTGCAAGCGCCGCAGGCTGGACTGAAGCCGAAGGTGACGCCCCTCCGGCCAGGTAAGGTGGGCTGCCCTCCCTGCCTCTCCTACCCCCTTCCCTCTCTTCACTCAAACAAACTCTTTCTCAAACAAACACACACACACACACACACACACACACACACACACAAAGTTGCACCAGGAGGATGAAGTTTGAATTCCTCCCCCTCCTTCCAACCCACACGTACCTTTTCCAGCTGTTTTAGAGAGGATTTCAACTCTGCTCTTGCCTGCCATCATGAAAAGAAAAAAAATGTAAAAGGAAATAGGCAAGAGCTGAGGTCAGGTTGGGCTAGTTGCTGCCAGAGTCACCGTGTGGATGACTCTGCTTAATTGTTTAAAAAAGCCTCTAAAAATGCCCTCTACAGGAGGAGGCAGGAGAACGACATGCCTCATGTACGTCAGGAATTTTTCGGCTTTTAACCCTTGCTTAACTCTGCTCAAGTGATCATAAAGTCAGACTAGATGAGGCACGTGGTTCTCCTGCCTCCTCCTGTAGAAGGCATTTTTAGAGGTTTTTTTAAACAATTAAGCACTAAGCAGAGTCATCCACGGTGACTCTGGCAGCAACTAGCTCAGCCTTTTTCCTTTTACATTTTTTTTTCTTTTCATGATGACAGTGGTGAGGCCCTGCCTCCCCCGACTGCACGGCCCTATATATACTAAAGGTTTTCAAGTAACTTCAGCTCCTTTTCCAACAATTTAGGGAGATGTTGTATTTATCTTTTAAAAAAAGATTAGTGTTACTTTCCCATAGTTTATAATTAAAATAAGAAAAATATCTTAAAATACAATAAAAGAAGCAGAATAATGTTCTATGGTAAGAGATAGTTCATTTTAAATTCGGTGCCATCTTCCTTCGGGGTAAATATAGGTTGATGTTATTATCCCCTATGCAAGGCTGAGGCTGGATTGCATAGAGCTGGTTTCATTTACGGCCCTCTTTCACAGCTGGAGAATCCTATGGATATATTTATTCCAAGGCAGTTCAGTCCATTTCAGGGGTGCACAATCTCTAGCAAATGGCTTGGGGACTGCAGGCTCAGGGGATATATCATGCCAGGACTAACTTCAATTCAAGTGACAACCTTTCAAAAAGGATAAAGTAGAAGTCAAATGACCTGTCAAGAAGATCGATCATCAGGCTACCGAGCAGAGCACTGAAGGGAAAAGAAAACATATACAGTTTCACAAGCATCTGCAAAACCTTCTTTGAGGCATTTTAAACAGCTCAGAGTTTGAGAGGGGATATGAAACAATCAGTTTACCAAAAAAAAAAAAAAAACCACCCTCATCCTTTTTACTTGGAAACATAGAAAAGAATTATCAACAAAAGGGTGGTGTCATCTATGGTTCTCCTTACATCTGCCGGATGCTCCTCGAGAGTAACACTGTTCTCTGCCCATGTCATATATCTGAGGCAAAACCAAGAGTCTTGTATATATAGAACTATTGCCCGGAATAGTCTGGGCATCAGAAGCTGGACACCCCATTCATTGATTATTGGTTTTTTTTCTTTTAATGATCCTGTAATCCCTTGCATCGGGTGGAGTTAGGGTGACTAGCCAGATGCCCTTCCTGATGCCTCTGCAGAGCTCATAGCAGACATTTTCCTGATGCCTCTGCAGAGCTCATAGCAGCTCATAGCAGCTCATAGCAGCTCATAGCACCCAGAGAGAGAAATATCTGCCACTACTTAGGATAGAACTCACAGCAGTGGTGGGTTCCTACCAGTTTGGACTTGTTCAGCAGAACTGGTAGTGGTTTGGCAGCCTGGGTCGCTGGAACCGGCAGAGACCGAGGACTGCCATAGGCACCACCATCTTGTTTATTGCTTCTGTGCATGCACAGAGCAATTTTAATTGTACTGCGCATGCGCATGCGATGCACATTAAGCATATGTGGGGTGCACTCATGAGCAAACAGGCAGTAGTGACTGCCGGAACCCACCCTTGACTCACAGCTTCCTGATTGTAGGGTGAAAGGTCCACCTCTAAGCCACCATGTTGCTCATTGACTATCATTATTGAATTGATGAAAAATAAAATAGAATATGGCGATCCTGATGATGTTTTTTGAACATATCTCCCACCTGACAGTTGGGTGAATTATAATTGGACTATGGACTGGGGTGCCAAGGGGAGGGGATTGAATCATACATGATATTCTTTGCTTTCGCACCTAATTAACCAGATTCAGCTTAGCTTCACTACTTTTCATTTGTAATTAGTAAAAGTACATTTAATTTCAAACAAATGGAGTTGAGTGGTTTCTTTCCTGATTATTAAATGAAGTCGCACCTGACAATAAGCTGAATCTCACCTCGCACCCAACCCGGAGCGAACAACTACTGAGGGGGGTGCCCTCATAGAAAGAAAATAAAATGTCTTTGCATGAAAGCGACCAGGAGGAAGACATGGGGGCAACGGCAGCACCACCTCTATCAGAAATGCTAGCCAACCTGAGAGTGGAAGAACCTGCCGTACGTCCCAGATGGACTTGGGGTGTGGGACAGGAAGAGGAACCTGAGGAATTACAAACTGGAGTCACGAGAAGGAGGCCAAAGAAAAAACCAGCTGCTGACTGGAGTGGCTCTGGAGAGGAAGACTACAAAATCTCCCACGCCATGAGGCTCCTCGAAGAGGCATGGAGTGAACGCTGAAGTCGAGAGGGAGCTGTGGAAAGGGAACCAGCAGAGGAACTGGAGAAAAGGTACCTGCTGCATAGCTTAAGGGAGATGTGCGCAAGAAAACCCAGCACCAACCTTCCCCCCTGCGACTAGAGACATTCCGAGAGCAGGGGTGGGCAGGCGATGCCGGATGGCTAAGGTCCCACCTTTAAGCGTAAAATATGATGGAGAACCCAGAGGTCTCGGGTTGTTTATTATCCAGGTCTGGAATTGTATGGAAATATATGGGCCTGATTTAGTCACAGATGAATCTAAAGTGAGAATGGTGTTGATGGCTTTGGAGAAGAAAGCAGCCGACTGGATGGTCTGATTGCATAATAGTAACTCCACTCTCCTGAGGAATTTTGATGAATTTATGCAGCCATGAGGAGAAGGTTTGACGACCCTTTGACCGAACATCGCGCTAGGCAGAAATTTATGGCCCTTAGACAGGGAAAGAAAACTGTGTCTGAATATGTGCAAGAATTCCAGGAGTTGTCGGCCTATATGAGGGGGTTGTCGGAAGAGGCCTTGCTGGATTGATTCGCTGATGGCTTGGATAAAGATGTTTACCAGCTATGCATAAACAGACGCCTTCCCCGTCATTTGGAACCTTGGTATGAGAACGCTGCAGACATTGAGTGAGACTTAATCAGGCTTCGTTGCATGGAAGAGGGAGAAGTTGAGAAATCCCCACCACCACGCCCTAAAAACCCCTGCCCAAGAAGTGTGGGCAGGGGAGGTTTTGCAGGCAAACCCAAGCCTTCCGCTTGTTTCCGCTGTGGAAAGGAGGGGCATCGTGCTGTGAATTGCCGAGTCAAGCTGACCCACCCCGCTCCACCCTCCAGGAGGGAGAGGAAACCTGAGATGGCTCCAGGCAAGAGGAAGGAGGCTGCCTTCGCTGCAGAAAATGTTTCTCGAAGCTTCGAGCCAGAGGAGGGGGGAGACGAAAGCCCCAGCTCATCTGACAACACAGATGGTGAGGATTCTCGTCACTGGGTAAGTTCCCGCTCTGGCCCCATGCTTATTCCAGTCAAGCTTAGAGTGCCCTCTTCTGAGGCAAAAGAAAACCTTATGGCCCTATTAGATTCTGGGTGTTCCCGTTGCATGGTAAGCCCTGAAATGGTGGAGGAGCTAGGTTTGAAACTAAAGACTTTAAAAATCCCTATTGCTTTTTGCCAAACAGATGGCTCTATTGCGGGAGGCAGTCCTGCTCATTTTTCCACTGAACCCATCGAGATGTGGATGGGTACCCACCAAGAAATGATAACTTTTATTGTGGCGTCTGGCATGGACCAGCCCCTTATTTTGGGACTCCCCTGGCTCCGTAGATGGAACCCACGCATAAACTGGAGGGAGGGGTGGTTGCGGATTCGGACATCCACACCCCCTGAAGGGAAAGTTGAAGCTCCAACCCCTGATACTACTACCCCCTCACTGGCAGCCAGGGGGCAGGAGAAGATTGAGGGGGAGGAAAGAATACCAAGGGAATATTGGGACCTCAAGGATGTATTTAGTGAAAAATCTTCTGATAAATTACACCCTCACAGACCCACAGATTGCACCATTGATATTTTACCTGGAGTAAAGCTTCTAAAGCCCCAAATATATTCAATGACCCCTAGAGAGATGGAGGAAATGAGGAAATTCATTGATAAAAACTTGGAAAGGGGCTTCATTGAACCAGCAAGGCCCAAGGTAGCAGCTCCAGTATTGTTCAGAGAAAAAAAAGTTGGCTCCTTCAGATTATGTGTGAACTTCAAAAACCTGAACTGCATCTCTGCTCAGAACCTGTACCCCTTACCACTGATGAAGGACATGCTGGCCCAACTAGGGAAGGGCCGGATTTTCACTAAATTGGACCTAAGGGAAGCATACTATAGGGTCAGAATTAAGGAGGGGGATGAATGGAAAACTGCTTTCAACTGCCCCCTTGGTTGTTTCCAATTTCGAGTAATGCCTTTTGGCCTCCAGGGGGCTCCAGCAGTCTTCATGCAACTGATTAATGAGGTTTTACATGACCATCTTTACAAAGGCGTAATGGTCTATTTAGACGATATCCTTATTTACATGGAAACACGTGAAGAACACGTGAAGCTTGTTCGCACAGTTCTGAAAAAACTCCGGGCGGCGGAACTGTACACCAAATTGTCCAAGTGCGAATTTCATCAGGAGAAGGTTGATTACCTGGGCTATCGAATCTCCCACAAGGGGATTGAAATGGACCCCGCTAACGTCAAAGCTATCACTGAGTGGGAGGCCCCACGTACACGTAAGCAATTACAGAGATTTTTGGGTTTTGCTAACTTCTATCATCAATTTATTCCCTCCTTCACTAAGATAGCTCTCCCTATAACTAACCTCCTTAAGTCGAAAGTCAGGGCCAAGCCTAAACCTAGCAAACCGTTGGACTGGACTATGGACTGTCAAGCTGCTTTTGAGAAGTTGAAACGCCTCTTCGCGGAGGAACCGGTCCTCAAACACCCAGACATGGACGCACATTTTGTGTTTCAGGCTGACACCAGTGATGTGGCAATGGGAACTGTACTACTTCAAGCTAATAGCCAAGGTAAATTGCAACCCTGCACATACACCTTTCGCAAACTGACCGACACGGAGAGACGTTGGGCCATTTGGGAGAAAGAGGCTTTTGCTGTTCGTTGGGCTTTATCAATGTGGTGCCATTTTCTGGAGGGCGCCAAGCACCCTTTCGAGGTGTGGACTGACCATAAAAACTTGGAGGCATTGAGAACCCCCAGAAAACTTTCTCCTAAGCAGATGTGCTGGGCTCAGCATTTCAATAGATTCAATTTTACCTTGAAATACATTTCAGGAAGGAAAATTTTTATGGCTGATGCTTTGTCCAGACTCCCTCGGTACAACTGTTCAAAGCTTAGTGTTGTGCAGCCTGTCATTCCCACAAAAAGCCTGGCTGCTCCTGTTGTCACTAGAAGTCAAACAACTTCTAAATTGGAGGTCACTGACGACTTTCTCTCTAACCTAAAAAAGGCCCTTACTGGGGATGACTGGTTCCAGCAACACATGGATGAATGGCAGTTCTTATTTTTCTACTTGCATTTTTACATGCTTTTGAACTGCTAGGTGCTGGAGCAATATTTACGTTGTTTCATCAACTACCAACAGGATGATTGGGTGGAATTGTTGCCTCACGCTGAGGTGGCTTACAACAATTCCATGCACAGCAGTACTGGCTTTACCCCTTTTCGCGTGGTACGGCCAAGATTTTGTGCCCATTCCTGAGATTCCTTGCGAGCAGCCGCAACTGTCTTCGCTATCCGAGTGGAGTGATCGCCTTCGGGATGTCTGGCCTTTGGCTTTCCAGACTGGATGCTGCGCATCGCGCTCATAAGAAACAAGCTGATAAGAAACAGACTAAACCCCATGAGTACAAAGTTGGTGATCAAGTTTATTTATCCACTAAGTTTCTTCAAACAATGCAGAAATCAAAGAAGTTGGGCCCCAAGTATGTTGGCCCGTTTCCAATTGTCAAGATCATCAACCCTGTCTCCGTCCGTCTCCAGTTACCTAAGCATCTTAACCGGGTTTACCCTGTTTTTCATGTTAATCTCCTGAAACCTCACATTACTTCTTCTCTGAGAACACCTCTTCCTCCTCCACCTGCCCTGCTTTTGATAGAGGGAGAGCAACATTTTGAGATCCGTGAGATTTTGGACTCTCGTAAACGACGGAACTGTGTCCAGTACTTGGTAGCTTGGAAGCATTTTCCCCCATCTCACAGTGAATGGGTTGACGGGTCCCATGTTCGAGCCCCTCATCTGCTCTGCAAGTTCTACTCTACCTATCCTGACAAGCCCTGATTCTTGGACAATCTCCTATTTTTTTTCTCCCTT
The DNA here is from genome assembly GCF_051295495.1 of Thamnophis sirtalis. NCBI lineage: Eukaryota > Metazoa > Chordata > Lepidosauria > Squamata > Natricidae > Thamnophis > Thamnophis sirtalis. The sequence goes on from NW_028261387.1 coordinate 29,878,893, forward strand.
CCCCTTTCTTTCTTTTGTGTATTGTTGTCTTTTGGTTTGTTTGTGTTCTTTTCATTTCTGCAGGTCTGACCGCCCTTTTTTGGAGGAGGGCCAAATGTCAGAGTGATTTCTTTCCTGATTATTAAATGAAGTCGCACCTGACAATATCCTTTTCTCTCAAAATGTGGAGAGCATCGAACAGTATTTCGAGGTAGTGTACTGCACAAATCCATCCACTTGATCATATCAAACATTGCCCATACAAAAACTTCATAAGTAGCTCAAGATTCTGGACATTTGGGATGTGGGGGTGAGTAACATCCAGGGGGGAAAAAGGGTTCGTTCTGTCAAAATGCTTACTATAAGATACACTTAAAAACAATCCATGTATATTTGCCATTTTCATATGCTTAAGTTTCATTACTTAATTACATAGGCGTTAATATAATATATGTATATATATTAACTAAATTCATACTTAAACTGGCCTGTATCTTACACTGTTCCACTGTTCAGTCACAATTAAACAGTTTAGTATATACCTCAATTAATTTGCAGAGAACTAAATCATGTCTTCTGAAGTGAGACCAATTTAATGTTATAGGTATTTTTTAAAACAAACCAGCACCTTTAATTACAAATATATAGAATGAATTAGCTTTCCAGTAACATGTTAACAAAATCGCAGACAGCCATATAACTACTTTCTTGGTAACAAGAGATGATAGCTGATTTTACTATAGTAAGTATATTCATATTGTGAGATCAACCTGAATCCTAAAAAACACTGTACTGATGTAAATAATATAAATATTTCACATCACAAAGGGAAATCACGGAGGAGACAAAGTTACTGTCATTTAGAAGGAATTGCACTTTCAAAACATGAAATAAACCCTCCTTGGCTTCTTTCAAATCAATATGCAATTCATCAACAGAATGATACCTGATGAAGCAAGCTTTGTGAAATCTTGTAGTCTAGTGATGCCGGAAGTGAGTGCACGTGTGCCCACCCCCATAATGCAATGTACACATGTTATCCATGCCCATGCCCCCCTGTGCATGCATGTGTGACTCCCATGCTCCCCCCCACCCCACACCCATTCTTGCACACACAAGCCCCCTGCCCCATCTTGGGTTTAGCAGGCTTCCCTGCAGCCTCCTGGGACCAAAAATGGGGCCCACGCACTCCCCCACCCCCTGCACATGTGCAGGCACCCCCACACACCCCTACACATGCACATGCATCTTCCTCATGTGCTCCACCTCTGCACATGCACGACAGAGACCCAAAAATGTGGGAGGCATGCATGAATGCACAGTGGAGCTAAGCTGGGGCAATGGCTCGCATGCCCGCAGAGAAGATGCCATAGGTTTGCCATCACAGCTCTAGTTTCTATTTGATTGCCTATTTGATAACCATTTAATGCAAGAACTGGAAACAGAAATTTGAAAATGTAGCCCAGAACATTGAATTGAACAATAGGAAAATTAGTTAAAAAAAAAACGGCAGCAATTAATAATCCATCTTTTTTTCAAACCTAAATGAATTAATACATTTTAGTTGATCAAAATTAAGGTGATTGTTTTTAATAATTTAAATGACAGAAGATTTAGGTGGCTATCAATTTCCTCGAAACATTGTCTTAATGTAAATGAAATAAATTTTACCTCTTACCTCTTCATTCATTCCTGAGTGTTTTATTCAAGGCTATGATTTCTAAAGTGCAGGATGGGGTGCCTAGATGGTGATGGTAGAATTAACAATGTGCTTTGAAGTTTAATTTTCAGGTAATGAAAGTCAGGCAAGATGCTGAAAATAATTTTTGTCAAAGACCAGACATGGTTAAAAGAAGAATGCTGTCTCAGCTAGCAAGAGAGACTGATAAGAACCCTAGTAGCCACTTCCAAAACCATCAACAGATGCAGAAGGAAATGATAAAAAAGACCAAGACTTCCCCCACCACTTGCTTAAAGATAGGGGCTTTTTTTTTTCATTTGAAAGTACTCACAAGAATTATTGTGCTTTTATTTAAGCTTCATCTTAATACATTTTAGCATTCAGAGCTAGGAGATCCGTTCTTAAAATTAACTGCTTCTAGTGTAGAATAGAATAGAATAGAATAGAATAGAATAGAATAGAATAGAATAGAATAGAATAGAATAGAATAGAATAGAATAGAATAGAATAGAATAGAATAGAATAGAGCAGAACTTTATTATGGTCATAGACCAACAATATTGTAAACTGACATTAATAGTGGATAATATCTCTATTAAGAAAATACATGTTCTCAAACTGTTAGGGTCACTCCCTAATTTATGTGAGTGGAGAAGCAATAAATATGTGAGCAAATATAATTTTCCAAAAATTGTTAGAGATATCTTCAAAAAATTGGCACAAGTTGACAGCTATAATTCTGTAACCAATTTTTTTCTCGTGGACATTGCAGCAACACAGAATTTTGCTACTGCAAGCATAGTACCCAGGTAACCTTAGTGTAGACTGTTACCAAAAGCCTGACAGCAAGCGTAATCCAGGTAATCCTTGAGTTATGTCTGGCTGCTTAATGACCATTTTAAATTGCAATGGACGTGGAATATGTGCCTTATTATATTAATTAGAACAGTGGTGGCGTAGTGGCGTACTACAGGCTAACTCACTGCTCACTCCAGGAGTTCGATTCTGAGTGGCTCAAGGTTGACTTAAACTTCCATTCTTCTGAAATTGGTAAAATGAGGCTCCTGATTGTTGGGGGCAACATGCTGACATAGAGAGAGCTGTAAAGCACTGTGAAGCAGTATATAAGCTATTGCTTATAGGCCATAAAGCACTTCTGGCTATCATAATATGTCATGCCATATACACATCCCCACAATTATGGCCACATTTGGATGCTGTTTTCCATGGTCCCATGGCCGTTTTCAAGAATGGATTGACACTAATCACTGCGGCATTTGCTTAATGACTCCAGTGATTCACTTAATGACCACCATAAATAATTCAGAAAATCAGGTCCAATCACATGCGTGTCTTGACTTAAAACCGGAAATCTGATCCATATTGTGGTTATAAGTCAAGGACTACCTGTAATACTCAGGTCTCTGGGCTGCTGCATTTTAGATAGTCTAGACTTGCAAATCCTAAAATTCCTGCTAGTGTGGTTGTTGAATGAAATAAATCCTGGAAATTACACTTGCTGTTAATTTGAAGACTGTCAAATTTGGCTATGGTCGTCCAATTGAAGGTAGCATTCTGTGTTCAGTGCTTGGGCATCTCTAAAGATGAAGAAACCTAACTATTCAGAGGCTGTTATCTTTATTGACTCATTTTTCCATTTGTTTGGCAATAGAAATAACACACGTTTTCTACATTTTAAATGAATCATTTTGAACATGATAGACTTATCACTCTATCTAGAACAATCACACCAATATTGTTAAAGTCACATCATTAATGGTATCCTCTTTTATGCTTTTATGCTTTTATGCACAGTGCTTTTCTGTGCAAAGAAACAGAAAACAATTTTAATAAATTACATATTTATGAATATATGCACTGCTAATTGGAGGGCATTTCTGCATTTCAAACATTCATCACTTTTTAATAGAAAAAGGCAAACCAGTCTATTTAGTAAATTAAAAGTAATTTGTGTGACATTTCTGTATGAGTAAATCTATTAGCCTTGCTATAGATCATGAAGAAAAGCTTTGTTCAAATTTTGTTTTAGTCTTATGTTTCATGTTTGCCCTGTCAAATTTCAGTATGTTTTTGCTGTATTTTTTCAATGGGTTCAACAGGAGACCCTTTCTCTTTTTAATTTAACACCTGTGAATTCATACACATGCTTAGAAGAGGAGAGTTCAAGTCTGTCACTTGTATGGATTATTCCAGGCATTTCCAATTTGTGAAGGAAACTTCAACGAACGGCACACAATGGCTTCATTTTATTCCATCATGAATTAAAATTCTAATTAGACTACTAATGAAATATTATTATTAATAGGGAGAACTTTACAAGGCCAAATGGCATCACTCCAATATTTTATGTGCTTTAACACATTGAATGTCAGTTGTGATGTAATGTGGAAGACTTGACCATCAGAAAATTTTCATGGTTAGACCACTCTCTGATTGCAACTTCAAAAGGAAGCAGCAGATTATCTGGACTCTTTTCATTCAGTCTATTTAGAGCAGAAGACTCTATTCAGTACTGTATTCAGTCTTCTGCTCTAAATACAGTACCGAATAGCACTGATTGCACTTGGCAAAATTAGGATGGGGATGGTCACAGTTCTTCTTGATCTCTCATATGCCATTCAATAGATGGATTTTTCCATACCAGCTGAATGGACTGAGAGTGAAAGGCATAGCATTGCAGTGATGCTTCTCCAGAGCTTAATCCCGTCAATGTTAAGAGGATGTGAGAAGTCAAGTCCAAAGTCACTTGTTAGCAGAGTGCCACAAGAATCAATGCTTTCACCTACTAATTTAACATCTACATGAAGTCACTGAACCAAGTCATCTTTGGCATATACAGTATATCTTGACCAGAGGTGGGCTGCCAATTTCTTTACTACTGGTTCGGCCGCACTCCCACGCATGCTCGTGTGGTCCTGTGATGCTTCTGCACATGCGCAGAAGCATCCAGACAGGTGGGCGGAGCCTCCCACTGCTGCTACTACGAGTTCGGCCATTCCAGGCCAAACCGGCAGCAACCCATCTCTGATCTTGACTCCTGGCTGAGTGTCAACGCCCTTTTCCCAATGCCTGGAGTCAGTTGGGGTATGAATGTGAAGGTACAAGCTTACCCTAGCAAGACCAGATGGCCATGAGTTCACTTGACTGTGAGAACATTTCATCTTTAGTGGCATAGAGGTAAAGGCCCCCCTTGCACATATGTGCTAACCGTTCCTGACTCTAGGAGGAGGTGCTCATCTCCTTTTCAAAGCAAAGTGCCAGCGCTGTCCGAAGACGTCTCCATGGTCATGCGGCTGGCAAGACTAAATGCCAAAAGTGCATGGAATGCTGTTATCTTCTGGCTAAATGCCAGGTCTGTTGTGAATAAGGCTCCCCTCGTACAGGACTTAATATTAGACGAGGTGGCAGACCTGGCATGTATAACTGAAACCTGGCTGGGCCAAGAGGGAGGAGTCCCTCCGGGATTGGGCGGCCTATAAATCTAATAAATTGAATTGAAATTTGAATTGAATCCTGAAGGACCATCTTTCTCAAACTGTTTTTGCCCATCCTATAAGATCCACCAGGGTAACCATGCTTTGTGTCCCATTTATAAAGCAATGCCAACTTGTAGGACAGCATTCCCCACAAGTTTCAGGCAGCCCTGACCAGGAACAGCTTAAAAAAACAGATTTCTCTCAAGGTTTTGAGCTAGGATGTGGAGGGTACAATTATCTATTACTATGGTTGCAGTTTTTCTGATGGCATGACCATTTTTCTTTGTGTTTTAATGTACTGACTCTTTTTTAATCCTTGCCCAGAATATATGACAGGAAGATGCCCATAGAAATTTAAATTATAAATCCGAAAATAAATTAATGAAGAGGAGGAAATAACAACACAGAATTATGTGGAAAGAATTCTACTAAAGAATTGTGTTATATTGATAAGTGAATACATTAATATGTTGATTAAATAAATTTAATATAGATGAAGATAATGGCACTGGAACTGGAATCACTCTGAGTCAAGATTTCATTTAGAGACTTAAAAGAAATTAAATCCCCATTGGAGAAACTTCTTCATTTCAGATAATCAGAACAAGTCTATTCTCCTTCTTCAACCCATTACAGTTTTAACATCATCATGAGAAAATTGATATGGTGAAATATGAAAGACTTTCTCCCAGACTTTGAGCAATCATCTGGTTCCTTCTCTTTTGCTCTTTCCTCAAGATAGTTTTGAAACATAATGGAAGTAGATTTAATGTTCATCTGAGGAGAAAAATAATATTTTCATCCTTACTATCTCATAAGGATAAGATTAACATGTTTTAAAAGAAGTGTCTTATCCAAGCATTCCCTCCATCTCCCTCTCCCTCTGTCCTTCCCTCCCTCCCTCCCTCCCTCCCTCTCTCTCTCTCTCTCTCTCCCATATTTGAGTTATTTGTGGAGGAAACATACAATTATCCTCCATTTGTGGTATCAGACAGGGGGAAGTGGTGAAGTTTCCAGAAAACAGAAGTGTGGGATTCATCTGTTTTGCAACTGCTATTATAATTGTAAATGATCAGTTTTATGATGAAATGTGATTGAAAGCCTGGATGGCAGTCTCCAATCTGCTTACCGTGGATGAGTTCCATTGATGTAAGAAGGAGAGACATTTAGAGTTTGCTTTAGCCTTTGTTGTTAGAGCTTTATGCTTCCTCTCCTTTGTGCCACTTGAGCCATGAAATCTGTTTCAGTTGTTAGAATACACAATGGTAACTTGAATTGTACACATTTAACTTAAAACATGTTTCTGCAAGAGGCTCCAGTGTCAGCTGTAGTGGAAACAAGATGGATGGTTTGAGCTGAGGAGTGAAATTCAAGTAATTAAATAGTTGGCTCGAGACACTTCAAAACGGTAACTATATATGGGAAACTAATCTACTCTCTGCTCTCAACTGATTGGGACTGATTCTGCTCAGCACAGAGTCCTTTCCAAAGGACCAACATCACATCTAGACTGGACACTGATAAACTCATACAACTCTGAGAAATTTTCACTGTATTCCATTATCCCACCACTAACTGGATGATCATTTTGTCTTTCAGCTACATGGTGCATCTTGCTTAAAGTTTTGGCAGCACAAAAATAAACTGAACACTGTTGTTCATAAAAACTCTGGTGAGAAAAATATAAAAGAGCAAAACTTTAAATGAAGTGCTGTGGTACTGATGTGCTCCCTATATGCTAAATATATATGGTGCATATTTGCTTCCTACACATGTAAATAATAATAACACAGTATGACTATCAGTTAATCAGGCAAATCCAAACCAGAATTGTGTCTCAGGATTTTTTTTGCTAAAACTATACATGTATCTCTTGGGAATCCAAGACTTCTCCTGCTTAATAATATATCTGACATTGAAACATCTGTTTTAGATTAATTACTCTGTACCTGGACTTTCTATGTGAAGGCTAACCTCTATATTCCCCATCCTAATTTTATTCTATTCTGTTTTATTGTTTGCTGTGAATCCATAGTTGTTAAATACTTAAAGAAACATTGGGTGTACTTTGGAAAATATATAAGATATATTTGTACTAATGTACACCACCCAGAATCATTTCTATTTGTGGCTATATACATTTGATCATTATTTTTTTAATTTTACTTTGTCTTATTTACAGTACCTTTTATATTTCCAGGCTCAGTCTGGCTCCTGGCAGTTTACATACAAATCAGTATACAAAAATAACATAGTTCGTGCTCACCATATCTAACCCCACTTGTCTGCTCAAATAAGAGTCTTACCCAGCCCGCGGGAGGCTTTTGGGGAAATTCCTAAGCAAAGACTCTGAAGCAAGGAATCCCAAAGCATGGTGACACCACATGGAAGAACCATCTTCAACCGCTCATTCTCCTGAATCCTTGTAGGGATGGGAACAACAGTATCCTGTCCCAGCATGCATGGCAGATTCCCCATGGAAGAGGGATCATATTGCCAGATTCTTTCTGTATAGTGTAAACGTCATTGTGTTTTTCCACTACATTCTCCTTCTTTCCTAGTATCTCCTAGTATCTATCTTTTCCCACTTATGATGATAACCATGTTGCTTGTATCTTTCAATTTATATTGTTTTATTTGTTTACTAGTTTGCTGGTACGATTCGATAGCTTATTAGTAACCTTGACTATCACTAAGTGTTGTATCTTTTTATTCTTGATGTATTTTATTCTCCTTATGTACACTGAGAGCATATGCACCAAAGACAAATTTCTTGTGTGTCCAATCACACTTGGCCAATAAAGAATTCTATTCTATTCTAATAGATGCTACTTCTTCACAGATCTTCCTGGACTAACTATGTAACATAGGCCAGTTCAAAATTATTCATGTTTTTGTAAAAAATATTTTAAAGGCAGAGGAATATAAATCTGCCTTCCAAAGCAGACAGCAAATGGATTGGATTTCCACATGCCCCTATCTAAAATGTTAGCTTTTTTAAATCTTGTTGGAAGTGAAATAACTGAATGGTTGTAGAAAGTTAGCAAACTAGTAATTAGTACATTATAACATGTCTTGAAACTAATACAATTTTGAATTTCACTGAGTGCTTGCCGAATGTAGCAGTTCTGCTATAAAATTAGATATCAGACTTTCAGATAATAGTTTCACAAGACGTGACCAAAATTAAATTCATTTAAACTCCAAAAGCAAGCAAGATTTTCACTCACTGGTTAGTTAATCTATTAGCAGCCTCCTGTGTTTTGCTGCAAATCCTTTTCTCTGGAAAAGTGTTTGCAGTCCTGATATGTCAAAATAATCAAATATGTTGTCTTCTGGCAAAGGAGCAAACATTATATCCTTGTTATGAGAGTGGCTGTGAAGTTTTAAAGTTTCTGTAAAATGTGCTGTGCTGCAGTTTTGCCATTTGGAAAGTCTATCTAACTATATCAATTATCATAACAAATGAAAAATATAGGTTCAAAATTAAAAAATGGCATTGCACTGAGTTTATTGAGAATGAAAAATAAAGACAATAATGCTAGAAGCGGGATAGCTAGAGAATATCCAGAAATGCATAAATCATGCAATATGTTATAGTTTTCTAATTTCCACAGAGTAACTCCTTAAGTATTGTGTGTTGATGAAAACATCAGCTGTATGAGGAACTATTATCCCATGAGTACCACAGAAATTCCAACTAAGTGCAGAATCAACCAATTCAGCTGAAGAACAACACTTTAGCAACCAATTTCTCATAGGGTGTCACAGCTTTCATTTGGCACTTCCGTGCAAGAATCTTTGAGTAGATCCCAGAGTAACCTACACCCCTGTGATCTCATACAGCAACTTTCTTTGCCAGCTGAACTGATAAATTGTTCTGAAGCTGGCTGTCAAATGGAAAAACCACACCACTTTGTGGTGCTTAGGGAAAGGCCACTTCTCCATTAAAGGGAATGCTTGCCTCACCCTGCCTCCATGCTCCTGAGCTTTTACTGTCATGCAGTAAGCTCACCGTAGCTGGGTGGCTTTCCAGCTTCAGCTTCTCTTCATAAGCCCAGGTGAAGGAACTAGAGATGAAATTGATCAGATTTCCTCCTTTCCATTTCTCTTCAGCAGAAAGGAGTGTGACTGGTCCAAGTCACCCACTGGTAAGGTGGGACTAGAACTCACAATTTCCCATTCTCTAGCCTGATACCTTAGCTTAATGGCACCAAATGTGCTTCCCTCTTTACCTGACAGCACAGGAAGCGTGTCAAGATTTCTCTTTTCTTTCTTTTCCATTTTTGTGGAAGTGGGCATGAGAGAATTTCTGTCATTTATTTGAATGATGGGTTTCTAAACCACCTTCTACCAAAAACTCTGGTGACCTGTTCCCTATGATAACCATGGGCAGGCTTGTGATTTTTATGTCTTGTTCCTATGTTACTCAGATGGTTGATATAAAAGCAGTTGTGGACTCTCTTTTTTGGCTTTCCATAAGGCCTTGGAAGGAACACGGTGGCTCAGTGGCTAAGACGCTGAGATTGTTGATCAGAAAGGTCAGCAGTTCAGCGGTTTGTATCCCTAGAGCCATGTAACAGACTGAGCTCCCGTTAATTGCCCCAGCTTCTGCCAACCTAGCAGTTCAAAAGCATGTAAAAAATGCAAGTAGAAAAATAGGGACCATCTTTGGTGGGAAGGTAACAATTTCGTGCGCCTTTGGCCACATGACCATGGAGATGTCTTCAGACAGTGCTGGCTCTTTGTGGTGGTCTCTCATGAGGAATAAGACATGCAGGCAAGATGTCTCGGGATGAGAGCTCAGAACAGAGTCCGAAACCCCCTTTTATTATTACACTCATTAGCATACAATGTTATCACTTAGCCGGCCAGAGCTGGCTATGGCCAGTTACTTTTATGAGTCCTGTTTTCCACATCCCATGCGCTTTCATTGTTTTGTGTGCTCTATGGGACATCCTGTGGGAGCAGGTCTCTGCAATTATTCCCACAGCTCTTTGGTTTTGAAACTGAGATGAATCGGTAGAATCGGGGACAACTAGCACATATGTTCGAAGGGAACCTTTACCTTTAAGATCTTGGAAAACTGCCTTTTCCCTCAAGCAGTAGGTTAGATTGAACCTGCTTTTTTCATATTTTAAGAGAATGTTTGTGTTTGGCTTCAGATGTATCATGGTCTTAGTGTTGCTTATATTTTTGGCTTGGTTATATTTTTCGCTTATTTGTCTTAATCCCCGTTAGCCATTACACAACCATAATTTGCATGCTGGGCAGTGGAATAAATTGATTACAGAGCTAAATAAATGAACCTCAACTGCCTTTAAGGAATGGTGGAACAGAAATGGTTACAGTGTAGAAAGTTGTTTCAGCTGTATCCGCAATTGTTACCAACCTGCACATAGAATCGTGGAAGGTGAAGTTAGCAATTGGGCATCAGACACCAGGAAAGGAATCGAAAAAACTAAGGGTCATGAAAACAGGACAGAAAATAAGAACAGAAAACAAGAGTTTATTCAACTGAATTGTTTCAGTTCTGAGCCCAAGCAATAGGAAAGGCAAATTATATATAAAATGAGTTCTACTTTCTTCTTTAATATCTGCACCCAGTATTCCAATCCCATTAGGATCAATGTAGAGGGAGAGAACAGGAAGCCTATCACTTCATCCTGCTTATTTTTTATTGTATTTATTTACTGTATTGGTATGCTATATTTTCCTTCCAAGGCTATGGGTCTGTCTATATACATATATTATATATTAATTTAATATATTATATATAATAAATTAGTGGCAGAAAAAGAAAGATTTAGCTTCAACCCTCCTGTGCATGCAGCTCCAACTTGTATCAAATCATCTACATTTAACAGCAAATGAAAGTAAATCTGGAACTGGTAAGGCAGTTGCACAATTTTAATCGTACAATAATGTTTTTGGCTGAGTTGTTGGTGGGGCTAAAGCAGTTAGCAGTAAACTGTAGATAACTTAGGAGTTCCCTATTCTATGTTTCTTCTACAGAAAGTGTATATGATAGTGTTTCTCAATGTTGGTAACTTTAAGATGTGTGGATTTCAATTCCCAGAATTCCCTAGCCAACCATTCCTCATGTTGGCTGGGGAATTCTGGGAGTCAAAGTCCACACATCTTAAAATCCACACATCTGAGAGAGGGAGGAGGGGCCGATGCCATGACGAGACGACATGCGATCTCAAAGCTCTGAGGTCACAGTCAACACTTTTATTGCTGGGGGGTTCCAACAGACCTAAATCATCCTGAAGAGATGGTGAACAGGAAGATTACATCTTGCTGATCTCGGAGATATCGCAAAATCTCTGAGAAAAGCAAGGCAAGAGTCTTCTGCCGGTAATAAAAATACCGGTCTGTCAAGACTGATAAAGTCAGGGCAACGCCAGAAAGGAACGGAACGATATGGAAATAGAAAGTGATACTAGCTGGTGAGAAACATTTATGGTTTTAAAAAAACCAACTGCCTATAAAATCTAAAAACTAATTTAAATCAGAATAGAAGAACTTAGTGGCGAATTGGATTTTTGCAATTGTTCTGGACAGTGGTTATCTTACCTTTTAAATGTTATTTACATGGATTAATTCTAAGCAAAACTTTTTCAAATGGATGGATTATCCCTTTAACATTTCTCTATGACTCTTTGTAAGACACAGATGGATTGCTTTGACTTCGACTTTCTAAGATTTTATTGTGCGGCTGTTTGGCTTAAGATCTGATAAGATTTTACAGCTGTCCCTTTGAGGTCTGTTTTTGCTTGCAGAGAGTTTGCAAGTGAGTGTTCCAATCTTGCTGAGCTTCTAAGAAAAAATATAACTCCGTATTAACATAGCATCTCTCCGAAAAGTACTCTTAGCTCTGGAGAGGATGTTGGAGACAGAAGAAATAATTGAGGGAAAAGTGGATTATTTGGTGCATTTGGCAATGAAATGTGATGAAATTAAGGACGTTTTTCAAACACAAAATAAGAAGATTGAAATTCAAAAAATTGAAATGGAAGATGAATATAAAGAGACTGAGCTTGTTGATATTTGTGGCAATTGGTTCATTTCTGAGGGAGGAAAGAGTGGAATATTGGAAAAGGAACTAAATGGAGAGAAAATTTACTTCAAAGGACAGGACATAGAAGAAGAAGAAGAAGAAGAAGAAGAAGAAGAAGAAGAAGAAGAAGAAGAAGAAGAAGAAGAAGAAGAAGAAGAAGAAGAAGAAGAAGAAGAAGAAGAAGAAGAAGAAGAAGAAGAAGGCATTAAAGAAATTATGGACTATGAAATACTATTTGCTAAATATTTGATAACACTGTTGAGAATTAAAGATAAGCTGAAAAAGGAAACAGAAGAAGGGCGTCAATATCATATGAGAAATACTATAAAGAAGGAGCTGTAAAGAGGAGTCCAGACAGATTTGTTTAAGAAGATGTTTGGAGGACTGGATTCACAAATGGCAGAAGACATAAGATTGTTTTGCTATTGGAGAGATACAGGTTGATAGATGGAAGAGTATAATTTAAAACTAGCTAAACTTAGTTAAACTCAGTGATAATAGGTATAGTTAAATAAAAATTAATAATGATAGTAATGTATACAATGTTGAGCTGTTATGATAAGTAATAATTGGATATGAATATTGAATGTTATTCGTGAAGGGAAGGTTAGAAATATTTTTGGACTACATATAAAGGTTATTAATAACAATAACAATAAAAATAGGATATAGTTAAATAAAGAAAGGATAACGATAATAAATTATATATATGGAGGATTAGAAAATTTTGGTATTAAATATTATGGATGTTTAGCTAAAACAAGATATGAGGATATAATGTTAATGGAGGATTTTATAAATAAGCAAATGAAATGCCAGCATGTAGTTATGTATTAAATCTTGGTATATTTTATGATGAAGGACGTTTAAATAATTATAGTCAAATAAAAGTGGAGGTATGATGATGGTAATATAATAAATATCTGAGTTAAAATATTATAATTAATATGCATTATATTTGATGATGATGGAAGAGATGCACAAAAGCCTTTTGTAACCAACTGATACACTTTCTACAGTATGTAAAGGAGGATTTGTATGTTTGTTTTGAAAATAAAAAAAAATATTAAAAAAATCCACACATCTTATACCAGTTACACTACACAAGTGTAAGAAGATATTAAGTATTATAAAGGAGATTTCCTGACTTCTCCTCACAGCCAAACTGACTTCTCAAGAGATTATGATTCATTCTCTCCTAAAAGCTCTAAATCCCATGTCCTTTATAATAAAGGACAATCCTTTAGATTTATTTATTTTTAAGAATTTAATTTTGTCCTTTATTTTGATCAATTAACTTTTACCATATTAATAGTACCATTTACTGCACAGACTTTTACATTCATGTGAAAAAATATGAAAATTAGATTGTCTTTTTTTAAAATGTACACACAGATTTTAGACATTTTTGTTAGACATTCTTGGTTTTGATCTTGAATGTCCTTTTGTAAAGCGAAATTATAAACACTTGTATCCTTATGAAACTCTTTTCAGAGTTGCTCTTTTTTAGATTTGTCCTTTATTTTTTCAAAGAAAATATAGTCATGGTACATAGATCCAGTGTGATTAATAATCACTGTTACGATTTATTATGTATGAATTCATCAATTTTTTTTCGAAGCTTGTAAGCTAATGAACAACATCACAATTTCTGACAGGAGTTTGGACTAGAAATCCAAAAATAATAGTATCACAATTGTTGGCAACAGACAAGCCTCCCTTTTTGTGCCATCACTCTTCCATGGAGTGTGGAGAGTAAAGATATGGTACCATTTCCTGCTAACTTTAATTTCAGGCTTGCATAAAACAGGTAAAGATATCAAATCTAACTGCAGCTATAGAGTATTTAATTTCTGTCTTTACACTTCTAAAAAAGAATCAAGTTTAACCTCTCTCTTTTTTCCTTTCTAAAAGTGGAAAAATCTGCAACCAACTCTTATTAACCTTTAGGATCAGCCTTTAGGATTTGGGCTGAATCTATGATTGCTTATCCAGAGATTGTGAAATTGGTAGTTCAGAAGATGGAACAAAACACTGAAGAATATGAAATGAAAAGACTGGATATCAAGCCATTTATGCACTATTGATATTGTTATCACAGTATGAAATATGAACTTAAGATAGTTCCCTCAAGATGTGTGGAGCTGAAGTGAACTACATCATTGAACTTTAAGGTGAACACCAAGATGTTCCAACTTCAACTGTTGTAGTTGTCTGTGGAGACTCTCGGACATCCAAATCACGTTTGTCCCAAAGATGCTTTTTTTAAAGGCAAGTGGACTTTGTTTTTCCTTGAAGACATTTTGTTTCTCATTCAAGAAGCTTCTTCACTTCTGTTGTTGTTGTTGTTGTTCCTCTTTTTCTGGGACAAACATTGCAAATTTTCTGTGTAAACACTCAAGATTGCCCATTCATTTTGCCTTCCAATAATTTAAACAGCCAAACCACATGTCCAATTACATGTCATAAATATGGTCATCTCATGACTCACAAACATATTTCACTGTCCACTTGGGGCTTATGATCACTCCTTTGGGCAAGATTTTTCAGCCAGAAATCATTGCATCTTGCTCAGAAACCAAAGCCTGCCCATAAATTATCCCCTCTAACTTCATCCCAATCACCTCCCACAATTGGTGCCTGCTGGTTTGTTGTCACTGTTGTCCAAGCCACCACTTTGTGTGTATGGAATGTCTGATATATCTATAAAATAGTGAAACCTCTTAATATCTTAGTGTAAAGGTCACCATTAGGAAGAAAAGGTTGTTGCGAAAGATATTTAACCCTAAATAGACCCTCCAGTTAGTGTCATACTTCACTTTGTCATTCTCAGCCTCCCACTTAGAAAGTCCAACCTCACTTTATCATCATAAACATGTCAACAATCAGTCCCAGTGGACAGTCTTGCTGTTTGTTCTGCAGGCTCATGAAAAAGTGTGCCATCCAACAAGTTAGAATGCTTATTCATTGTGCCCCTGGAACATTCCCATGTCATTTGATTATTTTTTCCTTCATCTCCCTAGGAATGAACTTTATTGACAGGGTAAATATAATCAGAAACCTGTCTGGAGAGAGAGGTTCATTTTGTGCTTCCACAAGGAGTATCTGAAATTGTAGAAACTTTGTGCTCATCCATGAACCTCGTGAAACATTTCTGCTTGAAAATTATAGATATCTATTTTTCCTAACAAAATTTATCCTTGTAAACTTAAGAATGTGGGAACTGGTGTCTGTTAGTTCATACTTCTTTATTTCATATCCTTGTTACTTTGGCTAAATCATATCTTTTAAAATGTATTTGGTCCACGGCCCTAATCTCAAAACAGATTTTTTCCTATAGAATTGTTTGGATGCTACAGGGAACCAAGCAATTTTATGAAAATTAAAACCACAGAAAATTTTTCTCTAGCTAGCAATTCTATGGGCCATGTTTTCTTATGGCTTTTTTGATTGCTATTTTTATGCAATTCCATTCCTGACATTTTCTGTTTATAAATATAAACTATTTTCCAAAGCACCGAAAGGCAAGACAAGAAATAATTGATGGAAACTAATGAAGAAGAGAACCAATCTAGAAATAAAAACAAATTTCCTGACAGTGAGAACAATTAACCATTGGAACAGCTTACTTTCAGAAGTTGTGTGTGCTTCATTACTGGAGGCTTTCAAAAAGAGACTGTACAACCATTTGTTTGAAATGGAATAGGGTCTCCTGTTTGAGCAGGATATTGGACTAGAAGACCTCCAAAGTGCCTTCCAACTCTATTAATCTATGTTCTATATCACTCTGTGAAAGAGTGTTCCAGTATTTTCCTAAGTGCCTATTAATTTTAAGGTGAATGTCTGTTTTCACACTTTAATACTCTACACCAGGATGTCAAACTCACATCATCATGGCTGTGTCACATGACATATCAGAACTTGCTAAACCAGACATGAGTGTAGCCAAGAAGAAGAAGAAGAATAGAGTTGGAAGGGACCTTGAGGTCTTCTAGTCCAACTCCCTGCTTAGGCATGAAACTCTACACCACATCAGACAAATGGTTATCTAATCTCTTCTTTAAAACTTTCAGTGTTGGAGCATTTACAACTTCCGGAGGCAAGTTGTTCCACTGATTAATTGTTCTAACTGTCAGGAAATTTCTCCTCAGTTTTAGGTTGCTTCTCTCTTTGATTAGTTTCCACCCATTGCTTCTTGTTCTACCCTCAGGAGTTTGGAGAATTATTTGACTCCCTCTTCTTAGTGGCAACCCCTGAGATATTGGAACACTGCTATCATGCCTCTCCTAGTCCTTCTTTTCATAAGACTAGACATATCCAGTTCCAGCAACCGTTCTTTATATGTTTTATCTTCAAGTCCCCTAATCATCTTTGTTGCTCTTCTTTGCACTCTTTCTAGAATCTCAACATCTTTTTTAACATCATGGCAACCAAAATTGGATGCAGTATTCCAAGTGTGGCCATAGCCAGGCATTGTAAAGTGTTATTAACACTTCATGTGATCTTGATTATGTTGTTTATGTCTGTTTATGCAGCTTAGAACCATGTTGGCTTTTTTGGCAGCTGCAATACGCTGCTGGGTCATATTAAAGTGATTGTCCACTAGGACTCCAAGAGCCCTTTCACAGTCACCACTATTGAGCAAGGAACCACATATACTGTATCTGTGCATTTTGTTTTTCTTGCCTAAATGTAGAATCTTACTTTTTTCATCATTGAATTTTATTTTGTTAGATAGCGCCCAATGTTCTAGTCTGTCAAGATCCTTCCGTATCTTAAGCCTATCTTCTGGACTGCTGTCTATTCCTGATAGCTTGGTGTTGTTTGCAAATTTGATGAGTTCATCATCTATCCCCTCATCCAAATCATTGATGAATATGTTGAAAAGTACTGGGCGTAGAGCAGAACCCTGGGGTACCCCACTGTATACCTCCCTCCATGTAGATGCAGTTCCATTGAGGACTGCACGTTGAGTGTGGTTGGTCAGTCAGTTATGAATCCATCTGGTAGTGATGCTGTCTAACCCACATTTCTTTTTATCAAGCAGTAGGTTATAGTCTACTTTGTCAAATGCCTTACTGAAGTCCAAGTAAATTATATTGAAAGCATTCCTCTGGTCCACTAGTTTTGTCACTTTGTCAAAGAATACAATAAGATTAATCTGGCATGATCTATTTTTGACAAACCCATGTTAGTTTTTGGTTATTACTTTGTTTGCTTTTAGGTGTTCACTGATTCGTTGCTTGATTATCTTTTCCAGAATCTTCCCTGGTATTGAAGTCAGGCTGATGGGTCTGTAGTTTCCTGGATCTATTTTCCCCCCTTTTTTAAAGATGGGAACTACATCAGCTCTTTTTCAGTCCTCTGGCAATTCCCTGGTGCTCTGGGTTCTTTGAAAGATATAGTTCAGTGGTTATGAGATCTCATCTGACAGGGGAGACATGATAACAGTCTTCCAATATCTCAGGGGTTGTCAGAAAGAAGAGGGAGTCAAACTATTCTCCAGAGCACCTGAGAGTAGAACAAGAAGCAATGGGTGGAAACTAATCAAGGAGAGAAGCAACTTAGAACTGAGCAGAAATTTCCTGACAGTTAGAACAATTAATCAGTGGAACAGCTTGCCTCCAGAAGTTGTGAATGCCCCATCACTGGAAGTCTTTAAGAAGAAGTTGGATAGTCATTTGTCTGAAACGGTATAGGGTTTCCTGCCTAGGGAGGGGGTTGGACTAGAAGACCTCTAAGGTCCCTTCCAACTATGCTATTGTATTGTATAGTTTCTTCAGAATCTTGGGGGATGTAATCTATCTGGTCCTTGTGATTTGAATTCATCTAGGGTAGACAGGTGCTCACTTACCATTTTCTTTCCTATTTTAATTTGTGTTCCTAATCTGTTTTTGTGATGCTGTTTTTGATAGTTTGGACTGTTTTTTCCCTTTGTGTAAAGACATGACGCAAAAATCGAGGTGAGTAGTTCTGTTTTATCCCTGTTGCTTTTCACCTTGTTGCCACTTTCTCCCAGCAATGGATCAATTGTTTCCTTGACTTTTTTCTTGTTTTTAACATATTGGAAGAAGCTTTTTTAAATTATTATTTTATTTTGTTGCAAGCCTTTGTTCATTATGAGCCATAGCTTTCCTCACTTCATCTTTGCAGGCTTGGGCTATTTGCTGATATTCTGCCTAAGTTATGTGCCCCTCTTTCCACATTTTATACATGTCCTTTTTGTCATTCAATTTCTCAGAGAGTTCTAACAGTGCATGACACATCTGGCCCATGGGCCGGGAGTTTGACAGCCCTGCTCTACACTATATTATCATTAGTTACCATTGTTCTACTCACTTATATGATGTTGTTTATATTTTGCTTTGTATAAATTGGTTTAGAAAATAGAATGAAACATAATTTATTTTTCAAATATATGTTTGATTTAGTAGACATATTTATTATTTATGCCCACTTTGCACTTTAAATTTAGCTTTAAAAATGGGTTTGGGGATGGTTCAGATGATCCCATTTATGTTTTCTATCTAAGATTACCTATCCAGATTAACTTTCATATTAAATGAAAAATGTGTAGAACAGGCCCTTTGATGACAAAATTGTTATATTCCAAATTGGGATTCCAGAAACTATCCACCATCTCTGTAGTTCACATTTTTATTTTTTTGTGCTTCAGTTTTACTATCCAGATCACTTCTCTTTGAAAGAGTAATATCATTCTCCATAAAAATTCAGTCTAGATCTCCAGAGATTTTGAAAGAAGTCTGTTTTGACTCTCCTTATATTTCAATATTATATCCTTTTATGGTGATAAAAGAAAACTACCCTGGATTTTAATGGAGTGAGCTAGAGGAAATTACCAAAACAGACCCAATTGCATCAAAGGGTAGCAGTAAACTGAGTCATTATTTGCTAAAAAATAAATGTAGAAAGATAAGTTTATTTGGGAAACGTGCACACACACAGAGAGAGAGAGATACACACAAAACATACTATTAGAAAACTGATCTTCAAAGAAACATATCTTAGAAGTCAATGCAGTGCCTGACCTTTTACAATGTGTACCTTAAGAAATATTGTGTACATTATGGAAATTTACTTGCAAATTTCTACATATTAGGTAATGGAATGCATATAACTTGGTACATTAGCAAAATTGCAAATGATAGCGAATACAGATGTTGAACATTTGTTCCATAGTGTTCATGCTCCATTCTATTTTTCCCCCAATGAGGAAACAGAAAAGTATTTGGGACATATTTAAGCTTTATAGGCACAAATTACCATCTTACTGTAACCATCACCTTCTAGATGTTTGGGACATAGCTTCTATCATGCTGACATTGATTGGCTATTTGATATACCGAGGTGGAAAGTGATAACTGTAGACCTGAGGACACCAAGTTGAGAAATGCTGTTTTTTTCATGCTAGAGTAAGCTTGCCTATAAAAATATATGCAAACAATCCCTAGATACTGGTTTGCAATGCGACCCATTAATTAGAATTCTGTAGGTTAGAGGTCAGTAGGCATTCTAACTAAAGGTTATATCCTAATGGTTTGCACATGTTTAAAATCTTAATGCAGAAACAATTATTAGCTGGAGGGCTTTCCCCTTCCATGTTGTTCTGTTGATTTTTCCACCATTGCTGATGAACAGCTTTCAACTTTTCAAACAACCCAATAACTTTTTGATTACCAGGATGCAGCAGCAGCTGTACATGCCCGGGTCACTGAAACTTGGCTACAGGAATGGCCTGCAGGGAGAATGTGCAACTGACCGGGGTTGGGGGATAAATAAAATGACTTGATGGACTTTTTCCATCTTTACATTCTATAGTTCCATCATTCTCAATAAAGCATAAAACTATTCTAAGGCCTAAGCCCCAGGCCTAGAGTTTATATAACTGGCTGCTGTGGAGATGAACATTTCTTTTAAAGATTACTAGCTGATGACCCAGCGTTATAGACATTGAAGTGTTTGTCTGACAGGGAGCCATTTGTCTGACAAGGGCCTTTCTTCCCCCAACTCCCATGCCCATCATCCCTGCCCTCTCCCTTTCCCTTCCCATGCTCTCCTCTTTCCCACCCTGGCTCCTTGCCCCAAATCCATCAGGCACTTCATGATTGGTCCACTGAAGGGCAAACGTCACGGCTGGCTTTCCAGAGGAAGCTGTGAAGAAAGTGACATCACAAATAATTGCTGCTCTAAGGTGCCACACTCTCTTCTTACCAGCCTAGGCTCTCCCTTCTCCTTCTCATGACATCACAAACAATTGGTGATCTACGACCCTGTGCTCACTCTCCTTAACTGGCCAGGCATTCCAGAGTTATGCTGGAACACACACACAGGCACGTACCTCAGGGGTGTCTCCCACCCCACCCCCCAGTATTTCCAGAGTATAAGGCATTTGTGTACCAAGTTTGGTTGAAATTGCTCGATGAGTTCCGGAGTTATGCTGAAACATAAAAACAGCCTTTTTAGAAATATATAGATTTCTGGAGAGCCTTCTTGTTTGGATATTTTCAAAAGTTCATGTTATTTTATTGTGCTTAAACATGGCATGCTACAATAGTAGAAGAAAGGAGGAATACGCAAAAGGGGGGATTGGTGTCATAAGAAAAAGGACTCTCCAAAAGTAAGAGTGAGCAATAGATTATTATGCAGGGAATAATGGCAAAGTAATGAAGGACTTTTTTTCTAGGATGTCTCATTTTATAATTGTGCAAATATTGAAACCTCCTTTTTACATGACTTGGTATTTTGCGTCTTCTTAAAATGTTTCAGTAAAAGGTTATGTAAATCTGTGTGAGACATGGAGGGAACAAGGGAAAAAGTTCAATATACTCTGGAAAATGTTGTGTAATGAAGGCCTCTGAATTCCAGAGAAGAAAAGTTCACTCAAGACTAGCTTTGCTTCCGTGTCTTGATCTACAATATCCAGGTCACATCCTACATTGTGGTTGACTGCAATCACTGTGCCTTATTACTTGCCCTTCATAAACCTTTCCATAAAAGAAGTCAAAGTTACTGTTTTGACATCTCTTTTTGGTTTTCACTTAAAATCTGAAAGGCAAGATAGCTAAGATACTGGCAATTTGATTATTCATTTTTAACTGAGCTGAATTTCCACCAATTGTTTCATGTTCCAAAGGTAATAAATATTTCTTGATGTATGCTTTTGACAAATTTTCATCATATGTACTTTTTGTTTACTGATATAATTTGAGTAGAGCCTAGGTCTGTCTCTTTTTTAAAGGTGATATCAAAACCAAGTGAAAATAGCAAGACCCAAATCCCCATTCTTAGTTTGTTTTAATTCCTCTATTACCTAAGTGATGGTTTACAAAAATCATTAAAGTTATGGGGTTTTCCTTCTAGTTTTTCATTTTTATCATCAACTATTCTCACTCTAGTCAGTCTGTCAATTAAATTATGTGCTGTGCCATGTTTTCCAAACCGATGCTCTTCAGCTATGTTAGAGGTAAACTGTCATGACAAAAATAAGAGTTGAGCTCCAAAATAACTCCATTATGCAGCACTAGGGATTCGAACCGCCAAACTGCTTCCGATCTACAAGCTCAGTGTCTTAGCCACTGAGCCACCTTGTCCCTTCATATTCCAATAAAAGGAGCTAAATATTCACTTCTAGTGAATACTCATGGTGAAGTTGAATGTCCAAGAAGACAGAGACAGCATTGCAGAAATAGCAGCAGCCAGATGGTGTTTTCCTGGTTGGCCAAACCTCTCCAGAAAAAAGAAATATCATGAGATCATCCACTTGCACTCTGGATTTGTATGCACTTTGTAAGTAAATTGTACAAAGTGAGATTTCTCTAACTGATTTGATTCAGGTGAATTGAATGGCTGGAAGTCGAACAACATCCACCAAGCTCCCAATATAGCTTTATGAACACAAAGTTCTTCAAGTTTCAATTCTTAATCACTTCTGGAAATTCCTTATTAGTTACTTTTCAAATATTAAAAAACATTCAATTGACAAGTTTGATAAGCTGCATTGGGTGAGTTTCCTTTAAGAAGTTTTAAAGATAAGTCTAAAAACATAAAACAAATATTTTTAACAAGTGGTGAAAGAGAGATTAGATTGATTTTAGAAAGTCACAAGTGAGTTGGGATTCCAGAGGGATTTGAACTAAATTTTTGAAATTGATTGTGGGAATCCTTCCCATGGGAAAATGCTGTTGTGTTGAATTCTGGAAAGAGACATGATAGTATGAGATTTTGAATATTGGACATTAGAGGGAGCCAGCAGGAATTAAAGATTAGAATTAAAAGATAAGGGCACTTAATTTTGTATTATTAATACAGAATAGAGTGAAATATTCTAACACAAGGATTATTCAAGGATATTTATGACCAATGGATTCAGAACAGTGGTAGGTTTCAAAAAATCTTAGAACCTCTTCTGTAGGTGTGGCCTGCTTCATGGGAGTGGCTTGCCGGCCATGTAACCAGGTGGGAGTGACTTGCCGGCCATGTGACCAGATGAGAGTGGCTTGCCAGCCATGTGACCGAGTGGGAGTGACTTGGTAGTCATGTAATTGGGTGGGCTTGGCCAATGTGTAAAATGTGGTGAAACTCACTTAACAATGCTGTTGTTTAACAACCGAAATGTTGGCTCAGAAACTTTGGCATTTGAAGCACACAAGTCTTAAAGCTGTCAAGTTACAAGTTACCCTTACACCCCTAACCCTTTAGAAAAAAACCCCAGGGGTGTTCAAACTTGATAGCTTTAAGACCTGTGGACTTCAACTCCCAGAATTCCTCCTCTCGCTCTTCATCTTGATGATGTGTGGATGGGCGGGGGGAAGGAGCTGCAACCGGTTCTTAACGGCACTATAGATTTGTGGAACCTCTTCTATAGAAGAGGTTAGAACTGGCAGAAACCCACCCCTGATTCAGAATCTTTAAAATGTCTGTCATTATAGATAAATGCTTTTAAGAGATGTGAAAGAGAAACAGGTTTCACCAGATGGGACTGGGATTAATATGAAAGGGGATTAGAAAATGATAGCTACAAGAGTAATATAGGAAAAGATATTACATTGGACATACAAATGAAATTGGCACTTGTCGTATTATTATTATTATTATACAATTGTATCACAGCAGCCAGTTGTTTCGCCAGATTTGGCATTGGTTACTAGTCGGGCCCCACCCAGGGGCCTAGGACATCGTAACTTATTTTCGTAATATGCGTGCAGATCCAAGCAGTGCAGCTTTTTGCATTTGACTGATGGTGATTTTGTCAATTTTTAACTGTTTTAAATGTAATTCCAGTGCTTTTGGAATAGCACCCAGTGTGCCAATTACCACTGGAATTACCACTGCTGGTTTGTGCCATAGTTGTTGAATTTCGATTTTTAAGTCCTGGTATTTTGCGATTTTTTCATGTTTCTTCTCGGCGACCCTGCTATCACCTGGTATTGCGATGTCTATAATTGTGACCTTATTTTTCTCAACCAGTGTGATGTCTGGTGTATTATGCGCCAGTATTTTGTCCGTTTGTATACGGAAATCCCACAAGATTTTGACCATCTGATTTTTGGTGACTTTTTCAGGCTGCTGTTTTAATATTATAATTTTTGCACAAATTTCAATGGATCATTTGTGCTACTGAATTGTGCTGCAATTTATAATCAGTCTACGCGATTTTTTTTACAGCAGCTGAGTATGTGATCAACAGTTTCATCAGCTTCTTTGCAAAGTCTGCATTTGGCATCATCAGAGGATTTTTCGATTTTGGCCTTAATGGCATTTGTGCGGATAGCTTGTTCTTGTGCAGCCAGGATTAGTGACTGTGTTTCTTTCTTTAATGTACCTGTTGTGAACCATAACCAAGTTTGTTCACTGTCCACTTTATCTTTTTTTCCCCCAGAAATCGGCCATGCAGTGCTTTGTTCTGCCAACTCTCCATTCTTGATTTTATCACATCTTTTCTGTATTCTTGTTTCGTCTGTTGGGCCTTCAGTAGATTTTTGTTCTTTACTTCGATTAATAGATGTTCTTGACTTTCTTTTAAATAATCAGCCAGTGCATGTTTTTCTTCTTCAACTGTTTGCTTCACTTGTAATAATCCTCTGCCACCTGATTTTCGGGGCAGGTATAATCTATCAGTATCACCACGTAGATGTAAACTGTAGTGCATTGTCATTAGTTTCCTGGTTTTTTGGTCCAAAATGTCCAAATCAGCTTGTGTCCAGTTAACTATACCAGCTGTGTATCTTATAACTGGTATTGCCCAGGTATTTATGGCCTTGATTGTATTTCCACCATTCAATTTAGATTTCAAAATTTTCCTAACTCTGTTGGTGTACTCTCACCTGACAATAGTTTTTACTTCTCCATGCTTGATGTTATCCAACTGCAGAATGCCTAAATATTTGTAGGCTTCATTTTCATTGCATTTAATTAGTTGGCCATTGGGCATTTCAATTCCCTCACATGCAGTGATTTTGCCCCCTTTTATGGATACAGTGGCGCATTTTTCCATGCCAAACTGCATTAAAATATCGGTGCTGAATGCTCGGACTGTGTTTGTCAATGATTGGATTTCTATTTCTGACTTTCCATAGAGTTTCAAATCGCCAATATATAGTAAATGCGAAATTTTTTCAGCTTCTTTGGCTGTTTGGTAGCCTAATTTCATTTTTTTAAAGATTACTGATAGTGGGATCATTGTGATGATGAAGAGAAGAGGTGAAAGTGAATCACCCTGGAAAATACCTCACTTAAACCAGCCCTATGAGCAAACCAGAAGTCTGTTCCTGAACTTCCGGTTTGTCCATAGGGCCATTTTTTTGTGCTCCTGAGGCTTCAGTAAAGCTCCTGAAGCCTCCAGAGGGCCTCTACAGGGGCGGGGAGGTTGTTTTCACCCTCCTTAGACTCATATAAAGCCTGTGGAGCCTGGGGAGGGAGAAAAATGGTTTTAAGAAAGGCTGAACTCAGCTGGCCAGTGCGTGCATATGTGCTGGCCAGCTGACAGAACAATGCTTCGCGTGCCCTGACAAATGGCTCCACATGCCACCTGTGGCACACGTGCCATAGGTTCACCATCCCGGTTCTAGGACATTATGTGAAGGGATTAAATATCAAGATTGTTAAAATTAAAAAGAAGGAATATAAAGTGAGTTTGTTTGACTCAGTTTAAAATAGTTATAGCACTATTTCAGGAAACTCTTAATAGACTTTTGCTGACCAGAACCGAATGATGATTTTGTAGGGATCTAAGATTTAAGATAAGATAAAGGATGGCGAGATTTTTTGTAGTTGTTATTGTATTTTAAAATAATCATATAGTGAAACGGTGATAAGTTGTTAAAATTGTTTATATTGGCTGTGATAAAGGGGGAAATCATTTCTCAATTCATTTTTTTTATTTATCAAATTTACTTTCAGCACTATCTTGCAGTTCAGATGAATTTGAGCTGCTTTATATATTTCATTTCTTTCCTTCTAGTATATCTTTATTTTTTTCTATTTAGATGTTTATATTTTTTCACTCTTTTTTCTTTTTCTTTTAGGTTTTTTTTAGTTTGTATTAGTTTTTATCTATAATGTTTTATTAAACTGTTATAAAAAGAAGCTAAGTATTAATTATTAGTTATCAAATCTGTCTAATTAATTTGATCTGCTCCATTTTATATTAATAGGACAACCATTGCATTCTAAGCTTGTGTCTGACTTCTGCATAGAAAATACATATGAGGTATTGTGAGATATAACTTGAACAAATAAATAAATATTGTTTAATAAACAAAATTATTTCAGTAAGAATGCTGCTTTCCCTCTAGAAAACAACATGTCCAACATGAGAGGACACCTTTGATCTCTCTCCCTTTTAATATTACTGTTTAAATCTCTAGCTATTGACATTGTATGTCATCATTTCAGGTCTTATGCCATACCAAGGTGGGTCTGTTTCTTTTTAAACTCCTGAATTGAATGGAAAGAGTATTATCAATGGACTCTTTCAGAGCACTGTTCAATGTCCATGAGCTCTCAGGAGAGCTTGGAATGTAACAATCATTTCCTTTGGGCTGAATTATCAAAACTGAAGCTATGTCTCATAAATTTAGCTTGATGCATCCCTTGTCTCTTACTCTTGATTGAAAGATTCCCCTCCCTGCCATTTGGGTTACATGTCGCTGATTCATTAGACAGCTTTCTACAATCCATAAGACAGAAACCAAATCAGGGCAGAGAGACTGAGGGAGCTGAGCTTTTAACTCTCACTTAGATTTTATCCATCATGACATTTTCAGCTTAGCCCAGGCAGCAGGGAAGGTCTTTTCCCTCCTCTTTTGTACCTTAAGGTCAACAGAGGGCATCTGGAGCACCTCAGCTTGACTGTGACCTTGTGAGGGATCTTGCAAAGAACATATGGAATGCATTTTGGCTTCACAAGAACTAAATGAAAACACTAAGCGCAACAGGACCGAAGCAGCAGAGAAAGTCTGACCCTTGATTGGCCTATGACATGCCTGTTTCTTTTACCAAGTATTGAAGGAAATATTGTTTCTTTGGGTTGATAAAAAATAGATCACCCCTATTATTATTTTTTTAAAGAACAGCATTGTTCGCTTCTGCACTTTGAGAAATCACCCTGTGACATGCAGATATAGTGATTAAGAATGCTGAAGTATCTTCCTTTGTATGGTTATCTGTTAGGAGAAAAAATAAGTAGATTGTGGAAGTCTGGGGTTAAAAAAAACCTCATTGCAACAGATGATGTTTTCATTCTCTCATAAGGTCTCCTCACTTCTAGGCAAATCTCTGAAGTAACAGGAGAACTGCAGTTTGCAGCAGTCCCTTCCCCAAACTCTGTCAGAAATGTTCATCTTCCAACACAAATGCAATTCCACTAAATGCTGGATTGATCCAATCCCAAAGTATATCCAAACAGAACTTGCCACTTCCAGAAAATGTTTGGCACCTTTCACTTGCACTGGCAAAGCAATATGAAAATCATTTTTTAAAATCATACTCAAAATGTGAAAATTTTGGCCCAAAGGAATTGTCTCTTTTGCAAACAAAAATGATAAGGAACACAATTTTTGCATACATTGAATATTTCATCGACATTTTTGCAACATCCCTCAATCTCAAATTCACTGTTTATTGGGATTTTTTATTTAAAAAAAACAAGGTAAACTCATTTTGCAATATGTTAAAATCATTTTAGCTAAGCAATATACTGTAAGAAAAAAAACCTGTAATACTTGACTGAGTTTTCCAAGAAGTGTGAAGTTACAGGGCCTCCATGGCCCCACATAATTCATTTCCTTTAGAAAGAGATCACTCAGTACTTAAATGGTCTTGAGATCTTTGAGTGCATTAATAAATACAAAGATTGAGCACAGATAAAAGAGTCCAACAGCAAACATTGCGGTCATACATCGGTTCTCTATTGTAGACAGTATCTCAAATTTTTCCACCACTCACTCTCATATTTTCATTCCCTTTTTCATAGTCCATTTCTCAAAAAATATTTTTGTACATTTTATTTGTTGGGGAAATTTTATAAAAATGAGTCATCTTCTACATCCATATCTTATTCTTCCTGAGCTGTTTTACTGGACTTTCCATAACAGGTTATATGCCCCTTGCAACTTTTCCACCAATTGTCTATGGAGATTCTCATCCAGGTCATAGTTGTTCAAAGGTGTTTTTTGGAAAGACAACTGGACTGTTTTTTTTTTTTTTTAGGAAGACTACATTTCGCTCCTCATCCAAGAAGCTTCATCAGTTGTGACTGGTGGGGAGATGGAAGGATAGGTTCTGACAGGATGGGGGGGGGGGGGAGAATGGAAGGATTGTATTTCTTTGCAGTCATTTGGTCACTGTCTCTGACCATTTGGGGGGTATCTGTGCCCACAGGATCACCTGAATCAGAGGGCTGTGGAATCTTCTTGGAACTGCTGAAAATATTGCATTGTAGCAGGACATAAGTAGTGTCATATTCCTCCCCTCCTCCCCCTCTGTTGAGGGAGGACTGTTCAATTCTAACATAGATAGATGGGTTTGTTCTCATAAGTTGTGCCATGCATTTGTGAAGTGGTTCTTTTGTTTCTCCAATGTACATATCTGCACATGTCTCAATGCATTGTATTGCATATGCCACAATTATATTATTAATTATATTATTTTCCACTAATTATATAGACAATATCCCGATGTTTCTCTGCTCCATTAACTAACTGCTACCTAAGCTCACAGTATTAAGAACAACTGGATCCAAGCTGAGGTATCTTGACACCAACATCAGAATGCATAGTTCCATAGTCTTACCTATGCCCACAGTTAGGAAGTCTTCTATCTCTATCCCACAAGTGCATTTTGGGAGGTGGGAGGAGAAGGAGAAAGAACATCTTGGTGCTTGCATCTTTCCTTTCCTTTCACAAGCAAAGTCAAATACAAAGGATCAGAAAATGGGTAAGGCTTTACAGGGACAGATGGCTCCCTTTCTTTTGCTCAGTTTATGATTCTCCTGCAGTAACACCCTTCTGTCTGCTCCCCAGCAACTAATTTGCAGCATCCAGCAGGACTGTCAATATAATGCCTTTGGATATTGATTTGCTCCCTCTGGAGTTAGTATTCGTTTATTTTAATTACAAAACTTCACTGTTACTGAGTAAAATACCAGCCTCTAATCTCCTTTGCTTAAAAAACAAAAATGCCTATGGTCTCCACATTGGTCCCATCAGCATTTTTCTTTTTTAATGAACCTGACAAGCTGCTCCAATCCAGAGCTTTATTTGGAATCAGAGATGGCATGTGGTGTGGAATATCTTAAGTACTAGAAGAAGGTATAGACACCAATTTTACCTTCTGGTTAATATGCATAGAGAAATGCAGAGATAAAGCTGACAGAGAATGCTTTCTTCCCCCAAATGGCCTTTTCCTAGTGTACAGGCAACGTTCTGCAGTAAGTACCAATTCTTGTGGTCAAATGAGCCTTTTTTGTTAAGTTTACTGAAATTTGTATATTTGCTTAAGAAAATTTAAATGGCTGCTCAATTCACTCTCAATGTCTTCAAGCAGCTTATATAGATGATCCTCCTTTAAGATGAGGAGTTACTCCCTATTCAAGCAGAAGACTGTTGTGAATAGATGGAGATCCTGAGCAAATAAATTTTAAGATCTAAAGTCTGCCTAGGATTTTATTGAAATGATGCACTGGCAGCCTTATATAGTTACAGGGAGAAGACAGGGAATGGTTTGGCATAATCTCTCTTCCTTAGGACCATGGAAAGTATGAAAAATATGACATTTATATGACACATAATTCATTAACACCACATTTCCTTCTTTGCACTGGAAGTGTTTCCTGTTTAAATTAATGATCTTTGAGGTCACTTAAATGCTTCAGTTCAGATCCTCAAAGCTCCATTCAATGGCAGGTATGAGAGAACTTCTTAGTTTTTCAATCATGTTTGAAGACCCAAAATGTAAACACAAAGTTGTATTTTTACCCATTGTACGGTGATGTTTTTGAAGCATTCTACAACTGTGGGTTCCATCAAAACAGTCACTCAGGATGTGACCTCATAAGAAGGATTGATACGTTTCATTCAAGAAAGTTAAACTGATCTGCTAAAATACAATTCCCAGAGTTAGTTCATGACTTAATAATATGTGATCTGACTGTGAAGTTTAAAGGACAAAGGAAAACATGGGGCAAAAAAAAATTACATTGACAAGAAGTGACAAGAAAAAGGAAGGTTTCTCTCATTAAGTCTCTCGGGATCTTAAAAAACCCTAGTGGTTCTTCTGTTTCTTGAAGGCTGACCATCAACCATTCTTCCTACAGCCCAAAGGGTAAAAAAAGTTGTGCTCTCTCAGTTTAAAATGACTAGAATGTGCCACAATATCAGTTCTACTTTTCACTGAGTTGTGTTACACATGTCAGGAGAAAATCTATCTGCCTGTTGAAATGATAGCCTGTAGCTCACAAATGCATTGTGCTATGGGCTTCGAAATCATAAGGCTAGGGGATTTTTTTTAAGGGGGAAGGAAAGGGTAATGTTGAAAGAATCCTAAAGTTCAGACAATTGCAAAAAAAGTAGATATGGGCAAAATCAGATAATCTTTGTTCCTATAAGTGCATTTCTAATTGGCTGCTGGGATTTTCTTATTGGGACTTTTAAGTAACTGAGCACCAGGTTTTTTTAATTGAAATTCAAGGGTTTTTTTTAACATATCAAAATTAATATTAAATTAGGAACAATAAAATATGGCACTTCACATTCTCTGCTCTAACGGCCCTATATTTAGTCCTTTGTTACCTGTATTTTACGGGGAGGGGCAGAATAAGTTGCACAGGGACAAAACACTAAAGCTTTATCAATAATCAGTTAAAGGTATTAGAGGCATTAGAGAACTTGCTTTTAAAAAATCTTAAAGTGGGGGGGGACTTTCCATTTACATTTTAGGAGCAAAGAAGCCTTTTGACCTCAAGCCTTTCACTTTCTCCTCATTCTTCTTTGCTTGGGGAACATAATTTCCCCACAGACTGTGCAGCTGATGATCTGACTGACATCTATGGGTTGCCCATGAACCGAACAGCTGCCTGCATAAGTAAAGTGAATATCATAAGAGTTGTGGAATGGAGTCAAATGCCAAAATACTCCCCTCCTCCTTTCCTTTGAATTCCTTAGGGATCCTCTAGGCCAGGGTTCTTCAACCTCAGAAACTTTAAGAGACATGGACTTCAACTCCCAGAATTCCCTCAGCAGTTAGCATGGGTGGGAACTGAAGTCCACACCTCTTAAAGTTGCTGGGGTTCAAAAACACTGCTCTGGACTGAAAAAATTACCTCTCCTAGCAAAGCAGGCTGGGTAAGTTTATTAAAATGTTTTTGAAAGCTAGGATCATAGCTAATAAAAAAATCCAAGAATCCATTGAGTTGGACATGGCTGAATACTGGGACTCTCTACTTAGCAGATTTGCAAGGAAATGGGAGCATAAACTTTAGCTTTTGACATTGCTCGGTGTACATGCAGGGCTGATCCATACAATCACACCCAGTGGGAATGCATTTGTTACATAAAAAGGGCAATTTGAGCTAAGATAGCCTAGCCCCTGGCTAGAAAACGAGATAGCATTTGAATTATGGTGAGGAAGAATGGTTTTGAACAATATACTACAGCCATAATCCAGTTTTCCCTTTTCAGACAGTTCTTATATGCTTTCAATAAGGAGAAAAGGAGAGAGAGATTATTATCCAATTATGGATCCTCCAGCCATCTTGTCTGATTAAGTTCTTAGCTAGTTCAGTCATAAAGATGGTGAGAATACTGATTTAGGAGAGAGGCTAATGTTGTCTTCTACTGCCATCTACTGCTATATTACTGAATTTAAAAAATCATGAAAATCAAGCATACGTTGGAGTTCAGCAAATATGTTTTCAACACAGTGTCCTTTTGCAGGAAGAAATGAAGCAGTAAAGCTTGGTTTCTTATTTTAAAAAAACACAAGAAACAGGTTTACACTCTTGGGCTGAATACCTGGTTTACATATTCCCCAATATATATTAACTATAAATGTGAGCTAATTAAAAACAGATCCAGATGATGCCCATCCACAGCCCATATTTGTCCACACCCAAGTGGTAAGATCATGACAAAATAGAAATGCAAACATGTATCTCCCTGGATTCAGCCAGGAGAGTCAATTATCTTGCTTCATGGACAACCTCTGGCCCATGGGCCATATGTGACTTCCGTCTTAGAGTTTGAAATCCCCCTCTAAGCCTCAGTGGTAAAATGGTCAAATTTTCTAGTGCGCTTTACTCTTCACCTTTGAAACGTCAACAAAAATCAACATTTTTTAAAGGAACTGAAATCATTGCTACAGAACATCCAAATTTGTCCTGTTTTCTCTCTTTGTCTTCTGTTTTGGGATGGGGACAATTATGCTTTTGACAAAGGAATACAGAATGTAGGACAGAGTTGGAAAGGACCTTGGAGGTTTTCTAATTCAATTCCTTGCTCAAGCAGGAGAACATACACCATTCCAGACAAATGGCTGTCTAGTGGGAGCTGTCCATTTGGTCCCTCCCATTAAGTTCACCTTTCCAATCACAAAAGTTTGGACTACACTTATACATTGTTAGGTAAAGATAAAGGTTTCTGTCACACATGTGTGCTAGTCATTCCCAACTCTAGGGGGCGGTGCTCATCTCCATTTCTAAGCTGAAGAGCCAGCGCTTTTACGAAGATGTCTCTGTGGTCATGTGGCCAGCATGACTAAACGCTGAAGGCGCACGGAACCCTGTTGCCTTCCCACCAAAGATGGTTCCTATTCTTCTACTTGCATATTTTACATGTTTTTGTACTGCTACGTTGGCAGAAGCTGGTACAAGTAACAGGAGCTCACTCCATTGCACGGCACTAGGGATTTGAACCATCAAACTGCTGACCTTTCTGATTAACAAGCTCAGCATCTTAGTCACTGAGCACCGCATCCCTTAATGCATTGATAAATAGAGACAATTCAAAGAAAACATTCTATTGGGGGAAGGAGAGGATTTTACTGGGCCCCACATGGCCTAGGGCTGGCAAACAAAAACTCCTAATGAGACAGACACTTTCTCTCATACCACACCTATATTTTCATGTTAATAAGCTTAGTGTTCATGATTGACTAAACATGGCTTAATTTTCAGTTTCAAACTTTTTTTACATACATACGTTTAAACCTTATCGTGCATTTTCCTTCTGAGTAAACCATGTTATCTAAAGCACAGAAAAGAAAAGAAAAAAAGATAAGCAAAAGGCATGAGATAATAGAAATAAAAATGAAATGCAGTTTAGCATAGTTATATCTTTCCTTTCTAGCAAAACTTGCAAAACTTCCTTGCTTAAAGTGGGTCCATCCACTATTTCAAACGCATCCTTTTCTTATTTAAACTTCTCACCTTATTCTTTCTGTAAATTTCATTATTCCCATCCAACCCTAACTTTCAAATTCTTTCTTTTCCTCTCAGCCTATTGATTTTTCCTCTGTTATGGGGTTTTTATTCTCATCTCTTCTCACTATAAGAACAGATTACCATAATGTATGTCTTTATACAGGTCGCTTACTTTTATATTCAGTCTATAATCAGCCCTCATTCAGGCATTTTTCCACCCACTTCTTCCCACGCAGGGTCGAGATGGCTCAGTGGCTAAGATGCTGAGCTTGTCAATCAGAAAGGTTGGCAGTTCGGCAATTCGAATGCCTAGCACCGTGTAATGGAGTGAGCTCCCGTTACTTGTCCCAGCTTCTGCCAACCTAGCAGTTCAAAAGCATGTAAAAATGCAAGTAGAAAATAGGGATCACCTTGGTGGGAAGGTAACAGCGTTCTGTGTGCTTTTGGTGTTTAGTCATACCAGCCACATGACCATGGAAATGTCTTCAGACAGTGCTGGCTCTTCAGCTTTGAAACGGAGATGAGCACCGCCCCCTAGAGTCGAGAACGACTAACACATATATGCGAGGGGAACCTTTACCTT
This sequence comes from Thamnophis sirtalis, assembly GCF_051295495.1. Lineage (NCBI taxonomy): Eukaryota > Metazoa > Chordata > Lepidosauria > Squamata > Natricidae > Thamnophis > Thamnophis sirtalis. The sequence continues at coordinate 29,912,631 of NW_028261387.1, forward strand.
CCCACTGTGTTCAACTTCCTTTTGTATTTTTCCTCATCTACCTAATTCTCACCTCTGTATAATAAAGTGATCAGACATTCTTATCACAGATTTCTTTTCCTTCTGTTAATATTGTTATTTCTCATTGCAGGCTCTATGCTACCCACTATCTTTCTATCAGCATATGCATTCCTTGACATTTCTCCATGTATTCTCTCATCTTTAACTAAACATTCCAATCAGCTACTCAGTTTTGTTTATTTGCTTTGTTTGGAGGGAAAGCATTTATGTGTTCAACTTGCAATCAATCACTCTATTTTCCCTATCAAAGTCATTGCCCTAACAGGTTTTGGTATAATAAATAATGTGGTTCTGAAAAGCAATGTATTATGCAATCTACTTAGCATTCACTACACTTCACCAACAATATACAACATTACCTGTTTATAAAAGCACACATACACTTGCATCCACGTCCAACAAACACAATTACACTATATCAACAATCAACATACTTCTAACATCACCAAATGCATTCCTTATACATTTGTCGATTAAGCAACCAAGGGGATATTGCAATATCCTCAACAGCAATTTTCTAGGCCAAATTCATCAGAAAATTTACTTTGTACAAAACATTTCATTTTTTGCTGTAGTTACTGAATACTTGGGATCGATGTACCGATCAACTAATTCTAGGTATGTATAGAGTTCCATATGCAAATATATACAGAACCATATACATATGTATGCACGAGGGGAAGGATCCAGGAATAGCCTTTCTAATTCTTTTCCGGTGTAGGATAAATGAAGAACCTCCTGGGAAAACCTGGAGAGGAAGAGGAAAGCCAAAGTGAATAACAAACAAAATGTTATTTTTAGTGGTCAGGGGAAATGAGGTCCCGATATGCTTTGATAAACAATACAAGGAAGCTGCTGGGGACAAAAGAGAGCAGATATCCCTTGTTGGTGACACACCTATGTGTGAAATCGAAGGTGCTCTGATATTCCCAGACTCCTACTTAGAGCTGAAGAGAAATTCTGGGAGGTACACACACACAGAGACACACAGACAGACACATACATACATACATACATACATACGCACGCACGCGCGCACACACACACACACACACACACATCCCTACATATGTGCATGAATCAATTTGAATCATATCACAAAAATTCAGGCACATTTTGCCACTGGTTGCAACTGTGTTCTGGTATCCTGAAAGTTGCTCCATAGGAAAGAGAGTCACAGCTGGAAAATCCAAGGTTTCAAGTGCCACTTCGAAGCAGGGAATTATGCAACCAGGGGATTGGGGGCAGGGGAATATGCTTCTGCTTTAGTCAAATTGCTGCTGGGAAGGGATGCCTGTTTTTATTTAGTATCATGGCCAGATGTTTTTAAAAATGTTATATAACTTGGACTGCTTTCTTTCTAGGGAGGGGTTTGCAAATGGCTTCAGTTATACATGGAGCTTTAAATTTGCCCAAGGCCTGTGCCCCCAAACCCTCAGAAATGTTTGTTTTTCCTGTTTACTGTGGAAGATTCTGATATAGGCCAGCCGGTAATTAACTTCAGTGGACACAAAACTTTGGGACTATAAATTGGTCAAACATTTGAGGTTTCTCTCATTTGGCCAGCTTCCTTCCAACCTGGTGCGCTTCTGAGATGTTCGATTTCAGAGATGATTTCTCCAGCCAGAGTATCACATGTGAATCCTATTTGTAAATCCATATGTAAAGTTTGGAAAGCTATGCAGACTTCACTATTATGAAGACTATTGTCCAAGTTCAACATACCAAACACAGGTTTGAGTAAAAGACTAAGAAAAAAGATTCTTCAGGTTCAGGGTCATGCAAAAAACCTGCCATCATGGTCTTTCATAAGAACTCAGAAATTGCTAAACACTCCTGTGAATCCCCCTCCAACATAGAGCTACAATTTTGCCCAAAGAAAACACAACATTTCACCAGGATCTTGCGCTTTTGCACAAATGCTTGTGAGATTTCAACATCCCATCTAACATCTTTAAGGGTTTCTCTTTTTTTATTTTCTTTGGTAGACCCAGGACATCTCTTGGTAGTCTAACTGGCACTATTTCCTGATTACTGAGCTAAGGAAGAGACAGGCCAATTGGGGTCAAATTAAAGACAACATACACTATAACACGGCCTACTGCAGTTGAAATAACCCTGAAGTCCTACCCTAAAAACTGAATATATTTCTTTCTTCCTGTTCCTTCTCCTTCCTATCACTATGAAGAAGATCCTAATTTGTTTGCCAATCTCCTAGCTTGAGCCATATAAGCATTCTTGACTTAACTGATAGAGGAGAACATTTGACTTAACTGACTTAGTAATAAGCATTCTTGAGTTAACTGATAGACAATAATTATTTGACTTAACTGCCTGCTCCTTGCTCCTTTTGAATTTAACAATCCTAAAACCAAGCCAGAAATGAATCAAGTTAGCATGTATGTTTATCATTATGTAAATAGCAAAGGCGCCGGAGGAATAGGACTGCAGGAAGGGGCAGGAAGATTTGAAAATCCATCTTGCAAAGTTAGTTGTTTGTACAGTATTGAGTTGGAAAACATTCTCTCTTACAATAGGTTCTAAAGCACTAAATTATTTATTAAAATAAATACAATTACTCTGCATCTAATGAAGTTATTAATCCACACTATGTTTACCTTACTCTTTGTTATGCTTTTAACAAGTAGTTATTTTTGAAGTTGTTGGTTATGTGAACTAGATGCTTTTTAGCATTATCTGCACATTTTACATACCGGTATGCTATTGTCAGATAGCAGAGGAGTCCTAGCTGTTTTGCTAAGAGATCATATGTGGATATTTTAATGTAGTTCAGAAAAAGTCTTGAATAAAATACCAATTTAAATTCAATTTCCATATTATAACAGGTCAGGGAACGGCTCATAGAAGTACATGAAATAATTCAGCTGTTGGATCGGAGTTCCAGTTTTCTGTAATGCCTAGATAGGAAAAAAACCTAAAAATGATATGTTTGTCTCAGAAAAGAGTAGCATGTTGTAGTACAAATCTCAACGTATTTGCTTAACAGCAAATCTCACTGTAACCAATGCAATAAGTATTAATAAGTATTCCTAGGAGTCTGCAATCTTAATGTAAATGCACTGCAAAACTATTTTTCTCCCAATATCTGATTATCCTATCCAGAGATCTAACACACAAAAAAGGGGGTCAACCTATTCTGCAAAGCACCTGAAGGCAAAACAAGAAGCTATGGTTGGAAACTAATGAAGGAAAAAAACAACCTAGAAATAAAGACAAATTTTCTGGCAGGGAGAACAATTAATTAGTGGAACAACTTGCCTTCAGAAATTGTGGGTGCTCCATTACTGGAAGCTTTCCAAAAGAAAATAAACAACCATTTGTCCGAAATGGTATAGAGTCTCCTGCTTGAGAAGAGGGATTGGACTAGAAGACCTCCAAAGTGCCTTCCAACTCTGTTATTCTGTTATTTCTTTGATAACTTAATGCAACCCAATCTGGTGCCCGGTAGAATTGCTGGGATTACGACCTACAAAATTCTACTGACCACTGAGTGGGAGTTTACTATGTTGGGAAATGTATTCTTAAAACTTACTCAGGGTTTGGCTATAGAAAGCTTTTTGGGGGCTGCAGACTTTGAGGTTTCCTTAGATCCATAGAAGACTAGAAAGCTGTCATTTAGAAGGGTGGTTGCACTCCAAGACATAACCAGAAGAGATAAAAACATATTTTGGGTAGATGCTCCTCTTCCTTTGGAACACACTTCCTCTTAAAGCCTCAAAAATATCCTTAACACCTGGATGTCTTAATACATTCATATTTAAAGCATGCTTCGCTCCCCCCCACTCTAGTTTGTACATTATTAGTCTTTAAGCATCCAGTGGGGTCTGTTAATAATTCTCTGGCTTGTTGACCCAGTGTCATTATTTCTGAACAACATTCAATTTTAAGGCTCTATATTTAGGGCAGGATATGTCCAACCTAGATTTATAGCTGCCTTATTTGAACATAATACTTTTACCTTCCGAGTTTACATTGGCAACACCATGAATCAACAAGGAGGTAAAAATAAGCAAATGTTGATTATTTGCATTTCCTTCTATCAACACACATGTGCAATCTCTTCCTACAGTTACGGAAGATGGAAGCTCCCCTCAGAACAGCAAACGGGACACTCCTGCTGGCACAGAAGCTGGGAAGAGCCTTGATAGCATCTGTGGGGGACGGGGGGGGGCACATGGCTGTTTTAATGATTTGTCAAGAGGTGTTTTACTTGGACACCTCCCATTGTGGAGTATCTCTTTTGAAGGATATGCACAGTTGTAAGGTATAGGCCTTTGGAACACAAGTTATATCAAGGATGTCCATAAGGAGGTTTTTTTAAAAAAAAAGTAAAGATGGGAGCTGCAGCTGTGTGATCAAAGCACTGCCCTTTTTTTTACACACATTGTAGTCGCTTTGATCAGATGGCCAAAGCTACCACCTGACATTATCTAACACTATCAAACCAAAATGTCATATGTTAATGAAAAAGAGAATGGCTTGTATTGGAGTACATTCAGTTTATACATTCAGATCATTCGTAGGTTTGGCAGATTTAAACCAAGGATGTCCAACCTTGGCAATTTTAAAACTTCTGGACTTCAAATTCCAGAATTCTGGAAATTAAAGTCCACATACCTTAAAGATGTCAAGGCTAGACATTCCAAATTTATAAAGCATTCATGGATTACCCCATCTTTAATTATAGCAGAACTTACCTATAAAGAATAATGTTATATTTTTAAGTGCCTTTTTATTAAGAATATATCTGTCAATAGCCTCAGAATCTATAAATAACATGACAGCATAGTAATAAACAACTAAAATATTTGGTGACTTGTATCATCATAAAATAATCTTTTATGATGATACAAGTCACCATGGGTCACCTCCACATCTTACTACTTTCATGCACAGATCTCCTATCAGACGTTTTTTCACCCTCCCATACCTGAGGCTTTCTGGCATCTGGCCTGAATTTCATGGTCCTCCTGTTGCCATAAGAATGATGCCCCTGAGAGCTAAAGTTTAGTTCTTTATTTGTATTTCACAGTGTGATTGCAGTTAGTCATGTTTTCAAAGTTTGAATCTCCTTGAACTGCAAAAGTATATGCATGTGTAAAGCAAAACTCTTATAACAAGAATTGGTAATACAAGAAATACTCCAAAGAGATGAGAATCAAATGTTTTTATGCAAATGTTTTAAATATGTAATCAAATGTTTTATGCAAGTGTTTTAAAATATGTAATGTATTAATACATTCCAGGGATAAGGGAAGTTTGTGTTTGGTTTTTAATTGTTGTTATAATGCTGATCTTTTCACCATCTGACAGTTGCTGTAGACAAATCAGTAGGGGAAATGGCAACCAAAACTGATGTTACGTATACTCATTGATTCATGGAGAAAGCACAGGAGTGCATGTGTTGTTTTACCAAGCTCCTTAATGTTCAGTCTGTGTTCATAAATAATTAACCCAAATTTATCCAGCTGGTAAAGTGATTAAGAGGTACTTAAATGTCTTAATATTACAGTAGGAATAATATACTGCCGTTGTCATTAAGAATTGCAGTGGACAAAGGATATTTTGAGAGTTTCAAGTTGAATCAAAATGTTCATTCATCTTCTTAATTTGCCTACATTAGCTCGCAAGTTTCCCAAAGCATCCATTAAGAGAATATGACAAAGATGTTGTCCTTTCGAACACTATATGTTCTCTTTCTTTAATTTAGATTCTTTTCTGAAAGGGAAAACACAAACCTTCACTAAGTTTTTCAATCCTGGGGATGTAACTACTATTCAATATATAAGACGCATCCAGATTTTCACCCTCTTTTTTAGGGAAAAAGGTGTGTCATACTTCAAAAAATATGGTAATCTGTTTATTAAAAATAAATACAGTATATAATTACAACTGAATTAAATCTCCTAAACCAGATTAATTGCTCCTTAGCGTAAGGAACCAGCCAGGTGATATTTTGGATGAATCTTTATACATCATTTGTAAGAAATCTTGGAAAGCAGTTGAAGTGCTAAGAAAAAACACATACCGCAATCTTCAAAAAGAGGAAATAAGATAGAAGATTCTAGAGCAGATCATGCTAATCCACTTAACATCTTGATGCAATTGCCAAAATCAAGATGGGTTTATTTGTTAAGAACAAGCCTTGTCACATTAATGCTTCTCATATTTTGATCAACTATGCTACGTCCTGAGGTCTCGAGAAAGACTTGCCAATCAATGAGCAAAAGTAATATGTGGAAGTCAGGCAGGCTTCCTATTGGTTAACAGTTTGAAAGCCCGCATATAAAAGGCCATCAGTTAGGTTCGTTGCTTTGTTCGTTGTCAGCTACATTAATAAAAGGTTATTGTTACATTGTCTTCTGGCGTTACTTCAGGAGAATACATTTCACTGGTGATGAGGAGGTGGGACCCCGAGAGTATCCGCTAGTACAGAAATAACTTCTGATAACAATCCGCAGCATGGCGGCTATACCTCCATTTGCCGCTTTTATGCCCGAGAGAGAGTCATGGGAGGTTTTTATTCAGCGTTTTGAATGTTTCTTTATCGCCCATGACTTGACGGGGATAACCACAGAAAGAAAGAGAGGTTATTTTTTTAATTTATGTGGCCTGGAGATGTTCTCAATGGCCCGGTCATTAGCAGCCCCTGCCTCTGTGCATTCAGTGCCTTGGGAAGTCCTAGTGGCCAAGCTAAAAGGACACTATGCACAGGCGCCACCCCGTTTTGCTAGACGTTTTGCATTTCGCTGGTGTGTTCAAAAATAAAATGAGACTATCAGTCAACTCATGGTAGCTCTCAGACAAGCCATGGTTTATTGTGAGTTCCCAGATCTCAACGAGGCATAACTGGAGCAACTGATTTATGGCAGCAGGGATTTAACGCTTCAGAACCACATGCTAGCTAAAACAGAGCTAACCTTAGCCATTGCTTTAGATGAAGCTCAAGCATCTGAACAGGCAGCCCAGTCCGCTGCTGTAATTCAAAAATGTCAAGCTTCCCACATGTCGTCCTCAGCAGCAGGCGTAGTTGATCAGCAATCTGCTGAGGAAGCCAATGAACAGCAAACAATTGACGAAGTAGCAGGTATCAAGTTGTGGGAAGATGGGTCACTTAGCCTATGTCTGCCATGCCATCCTGCCTGCCACAGATGTTGGTCATCCTGTGAATAGAGCGGCACAAAGACAATCAGTCCACGCTAAGGAGACCTGCAACGCCATCAACCGGGACAGCGAGGAAGAAGAAACTGTCAACACAGCCTCTGAAGGAAAAGGCATCAGCCAGAAAATGTTTACCACTGTTTTAATTGAGGGATATCCTTGTAAAATGGAGATCGACATGGGGGTCGGCGAGATCCATTATTTCCTGGGGCAGCCTCAAAAGAATCCTGCCCACAATTTCTAGAGCAGAGTTAGACCCAACTAACTGCATTCTAAAAGATTGTCAAAAAAAGGGCTATTCCAATTGTGGGTAGTGGGCAATTTCAAGTTGAGCATGGTAAATTTAAGGGCACACTACCATTAATAGTTGTAGAGGGGCCGCAGGCTTCATTATTTGGTTTAGATTGGTTCGAGGCATTGGGGTCTCTATTTCAGGAATTCACTCTACAGAAATTGCTGCCGGTTTTAAAGATCTGACATGGGAGTTCGAGGACGTTTTTAGCAATGAATTGGGTAAATATAATGGAACACCAATTTCTTTTAATTTAGACCCCAATGTAGCACCCATTAGACTTAAAGCTAGGCGAGTCCCTTTTGCGCTGCAGGAAAAGGTGGATGCAGAGCTAGATAAGTTAATTAGGCAAAGAATATTAGAACCAGTGGATTATGCGAAGTGGGAGACTCCTATCGTAATACCAATTAAATCAGATGGATCCATAAAGATCTGCACGGACTATAAATCAACAATTAATAGAGGATTGCAAGCTCATTCCTATCCAGTACCTGTAGTGCAACATCTATTGCACTCGCTAGGTTGACCTAGCTCAAGCTTATCAACAATTACCAGTAGACGATACAATGGCAGATTCCCAAACTATCGTCACATATCAGGGAGCATTCCGTTGCCATAGACTCCAATTTGGAGTCTGTGTGACTCCCAGCATTTTCCAGAGCATCATGGAATGGCTGCTCCATGGGTTACCTGGAGGGTTAGCATATTTTGATGATGTGGTCATCACAGCACAGAGTCAGGGGGAGCTGCTCAATAAACTTAGAATAGTTTTCTTCCGTTTCCAAAAGGCAGGTCTGAAATTGAAGAAAAATAAGTGTCATATTGGTGTGGAGTCGGTAGATTTCCTCAGGTTTCATATTGATGCCTGAAATATTCATCCAGCCTCTTCAAAAGTAGAAGCTATTAAGAAAGCTCCAACTCCAAACAATAAGACGGAGTTACAAGCTTTTTTGGGTCTATTAAATTTTTATGCTATATTTTTACCCCATAAGGCTTCTGTAGCAGAACCTTTACATCAACTGTTAGATGCGTCAGCAAACTGGAAATGGGGCAGTCACAAGGAACAAGCATTTACGGCTGTCAAATCGCTCCTGACGTCGTCCGCTGTCCTCATTCAATACAATGAAGCACTACCTCTAATATTAGCTACGGATGCTTCTCCGTATGGCATAGGGGCTGTACTCAGCCATCGCTGCCCAAATGGTAGTGAGGGTCCAATAGCGTATTTCTCCCATTCATTGCCCAAGGCGGAAAGAAATTACAGCCAGTTGGACAAAGAAGCACTCGCAGCGGTGGCTGGAATCAAAAGGTTCCACCACTATCTATATGGTCGTTCTTTTATATTACAAACTGATCATAAACCGTTGCTTGGCATAATTGCAGGAGATAAGCTAACTCCTACAATTCTTTCACCTCGTATGTCTCGATGGATTGAATTTCTTGCGGTATACAGTTACCACCAACTGGAATATAGCCCAGGAAAACACATGGGGCATGCTGATGCATTAAGTTGATGCCCGTTGCCTCAGAAGGCTCAAGATCCGGCTCCAGCATCAGTAGTGTTTTTAATAGAGGATCTAGAATTACCACTCTCCAGTTCTGATATAGCAAGCCATTCTAAAACTGACCCTATTTTATTTCAAGTTATTGAAGGGGTCAGTAGGGGTTGGCCTCGAAGAGAGCTGTCAGAACAGTTTTTGCTGTTTTGGAAGAGGCGGATGGAACTGTCAGTAATAAAAGTTTGTCTTTTATGGGAGTAATAGTTCCTCAAACTTAAAGAGTACAAATTTTACAAGCCTACATGTAAGTCATCCCAGCATAGCTAGAATGAAAGCATTAGGCTGTAGCTATGTCTGGTGGCCCCACTTGGATGCAGAAATAACAAATTGGGTGGCCAAATGCTCTCCTTGTCAAGCATCATGCCCTAATCCCGCAGCTGCTCATCCTAGGGTTTGGGAGTTACCACAATCTCTGTGGGCAAGAATTCATATAAATTTCGCTGGGCCAGTAAAGGGGCATACCTTTTTGGTTGTGGTAGATGCATTTTCAAGGTGGCTGGAAATTGCATCCATGAATACAATTACATTGGAGGCCACTATTAAAGAATTACAGAAACTATTTTCCACGCACGGACTACCGGAGACATTAGTGTCCGATAATGGCCCTCAATTCACTTCAGCGGTGTTCCAAGCTTTTTTAGCAAGGCTAGGAATAAGACATGCATTGGTAGCACCTTATCACCCGGCCAGCAAAGGTAGAGCGGAACAGGCAGTCCGTTCCGCTAAAGACGCTTTGCAACATTTCTGTTCCTTGGGAACAGAAAATAAATCAGTATTTATTGGCACAGCAGTCAACACCTTGCCCATCAACTGGTAAAAGTCCAGCTGAGTTATTAATGGGATGGTGTCTTTGCACCATTTTGGACAGGTTACACCCACATTATCATGCAAATGCTGCTCCAGAGTTTGCAGAACACACTCGTAATTTTAAGTTGGGGGAAAGAGTATACGCAAGAAGCTGCATAGGTGATCCTAAATGGGTACCGGGTCAGGTGATTCAAATAACTGGCCCGCGTTCTTATAGGGTCCAGTTAGATGATGGTCGGCAATGGCGACGCCACATAGATCAACTTCAGCACTGCAATGAACAGCTAATTCAACTTGATAGTACCCCATCGCACAATTGTTTGTCCTTGCCACTGCAATCAGAAGACAACAACGTCCCACCAGCCTGCTACCAATCCGGTTTCAACACTTCTTCATTTCCCATATCTTTGTCGCAGGAGCTCTTACCTGTTGAACCATTCTTTACAGCAGGGGAGGGGCCTCTGAAGAGGCCTGCCGAGGAGTCAGCAACCTAAGAGGGGATGTGAGAACAAACGTCTTCTCTGGCAGAACAGAAAGAAGTACGGCGCTGAGAAAGGATCTCCAGGAAGCCCGCATATCTCAGAAACTCTGTGTGTACCATCCGGGGGGAAGGAGTGCTACTTCCTGAGGTCTCGAGAAAGACTTGCCAATCAATGGGCAAAAGTAATACGTTGACTCAGGCATGGGTGCAGGCTCGCGGAAGTCTGGCAGGCTTCCTATTGGTTAATAGTTTGATAGCCCGCATATAAATGGCTGTCAGTTAAGTTCATTGCTTTGTTCATTGTCAGCTACATTAATAAAAGGTTATCGTTACATTGTCTCCTGGCATTACTTCAGGAGAATACATTTCAAACTAGCTTTCCTAATACATAATATACTGGTAATTCAGGAAAGGATTTTACAAAGTACCCATGGCATACTGGTCAGCAATCTAATAAAATGTAGAATGGATGGTATAAAAATTAAGCAGTGACATAACTGACCCAAAAATCATATACAACAATTCTCATTAATGGTTCTTCACAAATTTGACAGAAGCATTGAGCAAGGTGCCACAGGGATCACCTTGAGCCTCATATTATTTAAGTTTTTATTCATAACTTGAATCAAGAGGTGGCTGTATGGATATCAAATTGAGAATCCCAGAATTAATCTTATACAATAGAGCTAATATCCTACAAAAAGAAATAGCATTAATCTTGATAGTTTAGAGTAGGGGTATTAAACTGCGGGCTGGGCTGTAAACAGCAAAGGACCGTCCTGCAGTGCTTCTGCTAGTGAAAATGGGGTGGGGGGATGCCTGCGGCCCTTACACATCCCATTTTGGCTGGCAGGGTGCTGCAGGAGGCACCCATCCCATCTCCCCCCCACCTCAGCCAGCCCACAGAAGACAACTACAATGTTCTTCAATGGCCCTTGAAGAAATCCAGTTTGATACCCCTGGTTTAGAGAAATAAACTGAAAGTAATAAAATGGACATTATGCAAGTGCAAAGTATGAGTTTGTCAGTTAGAAAACAAAGAATAATGTTATTTATATAAAAGATTTTGGAAATATTGATTTGTAACTTGAATGTGAACCAGCAGGCAAAAATGCAATTGTAGCTTCCATCAATAGAAATATAATTTCCAAAAATAGAAAGTATTAATTCCTTCTTTGTTTTAGTCAGATTTAATCTTGAATGCTGTCTCCAGTTCCGGGTACCATATTTGATTTAAGTTCATAGAAAGGGATATTTAAAAAACAAACCTAAATACTGAAGTTTATAAAGAGTGATTGACGCTGTTGGATATGTTCGTCTTGAAAGACAGAAGGAGGATATGACGGAGATCTTTAAATAAAAGGAAATGTTGTCTGATAGAAGACGGTCCAGAGGATGGACACCGAATAATGGATTTAAGTTACAGGGAGGCAGGTTCCTATTAAGTGCTAGAGAAAATATTCAATAATAAAAGCAGTTGGACAGAAGAATCAATTTTCCAGAAAGAGGATGAATTCACCTTCACTAGATGTAGCCAAATGGTAGACAGCCATTCATTTGTTTGTTGTGCTTTAATTTGGATTCCTTTACTGATCTGAAGGTTGGGCTTGATGGCCTAAGTAGTCCTGTTACAAATCTAATAAATGTAATTTCTTTCTCTCTCTTTTTTTCTTTCTCCTTTCTCTGAAGAGTTATGAAATATTTCTGAAAAATAAATTTTCTTCTGAGTGACATTTCATGGTAAATAGTGTTCACGCACGTATCATTCTTTCTTTCTTCTTTGCTACTTCCTTGCAATGTTACAAAGGTCCAAAAGGTTTATATTCTCTCTCGTTCCAGTAAACCTTGTCCAATAACAAAGAGGAAACTTAATCTTTTATTTTATCAGCAGGAATGAATCATAATGATGATTTTTTTAAAAAAGATTCATCAGACAATTCTTGTGAGGCCCTCTGTTTGGGAAACCATACCTCTTTGTATCATAGATGCCTGGACTTCGTAATGGTCAAGCAATCTGCCCAATTTTAATAATAAAAAATTTAAAAGTCTCCATTAGGATCTGAGGGTGTGAGATCCTGTAATGTAACCAATGTCCTTTGCAATTTTTTGCCTAGAACACAGCCCCCTTTGAGATTTTTGATCCAAGGACCCAGAATATACAAACTCTCTTACACTATTTGAAGATTTCCCCAAGATTGTTGGTTATTTCATGAAAGTTCTGCCATTAGCAATGGCATGCAATTGTTGTAGAATTTGTCGCCATATCAACTGGAGATAGTCAGGAAGGCCTAATGAATCCTGGGCTACAAACATCAAATTCCCCAACAATTTCAAATGGTAATGTTTATAAAATGATGCAGTGGAGGTTTACTCTAAAGCCATGAGGGTGAACCTGTGCCAGAGGTGGCACATAGAGCCTCTCTGTGGGCAGGGGAACTCTTCCAACTGGAGCTGCTCTTCCAGTTTCTGGCACAAGCATGCACCCCAGCCAGCTGGTCTTCAGGTTTCCAGTGCTCAGGCGTGCCCATATGTTCCAGTTTCGGCACATCACTGTTCTAAAGTCTGGGGGAAATTGTTTTGGGAACAGTGCAGAGAGAACAAAAAAGGGAGCCATCTAATAGTGTCCAGGATTAGCATGTGATGTCCTGGATTCCATGAAACTAAAGAACTGGTGGTTTCAGAGGAAAACACTGGGCTTTCATCTTTAAAATGGAAAAGGAACTAGATATTTAAATATAATAGGCAAAGATCAAAAGACTGCATTGGGAAGTGAAATTGTAAATCACTAACATTTACATGAATTCCAGTCAAAATGGCTAAAAGCAAGGGAACTGTGGGTGTTGAGCAAAAACTACACCCTAGGAATAGAAGTGACTTCAGGAACCACCTTTCTCTAATGTTGTGTGTTCTAGATTAAGATCTAAAATCAGTGTAATATAGTTAAATTCTTCAGCAGCACACAAAATGAAGCACTGATACTGGGGTCTTATGGTCTTCTCTGTCCAACCGGATTAGGAAGCAATTGGGATAAAGCAGGGCATTGGCGATTGTCTCATCTTTTGCTACCTTGACAAATGTTGAAAAGCAATCCAGTTTTTGGGGTTTCAGTCTGGCAATCCTTATTTTAAATCAATTGCAGACCTTATCCAGGATTTTATAGTTGTGAAGCCAGAAGTTGGTTTTGCATCATCCACAAGAAACATCTTGCACATATTTACAAAAGCTTTTGTGTGTATAAACTGCAAAGCCTTTTCCTGACATTTGAAGCAATAATTTCACTCTGGGCAAATCCCTGAAAAGTTTAGGGAGGGGACGGTACTCAAGAACTTGCCAACACATCTGTGATGAGGTGAGATAGGGAGAAGGACAGTTTGCAGAAATATTTCATAAACCTTCATAGAAAGAGAAAGAAAAAGAGAGAGAAAGAAATCACATTTATCAGAAAAGCTCTATTACAGCTTGTCTCAGCAACCTGTAGAGAATCAATGCATAAGAAATCTTACTGTTTCCAGCTGAGGTTGCCAGCTGTCATTCTATTTGCTGACTCAGTTAAAAGAAAACATTTTCTCTTATGAAAACATGCATGTTTTTCCTCACTCCTTTATTTAATCTTTCCTTTAACGAAGAAAATCCAAACTGAGCATCAAAAAAAAATGGCAATAAAAAAAGGTTCAAACTTTGTACTGTTGTATAGTGTCAAGCATTGACCTTTTTTATATTGGGCTATTTCTTGGAAGATGAAATATCAATATATTTATTTTACATGTCAAGCTGTGGCAGGGCTCCAGGAATAGTTTTGACCATTAGAGATGAATTCATAAATAGGTTTCATGACATCCCACCCCATGATAACACAACAAAAATGTATGCCATTATCACACATCAAAAGCCACAATTAGGAATCAATCTTTTCTAATAGACTCCAGCTCTCAACATCTGGAGCACCTTGTTTTCTTATACATAATTATTTCAGTCAACTAATATGAATATGTTTGGTTACTTTTCCAGGCACCTTTAAAGAGCTTCAGGTATGTTGTAACCATAAAATTGGGTGAATTTCTCTTCAGGCTGCAGCAGTTGGCTAAACCTGTGGAGCAAAAGGGGTATAATTTTATGTTGTTCCTGAAAAAATGATGAGAGATGCTTTATGTATTGTATAACCTGGAAGAATATCTAGTTTATTGTTATCTTAGTGTGGTCAGAATCACACCTGTTGGTTTTTACATATTATTCTATCCGATTAAATCTTCGTTAATCTTTTAAAATATATATTTCATCTGTATTTGTTGACCTTCCCTGATGTATAGTTTTTCTATGCAATATCTGACCTATCTTTGTTTTAAATGCAATCATTCCAAATATACTAGTGGTGGGTTTCAAAAAATTTTGGAACCTACTCTGTGGGTGTAACCTCCTTTGTGGGAGTGGCTTGCCAGCCATGTGACCGGGTGGGAGTGGCCAACTTGGAAAATGTTATGAAACTCACTTAATAACACTCTTGCTTAGCAACCAAAATTTTGGGCTCAATTGTGGTCATAAATTCTCTTTCTTTCTTTCTTTCTTTCTTTCTTTCTTTCTTTCTTTCATCTCTCTCTTCCACTTTCTTTTTTTCTTTTTTCTTTTTTTCTTTTTTCTTTTTTTCTTTTTTCTTTTTTTCTTTTTTCTTTTTTTCTTTTTTCTTTTTTTCTTTTTTCTTTCTTCCTTTCTTCCTTTCTCTTTCTCTCTTTCTCTTTCTGTCTCTCTCTGTCTCTGGGTGTGTGTCTTTCTGTCTCCCTCTGTGTGGATCTGTCTCTCTCCCCCTGCTTCTCTGTCTCTCTCTGTCATTCTCTCTGTGTGTCTGTCTCTCTGTCACTCTGTATCTCGCTGTCTCTCTCTCCTCCCTCCCCATCTGTCACTTTGTGTGTGTGTGTGTCTGTCTGTCTGTCTCTCTCTCCCTCTCTCTCTATCTCTCTCCCCTCCCTTCCTCTCTCTCTGTCACTCTGTGTGTATGTGTGTGTTTCTGTCTGTCTGTCTCTCACTCACTCACTCACTCACTTAATCACTCACTCTGTGTGTGTGTGTGTCTCTCTCTGTGCCGCTGTCTGTCTGTCTGTCTGTCTCTCCCTCCCTCCCTCCCAACCTGCAGATGGGCTCCTGACTAGCGGAGGCTCTTCCTTCTTTTTAACCAGGTGATCTTTCCTAAGACATAAAAAAGAACCTTAATTGCAGGCTCAACAAAAGAAGCTGGAAAGAGATACTGAAGCCAGGAAGCTGAAACCTGGGACTGGAGAAAAACCTTTCTATCCCCTTACCAGCCCATTCGGGAAGACAAGTAACACGAGGGGGATCCCTCCCCCCGTAGATGCATTCCAGACCAGCAGAGCCTCATCCTTCTTTTTAACCAGGCGGTTATCTTCTTTTTAGACAACCACACAACCAATCATTGCACTTAGGTGATCTTTTTAACTAGGAGATCTTTAATGTCCAGGGAGTCTAAACCAAGCCGCACACCTCTCCCTGCTGCTTTTGCAGCTTCCCAGAGTGCCAAGAACCTTCATGCTCTTCTCCGTGCTCCCCTCAGCTCCTCGCGACTGCAATAGATGTCTAGAAGCGGCGGCGGCTATATGCTCAGAAAAGCAACTTTGAGAAGGTCCTTTGCTAGCATGCAGGTTCTAGGACACCCGAAGGACCTTCCCGGAGTTGCTTTTTTCATGTACTGTTTCACTATGTAGAAGAAAATTAAGCTAGAATGTATTTTAGCTGCTAAAGTTTTATACTTAAGTCATACTTCTAACTTATTCGTGGGTAGACACCTTGTAGAGTAGATTGATCTTTCTCATCTTCAATACAATTATATCTGAGAAACAGATACTCTTAAAGTTTGAAATTATCTCATTGCCACTTGGTATAAACAAAGAATCCTTAGCCTTTGATGGCCTCATTCTTGACATGAATCCTCAACCTTGAACCTTGATGGTATCATTCTGGGCTGGAATGCAAAGATAAAATAGACATGTCCATCTTGTCCTTGGTGAAAATCATTGAGATGAGACTATTGAAAAGCAGATGTGCTTAATTATGGTCCACAGCCTAAATAAGACTCAGAAGTCTACATGGTTTGAAAATTTAATGGAACCTAACTAGGAGGTGCTGTATGTTTGCTGACTTGATAGAGATCCAGCCATTGTCTTATGTTTAGGTTTTTCTGACTAGTAGAAGGGACATATAAGTTCCTTCTTTGTCTTACTTTATTCTTCAGAATTCTTGAGTATTCTCTGATTGCTACTTTGAATTATCTAAAATATTCTTAAGCATCCCTGAATATTCTTTTTATTAATATATTCTGTTATATTATGGCATTTTTTATATTGCTTCGGATTAAAGCCTTAATTATTCATACTGTGCAGTTATTGCTCCTGAATCCAAAATTACCTGTAACCCAAACTACTATGCTTGGGCAGAAGCAATACACTAAATGACCAAAATACATAAATGGCACAATATGACACAACTACAATTCAACCAAAAATTCTTACATTCTCCAAAGAATGTGGGCTCTGATATGTCTACCA
This sequence comes from Thamnophis sirtalis, assembly GCF_051295495.1. Taxonomy (NCBI): domain Eukaryota; kingdom Metazoa; phylum Chordata; class Lepidosauria; order Squamata; family Natricidae; genus Thamnophis; species Thamnophis sirtalis. The sequence continues at coordinate 29,929,563 of NW_028261387.1, forward strand.
GCAACAGCATTTTTAATCTTACTTTTGTTACAATCCCTTTCCCTTTTAAGCAAAGCTCTGCACCAGAACTCAGAACACTTTTTTTCTATTCCACATTGATGGTTCAATTTCTTTCTTGATACCTAAATAGATTTTGTCTGGATGACACAAGGATGGAATGTTTGCCCACCAAAAGTATGATATGATGTGCCAATTGCTTCTATAGACTTGAATGGCTTTCTATTTTCATTAAATCTCAGTGGTATATTAAAAGATTTTCTCATCATCATCTAGCCAGCATTCACACAGCAATTACACTGAACTGCATTAGACTGTAGCCAAAATCATACGTAAAACGTATGCAGGATTTTAATGTATTTACAGTGGGATTTTCACTAATACTCAGAAGATTGTTCAGTTAAACCAGAAGCCAAATGAAGAATCATCAAATCAAAGGGCTTTCCCCACATCAGCAATGGTGTAATTTCCTCCTATTCCTTAGGTGAAAGTGCATTATTTTGAGAAAGCCCACAGCATTATAATTGCTATTTCTCCAAAATAAGAACAGCAAAGTTACTGTTCACCCATGTGGCAGGACTGCAGGTATTGGGGGCTACTGTCAGGGAAAGAATAGACATTAGAAGAGAGAGAAGCAGAGAAGTGAGGATACTAATAAAGGAGAATATTTGTAGCTGAGGTTTGACATGAGGAGTCCTTGGTGCTCTTTGAGCTTGCTTGTTTTCTTGCAGATGTTTCATTACCCAAACTAGGTAATATCATCAGTGCATGGTTTTAGTCTCCCTAATATTTTTTCCCCTCTCTAGCAAACTTCCACAATGCAGTGGAACAGGAACAGCAACCTCAAGAAATATATTCCTAATCTGAACCTTAATAGGGGAAAAAAGACAATTTAATTACCAGGGAAATACTGTTGTCTCTAGAAGCTGAAGTAGAGCAGGTGATGGAGACAAAGAACTTTGTGTCCAGATAGAAGGGAGTTGTCCTTCAGCAGACCACTGTGGTGGGGGGCTTTCAGGACATCAATCTCCCCCAGACTTCTCTACACAAATCAGAATGTTCATAAAGGAAGTTGTAGTGTGTTTGCTGATGGAAAATAGATGCAGAGGGGATTCCTATGGGGGGGAGCATATTCCAGAGGAATAAGACAAAGGAAAATTTAGGTAGTTTGATTGGAAGGACAAGGATCAAGTCAGTTCCAATTCTCATATTAAGTCTTTAATTGTACAAGTAGTTTGCTTTAGTTGAGCAAGATTCTGTATATAGGTGAGGAACAATAAAGCAAACTGCTTAGAAATAATTCTGCATGTCTTTCTTTGTTTTTAGAGCCTGACAATGACACACTCCTACCATATCATTTTGATCTGTCTTTGGACTGGCTGATACGGAGACTTCATTATACGGACTCATCCTCAACCAACCATTAACAGCCCATCTTGCTTCTGGGGTAAGAATAATGTGTGGATGATGCCAAAGAGTTCCCAATTATAGGAAGTACAATTTTTTTCTAAGGAGACAAATGGAATGGCTACTTCAATGTTCATAGTGACCCTTTTTATCTTCTTTCTCATTGTTAGTGTCCTCCAGGACTATTGGACATCATAATTCCCAGCCATCTGGCCAAAGAATATTACTGAAATTGCCCTGGTAGTCTAGAGCTTTCCATATGAAAAAAATCAGATCTAGAATTAAAAGACAAAAGCATAATTAAGCTTAGAAATTTAATATATTAATGTAAGCTATATAGGCAGTCCTTTGGCTTCAAAGAAGACATAGTGTAATGTTCATCTGATGGCATAGAGGTGGTTCTGCAGTCCCAGTCTGGAATTGCGGAGCAGGGTGGAACCACCAGCTGAAGGGGAGGTGGTCTCTCTAGGGGGAATAAATACACATTCCAGCTTAGGTCTTTTCCCACTCTCCAATATTCCATAGAGCAACTGGTGAGGTATAAGGTAGTTGCCCATTCTGATGATACATCCCAACCACCGTACCTGGGCTGTGATAATCAGGGTCTGATGGACTATGTAGGTTATAATTTAATCAATGCTACACCTGGAAGAAGGTTTGTCATCAATGAAACCCAAACTAGAAATTATAATTGCATCTCATGAGTGAACTAAAACTGTATCTCCACTGTGGCATTCTGTATTAGCCTGGTACTTTGGAGAAAACAGACATCTGGGTCAAGTGTCTGACATTACTTTCCTTGCCAATGTCACCCTCCCTTAATTGCTCTGTGGACAACAGAAGCAATGACTATTCATAAATTATTATTTTTTTGTTTCAAGACCAGAAAATAATTGCTGTCTCCTCCAGTTCTTCTTCACTTTCCTTTTGTTCTTAATAAACTCATTTCCCTCTGTTGCATTAATTTTTTTAACCCTCCATAAATAAGAAATAAACCCTAGAGGTAATTTTCCTAAACATTTTCATCTGAGAGTGGGGGAGGAATGGGAATGAAAAGGTCATATATGAACTTTCAGTCATTTGGAAATGTACTTTGAAACTTAAGCCTGGAAAAGTTAAAGGAGGGAGAGCTGATAAATGCTTCCATATGATTTATTGAATACACACACACACACCTTTTAAAATGAACTTCTGCAGTCAGAAGATTTTTTTTTGCATGCTCTGAAACCTTCTGTAACTTCAGAGAAATTCTTACAGCAGAGACGTATTCAAAGAGAATGGTGCCCCACAACAAATAAATACCAAAAGCATATAATGGGCAGAAGAAAGGGTTCACAGGTAGCCCTCAACTTACAACCATTCCTTAATGACCATTCAAAGTTATAATGGCACTGATAAAAGTGACCTATGACTGATTTTCATACTTATGACCCATTGCAGCATCCTCATGGTCACATGACCAAAAATTGTGCACTTGGCAACTGGCATGTATTTATGACGGCTGCACTTTCCTGGGATCATGTTTTTCATGTTCTGGAGAACTGGTAGCAGAGATTTTTAGTAGTTTGGAGAACCAGTAAATACCACCTCTGACTGGCCCATTTATTCTCTGCCTTTTGAGTCCCAGCTGATCAGGAGGGAATGGGGATTTTGCAATAACCTTCCCCTGGAATGGGGAGGGAGTGGAGATTTTACAGTATTCTTCCCCTGCCACGCCCACCAAGCCATGCCCACCAAGCCATGCCACTTCCACCAAGCCACGCCTACAGAACCGGTAGTAAAAAAATTTGAATCCCATCACTGGCTCAATTGTAGTTGTAAGTCCAGCACTATTGTACATGGGAGAAAATTATAAAGAATAAGCTAAATAGAATTTTCCTCTTCCTGCTTCAAGTCGACACAGTAACGATATCTGAGAAAGCATGTTAATGAACTTTTCACAAACACATTAGACATTTCTGGAACAATTCTGTCATAATCTGGGATATCATACATTTATCACAACATTTTTGAACAGTGTAAACCAGTATTATTCAACCTCAACAACTTTAAGGTGTATGCATATCAACTTCCAGGATTCCCTAGCCAGATTGCTAAGAATTCTGGGAATTGAAGTTTCTACATCTTAAAGTTAGATAGACTTTTATTCCTCCCCTGATCTACAGAGGTCTGGATGCTTTGCCTTGGATACTGTGTCACCTAAGCCTACCTGTGTTTAGCACACTTCATGGATGGATACTACATAGGAGTAGCTTGCTTCTTTCTTGCAAATATCATTTTACAAAGTGCAAAAATCTTAGGAACCTTCTGAGTTATTTGTTTGCTCTATTTAATAAGAGAATGTTTTAAAGAGATATTTTCTAATATAGTAATCTCCATTAGGAGAGGAGGAAGACAAAATCTGGACTTAATATTCTTTAAAGGAAGGTGTTAATTCAGTATGGTTATTACACTGTATTTCAAAAGATAGTAAATAAGCCTTGCTCAGTTGGGGCCTTCCTGCTCATTTCACTGCATGTGACTTTGATTTTGTCTTTCTAAATTTTGCCCAGATGGCACCAGTGCATAGAACATCAGTTACAAAAATGTAAACTACACAGTGGGTATGACAGTCCATCTGGAAGGATCAGCCCAATCCAACCTTATGATAGCAATACAGATGCCTTCACTTGCCAGTTCCACTGACTCTGAAATTGCTCTACCTTTTGCAATTATGTATTGTGCACAAACATGTACAAGCATGCCAAATGGGCATTTTCTTTGATTCAGAAACACCCTCCATTTTTCTCCAATAAGAAATGTATGTTTTATCTCCTTGTTAGACTTTAGCAACTCCAGTACCAACTTAAAGGAAACTGAAATCCTGCAGAGTTAACAATTAAAAGAAGATTTGACTAAGTAAAATCATAATATGTTTAGCAATTAAAATCACAATGTAATTGATTAAAAAGAAGGAATGAAAAACTAAAATTGTAAAACTGAGTTGCTTACCAGTAGTGGTGTATAACTTATCCTTTGCTCAAGGTGAAGATAAGTTCAATTAAAAAAAAGATTAGCTAATTTCTCTTCCTACTTATCCAGCCCTTAATTAACTTGAGCTTGGCCATGCTTCTAATGGCATTACTGTGCTAGAAATTTTATTTTAATGAATTAGAACTCATATATTTCCATTCAGATTCTCCACGTATATTTTAACATAGTGAAATATCTCACATAAAGTCAACCAGTATTTCTCCTAGTGATTTTCACCTGATCAACTTGCATCCATTGTATAAGCCTGGGCTAATTTTGCATTAATATTCTTGCTGCTTTAGTTATCTGAACAAGCTCTGCATACACAGTAAGGTTTCATAATTTTAAAAATAATAATCCCTTTAGTAAAGTTTCCATTGACAATAATGCATCTGTTGATCCAATAGGCAGAAATCAAGTTTTTCCGCTTAGATGACTGAGTCTAAGAAAATCTTCTGGAGACATGGATGTAGAGAAGGTTCCATGACAATTTTTAACTTTAAGTTAAGGGTTTAGTAATGCCAGAGTACTACGTAAGAGAAAGGAATACAAAATCAACTTGTTTGATCAGGAATCAGACAATTTAGTAATTTTACAAAATGCCAGAAACCCTTTATGGACTTTTTACTGAAAATAGATATTGAATTCATGATTTTCAGATTTACTGATTGATAAGGATTGGATATGAGAAGAAGTCCTTATGTAATGTAATTTCAAAAGGGAAAGGATGGATATTTGTAACTCTTGCAAAGATAATCAGAAGTTACTTCCTTAATTTTCTTTCTTTCTTTTTCTTTCTTTTATTTTCTGCACTTTTTATTTTCTGCATTTTTTTCAAGTTTCCTTCTCTTTGTTTTTTTCTTTTTTCTTAGTCTTTTTTTTGCATTATCTTTTACTATTGTTAAAATCATTAATAAAATATATAAAAACTTATATTTATTTTATGCATGCCAGGCTGCAAATCTAGTACCACCCATCAGTAGTGGGCAATACTGTGCCCTGTGTTGTCTTTAGAAAATGAAAAGATGCTTTGTTGTGTTTGCAATTAAAAATGTTTGCATAAAAAAATCAATTACGAAGGAAAAGTATTTGCAGCCATATTTACATTGTTTAAAGGGGAAAAGGGGGAAATTCTATATTGCCTTAATCAAGTGCCTTGATGAGATTTGGACAGTGTTGTTGTTACAGTGGCCTGTTTGTAAAAACTACACTGCATGCCATTTACACAAAGGAATTGCAAAGATTGTGCTGCCAGAATGAGCGTGAATCTGTGGCATCCTTGCCACAAAACAGTTAATGCAAAGAAAAACACTATGGATCATGCTCTTTTCAAAAGAATATTTATTTAGTTTTAAAGAACTTCATGCAAAGAAAATGGAAGTTGGAAGCAGAAGAGAAACATCTGCATTCTACAAAGTTTTGCATTCCTAACCCCTTTTTCTTTCCTTTTTGCTGTAAAACAACCACTTTTAAAACAAGGTAACATATACACAGCTGGATAACTAGCAACCTTCATGTTAAAAAACAGTCAGTTGGTAAAAGAAAAATGAAAACTTAACCAACTGAATAGAGAGCTAAAGAAATGGCAAGGGGGGAAATCAAATTATTTTATAAAATGTGTATCTGAACCAACTCCCACAACAGAGGGATAAGTACAAAGATTAACATCAAAAATTAATTTCAGACCATTCTGGTGATATTTGGTTCCAAACCAGCTGAACGTAGGCAGAAAGCAATTCATACTATTGAATTTAAAGGACCAGACTCTAGTTGAGACACAGCTTGTCCTTGAGGAAAGGTGCGTGAAGTCAGAGAACATGATCATATTATACTCAACTGAACACTTGGTGCACCATGAAGAGCCTCACAATCCATTCACTGCCTTAAATTCCTGAAGGAAAAGCAAAAGAAACATTTGTTAAATAAGTTTTGCCCCATTTTGCAACCTTTATTCGCACAGTTGTTAAGTGAGTCACTGCAGTTGTTAAATCAGAAACACTGATGTTGAGTGAATCTGGCTTCCCCGTTGATTTTGCTTGTCAGAAGATCTGAAAAAGTGAACACATGCTCCAACACAGTGCAACCATCATGGACCAGTTACCAAGCACCAAATTTTTACCATGGGGATGCTGCAATAGTGACAAGGCTGAAAAATGGTCAGAAGTCCCTTTTTTTCAGTGCTGGTGCAGCTTCTGAATGGTCATTAGACAAATGGTTGTAAAACAAGAACTACCTGTAGCTTATTTTGGTTCTTCTCAATTGTCAGCTATGTAAGCTATGAAAATTAGGGGTGGGGGTGTATAAGCATAGGAGCATGCCTACTGTCCCTGTCTTACTGTCCCCATTTATCTGTATTTACTTCCTTAGTTCATGTTTATATTCATATCTATACTTGTAATCTTGTTTGACAAATATAAATAAATAAATAAATAAATAATAGTCATTTCATCAAGCCTCTCAAACTGCATCTCCCATAGAAAGATGACTTTGATGAAAATAACCAAAAACAATTAGCCAGGCTGAAACACTTTTGTTAAGTCCAGAGAAACACAATAATATTGGGAAGCAACTCAAGCAGATGCCTCCCTAATTCACAGGAGCATAAGAAAGGAAAGGAGATACAGCATAATCCAAAGTGCTAATCTCAATAAAAGTAGATTTAGCCTTCCTGGGGAGCTGATTTCCTGGTCTGGCCCACCTAATGGGATTGACATCTAACCAAGGTGCTTGATGAGAATTATAACTTTAAGGGTAGGTTAAAAACTCTGGTGTTTTTGTCTTCCTTCCCATTCATCCAGATTTCCTTAAATGTCCTATATTTTAGGCTTTAAGTTTCAGAACAGAGAATGCCTTATTAGTGATATTTGTAAACGTTTTTAGAGATCTCCTGGTGAATTAGTAATAAAAGTGCTACAAACAAGCAACAATATAATTTGATGTTTTATTTTGATATGTATCCATGATGGGGTTGGGGTTAGGGTACTTCTTTCCACCCAAAACCTACTTTTCATTTGCAAACAAGAATAACCAAGCTGGTTGCATGTGGTGACCACCTCAAGCTCCTCTACACAAAAATTGCAATTAAAAGAATTGTTTTATTAAACCAATTATCTATCATAAGGAGTTGACATAAGAGGATATGTTAAACGCGGGGGGGGGGGGGCACAAAGTTAACAAATTTCTTTTCTTTCTGGTGTGGGATCAGAAAAAAAACATTAAACTCAAAATTAGCTATACATGAGTAGATTAGACACAGGTATTTTTTCATATATGTTTTTATCCCATTTTTTATCCCATGTTTAGAGACATTAAGCACAGTAAATTCTATATACAATCCATTCCTGCGAGCCCTGGTGGCACAGATGCGGTATTGCAGGCTGTCTGTCCACAATCTGGAGTTTGATCCCAATGGGTTCAAGGTTGACTTAGCCTTCCATCCTTCTGAGGTCAGTAAAATGAGGACTCAAGATTATTGGGAACAATATGCTCATATTGTAAACTGTTCAGAGTGTGCTGTAAAAGCTCAATGGAGCAGTATATAAGTGCTATTGCTATTTTTCATAAAATGTCAAAACATATTCCCTCATCTCTTTGATATTCAAAACATATTCCCTCATCTCTTAAGACATTCATTTTAATAATTAGAATTACTTGGCATATAGAAACTCTTAAGCCAGCCATAAAAGATGTGATGACCTTGTCCATTGTTTATTATCTACTGTAGTAAATAATTTTTTACCTCATAGGAAAAGGAAAAACCCATTTGATTTCATGTTTAATAGAAAAAAGAAGAATCAAATTGAAAAAGTTCATATTTTTAAATTTTCTTATACTCATTGTCATAGTCTTGTGACAATGTCTGCATTTGGCCATTGTGAGTTATATGAAAGGAGTCTTAATTTTAAATTACCAGGAGGGAATTACTCGATCTAATCCTTTCAACCTTACCAGGTAGGCCTGGCAGGAAATATGACCAGATAAGCTAATTCTACTGTACTATATTGTAAAGTGACATTACTAGAATCATGCAAGTCCGAAAGTACAATTCTCCCACCATCTCCTTTTACAGACTGAGGTCCTTTCTGAGCCTCTTTCTCTGCCCACTCTCCAGCTGCAGACTACGCTATCTCTTATCAGCCCCTTACCTGGGCAGTATTCCTCTGTCCTGTCTCCCTAGGTCTTTCCCACATGCCATTACAAATCCCATAGTCAGTTTAATGTATGTTTTTCTATACCTCTTCCCATATTGCTTACAAAGAATGTCAGAAATTAATGTAGAACTCTACACTGCCAACACTGTGAAATTATGGTATCACCTTTTTGATAAGTATTTCCTGATATTAAACATATGCTTTACTGTAACAGCATACTAGATTTCCTGCATATAATCCACAGCAGAATAATGAGAGGTCAGGAAGAGGTGATTCAATTAATCTCCTTTTTTGGGGGTCCAGCCAAGACGTAGACAGTAAGTCAGAGGTTTGAGAGACAATATTCTCTTCGTGGATTTCTTCAGTTATTCTTTTGTGTACTTGTACCCTTTGGAAAGCTGTTTTAGTTTTTGTGTCTTTTTGTTATAGGCAGGGACAACAGCACAGATCATCATGAAAAATGAAAAATATATAAAGTTACGAGTTCATAGGGGAGAGAGATGGGGGAGTGAGCATGAAAAGAAGGAGCAGATACTTGGTGGCTTGTTTGTTAAGACATACAAGGGAGCAATGTGTTTCCAATGTGACTTTCCATTTTGAAGCTTCTTTCCTACCATGTGTTTCCTGTTTTATGTATAAGAAAAACAAAAACATAGAGTTCCTTTTTCCTCTTTTCTTTTAAACATATTGGTATGTTTCTGATTTCATGCTGTGAACTAGATTTGGGTCTATTTGAGTATACATACATACATACATACATACATACATACATACATACATACATAGGCAGATCTAGGCACATACATTTTGGCAGTCATCAGACATGGGCATTCCACCAGTTGGAAGAGAAACAGGCCTATAGTGGCTACGCAACTGAAAAATTGAAAGAAAACAAGCTGAATTGGCTGCAGGAATCAGAGAGCAAACCCTGTTCAGTTTGGGTTTGATTTTGTTTTAAGGAAAGCATATCAGGAGAGAACTAGAGCAGAAAATAAAGATAAAGATTTCCCCTGTCCATCTCCATTTCTTAGCTAAGGAAACCAGCCTTGTCCAAAGATACTTCTGTGGTCATGTGGCCAGCATGATTATATGCCGCCATTACCTTCCCTGCGAAGTGGTATCTATTTATCTGCCCACATTTGCATCAGGGGTGGGTTCCTACGCTCGTGTGTGCGTGTCGGCCAATCATTTCTTGTGCATGCACAGTTCACTGTAAATGGTTGTGTGCATGCATGAAGACCATTAAAAGCTAATAAATCAGATGCCAGCAACACCAATGGAGACCGGGGAACCGGTTCGGGGGCATGGCCAGCCTGGGTCGCTGCCGGTTCTGTGACCCATACCAGATTATCACTAATGGTTTGGCCGAACCAGGCTGAACTGGGAGCAACCCACTTGTAATTTGCGTGCTTTCAAACCGCCAAGTAGGCAAGGGCAAAGAATAGAAGAAAACAAAGGTTTAAAGGTTTAAAGGTTTAAAGTTTTAAAGGTTTAAAGGTTTAAAGGTTTAAAGGTTTATTGCATTTATATGCTGCCCTATTCCCGGAGGGACTCAGGGCGGCCAACAAACCCAGGGGAGGGGGGTAATACACACAAGGTAACACAAACAGACAAGATACAGAGAAAAATTTAAAAACAATCAACAGTCACACAATTCGAGCAGGGAAGGGAACTCGTCAACCCCAGGCCTGCCAGAACAGCCAGGTTTTAACGGCTATACAGAAAGCCTGAAGGGAGATTAGGGTCCGAATCTCCACGGGGAGTTCGTTCCAGAGAGCTGGAGCAGCCACAGAGGAGGCCCTCCTCCGGGTGGTAGCCAGTCGACATTGGCCAGTAGATGGAATACGGAGGAGGCCTAATCTGTGGGATCTAATGGGTCTTTGGGAGATAATTGGCAGCAGGCAGTCTCTCAAGTACCCAGGTCCAATACCATGAAGGGCTTTATAAGTGACGACTAGCACCTTGAAGCGTATCCGGAAACCAATAGGCAGCCAGTGCAGCTTGCGGAGGATAGGTGTAACGTAGGTGTACCGAGGTGCACCCACAATCGCTCGCGCGGCTGTGTTCCGGACAAGCTGAAGTCTCCGAATGCTCTTCAAGGGCTGCCCCATGTAGAGAGCATTGCAGTAGTCCAGTCTTGAGGTCACAAGGGCATGAGTGACTGTTGCGAGTGCCTCCCGGTTCAGGTAGGGACGCAATTGGTGCACCAGGCGAACCTGGGCAAATGCCCCCCTGGTCACAGCCGACAAATGATGTTCTAAAGTCAGCTGTGGGTCCAGGAGGACTCCCAAATTGTGAAATCATTGATAAGGTTGAGGAGCAGTGAAAGATTGTCCCTTTTGGGACAATGAATGGCTTGAACAAAACTGATGTTGAAACTAGGCGCAGAGGGATGGTCCTTCCTTGAAAAGCAGGCATCAGCTGAGGGTGTCACATGAAGCACAAATGCAGCAATATGTTTATTTATTTGTTTTTTTAAAATTATATGACTATCCTTCCAAGAGTACAGGACAGAGGACTCTGGATTCCTTCATCCTATCTTTACCACAGTCAGAGCTCTGGGAAGTAAGTAGAACTGGCTAAGTCATTCACTGAGCTTCTGTAGCTAAAAGTGGCTTTGATTTTCTGCAGTTCTAACCAAACCCCTGAATCCAAATATTCCGGTTCTTCTGGATCTATTTAAAATAACAATATGTTATAAGGTCACTTCTTGTCATGTTATAAGCCATGCATCTCCCAGACGTAGCTATTTGTTTCCATCTAGATATCCTGCTCAGAGTCAATCCCTTTGCCAAGGATTTCATTTATTCATAGCCACTATATACCATTGTTACTGAATTCAACAACCAACTATCACCACTGAATTCATATAAAATATTTCATAATTCAAGTCGATATAAATTCTGATTCATTTCACTCTATCGTTTCCTAAATCAACAACTCATATCCATGCATTTTGCAATATCCTAAAGAGCAAAAAATCTAGTCTGCATCATCTCTGCCCAAGATCAATTTCACTGCACTTCCCAAATTTTGCTTATTGTCACCACTCTTACCTTTCAGGCATAATTCTGCCAAACAACTGCTCAGGAATACTATAAAAAATTATTTTTAAAAATTAATTCTGAATTAAAAGGGGAGGGAAAGAGTCCCATGGGTGGATCCTTGCTTGTTAAACAAATTATACAGTTGCTCCATAAACAAATCACATCAATACTTAACACTCTTCCATCTAGATCAGGAGTGTCAAACTCAAGGGCCGGGATCATATCCAGTCTGCAGGGTGCTTACATCTGGCCCATGGGACCGCCATGGAAACAGCAAAGGACTGTCCTGCAGTGCCTCTGCCAGCGAAAATAGAGTTCGTGAGGGCCGTGCATGGCCTTCTCAAGCTCCATTTTCTCTGGCAGAGGGTTGCAGGCCATCTCAGCCCAAAATGGGGCTCATTAGGGCCATGTGTGGCCCGCCCTGAGCTCTGTTTGTGTTGGCAGAGGGTTGTAGGAGATCGTTGCAGCCAAAAATGGAGCTCAGGAGACCGTTTTCACTGGCAGAATGCTTGGGCCACCAAAGGCACACACATCGCATGAGTGACATGCTGGCTATGCCCACCCTAGCCACGCTCACCCCAGCCCGCTGAGATCAAGCACAATCCTGATGCAGCCCTCAATGAAATTGAATTTGATACCCCTGATCTAGAACATCTGCATTCTCACTGGATTTATGACTATTTTAATTAATTTTCTTGGACATTTGTTTAATATTTCTTTATTTATAGTAGAAGTCCATATGTAAAACAGCCAAGTGAATATAAAATGAAAGATTAACACAAAATGTTCAAGAAAGTACTCCAAGTGATTAATTCTGGAAGTAGAAAATCATCCTGTAGACATTTCCAGTACTAATGCCAGAGCCTTTTGAAGGCAATCATCATCAAACTAAACTTGGCATCTACCTTAATAATTCTACAGGCAGATCCATAAAAAAGGAAAGCAATTCAATCAAAAGGGTAAATTAATGAGGGCATTATTCATTCAGAAAGCCATTGTTGATATAAAAGGCAGTGCAACAAAACAATAATCTTATCTAAACAGACGCCCAGGCAAGTTTGTGATGAAATATTATGATACCTATCCTCCAAAATCATAACTGATAGAACATTAGGTTAAAATGCTCTGCTAAAGCAGTTTAGAGAGGATGTTTATAATAAATTGGGTTAAAAAAAAGGCTACCTCAGGGATCACCATTGCAATCAGGACCCTACCTCAGTTTATATGGCTATCCAAGGGTTCACTCAAACTCAACATCATTCAGAATTAGGCTACAAGATCACATGCAATAGAACTTCTTCAAGGAAGAAATAAAAATTGCCAAAAATTAATTGGACCATAGATACTTCTGTTGAAGCTACCTTTGGGCAAAACAATAACTGGCAAATTGTCAAGTGAGCCTCAGTGGAAGAAAGACCAAGTTTCACACAGAGAAAAGTATTTTACATAACAAGAATACAAAGCCTCGCTCATGAAAATATTTAGATTAAGTTGCCTCAAAAGCTCTTTATAGACTCACTTGTAGTCTATCAAGCAAATACCTCAACACTCTTTTCTTAAATAATTATGCTGCCGTCAATAACGTTATTGTGCTTGTAGCTAGCAAAACAATTTAGGGCATTGGAAACAGTGGTGAAATTTAAAATTTTTCCCTACCAGTTCTGTGGCCGTGGCTTGGGGGTGTGGTCCTGTGACAGAGTGAGCATAGCCAACTATTTTCTGCAGGACCAACCAGGGATGGTTTTTACCGGTTCGTCAAACCAACTCAAATTGTCCCTACCAGTTCACCTGAACTGGTTAGGATTGGTCAAATTTCACCCCTGATTGGAAGCCTTTATAGCATTGAAGGTGTTTTTGGTTCAATATGGGCGTGGCTTGGGGAGGGTCCTGTGACAGAGTGGGCATGGCCAACTCAACATCACTCATGGCCACAACCACTGCACCACATGACCACCACCACCCACCAAGTCACACTCACAGAACCCGATAGGAAAAAAATAATAATTTCTAATCTACCTATTTTCTGCAGTTCGAACTGGTGAAATTTCACCCCTGATTGGAAGCCTTTATAGCATTGAAGGTGTTTTTGGTTCAATATGGTTCTTTCATTTCATCATTTTCATCCAGCATCCTTTATCATGCTACCCATTATCATGCCTCCACACATTTGTGTCATGCTCTGTAACATAATTCTTTTTATTCTGTTTCAATGAGCTTCCTTATTCCTTTTTCTAAACAAAATACAGTATTCTGTTGTTCATTCAGGAGCTCTCGTCACCCTTTCATCCTTCGTGAATTTTCTCAGTTTTTCAGTCAAATCAAATCAAGCAAACTTTTATATTTTTACAAGTACTCCTTGCTGAATGACTAGTCACTTAACTATCATTTGAAGTTACAACAGATATTTTAAAAGCTAATTACAACCCATCCTCAAAGTTTTTCCTGCTACATGCATACCCACATCATGGTCACATGACTTCCTTTCAGGTGTCAGGTAGCCACTTGCATTTACAACCAGTTGCATCACCTTGCAGTCATATAATCTTGATTTGTGATATTTTGTGCTACTTTGCTTTACAAACTTGTGATTCACTTAACAACCTCAGTTGTTTACCGACCATTGTATAAATAGTCGTACAAGTAATGCTTAATGACTAGAATGACTTCTGAATCACATTGATGCAGAATGTTGCACTATTTTTCTTCAAACATATCTCACACCGATTCTTCTAATTTCAGCATTCATTGGAACATCAACTACCATAAGCTCCTGAATTCTCATTTTGCTACACAACCACAACAACCTCAATGATAGCAATTCAAAACTGTTGCCATGCATTAAACCTAAACATTCACTTCCTTGAATTTACTCATCAACTTCATTCCACAAAAATCAACATACTGTTGTCAGCATCCTATCAAGAAATTACCAACATACATTCCGGCTACATAAGAAGTTCAATTAGTCTCTCTAAAATAACAGAAAATTTCCCTTAATGTACATTTAAATCTTTAATTTAAAAATAACACCTCAGTGACAGGCACTACTAGACACTTATCATTACTATCAAATTTCCTAAATATTATATATTTATATTCCTAAAAAATCTCTCTATTTTGATTTTCACCAATCGAATAATAGATGTTATAAGTCACTCAAGTTTGGTAATGATGGATGCTCATATCGACATAGCCAAAATCTTCATACCATATTGCTAAATAGATTAATCTAGCAACAGCTTTCTAAATTGAAATCCAAATGATAATTAAATAATGTCCAACATCAAAGTTATTGATGTTGGACATAGCATTTATGGAATGATAAAATTAACACTGATGTAGAGTTAATTACAAACAGAACTGTTTGCCTTGTGATTGAGGCAAACACTATTTCCGCA
Organism: Thamnophis sirtalis; assembly: GCF_051295495.1. Classification (NCBI taxonomy): domain Eukaryota; kingdom Metazoa; phylum Chordata; class Lepidosauria; order Squamata; family Natricidae; genus Thamnophis; species Thamnophis sirtalis. Next base: position 29,944,575 of record NW_028261387.1, read on the forward strand.
GAATTTCACACACCTTGTTTCCATTTTCTGAGGCATTTGTAAAAGTCTGCTGTTCTATAAAATGTATTATCCAAAGGTTTGTCTTGGCACAGGGCATAATTTGGCTTAGCATCGTAATGGTGCCATTAATACACTGTTGCATACACCATTAACATATTTGGCACCTGGGATTTCCTTTGAAGGGATTTTTTTAAAAGAAAGTAAACATAAATCACAATTATTGTCCACCTAGCCCCATCGAACAGCACATGATGCATTGGCTCTTGTTCTGAGCCCACCCTGAAATGGTTCCATCTGAATGCCATTCCCGTGTAAATGGAACCCCAGGAGTCACTTTAATAGGAAGTCACTAGCCAAGCAGGAAGGTGAATGCGAGGTTAAGTTATATGGTCCTCTTCAAGAATGCTGGACCAAGGATATTTGCTGGCAGTCTATTGCTAACATTTCAACACTTGAATGAGTAGAGACTTTTTTCATGTGACCCTCTGCTTCTCAACGTGTTAATAAAATAATTGTACAGGAGCATTCATTTACAGATGGCACACCTCCCAAGTTACAGCTCAAAACAGTACACTGATTGCATTTTCCTTTCTCCTTGAGCTATGGCAGATCCCACATTTCCTTTCCAAGTGGATTGTTTCCTTACACATATCTGAATCACAATGTTTATATATTACTTCTTACATCAAGGATCTAAGCCAGTCTGGTATAGAAAGCAGGAAACCGTTCTCTCAACCCTAGGGAGGAGGGAATGGCAAGTCAACTTCTAAAATGCCTTGTCAAGAAAACTGCATGGATTTGTCCAGGCAGACTCCAAGAATCAGAAATAATTGAAAAGAAAGGGAGGGGGGAGTATCCAGGACAAATGACAATTCTCTGAAAAGCCATCACAGGAGAAAATGTGCTGGAAGGACAATGTTTCAGTTCCTTGTTTGGGGGTTTATCATTTGCATCACTGTAGGAAACAGGTTGTACTATAGGTCTGAAAAGGTCTTTCATCTCATCCAGCAGAGTCTTTTTATGTTTTTATTTAAAATCTGGTGGTGTTTTGCTAAGAACAAGGTATATTTGGATTTTTTATATATAAATCAGAATTAGGGCCAAATCTTTCTTTTAAAAGATTTTGAGTTCTGTTGGATCCTTAGTGATACTTCTATTGTATGATTTGAGAATGGAAACAGAGTAACATAGCCAGTGCATCTCATTTCTAGGAATTGGAAATGCATTTTATGCACACGCTTTATTATTTGCTTTGCCTCATTGTTTTTCTTTTGTGTGTGTCTGTGTGTATATGATTTTATTCAACAATTTTTAAAAGGAAAGATAAAAAGTAATACAATCTAATATGAGGTAAGAGAAAGAAAGAAAGGAAGGAGGGAAGGAAGGAAGGAAGGAAGGAAGGAAGGAAGGAAGGAAGGAAGGAAGGAATTGAAGAGAAAGCTAAAAATGCAAGAAAGCTGTTGGTATGGTCAACTATTTTCTGTGCATTTATTTTTCCTTTATAATTAGAAGTTTTAAAGAGAATGTAAAAATTAACATAATTTAATGGAGAGGAGAGGCCATCTTGATAGCCCCAGAGTGAGATAGGTGGCAAATAAATAAATAAATAAATAAATAAATAGGAAAGGGGGAAAGGGGGAAAGGGGGAAAGGGGGAAAGGGGAAGGGGGAAGGGGAAGAGGAAGAAAAGGAAGGAAAAGAAAGGAAAGGAAAGGAAAGGAAAAGAAAAGAAAAGAAAAGAAAAGAAAGGAAATTCTCTGCAGCAAGTAGAAGTATGGTTACAAAATTATCTCCTACTCTATAACTGCAGTAAATTGTCACCATTTTTTCTATTATTATTTTTTCTAGTTGCCAAAACCAAAATTACAAGTAGGTTTTTTCATGCAAAAGGGTCTATAAATGGTTTCCATTCAGCCATAAATGAAGTTACAGTCTTTTCTCTGATCAAGGAAATTAATTCAGCTATCTCTGCAATTTCCATCATCTTCACCAACCATTCCTCCATTATCAAAATGTTCCACTTTTGTGCATATAATAATCTTTCTGCAAATGAAATCAATCTTGCTGCAGTTATCACATACAAAAATAAAGTTCCATGATTTTTTTTCTTGGTTGCCTGTCCATTAATTCTCAAAGAAATACCCCTGGTTTCTGCATTGATTTTCTACCTAATTTTCTCCCACAAACAAAAGCTGATATTAGTTCCAGTTCTAAAAAGAGGATAAAAAAGGGGATGTTTTGACATGGGGAAAAGGTAAATATTTAAATATTTAAACCCATCTCCTGAATCATAGTTTTATTTGGAGTCCTTTCCTATGCAAATCCTTTTAATAGAGAAAGACATGTAGTGAAGCTGTGCCAATTTTTTAATCATGTACTGTAAATTAATACACGGAGGAGAGGGGGGAGGGAGGGAGAGATATCTAACATAATTTTCGGCCAGCCAAACTCCCTTGACATGGGAGACCCCTGAAGTTCAAAACCAAACATAAATATAAAATGCTGTACCCAAAATTTCCAGCCACCTACTGATGAGTTAACAATGAACCCCTTTTTGTAATTTAATTATAGCATTACATCCTGGACCACACTAGCTCAGATGTAACTACTTTGGATAAAACTTGGTATAAAACCAAATAAAAAGTAAGAGTAAGCAAGCAATCTCTTTTATCTTGCCTTAGACATGTTGTAATAGGAGAGGAGATGTTTTAACCCAGTATTAAAACCAGATTGTGAGCCATTGTCATTACAATGTTTTTCATTTACACAGTGTTTCATTTTTCTTATTTCCCCAAACCCATTTCCTACCAAACGAAAAAAGCTCTTCCAATAAATAAATCTGAACCAGCTCTTATAACCATTAAAAGAATGTTACTTAGAATTTATGAAGCAGGTTTTAGACTAATTCCCATAACTGTCCAGGCAGGCAAATAAGCCTCTGTATGTTTAATAATCTTATTATCCTGACAGATGACTATTCTGCCATGCCTAACATGTTTACAAATTCTCGTGCTGTAGTTGGATTTCATGACTTTTCATCATAGTTGCGGTAGGAATGGATCTTAGGATTTGTAGAGGAATTGGGACGTGAAAAAGTTGGCAATTTGGAATGCTTTATAACATATGTCACTCTAGAGCAAGGGTGTCCGACCTTGGTAACTTTAAGACTTGTGGACTTTAAGATTGTGAACTTTAAGACTTGTGGATTTCAACTCCCAGAATTCCATCAGCCAGCATGGCTGGCTGATGGAATTCTGGGAGTTAAAGTCCACAGGTCGTAAAGTTGACAAAGTTGGACACCCCTGCTCTAGAGTCTTTCTGAAGTAAACATTCCTCTTGGGGCCTCTAGTCTCAGTGAAAATTGAGGTTTTCTGAAATTGTGGTTTTCCCATATGATTTGGTAGTTCCTATTCATACTCTCCAATGGACAAGCCCAGATATTCCTTGCATTCTAATATTCAGAAATTTCATGACGGGAACATCAAATAAACTTTGGCATTGTGAAAAGCCATCACTCCAAACCACATAATCACCTCCAATGCCATGTCATCAAGTTCACATGTGAAGTCCTACTTGTAATTTTTACAAAAAGCATCTATAGGTAGTCCTCGACTTATGACCATAATGGAAGACAATGGAACCCATAATGGAACCCATAATGGAGACATTTGTTAAGTAAGTTTTGCCTTGTTTTATGACCTTTCTGGCCACAGTTGTTAAGTGAATAATTGCAGTTGTTAAGTTAGTACAAGTTTAGTGAATCTGGCTTCCTTCATTGAGTTTGCTTGTCAGAAGGTCCCAAAAGGTGATCACATCATCCCAGGACACTGCAACCATCATAAATATGAGTCAGTGTCTAATTTGCCGCCCTTATTGCATCCACCGAATCGCGCCCAGCCGCCTTGTTTAGAATAACCCGCTCCCTCTTGAAAGGGAGGGATGCGGGTGACCCTCTACAGGGTAGAGCTGAGGAATTTGTTCAGTATTTGACGGATAAAGTCACTCGGATTCGGACAGAGCTGGACTCCAATTGCACGATACCAGCCGAGGTACCCGGGGAGGGTCTTGAGCATGCTTTATGGATTGAGTTTCAACGGACTTCTCCTGATAAAGTGGACAAGGCCATGGGAGCGGTGAGTGCCTCCACTTGTATACTGGACCCGTGTCCCTCCTGGCTGGTCTCGGCCAGCAGAGAGGTGACACGCGGCTGGATCCAGACGATTGTGAACACCTCTCTCCGGGAGGGAATCTTCCCACCCCTCCTAAAGGATGCGGTGGTGAGACCCCTCCTGAAGAAATCGTCTTTGGACCCAGCCATTTTGAGCAACTATCATCCAGTCTCCAACCTTCCCTTTGTAGGGAAGGTTGTTGAGAAAGTGGTGGCCTCTCAACTCCGACGGTCCTTGGATGAAGCCGATTATCTAGACTCTTTTCAGTCGGGTTTCAGGCCTGGTTACAGCACGGAAACTGCTTTGGTCGCGCTGATAGATGATCTCTGGCGGGCCAGGGATAGGGGTCACCCCTCTATCCTTGTGCTTCTTGACCTCTCAGCGGCCTTCGATACCATCGACCATGGTATCCTTCTGCGACGGTTGCGAGAGGTGGGGGTGGGAGGCACCGTTTTGCGGTGGTTCTCCTACTACCTCTCGGACAGGTCGCAGTTGGTGTTGGTCGGAGGGCAGAGATCGACCCCAAGGCCCCTCAAGTATGGGGTGCCGCAGGGTTCGGTCCTGTCCCCCCTCCTATTTAGCATCTACATGAAGCCGCTGGGTGAGATCATACGCCAGCACGGGATTAAGTATCACCAATATGCAGACGATACGCAGCTGTATCTGTCTGCCCTGTGCCAACTCAGCAAAGCAGTAGAAGTGATGTGCCAGTGCCTGGAGGCTGTTAGAGTCTGGATGGGAGCAAACAAGTTGGCACTCAATCCAGACAAGACCGAGTGGCTTCTGATGTTCCCTCCCAAAGATTGTCCAACTGTTCCATCTCTCAGGCTGGGGGGAGAAATTATACGCCCCACAGAGAGGGTTCGCAATTTGGGAGTCCTCCTGGACCCACAGCTGACTCTAGAACACCATCTGTCGGCTGTGACCAGGGGGACCTTTGCCCAGGTTCGCCTGGTGCACCAATTGCGACCCTACCTGGATCGGGAGGCCCTTCAGACAGTCACTCATGCCCTTGTGACCTCAAGACTGGATTATTGTAATGCGCTCTACATGGGGCTGCCCTTGAAGAGTGTTCGAAGACTCCAATTAGTCCAGAATGCAGCCGTGCGAGCGATTGTGGGTGCACCAAGGTACACCCACGTTACACCTATCCTCCGCAAGCTGCACTGGCTACCTATTAGTCTCCGAATCCGCTTCAAGGTGCTGGTCGCTACCTATAAAGCCCTACATGGCATCGGACCTGGGTACCTGAGAGACCGCCTCCTGCCAATTACCTCTCTCAGACCAATTAGATCTCACAGGTTGGGTCTCCTCCGGATTCCATCTGCCAGCCAATGTCGGCTGGCGACTCCCCGGGGGAGAGCCTTCTCTGTTGCAGCTCCGGCCCTCTGGAACGAGCTCCCTGTTGAGATCCGGATCCTTACTACCCTCCCAGCCTTCCACAAAGCCACCAAGTCCTGGCTGCTCCAGCAGGCTGGGGGGAGCTGAGAAGCATCTACCTCCACAGAAATTGTGAATGTTGGTTTTGTTTTTAATATGTTGTCTTTGTCTCGTTCCCCCTTTTCCCTTGTCTTTTGTGAGCCGCCCGGAGTCCTCCGGGAGTGGGCGGCATACAAGACAAATAATAATAATAATAATAATAATAATAATAATAATAATAATAATAATAAAAACTCCGCCGTTGCCGGTCCCAAGCCCGGATGAGAAAGGAGGAAGGTTGGGATCAGGTTGGCATCTGGTCCCGTAAAAAAAAACCCGGCAACCCATACAATATGGTGAAAAAAACGAATAAGAATTCCATACCGCATCGGTCGTCGCGTGGGTTAACAAGGGCCGCGGCGGATGTTGGGGTCCCTGGACATCCGTCGACAAGTGGGCTACAAGTGGACCAGCCAACAAAATGACAAAAATATAGTGCAGATGAAAACCGTGCCATAATGGCCTGTTACTACAACTCAGAGCCAGAAAAAAGAGGATATTTAAAGCGAATGTATGAATTATGGAAACAACAATATCCAGATTCAAATGTTAGTGAACAACGACTAGCAGATCAAAGGCGATTTATTATACGGAATAAAGTGTTTAGTGAAGTTGAACATGAGGAAATTCAGGAAAATTGCAAAACCCAAAAAACAATATCACAAGCGGAAATAACTGATATTCAAGACACAACTAAAGACACTATAGTAGAACTCCCAGAAGAAGCTCTCAGGAAGGAAATAACATCACCACCACTAGAACCAGTTATCACTGAACCAACTGATGAACTAACTCAAAAACAAAAAGAATTGAAGGATAAGATCATGGAGCATTTTCTGCTTAATGAGGAAAGGCAACGTTTACCATCACTAAAAACTGTGCCTAAGAAAATTTTGGCCCCTATCATGAAAATGGTTAATGCAGTGTTTTCAACAATTGAACCGGGATCCATCTTGGAAACAAACCAGTTAATGTACAGCGCAGCTGTAATAGTCACTAATGAACTAGGCATTAAAATTAAAGTACCTAGTCACACAACAGAAAAAGCATCAAAGCCAAAGTGGAAAATCCGTCTAGAACAAAAAATCAAAAAATTAAGGGCAGATGCTAGTAACTTAAAGAACATGCATGAGCAACGGCTTAAAAACAACAAAATCATAGATCGGCTAATCAGAAGATATAGATTGGATACAAGAAACATCAATGAAGCTGTAGAGATTGTAAAACAGCAGATAACAGCAACAGCTAGAAAAATTGAAAGATATGAGGCACGAATCATCCAATATAAACAAAATCAGCAATTTCGATCAGACCAACGGCGTTTTTATCAAAGTCTTAATGTGAATGGTGACACCAAAAGTGAAAAACCAGAAAAGCAGGCGACAGTTGAATTCTGGAAAGAATTGTGGGAAAATGCAAAGGACTACAACAAGGAAGCAAAGTGGATACATGACTTTGAGAAAAGCATTGGCAACAAACAAATGCAAGTATTAGAAATAACAACTGAGATGATCAAAAATCGAGTTAAAAAGGTAAAGAATTGGACATCACCTGGAAAGGACCAATTACATGGTTTCTGGCTCAAATATCTGACCAGTTTACATGCAATATTGGCCAGGCAACTGAATGAAATTTTACAAAAGGGCCAAATTGATGAATGGTTGACAACTGGAAAAACATACTTGATTCAGAAAGATCCAACTAAAGGAACAACACCTGAAAACTATAGACCAATAACATGCTTACCAACAACCTTCAAATTACTCACAGGCATTATTGCAGATAACATGATGGATTATTTGGAAACAAACAACATCTTGCCAGTAGAGCAAAAAGGCAACAAAAGAAGGAGCAGGGGCACAAAAGATCAGCTTCTAATTGATAAAATGATATTAGAAAATTGTAAGAACAGAAAAACGAACTTGAATATGGTCTGGATTGATTACAAAAAGGCATTTGACTCACTGCCACATAGTTGGATCATAAAATGCTTAGAAACAACTGGCATTAGCAAAAATATTACATCCTTTACTGAAAAGGCAATGAAACAATGGAGAACTGAGTTGGCAGTAGGGAATGAGAGCTACGGAATGGTTAATATCAAGCGAGGAATTTTCCAGGGTGATTCACTTTCACCTCTTCTCTTCATCATCGCAATGATCCCACTATCAGTAATCTTAAAAAAAATGAAATTAGGCTACCAAACAGCAAAAAAAGCTGAAAAAATTTCGCATTTAATATATATGGATGATTTGAAACTCTATGGAAAGTCAGAAATAGAAATCCAATCATTGACAAATACAGTCCGAGTATTCAGCACCGATATTTCAATGCAGTTTGGCATGGAAAAATGTGCCACTGTATCCATAAAAAGGGGCAAAATCACTGCATCTGAGGGAATTGAAATGCCCAATGGCCAACTAATTAAATGCAAAGAAAATGAAGCCTACAAATACTTAGGCATTCTGCAGTTGGATAACATCAAGCATGGAGAAGTAAAAACTATTGTCAGGCGAGAGTACACCAACAGAGTTAGGAAAATTTTGAAATCTAAATTGAATGGTGGAAATACAATCAAGGCCATAAATACCTGGGCAATACCAGTTATAAGATACACAGCTGGCATAGTTAACTGGACACAAGCTGATTTGGACCTTTTGGACCGAAAAACCAGGAAACTAATGACAATGCACTACAGTTTACATCCACGTGGTGATACTGATAGACTATATCTGCCCCGAAAATCAGGTGGCAGAGGATTATTACAAGTTAAGCAAACAGTTGAAGAAGAAAAACATGCACTGGCTGATTATTTAAAAGACACTCAAGAACATCTATTAATCGAAGTAAAGAACAAAAATCTACTGAAGGCCCAACAGACGAAACAAGAATACAGAAAAGATGGGATAAAATCAAGAATGGATAGTTGGCAGAACAAAGCACTGCATGGCCAATTTCTGGAAAAAAATAAAAGATAAAGTGGACAGTGAACAAACTTGGTTATGGTTAACAACAGGTACATTAAAGAAAGAAACAGAGTCACTAATCCTGGCTGAGCAAGAACAAGCTATCCACACAAATGCCATTAAGGCCAAAATCGAAAAATCCTCTGATGATGCCAAATGTAGACTTTGCAAAGAAGCTGATGAAACTGTTGATCACATACTCAGCTGCTGTAAAAAAATCGCGCAGACTGATTATAAATTGCGGCACAATTCAGTAGCACAAATGATCCATTGGAATTTGTGCAAAAATTATAATATTAAAACAGCAACAAACTGGTGGGAACATCAGCCTGAAAAAGTCACCGAAAATCAGATGGTCAAGATCTTGTGGGATTTCCGTATACAAACCGACAAAATACTGGCACATAATACACCAGACATCACACTGGTTGAGAAAAATAAGGTCACAATCATAGACATCGCAATACCAGGTGATAGCAGGGTCGCCGAGAAGGAACATGAAAAAATCGCAAGATACCAGGACTTAAAATCGAAATTCAACGACTATGGCACAAACCAGCAGTGGTAATTCCAGTGGTAATTGGCACACTGGGTGCTATTCCAAAAGCACTGGAATTACATTTAAAACAGTTAAAAATTGACAAAATCACCATCAGTCAAATGCAAAAAGCCGCACTGCTTGGATCTGCATGCATATTACGAAAATATGTTACAATGTCCTAGGCCCCTGGGTGGGGCCCGACTAGTAACCAATGCCAAATCCGGCGAAACAACTGGCCGCTGTGATACAATTGTATAACAACAACAATAATAATAATAATTTTTGATTATGTGACCATGGAGATGTTGCAATAGTTGTAAGAGTGACGTATTGTCATAAGTCACTTCTTTCAGTGCCATTGTAACTTCGAACAATCACTAAACAAATTGTTGTAAGTCAAGGATTATCTGCAATTGGGATCTAGATGAACCTTTCATCTGATCAATAAGGTTCTTACATTTTTATTCAGGATAGGATCCCAATGGGCACTTTAAGAAATAGCAAATGTCTATGGAGATTCTCAGTCATCCAGATTATGGTTGTCCCAAAGGTGCTTTTTCAAGAAGCAACTGGACTTCCTGGTTGTAAGAATATTGGAAAAGTTCAGGAGGTTCTTCAGCCAACACAACATATGTGCACACTTCAAACCCAAGAATACACTAAGGCAGAAGTTTGTCTACCCCAAAGATAAAACAACCAGACTCAAATTAGCAACATGGTATATGTAGTACAATGCAGTGAGCCATGTGCAGATATGTACATTGGGGAAACAAAACAATCACTTCATGAACACATGGCACAACATAGGAGAACAAACCCATCAGGAGTAGCTTCAGCAGTTCATATGCATTTAAAAGTCAAAGGCCACTTTTTGAAGAAAGCAAAGTCCATATTTTAGATAGAGAGGACCAATTGAAAGAGGGGTCAAAGAGGCCATCTATGTCAAAATTGAACCCTCTCTCAATACAGAGGAATGGGGAGGGATACAACATCATTTATCTCCAGTCTACTTCCCAGTCCTTTCACCAGTTCCAAGAAAGCTCCACACCCATTTGTACCATTCAGGTGACCTAATGAAACAGATAAACATCCAGGTGACCATAATGACTTGCTAAAATAATGCAAATGACCAGCTGCCTGCATGGAGTATAAATCCTTCCAATCCCAACCACCCAGGCAGAGCTGAAGAAGCTTCTTGGATGGGAAGTAAAACATCTTCAAAGAAAAACAGAAAGTGCAGTTGCCTCTTGAAAAAGCACCTTTGAGATAAAAAAATAGCACTTCTTCCATCTTCTTCTACCACCAAATAACAATATTTAGTCAGTAGTAAAGGAATTGTAGTATTTATAGTAAAGTCAGTAGTAGTTTCACATAGCTAACACATTTAGTTCAGCTACAGGTATACTCTGTGTACCAGAGTGAGCTCCCGTTACTTGTCCCAACTTCTGCCAACCTAGCAGTTTGAAAGCACATTAAAACTGCAAGTAGAAAAATAGGGACCACCTTTGGTGGGAAGGTAACAGCATTCCATGCACCTTTGATATTTAGTCATGCTGGCCACACGACCACAGAGACGTCTTCAGATAGCACTGGCTCTTCAGCTTTGAAACGGAGATGAGCACCTTCCCATAGAGTCGGGAATGACTAGCACATATGTGCGAGGGGAACCTTTATCTTTTTACAGGTGTAAAATAGGTTGTGCTACAGATGTAAAATGGGTTTGATCAGTGAAACTCCTGGAGTCCTCACCAAAAATTGCATATAATCCTGGAATATTCAAAAATATGGCCAAATACGACAGAGATTTTTCACTTACCAACCTACAAAACCTAGATAACTTTGGCTGATCTGAGGAAAGCTAAGGAGGGTTTGACTTCAGTTTCAGTTTCAGTTTTGGTTTATTTGTATGCCGCCCTTCTCCGGGAGGGACTCAGAGCGGCGAAAAACTCAAAGGGGAAAGGGAACATAAACAACAGTACACATAATTAAAATACACCAAAATCACACAGCCATACCAGTCGAGAGGGGAGGGGAACTCATCAACCCCAGGCCTGCCGGCACAGCCAGGTTTTGACGGCTTTCTGGAAGGCCTGGAGAGAGGTGAGGGTCTGGATCTCCGCGGGGAGTTCATTCCAAAGGGCCGGAGCTGCTACAGAGAAGGCCCTCCCCCGGGTAGTAGCCAGATGGCATTGGCTGGTGGACAGAACCCGGAGGAGGTCGACCCTGTGTGATCTGACGGGTCTTTGGGAGGTAATTGGCAGCAGGCGGTCTCTCAAGTACCCAGGTCCAATACCATGAAGGGCTTTATAAGTTACGACTAGCACTTTGAAGCGTATCCGGAGACTGATCAGTAGCCAGTGCAGCTCGCGGAGGATAGGTGTAACGTGGGTGTACCGAGGTGCACCCACAATCGCTCGCGCGGCTGCATTCTGGACGAGTTGAAGTCTCCGAATACTCTTCAAAGACTGCCCCATGTAGAGCGCATTGCAGTAGTCCAGTCTTGAGGTCACGAGGGCGTGAGTGACTGTTGCGAGTGCCTCCCGGTTCAGGTAGGGGCGCAACTGGTGCACCAGGCGAACCTGGGCAAATGTCCCCCTGGTCACAGCCAACAGGTGATGTTCTAAAGTCAGCTGTGGATCCAGGAGGACTCCCAAGTTGCGCGCCCTGTCTGAGGGGCGTAAATTTTCACCCCCCCCCCAGCCTGAGTGATGGAATAATAGCCAAATTCTTGGGAGGAAAACACAACAGCCACTCGGTCTTGTCTGGATTGAGTACAAGCTTGTTAACCCCCATCCAGACCCTGACAGCCTCCAGGCACTGGCACATCATGTCAACCGCCTCACTGAGTTGGCACGGGGTGGACAGATACAGCTGAGTATCGTCCGCATATTGATGGTATTTGATCCCATGCCGTCGAATGATCTCACCCAGTGGCTTCATGTAGATATTAAACAGAAGGGGGGATAGGACCGAACCCTGAGGAACCCCATATTTCAGGGGCCTAGGGGTCGACCTCTCTCCCCCAACTAACACCGACTGCGACCTGTCCGAGAGGTAGGAGGAGAACCACCGGAAAACGGTGCCGCCCACTCCCACCTCTCGTAACCGCCGCAGAAGGATACCATGGCCGATGGTATTGAAGGCCGCTGAGAGGTCAAGGAGCACCAGGATGGAGGAATGACCTCCATCCCTGGCTCTCCAGAGATCATCGGTCAGTGCGACCAAAGCGGTTTCCGTGCTGTAGCCAGGCCTGAATCCAGACTGAAAGGCGTCCAGATAATCGGCTTCATCCAAGGACCGTCGGAGTTGAGAGGCTACCACTTTCTCAACAACCTTCCCAATGAAGGGAAGGTTGGAGACTGGACGGTAGTTGTTCAAACTAGCTGGGTCCAACGATGGCTTCTTCAGGAGGGGTCTCACCACCGCTATCTTCAATGCCGGTGGGAAGAAGCCCTCCCGAAGAGAAGCATCCACCATCGCCTGGACCCAGCTCCGCATCACCTCCTTCGCGACCAGCCAGGAGGGGCACGGGTCCAGTACACATGTGGCAGCACTCACCGCTCCCATGGCCTTGTCCACTTCATCAGGAGCAACAGGTTGAAAGTCAGTCCAGAGGTGGTGTTCAAGACCTTCCCCCGGTACCCCGGCTGGCTCTGCGCAATTGGAGTCCAGGTCCATCTGAAGCCGAGCAACTTTGTCCGCGAGGAACTGGACATATTCCTCTGCTCTACCTTGTAAAGGGTTATCCGCAACTCTCATATTTAGGAGGGAGCGGGTCACCCTAAACAAGGCGGCAGGGCGAGACTCAGCGGACGCTATCAGAGCGGCAATGTGATTGTTCTTAGCTGTCCGTATTGCCGATAGATATGCTCCGATGCAGGTTTTCAGGAGTGCTCGGTCTGACTCGGATTTACTGGCCCTCCAGCGGCGCTCTAGGCGTCTCTTTTGGCGCTTCATCTCCCGGAGGTCCTCAGTAAACCAAGGAGCCCTCCTGGATCCACTGCCGCGGATCAGCCGTAAAGGCGCAATTCTGTGGAGAGCCTCAGACGCTACCGAGTTCCAAGTAGCAACTAAGGTCTCCACCGAACTGCGGGTGAGAGTATCAGGCATAACGCCAAGCGCCGTCTGGAAACCCTGAGGATCCATAAGACGCCTGGGGTGGAACCACCTAATCGGTTCCTCCTCCTCCCTACAGCGGGGGATTGGTCTCCGAAAGTCAAGCCTCAGTAGGAAGTGGTCTGACCATGACAGGGGCAAGATCTCACTACCCCTCAAACCAAGATCACAACTCCACTGCTCCGAGAGAAATACGAGGTCGAGTGTGTGACCCACTGAGTGGGTCGGGCCCTGGATTACTTGGGTCAAGCCCATGGCTGTCATGGAAGCCATGAACTCCTGTGCTCCATCAGAGTGTTCGCCGAGCAAAGGCAAGTTAAAGTCCCCCAGTATCATAAGTCTGGGGAACTCAACCGCCAGCTCGGCTACTGACTCGAGGAGCAAGGGGAGGGCTGTTGTCACGCTGTTGGGAGGCAGGTACATCAACAACAAGCCCATTTGACCCGCAAGGTCCAACTTCACCAGCAAGGACTCACACCCGACAAGCTCCGGAGCAGGGATCCTACAAGGAACTAAAGACTGTGGAATAACAATGGCCACTCCTCCACCCCTTCTCTGGGGTCGTGGTTGATGAAGCACCTGAAAACCCTCTGGGCACATTTCTGTGAGGGGGACTCCTCCCTCCGGGCCCAGCCAGGTTTCAGTAATACATGCCAGATCTGCCCCCTTGTCTGTAATTAGGTCCTGGATGAGGGGAGCTTTATGAACCACAGATCTGGCATTTAGCAACAGCAACCTGAGACCAGGGTCCTGATTACTCACACCATCTGGCCTTGGAGTGGAACTCACAGGGCCGGAAGGGGGGATCCCTCGAATATAGGGAACCCTCCTTCCCCGGTAATGGCTTGCCCTGGACTTGGTTAGTAGTTGCATGGGAGACCACAGTAGGAAAAATATCCCATCAGCAAATCACCTCTGCCATGGCTTCTGCATACAAGAAAGCCTCTTAGATATGTCCATATATTCACTAAATGTCAGGAATGCTTTAAATGTGTATTAACATAGTAGTAAGGTTGCAAAGCTATTCCTAGTAGTATGGCCACATAAACACACTGGCTTTAGTGGCCCCAAGAATGCCTGAGTCTGCATAATCTCCAGCCACACTTGAATCTCAGTGTTTTTATCATTTCCTGAAAGACAATTTGGCCAAGCTGACAGCAGTGGGGTAGATTAGTGTCATTTCAAAGCTTTCAGAAAGTCTGGAGTTAATTTTCAAAACTCATAAATCACAGCGCAAAAGTGTATCATTATTCTGTCCAAGCAGCATAGACTGTGTGAGCTGTATATCCTCAATGATGTTTCCCTTTTTTGTAGCCTTTATGATGTCAAGTAACTTTTCACTGAGGGAGAATAGGGAAGGAGAAGAGACTTTTAATTCATCTTTCAACCCATTGTTCTTAAAAGATTGTTTTAACATGTTACATAAAGCTCTCCAGTCTAAAGCAATAATTCTTTAGCCACTGTTAAGGAAGCCTTTATTTAACCCCTTTCCTTTGAAGAATCACATGCCACTGCTGCCTTTTCTGGTTGCACTAAATGGGTTATGATGAGCTTCTACCAGAGGTGGTTTCCTACAAGTTTGGACCAGTTCAGCGAACCGGTACTGGCTTGCTGGCATGGGTCACAGAACCGGTAGTGACCACTGGCTGACCATGCCCCTGAACCAGTCCACCTGCTCGGATGCTCATGCTGCCTCTCCTTTGCCATATTCATCCATTTCCTCCTCCTGTGTACACACAGGTAAGCATTGTGGCGGGGACAGGGGAAGCCCGGTAAGCTTCATATGCTGGAGAGGGTGGCAGCGGAAGAAGAGGGTTGGGGGGAGGAGAGGGCAGTGGCAGCAGGAGGAGATGGCAGTGGAGGTGGCAGGAGAAGATAGTTGTGGTGGCAGCAGCAGCAGCAGCAGCGGCAAGCAGTGCCCTGTCCCCATCCCAGCAGCAGGGCGTCCCAAAACTCCGAGGGAGTTTTCCTGTGCGGCTTTGGCCAGGATACAGCAAGCAGCAGCCGCAAAAGCCAGCAGGGTCCCCAGCACCATACACCAGAGTCAGCACCACCTCTGCCAAAGGCTGCCTGCCCTTCAGGTGTAGCACCTGCACCAGCTGCCTCTAATCTGCAGTGCGAGAAGTTGCTAATTGCCTCACACTCACTAGAAGTTTTCCTTTACTGTGCAAGGGCCAAGTTGTTCCAAGGCTGCAGACTCTGAGGCTGCAGGTGCCATGGGAGGGGAGAATGCTGCCTGACTGTCCCCTCTGGAAGCAACCTTAGAAGTTTTCAAGCTTGTCTGGAGAGGTGAGGGTTTTTTTAAAAAATAAACCCTGAAAAAGCCGCAAGATCCGGAGCTGCCAGTCTCCGGTAAGATGCCTATCTCACGGCCGCTCCACCCCACCCTGCCACACCCCATCCCTTGCCCCACCTGCCACCCCCAAATTGCACCCCACTGCGAGCATCACTCAGCCATTGTATGAAGGGAAATACCTTGCACAGTAAAGAAAAACTTCCCAAGAGTGCGAGAAATTGTTAATTGCTGCGCACTCATGAGAGATTTTTCTTTACTGTGCAAAGTTTTTCTCTGCACACAATAGCTGAGAGACATGATGGAGTTGCCAGATTCTGGTAAGATGCACATCTCGCAGTGGGGCATAATTTGGGGGTGATTTTCATGTGATTAATATAAAATAGACAAATTGCTCAACAACTCAGGTTGTACAGTGCTGAAAATAATTGGTCTGTACCTTATGTCTTGAAAACATTTCTAATTTTACACACTAGTTGGTAACAAATACTCCATAATATTCCAAATCAATGAGAGCCACTGTGTCCCAGCTGCATGGCAAAGCTTTTGTCAATGTCTATGAATTTATTTCTGGCCTAGTCAAGAAATTACTGTCCTTATTTCAGAGTATAAGACATGCCTTTTTCCCTCAAAAAAGATGCTGAAAATCTGGGTGCATCTTCTATACTGAATACAGCATTTTTTGGCTCCTGAAACCCCGCTCCCTTCACCAAAATGGCCATGCAGAGCCTGTAGGAGGCTTTCAGAGAGCTCCAGGGGGCTGGGGAGGGAAGAAATGAGTGAAAACAGGTTGTTCTTTGCTCAATTTCCCTCCCCTCCAAGCCCCCAGGAGCACTCTATAAGCCTACAGGCTATGCATGCAATTTCTTGACAAAAAACGGGCCCATTTTCGCAAAAAAACAGACCACGTTTTGCTTGTTTTTGAGGAGCACTCCCCAGGAGCACTCTGCAAGCCCCCTAAAGGCTATTCATGCCTTTTTGGGGGGGTAAACAGGCCCTTTTTGCGAGGTCTGCAGTGCAAAAACTTTTTTAAAAAATTTGCCTCTTCAAAACCTTGGTGCGTCTTATACGCTGAAAAATATGGTAGGTTTTCCGACCTTTATTTATGAATCATGATGCCACCTTTCTGTTCATTCCAGAACTCAAAGCAGTTTATAATTTAAAAAAGAGAATTACACAGAATAACATTGGTACGATTAAAAATTGTCAGGTATTAAAATCATCAACATTAAAACATTGGCCAAAGAGATTTTCTACCTTTCTAAACCCTGGAAACGTAGGGACCAGATGCATCTTCTTAGAGAACACATTTCATATTTCAGTCTGAATAGCATACAGGAAAAGAGTCTTTCCTGTGTACCCCGAAGTAGAGCTTCTGGAAGGGGGGCCTTTTCAGAAAGGCCTCCCTGCTGATTCTAATAACCATGGTGAGAACTGAAATCCCACAAATAATCAGAGCCTTGGGTGTACAATTGTAGGCACACCGGCAGATGTTCAGGACTGCTATCATATGATCTATATGCCCAGTGGTGGGATTCAAAAAAACTTTACTACTGGTTCTGTGGGCGTGGCTTGGGGGCATGAGATAGCTTGGTGGGCATGGCAGGGGAAGGATACTGTAAAATCTCTATTTTCACCCCACTCCAGGGGAAGGTTACTGCAAAATCCCCATTTCATCCCAATAAGCTGGGACTCTGGAGGTAGAGAATAGATAGGGGTGGGGCCAGTCCGAGGTGGTATTTACCGGTTCTCCAAACTACTCAAAATTTCCACTACCGGTTCTCCAGAACTGGTCAAAACCTGCTGAACACCACCTCTGTCTATGCCTTGTAGCAAACTGGCTGCCACCCTTGGGAACAATTGCAATTTTTGGATCCTTTTTAAAAGTAGACTCACTGTAGTTTACCCAGGTACAATAGGGTACCAGTACCCTATTACAAACTGTTTTACAATAATTTAGATGTGCAGTAACCAAGGGATGGATAACTATCTAATATGACGCTCAGGAGGAGACACAACTGGCACATCAGCCATATTTATGCAAATGCCTTCCTTTCAACTACTGTAACTTCAAATCCAACGACAGCTGATGGAATTATGGAACACTCCCAAATAGATATTTGGATCCCAAGAAAAACAAATCTCATTCAGAACAAATATCTAATGTTCCAAGGCTATATACACAGGGATATCTTTAATTTTATCTTCACAATAATAGTGCTTCGAATTTGATTAGACTGAGAAAATTAGAGAATAGCAGAGTTCTGAGCTATATATTTACATGAGACTTCCATTGGATCTTTCATGCCCATCTCCTTTATTACATTCAGTTAGGTCTTGCAACCCAAATGTCTTCATTCATTTTCAATCACTGTTGTACAACTGCTACCCCACTATAGAACCACACATGTTTATCTCTGGGTGTGAATGAGTGTCTGTAAGTGTTACTATCTAACATACAGCCCATGAAATTAAGCTTGTACTTTCATAACTTGGATTCTCTAGGGAAACATTTGGAGATTGGAGCAATGAGCATTTTTATAAGTTGTTTTTATTTCCACGAGTTAAGGAAAAGGTTCTGAGTTATAGTTGTTATGTTCTGTTTATTGTTGTTTTGTAACTTTGTTTTTGAAATGTTTTGTGGTTGTACTCTCCTGATTCTTGAAGAGACAGTCTGTTTTGTGAACCATTTTTTAAATTAATAAATGAAGACTTTTCCCTTTTGGATAGGGAGATGTGTGAATTGCTCTTTCACATGTTACATGAAAAATGTTCAAAGAGAAAGCACATTCCTTCCTGCATCCCCTCTCAGTTCTTTATTGCAACATGCAAAGCTGTTCTCAGTTAGCTCAGTGTTTGCTTCTTAATAACGCTAGCAGAGAAAGTTCCTTCAGATGTGAATCTACTTAATTATTCCTGTCTGTGAACTGTGTTCGGAGCTGGCTTTGTTTTGCCTGCTTTTTGCCAGTTTCAGAGACATGCATTGCACATATTATTGCATAGATTCCATGCTTCGCTTGAACGGCAATCACTGAACATTGACTTTGGGAATCTAAACAGTGCAAAGATCTGATCTTGAATTCCAATTTGGTCTTTTCATGTTCCTCCAGCAGTAAGATGAGGCCAAGCATCAGAAACCAACATCCTCAAACAGCTCTTAGGATTCATCATCCCATGCAAATTTGCCTTTTGCTCTCCATGCCCTGGAGCATCTTATGTAGCAGCCCTTAGGGGTATTATGAAGATTGTGGAATACCAGTTAAATTTATAGTATCCTGAATAAATGTTGTGGCAAACACTTGGGGGTGGAAATTTTAAATGACATAGGAGTAGTCCATAGACAACAGACAAATGATCCTGGGTAGAACATTTCTGAAGGCACCCTAATTCCACGGAATAGTGTCTTCCTTTGTTTCATTCAGATTAGCAAGGCAAATCCAAGATACTGTGTATCTAAAACTGAGGATGAAATAATTCCGTTCCACACATTTCATATGAAAAATACAGCCAGCTTTGCAGTTTGACACTCTTGACACTGGCAAGCTCTTCTTTATCTAAAAATAGCCACCAAGCTTGGATACAGAAGATGGGTCATTTGGCATTCAGCAATTGACCTCCCACAGGTTCTGCTACCTGAGGGAGCCGTCTCTTACTGTGCAGCAGCAGGGATGACCCTAGAGGCTAGAAATCAAAAACTTTGCTGGAATTCCTTTAACTTTAAGAACTGTGATACTGACAGGGATTAATACTGAAGGGTTAGTAGATGAAGCCTCAGTAGAAATCTGTCAAATCAATGAGCCTGAATGGCTTAATATTTTGAAACCCCATGACAGACCACGATAAATCCTGGAGCACTGCTGTATATCAGCCACTGGTTTGCTCTCTGTAGTAACAGCACAATGCTAATGTTAAATAACATACTTTTGTGACCCCGTGACCTTTCATTTTATTTTGCTTAGGAATTGCTTGATTCAGAAAATGGTTGTCACATTCAGCTCCCTGTGTAAAGATATGGAAGTATTTCCAGAAGTCTCATAGGCATTATCACATACAATGAGCAATTGACACATGAACACCACATTTCTTGTATTTTGTGAAGTTATTAAACCCTTACTTGGAAGGCCCTCATGTTTATCTAAATGCATTTGTTGTAGAACAGTGGGAGGTTTAAAATATGAACTTGGAATGTAAATGGCCTATTAAATGGGATGTAATTCTCTTGTTTTATTATTAGAGTTATTTATTAATCAAATAATATATCTCACTGAAGACAACTCTGGGGACCGCACAACAAATGGATGAAACCACATTTTAAAAACACAAACATAAAAAATATATAAAAATCACATTCACGGTAAGTATTATATTATTCATTTTCCAGTGATGGAATGCAAACAAAAACATGCCATCCTCCATTACGTTTCCTGTCGGCATGATGTTACACCTGAATTCACTTCCCAATTCTCTTTAATAATTCAACTGTTTGGGAAAGCTCTGTACGTTTCCTTCCCCACTTTTAACATATCATTTTACTTTCTTAAAAAGAAATTGTTTGTTCTTAGATAATCATGGAAAAATATGGTATCATACAAGCCTTGTTATCAGCAGCCATTATTTTTTTCCCATTGAGTCTCATTTTGATGGACGGTACCCTCGGTGACCTCAGCAGGAGGGCTGCATTCAAAAGAGAAACAAAGTGTTCTCGCAATGAATGGAAGTTGTCACAGAACTTCATACTGAGTTATAATCAACTGCTCTTGTTCCCTCTGTTATGTTTCTATGATGTTTATCAGAGTGAAATACTTTGCCCATGTTTCTGCCAAGAGAAAATGCATCATTTCCCCATCATAGATTTGGAATGACGAGTTTTGAATCAAGTCAAGATAACCATGTCATAAGTTGTGCAAACCAAGATAAAGGCAAAGGATTCTTCTAGCACTGTACCAGGCAGGAAAATAAACACATTTTGCTCACGAACAGTAGATTAGTACACTCATATTTTGAGAACAGTTTTCATTTTATTCAGCCAGGTGGAGAATTATATGGCCTTTATGCATATCTTGACCAACAATGTAAGGAAGACAAATTTAAAGGGGGAACTTTGGTATAAATATAAACATAATTCTCAGCCTCTCCTCAGGCACATCAGCTTTAAAGTATTCCATGTTTTTGTTTATGAATTACATTACATATACATGTTTGTGTGAAGCAGTGTAAATGATGAATAAAAGAATGATAAGAGTCTCCTCTGTGGAATTGCTCCCTAAGAATTTGAATATCAAAATTCAAATGGAAATTTCAATAAATTGCTAGGTTTTTCATTTATTTGCTTCTTTGTCAAATGTACAGCATGCTTTCAAAAACGGCCACGTTTTGAAAATATGAAATAGCTTGAATAGTTGGTTTTTATTTTATGTATCCCTCTTTGAGAATGGATTAATAAGAAGTATTTGATGACTTTAGAAAAAAATATCTTGAATGGGCTTCATTCCATAATTCAGCATTGGCTTATTTGCCCATATTTTTAATATAAGAACTTAAAATGAACCTTAATGAAGTAGACTAAAGGTCTACCAAATCCAACTTTCTATTTTCACAATGCCCAAGCCAACACCTATGGGAAGCTCAGAAATAGGACCATGATACAACTGAATTTTCTGTCATCTGACACATTAACAATTTTAATAATAATCTGGTAATAAATTTACTAATAGAAAACACAAACAAGGAAACTTTCAAATAAAAATGTTTTAAGTAAACGCCTGTCACTTTTTAAAATAAGTAGTCACAAATGCATGTTTTCCTGTCTCAGTTCAAGTTGGAGCCTTATTATGGGTCTGAAGAAATCAGTCCAAGAGAATTGTGTGGCCCATATGACAAAACACTGGTTTTCTCTTCATTAGTTTCCACAGTATTTATGAGGCAGATGTTCTCTTCTTTCACTTAACTACATTTAGACCCTATTACATTTTTAAAGTATTTTTACTGAATGTTGGCTACACATTTATTATAATAATTTATTGTCTAATGACGTATGTGAAGAGGTCAGATAAGTTCTCTTTCATTGAGAAATATAATAAAGTAACTATAGGGAAGAACTTGTGGAGAAAAAATAGTTGTGCAGTTCAAATAATCTCTTTTAGAAGATATCATATATCTTATTCCATATACAATGGAATAATGAATGTGAAGAAGATGGAATTGGCAGAGGAGGTAAAATTGATAGTTTTGATTAAAGAAAATACTTTGATTAGTTTTGTATCTTCATAGAAACCAGATTTTTTTTAAAAAAAGGAATAAAAATCAGATTTAATATAAATGGATTGTTACAAAAATATGTGTAACATTCTCTGTTTCCAAATTAGATTTCGGTTCACACATTGTGAAAGAGAAAGATGTCTTCTCAATTATAGCCAGATATAACATAACTCAGTACCCTACTTATGCAGAAAAGTCATAACAGCACACATTAATAAATAAAAGAGCAAACTTCTAATATAGTACCTTGACTAAATTTGGTTACCAATTCTTCCTAAATGGAATCTTGTTATTGTTTTCAGGTTATGTATTGAATCCAGATATTAAATCAGTGCAGAGTTTTGTAAGATCAACTTCTTGAATTGTTCTGTTTCATATATTACTTTAGGCATAATGAAGTCAGTAGTAAAACTAGGACAGCAGTTTTCTATGTTTTTCTGGCCTGTTTATCCATTTATGATGCCAGGTTGTCAGACTATCCAAATGTTGGTTTACAATTTACCAAACTTTACCATTGCTCGGCTTCAACACAACTACTGCTAGAAAGCTCAGCTACTATTCTGATCTTTCCACAGAAGCAACAATTCATGAATCTGATTGAGTTTTTACAATTCAGCATTATGGCACTGGGTTGGGTGATCAAAACCCAAGTTCATAAGAATAAAAGTAGCACAACTTGCTGTGCTACATCTTCTTAACTCTGGAATTCAGACCAAATAAGCTTCAGCTACAACAGGAACCATAAAACTAACAAAAGGTATTGCTGATCCTTTACAAGTTCTGCTGAATACAGAGGAAAATATATAGAAATACATATTACAAAATATTATTTCAGAAAGCATATCCTGTTTCTGTTTCTAGGCAGCCAAATGAAAATGACCAGTGATTATGTTTAAATGAAAGAATGGCAGGTTTTTTATCATTACCACAAATTTGCTATATATTTCTAATGAAGAATACTATGAAAAACAGCCTTATTCTTTAAAAAAAATGTTGATTGTATAGTATGTCAGTTGAGAAAGAGAGGGAGGTGTTTTATTACAATTCTTTTAATTACTAAAATGCTTGAAAAAATTGGAAATCCTGTTGAATCAAGGAGGAAGAACTACTGGAATACAATATTCAGATCATCCCACCTACATTATACTGAAATTTAAAAAGCATAATACTTCAGAATACTTGTATTTTACAGTAACAGCCATCAATCACTCAACTGGTCCATTTTACACTCACAAAGAATATGTAACTTCTATCTGACATTAGAAATAGTAGAAGAAAGCAGGTATTGGGAAAAGCATAATAAGCAAAGCTTATTCATATGTGTCTAAGTTATGTCAAAAGTTACAAAATAAACCTTCAAACCATCACTTTTCTTGCTAAACTGTTGCATAAGTAGAGCTATCCTGTAAATGATCTGTAGATTGCAGCAACCCTTGTTATTATTTCAGTCCATTTTTATTTTTCCAAAGAAAGGAAAAGGATAGCATTAGGCTTTACTTCATTCATGTTTTATATGTGTTTGCACAAGCTCACATGCTAGAAAAAAGATTGTTTTCAAACAATGTCCTTAAATGACTTGAGCATTACAAATGGAAAATATCCATTCAAGGATAATCAGTTCTCCGGTGTTTAACCTTTCCTATTCTTTGCAGTTCAACTTGCTATTACACAGAGATGTTTCAGTTAAGAAACACCATAATTAATATGATTAAGGGGAATTCTCATTTCAGACACAAATGCACATTGTCTGCACTATTTCAATTCTGAGTCATAATGTCACAGATAAGAAAGTTTAAGTATAGGGTAAAGGGTTGTAATTTGGAAACTATTCCCACGATTAGCAACCTGGATGCTCCCAAAGTTCAGGCAACAACTAACTATAATATGTAGACATTGCTAATTTGCAGAGCTAGAAGTACCTATCCAAGCCCAATTCTATCAAAAATTATGTAACAGTCTGGTATTATCACAGAAAGAGAACGGTCTACAAAGCCAAGATATTTCAACCATTGAAAGTCACATCAGTATAGTAGGATGCTGGGTTTCAAATAGTTATGATGTATAAAAAGCTAAGATTTTTTTTAAATGGTGGGCAGGGGTGCTTTGAATTTGTAAAAGTAACTTTTTGCACTTTCCAGGAGGTCACTCTCTTCGGGAAGGAGGCAATGTTACTTGAACTTTTAGAGAGGGTTATTAGGGGGTTTTGGCTGGCAGAAGATGGGTTCATCAGAAGGTTTGGCTTTAGGCTGGACATATCAGGGATGGTACTTTTTGGATGTCTATCCAGAAAAACTATAATTAAATTATGTATGTGGACCTATTTGTACTTCCCTATCTTCCTTTCTTCCTACACCTTATTATAGCACCGTGGTTGTGAAAACATCAGAATTAATACTTGGACGTCGCTTAAGTGTTACACATTTTCTATTTGTCTCTGCACAATGTACCGTATTTTGTAAACCAAACTTAAGTAGAGCAAATAAAAAGAAGATACTGACCTAGGTCACCGAACTATTGAGAGTCAAAGAGAAAAAAAAAGGGAAGTAACAAAGAAGTACAAGAATAGACTTAATGGGGAAAAGAAGAAATGAAGGAAAATAAAAACAGGGAACTATATCACTCTCTCTGCACTTACATCAGTTCATATAACATAGAACTTGTCAGAGTACAGGATAAACAAGAATTCTCTAATAATTTAGCATCTTACCCATTATTTATATTACAGTCATAGTATCACAGGATATAAATAGAAGAAAATGTATTTTGAAATTTTAGTGGGAGTCTCACACAAACCAGATTTATTTACCAAAAACAGGCATTGTACTTATCTGTTCTTATGTATAACTAACCAAATTAAAATAATTTGTACAACATATTTCAGCATAGCCCTTTAATGTTTTGTTGTTGATGATAATGAAATTATTATCTTAAAAACAGTTAGCCCATTTCATCGTATTTTACACATTGAAAAATGTAAACTTTATAATTACAAATCTCTTTAACATTTTGGTTTATTTTTTAAATAAAAATGGTTTAATTAAGAGTCAGAATTAGAATAGACATATTGAAGTCAAAGGATCTTAAGCTAGCCATGACTTCCAAGGTCCACTGATTACTATGGATCTCTTAAAAGTTTTACTAAATTTGGATCTGACCTAACATTCTGAAGACTGTGCTCTTTTATCATGGAAATGTCAATGGCTTCTTTTTATTTTTCTTCGGTTAAAAAAAAAACCTTCCAAACTTGGCTCTTCAGCCTCTGTGTAATTGGAACAATGTGAGCTGATGGGACACGTCGAAACGTATCCTCTCAAACTAATGTAGATTTTGCACAGCGGTTTGAACTTGGAATTTCAGACACAGAGCAGCATGCATCCTTCTCTGCTGAAATGCATGTCCAGGATGAGTCAAGTTTTAAAACATGTAAAAGCAACTTTAATATTTCACACTTTAATTCTATCTATTTAAAAAGTTAACACAAGCTAAAACTCTTCTGGCTAAACAGCCGTTATTAAAAACTAACCCTGTAATGTGAGAAGCCATTATTCTTGCCAAAGCTGTAAAATCAAGTGTTTTAAATAAGCATGATTAAAGAAACATGGATTTCCCTATAGAGGAACTAAAACCAGCTTTTTCCTTTTAAAGACAGTTTTCTATACTGAGCTTCTGGTCAGTAGATAATAAGGATCAGAAGCGTAAACTCTAGTTGGTGACCTTTATAAGTATACACACTATCAACTTGGCTATAAGACAAGCTGCCAGACGTTCCCACATATCTAAAACCATAACATCAGGCAATGTCCTGGGTACATAATTGGCAAATGTTCCACAAGTGTCATTATTACAAATGTACTGAAAGATGATCCCTATATGTAGTCACAGCAGCCTCTGCTGGCCATAAATTCACAAATGACAAAACACAGAGCTTTTTAGAACTTTACACTTAATGCTGCATGTTTATGACATCTATTAGATTATACAGTGTATTCTGCCCTAGCTAGAGTGTCACCATGAATATTAACTATGATATTAGTGGAAGGGGGAGGAGAAACTAAATTAGCTATCCGCAATGTACTCATTTTTTCACTAGCCAGCAATGATTGGATATGATGGGCATTACGGTATAGCTCAACCCATCTAAATGATGCATAACAGAAACAATTGCTAAGCAGTTTAAATACAATTTTGATACAATTTCCTCACATACATTGAATCTTTATCGCTTTTTAAAAATAATCCTGTTCAAATCTAATAAATTAATCCCTTTCCCCCTTATTCTGTGTGTTTTAAGAATACCATTGAATGTGAAAATATTTCTTCCTAATTCCTTTATATTCTTGTTAGTCTTTCAAGAAGAGATTAATATTGCAACTTCAGTGTATTTAAAAAAAACATTTGATCACCAAAACTCCACTGTGCTTCATAAACAGAAGAGGATTTCGTAAAGCTGCTGCTGACTTCAGGTAGATTTTCCTTTCAGACATGACAACATAAGCTACTTTGAAATTGCTACCACACATTTATGCACTGGCTTCTATGCAGCAAAGAAATTGAATAATTTATCAATCTGAGTTAGTGATAAATGTGCTTCCTATCACAAAAGTCATTCGTAGAAGGACTTTCACTCTTACTTGAAATGTGACCCGCAGATTTAAAGACCCAAATATTAATTTTGATACCAGTCATGAAATTAAGAGACCGTTTACTCCAGACCTATGAAATATCTGCTGCACTTATTTAAATAAATCCCAAAATATAGTGTTATATTTGTTTCATTCCTAGTTTACCAATTTCACTTCTGTAAACCAATCTATGCTTCCAGCTGCAGAAACTAATGATTTAAAAAATACACAGAGTGAGAGGTGCTTTGCCCAATGCCAGCTACCAGGATTGATGTAGGCCATCATAAAACTGTTGATTTTGAAGTATCTCTGGCTGACATTCTGTGTTTCAGCAAAATCACTGGACCAGTTCTTTTTCTACCAATGTAAGCCAGATTGAGGAAGACTTTTTTTTCCTCAGGTGCCATTAAAACACAGGGAAAAATACAGCTCAAAGCAGACAGTGAAAAAAAGTTTAAGGCTTCTTCTATCTGTCAACACTATTGCCCAGATGTTTTCAAGTGCAAAAAAGAAAAAGAAAAGCCACAACATAAAAAGGACATTAATTACATATCTCCCTCACTTTGAAATGCTGTTTAAACATTGGCTTCAAATACCTAACTTTTCATTTCAGGTTATTTTTTCCTCTTTTTCAAAAAGAAAACCCTCATAGACATTTTGAATGAAACATGTCAAAACAAAACTGACGAGAGAAACACATTACTTTCCTCTTCAATAATGGTGTTCCAATTTTTGCAAGGCATGCATGTTTATTGAATTGAAGTGGAGAATACTTTATTAATTTGAAAGATTATAAGTATCTTTCAAATATAAAGGGGGTGTAGTGAAGGGGTATGCTGCATAAACTACAACAAAACTCAGCATTATTGTTGCATTGACTCAACAAGTGGAAATGCAACTCAGAGTGCTACAAACATATTCACAGACATAGACATAGACATACACACGCAAAGAGACAGACAGACAGACAGACAGACAGACAGAACCTCTTCTTTCTGGCTCTAGTCTTCTGCCCTGATTTGGTTTTGGCCAGAATGTGAAATGGTTTTACACCAGTGTTTCTCAACGGTGGCAACTTTAAGATATGTGGACTTCACTTCCCAAAATTCTCCAGCCAGAATTTTGAAGGATGAAGTCCACACATTCTAAAGTTGCTAAGGTTAAGAAACTTTGGATTACTCTGTAAGAAAATGTTAAGAAGCAGTAAAGTAGTTTAAACAGGCTAAAACAACTTTGCCCCCAGGTTAAAAAAGGGAATTCGAAGTATAGATTATTTTTGTTCCCTGGGATACCTGTGACAATACTCCATCCTATATTTTTCCATGCACGATCCTGTATGACTTATATATAATGATGAAAGGTCTGTACTAAGTATCAGATCATGGTATTATTTTGATGAATGTATCACAACTTTCAAAGCATCTCCTTAAACCTCTTTTGTCCAGCACACTACTTTTTTACAAGCACTACTCCTTTCCTTTACAGAGGGAGTAAATAAGACCCAAAATATCTGTATAAAACAAATAGTATGTAATTTTTATTCTGTGCAAAAACTGTTAATATAAAAACAAAAACAATGGCATTGCTACTTTAATTAGCATTCTATGCAAGAGTTAATTGTAGGAGTCTATAGAGATTCTCAGTCATCCAGATCATGGTTGACCCAAAGGTGCTTTTTTAGGAGGCAACTGGACTTTCTTGGTTTTTCTTTAAAGATGTTTCAATTCTCATCCAAGAAGCTCACCATCCAGTCAGAGCTGAAAAAGCTTCTTGGATGAGAAGCGAAATGTCTTCAAAAAAAACAACAACGAAGAAAGTCCAGTTGCTGCCTGAAAAAGCACCATTGGAACAGTTAATTGTGGATTGATATAATGTGATAAATCAGATTTTTAAAAGCTCTCTTATGAAGATGGGTTTGTGATGATACTCAAGCAAATTAGGACAAATGTGATTCATTTACTAGCAAGCAGAATTCTTTATCATCCAAGCAATCAGCCAATTAGCCAGCAATGGAATGGTAGTTCTTCAGCCAAAATGAAGATCTAACAAGCATAACAACTCACATTATGTCCAAGGTGTTTTTTTATGTCTAAGCTTTAGAGAATCAGTTTTGAATTGCCTCAGTTGTTCAGTATGAGGACATCTGAGGACATTACAAATTTAGAACCACATTACAAGTGTAGAACACTGCATTAATTTATTGTCCAGTCTGAAATAATATCATGTGCTTGTCATGTCACATCTGGGAGCCTCATGTATATGAATCGCCTTGATCAGTTTTGTTCAATGCAGAGAATGTTCTTCATTCGCATAACCAAAGCTGAATTACAGTAGAAAGCATAGAACACATAATAATTGAGTTGGAAAGGACCTCAGAGGTCTTCTACTCCAATCTGCTGCTCGAGCAAGAGTTCCTATATCATTTCAGTCAAATGATTGTCCAGTCTTTTTTGAAAGCCTTTGTATCATATTGATAATTTTGCTCTGTTTAGTGGAAATTCCAATGGCAAAAACTTATTTTATATAGGTGGTTCTGTGTGTGTGTGTGTGTGTGTCTGTGTCTGTGTCTGTGTGTGTCTGTGTTTGTGTGTGTTTGTGTCTGCACACACATGCCTTTGAGACAGTGTTAACTACTGGCAACTGCCTTGAGCCCTTGACAAGTCTCTGCAATTTTTCAAAAGTGATTTGCCATTGCTTGCTTTCTAGGACTCATGGTCTCCCAATTTTTAGCCTGGTGCCTTAACCATTATATCAGACTGTCTCTCTGCTCATTAATTACTGTGATGTTGGTCTTTGGGCAGTAAAACTAAATGTATTTATGAAATTATGCATACAAATCTTTGTTTAATACTTTCAATTTGGCAAGGAAAAAAAATACCGCAAGCATGTAAAAATCATTTTGAATAGTGATCCTGAGTTTAAATGCAAGAATTCTGCATGTCTCATTGTATCTCATGCCAGATAATTATATGTTATTGATGTTGAAAGAGAGATCAATTTTGTTGCAAAGTGAGGTATAACTGGGCATATTTGAAATTTTAACAGTACTGTGGATATATTGAAGAGGAAGATAAGGATGCCATTGTGTTTTAATGATGGTTGAAAAGACAAAGGCAGGGCAAGAAGCAATGGGTGGAAACTAATCAAGGAAAGAAGCAACCTAGGATTACGGAGAAATTTCCTGACAGTTAGAAAAATTAATCAGTGGAGCAACTTGTTTCCAGAATTCTCCAACACTGAAAGTATTTAAGAAGAGGTTGGACAACCATCTCTGAAATGGTATAGGGTTTCTCCACCTGAGTAGGGGGTTGGACTAGAAGACCTCCAACATCCTTCCAACTCTGTTATTTTATATATGAATGAAATCTATGCTTCTTTTCGTTCCTTTGCCAATTTCAAAATGTGTCTATAAAGACTGAGTTTTTTGACTACTAAAATTTGCTCTAACATGGGGCTGCCTTGAAAAATATCTGGAAGCTTCATTTGATATAGAATGCAGCAGCATGGACCGCTATATGTGCTCTTAGAGCAGTGCAAATTACCCCTCTACTCCACAGCCTGCGAAGGCTGCCAGTTTGCTTCTATGTTCAATTCAAGGGGCTTGTTACCTTTTTCTGATTACATCGGCCCACCTCACTAGATCTAACAGAAAGGACATGCTATATGTACCATCAACTATATTTGGTAGTTTTCAGGAGACATGCCTTCTCTGTCATGGCACCCACCTTCTGGAACATTCTTCTCCTAAACGTATACAAGCTCCATCCCTGTTGATATTCCAGAAAGCCCTCCAGACTTGGGTATGGTATTAGACCTGGGGCTCCCAGGGAACCCGAAATGATATTAGATGGCTCCACTGTTGAGATAAATATTCTTAATCTCCCTTTGCCTAGAGTTTGTATATTTGTTTTGTATATTCATTTTTAACATGGGATTTATTATTTTTATATCTGTTGTTATCTTTGACTGTTGTGTGCTGCCCAGAATCTTTGGTAAGATGGGCCGCTATCTATATATTTGATTAATAAATATTTTGCAATAGTTTGGCTGCAGATCTGGATACAGAAATAGAGTACCCTGCTCCCTGCATGCTTGCAAGAAAAGTTGTCATTAATTTCAATTTGATCTGAATGTAAAGACTCTTCTGTAGCATAGATCCATCATTTCAGGGGTCTTTCTACTCCCACTGAAGGAATCCCAGTGGTAGTTCAGCCTGCAAAATGAAACGGTTTCTGCTTTGCTGCTGTTTATTGAAAGGAGACAACTTTGTAACTGGGCCCAGCAATTTGATAACAATGAATTACATTCAGCTGGACCTTTTCCAGTTCTCACGCTATTGTAGAATGAAAACTTTCCACTTGAGTTCATTCTAATTTATCATAAAAGATACAATTAAGCAATCAAACTTGAGCACAATGAAAAACCATCCTCCCCTGGAGGAAGGAACAATCTCTAACAATGGAAAACAAACAGAGAGAAGAGATCTTTAAAGAGACAGACTGCTATGTTACTTTATTACAAGCCATTTTGGACAATGCAGATGAAGCTGTTGCCCAATAAACTTTGTAAGAACTTTGTTCCTTATTGAATTAAACTTCTGAAAGGAAAGTCTTGCTATTTCTGAACTACTTGGGTCACTTACTTCGAAGTGATCAAAAATCATAATCCAACTGTGTCCTCCAAAAAAGTTATATAAATCTAGGCTGAATATTTTTCAACATGGGACGTATTTTATCAATGGTTAGACAATAGAAACAGAAGTTAGAAGGAAGTTGATATAAAAAGAGGAAATGTTAATGTGGAGAGAATTTAAAAATGATGAAGTTATGTATTATTGCTATTATACCATCCTATAGTTATGTTATTAATATCATTGTGATGAATTATGACTGTTCAAATAACTGTACCCAGACCACACACTGTTTGATGGAAATGAAAATAATATAAACAAAACTTTGTTTTAAAAAATCATAATCCAACTATGCCCTCCAAAAAAATTATATAAATTTATATAAATAAAACTAGTAGTAGTCTAAGTGCCACAAACGTTCTTTAAAGCTTGATTCCAGCCTTCCAGGGCACACCATTCTAAAGCATATGTGTGCATCCTGGTGTAGATTGATTTGCATTTAATTCCAAGAAAGATAAACAACTGTGGATATTTACCTAATAGGAATACCCTAGCATGATAGTTTACCATCATTCCAACATTTATTTAGTGTTTGTTAAGTCATTTGAAGAAACACCTTCTTCTCAGGATGCAAAGATTCAGTGTTGATGACAACAGAAAGCAAAGCATTATATCAAACTCCCCAAGCATAACAAGTGGTAACTTTGCAAATAAAAGTGTTCCAGGTTGCAATTTAGAGATTAGCACCCTATCTTGCAATCTAGTCTGAAGCAGTGGGTAGATCAACTGGGACCTGTTCTATTTTTTTTTCTCTTAGCCCTTCCCTACAACTGCATTCAATAGTGGATATTAAGACTTCTAATATCTTAAGCACCATTGCAAGAGGAAATTGTGCCTTGTGGGAAAACACACACAGGATGTTATCTATCAGATTTGGGGGCAAAATGACCCACTGGAATGTTTGTAGTGCACTGATTACAGCTTTGCTGTCAATCAGTAAGCAAAGGAATTGGGATTTCTTTTTGCCTGGGTGAGTTTTCGCACCAACCATAGCATGTTGTTCCAGATGGATGCACCACTAAAAGCCCAAGGCAAAGTAAGCCACCCCACAAATTAGATGTAGGTTAAAAGATAGAGTAAGAGGCTTCCAAGTCAGAGCCTTGTGAGTGACAGCTGCAATAATGGACATTTAATGGCATTGCCTAGTGTGTGGCAATTTCTTTCAGAGAGTCCAAAGCTGTAATCACTTGTATTTTAAGGGTCACCTTGCATTGATAGCCTCGCATTTTAACAAAGGCATTTCCTGAGCAGCCACCTTGAGGGACAAAAGGTGAAAATCCAAAGATTTAAAGCAAAATAAAGTTGCTACCTTTTGTTCCAGTTAATAAAATAAAATTCCCTGAGGACGAAAGTGCAGATAGATATATTTCCTCCCCCTAGCATTGCTTCCTGGACTTAATACCTTCAAGAGATGAACTGCTAATTAACTAATTTAAGAAAAAATGCACAGGTGTCTTTGATTTACCTGCACAGATGCATATTTTGTTTTGTCTTGCAATCATAACTTTTTTGTACTCTCTCTCCCAAATCTGAATAATATTAGTCCATCTAATAGGACACTGAAGCAAAAAAGAATGCTGACTGAAGTAGACTTGATCTGATTTGATCTGAAATCCCTTTACATTACCCTGAAATTAACAAATAGCCTTCCAGATGATGATGAGTAACAATTCCCAGGATCTTCACCTTCAGCCATGGAGCCATATATACCCATGTTAAAGAAGGACAATAGCTGGTCTATTTCTTTTGATCCTAACCACCAAAGTATCTGTCTGACTAAGTTTTCCCCTTAAGACTGACTTTGTAATACTTACACCAGAGGTAGTATTCTGCCTGTTTGCCCCGGTTCAGGTGAACTGGTAGTGGCAGTGGCAGTAGGCTCCGGCCGCCCACCCAGACATCATCACAGACGCTCTGCACATGCGCAGAAGGTTCCGAACTGGTATCGAAGATAAGAGAATTTCATGCCTGACTTACACCCAGCTATATCCCAATTTAGGTGATATGTACTTTATTGGTTGCTGCTTATACCAGTCAGGAAAGTTACTGGACCACAACCACAGCTTTCATGTAAACTCTTGGATATCTGGGGCCCTGCTGACAATGGATAATGAACTTTATTCTTTGGATTTGGAAAATATAAAAGCATTGTTCATATTAAGTTTTAAAATTAATTTAAAGAAGTAACATGACCCTGATGCCCGACTATCAAGTAACTTGTAACTGTCTTCTAGAAATATAGAATAAAATATAATTCCAAGTGTGGTTGGACGCACAAGGAATTTATCTCCAGTGCATAAGCTCTTAGTGTACATACAAACAACAAAGTGATAAGTGATAGATCATAAATCATAAGATACAACAATTGATAAATCATAATGTACCAATAGGAGAAGTAATGAAAAAGATGAGAGATGACAACGATGAGAAGATGAGAAGGATGAGAAGGATGAGAAGATGACAAGGATAGCAATACAGCCTATTACATGGGTAAATATTTTTGGGCAGAAGATAGTGCTGTAGGAGTTTGATATTTAGCAAAGTGACGGCATGGGGAAACTATCTTTGTGCCTAGTTGTTTTGTAACGTGACTTAGCATTTGGTCCTGATTATCATGACTATTCTGCTGATTTCGACTCTGTAGTAAAGGGACAGAGAGTTCCCAAAGCTGAGCCAACTGGGAACACTCCAGGAAAAATAGAATGGCCAATACTGTAGTCCTAATGTGTCTTTTAGTTCCTAAATCAATGGAAGTCTGTCAAGTCTTATCTGTGGGATTTCCTGGTTTTGTGCTCCGGCCTTCATGTTATTTCAGCAAAGTTTTATATCAAATTTAATTTCCTTGGTTTTTTTAGCCTCAGTATTGAAAAGGAAATATTTTCTATGAGGTTCGTTGTAGCCTATTGCTTGAAAGATTGAGTTGGGGGTGTTATCAGGGACTAAGCAGACAATAGATCTGGAAGTACACAAGCAGGGAGCATGGGAAATAAGACCTATCAAGAATAGCATAGTAGATTAGAAAAGGACGCTGTGTGTGTATGTGTATGTATTCACATAGATATACAAATACATAAAAGTAATTATTTTAAAGACATTCCCAGTACAGTAGAATAAATTGCTTATCAGTTGTGAGAATCAAAAGGAACTTCAACAATTAAAGATGATTAATCTGGACAAATATTCCTTATGTAAGCAACTAATTTGCTATCATTGTGCAGATAAATATTAGAATGAATGGGATCTGGGAACAGTCAGCACAAAAGTGTGGCATCACAGCACACATCTGTCATTTGTGACATCTTTGGGATTTAGAATGGATGCCTATGATAGCAGCCATTTGAAGGCACCAGAAGCAGCCTAAGTGTTATGATCATGCTTGGACTAGTCCATCTTGTTCAGACTACCATAATCACATCACAGTTCATCTCCTTCCAAGTGTCAATTCCCGTTTCAAAAAATTGTGATTTTTCCCAAAGACGTTTTGAAGCATTTCAAATGGAAGATTTTTTAAAAAAAGAAAGGCCAACTGAGAAAGAAATCGAGAAATTTAAAAGTGGTAGAAGGAAGAGGAAAATTAATTATCAATACTCTGCATATTCTTTATTGCTTCCTGCTCTTTTTCTGTTAGCATCTCCAAGAAGAAAAGAATAAGCAGCTATAAAGTATAGAAAGAAGCATATTTTAGTCTTGATGGATCATTCTGTGAGTCGCATTAAAGTCAAAATGCATCACTTAGAAGCACTCTGTATTATTTAGCTTAATCATGGGCACAGGGCCATTGGAAAGTTTTTTTTTTCTTTAAGAGAATAAAAGCTCAGGACATTTTTCATTAGGATCACGATAAGGGAGAGAAGTGTTAAACTGTTCCTTCCAAGGGTTGCAGTAAATAAAATTGTCTTCAACTCAAAGCTGGCTTCCAGTGTCCTCAGGGACGCATCTATATAGAATTTTGCAAGTATGGAGTAATATGTTCATTCAATCACACCACTTTAACAAAACTTGTGCATGTATCACACATACACATACTCTTTAAATACTGCATTAACCTAGAGCCCAGGCATCTTACCAAGTTGCTAAAGATGAAAAATGCTGATCTGGAGTATCCCCCTCATCAGTTACCTTTAAACTAAAGAGATCATTTTAGAGTTCCAGTGCTTTGAAGGTCATTCTCTGACTATCAAAATTGAACATAAGAGTCTTATTTTACAGCTTTGAAAAGAAAACCTCAAAAGGACTTTTTTTTCCTTCAGCAGTTAGCTTTTTATGTTTTGACAGTCTTCTCTTTTCTTTAGGTTGCACTGGTATTTTTTTAATTTTTTGACTGATTGTTTTGCAGGAAAATATATTTTATCCAGAGAATCATCCTAGTCACTGCCAAATTCTGAATAAGTGTTGGGTGATGTTTGGTTTAAAGCCATGCGGTCCTTAAATCCTGGTGAAGTGGGCTGTTATTATTCACTTTATTGTTTCTGAATACAATCCAGAGGCACAATACTTCTCTAATCACTGGCAATTTTGTTTCACCTCTGAAACAAAGCATGTGTTTAGTCTGCTTAATGGTTAATACACCACTGTCAGCAGCCCAGGTTCAAGATCCAAGCTCCACTTCTCACCCTAGATCCTGCCAAACTAGCAATTTGAAAACATGCAAATGTGAGTAAATAAATATGTACCACTTCAGTGAAAAAGATAACAGCACTCCATGAAGTCATGCTTGCCACATGACTGAGGAAACTTCTTCAGACAACGCTGGCCCAATGGCCCTTGAAAATGATGAGCACCCCCCCCCCCTATATTCAGCAATGACTAGCAGAATCTACAGAGGCACTTAAGGTTAGTATTCTAGTCCTCTGACATTTACAGAAAGACCATTTGCAACACCAACTCCCCATATTTTAATTTAAAAGGGGGGATGGAAAGTATGAGATGCCTGTACCTCTTTCTGTAATGTCCCTATGAAAAGTGGCTTTTAAAAAAGAAAACAGAGCTTGCTCCATAATATAAAGTTATACGCTTTTAAAATGTAATTCTTCATTTCAACATGAAACTGCAAGGTCTTCAAAAAAAGAAACCCCATTTCTCCTGGTTTATGCTATGCAAAAAAGGAGCACTTTTTTCCTGGCCAGTGACCATGTTGATGAGGGGAAACATTTTCACTCCTTTCATATCTTCTCTGAAACAACACAGAAATACAGATCCTTCTTTGTAGGGCCAAAATTGATTACAAATGGAAGCCCATGCTAACTTTCTACTGTTGCCCACAGAGTCTGCACTGCCATTTGCCATTTATATTTTGACATTCTGCAATTCCAGCAGAATTAAGAAATTAAGTAATTAGTGTGGAAAATGCCTTATTGAGAGTTAAGAGGCTGGGGATGGACGGGAGGAAATGTGATGACACTGAATTGGTGTGAAATGCTCTGGAAGAAATATTCACCTTTTCAGAAACTGGCAGTCCTCCTTAGAGTCTTTCTGCTTAAGCAGCTTATCTCCATTAGGAAGGGGGGAAAGTTAGATGAAAACAAGATAAACCATGGGCTGTTGGGTAAAGAATGATGACATTGAGGCTTTCCAGGCAGCTTGTTTTTTTTAGCCTGCCAGCAGAATGTTCCACCTTTTCCTGATGTTTCCAGAATATTTCTGGCACATTTCCTGATGTAGAAGCCATCCCATATCTGACCTGATGAATGTTCCCCCGCCTTGTCATTTCCCTAAATTAGGAAAATATGGTTTTCCTTTGAAATCAACAACATTACCTGCATTGTTCTTAAATTGGGAACCGCAGTTGTGCTTCTGTAGCCCACAGGCATCTGTTTCCATACACCCCACATCCCCACACCTGTGCTCACTTTCAACATATATTTTCTGCTGAAAATAGGGCAGTACAGCCATCTGCCATCAATATTGTCTTCCACCTCAAGGTCTCCATACAAGTGTTTAGTATCTTGTTCGGTGTTCTTCTAATGTCTTAGTGTTTGTGCCTTCATTACGTATAACTGATTTTCCTTTACTCACAGTGGCACTCCCATGTGAATACACAACACAAATGTTGAGTGGGGGGGGGACTTACCTAATGTAGACCTGGCATAATATCACTGAGGACTGCAGCCATTTGGAATGGCTTGGATATTACATGTTTACTACAATACATTGTTGCTGTGTCAGAGCCTTTCTTTGCCCAAGGATATTTATTTACTTTGATGTAATTATGCAATTTGGTGCATTTGATGTAATTATCAGTAACTGCTATAACTGATGAGGGAACTCAGTCTTCCCTCATTGCCTTCCCCTCTCAAAACAAATCTCCTCCTTCTGTCCAAATTGCAAGTGAAATACCTGTAGACAAAGGTATATAGAGATCATGGAGATAGGAAGATGGGAACAAGAATGATGTTTTATTTTTATTATTGAGGAGAAAAATGAAAGGATTATTGTCCACACAAATGCTGAATTGGCAATAGTACTTGTGAGTAAGTACAAAGGCTGTTTAGTTATTGGCCAGCTTCAAGGCTGCAAGGACTAATGATGCTTTTTACAGGCACTAAACTTGCAAAAAGATAAATCTGATTATAAATTTGTATCTGTATTGATTTATGTATGGACAATTCCAATTTCATTTAACTATTGTAGAGTTTGGGGAAATAAAGAACTGGTGGTCCAGAAAGATTTGTTATCTCACTAATTTGAGAAAATATCATTAGGAGCTGTGCTTGTTGCAATTAAGAGTTCTGTCTGGAGGCTGGTTACAATGTGATGTCCAGTATGTATTAATAGTTATTAACATATATGACCATTGTACAGGTAGTGCTCGACTTATGACCACAACTGAGAGCAAAAATTCTGTTGCTAAGTGACACGTTTGTTAAGTGAGCTTTGTCCCCATTTTATGGGCTTTCTTACCACAGTTGTTAAGTGAATCACGCAGCAAAGTTGTTAAGTTAGTAACATGGTTGTTAAGCAAATATGGTTTTCCCATTGACTTTGTCAGAAGGCGGGAAAAGTTATGATCCCAGGACACTGTAACTGTCATAAATATAAGTTAGTTGCCAAGCAGCTGAATTTTGATCATGGGGATGTTGCAATGGTCATAAGTGTGATAAATGGTAATAAATCATTTTTTCAGTGCCATTGTAACTTTGAATGGTCACTAAATGAACTGTTGTAAGCAGTATAATAATTTAACAACAGGTTCTCTGCCCTAATGACCAGCTGGGTAGGCAGAGCTCTGTGGTCATATGAATGGGTGGACATGGTCAACTCATGTGGATGGGCGCTTCGGCTTAGCTGTTACAATGTAATAAGTGTTAACTGGAGAGGCAGTTTCTGTAAGCAGGGCAATAAAGATTAGGCTAGAAATAACACCAGAATGTTTCCTTCCTACCTTCCTTACAGAATTAGCCCTGTAAAGTAGAAAAAAACAAAATGAGATTTCTTCCAACAACCGGTTCTCCGAACTGCTTAGAAAGTTAACAACCAATTCTCCCGAATAGGTGTGGACCAGAGGTGGGTTGCTGCTGGTTCGTCCAAACTGGTAGTAACACTGATGGGAGGCTCCGCCCATCCACCCAGATGCTTCTGTGCATGCACACGCACACACGAACATGCACGGGAGTGTGCCTGAACCAGTAGTAACAAAATTGGCAACCCACCACTGGTGCAAACTGGCTAAATTGAGAGCTACCTGTATTTCCTCATGTTTCCATTTTAAGATTATTTAATGGCTGATTTGAAAATAGGTGACTTCGGCTTTCAAAAAAAACCCACCAACATTTCAAAATGTAATGTAAAATACATAAAATACATGCAACGTATGTTCATCCAAGCATCTTGCAGATTGTCTCCTGATGGGAAGTTATTGCAAAATTGATACATGAATAGCAGCAGAGGCTTCTTAGCAGATTCCACAGTTCGACTGAACCCTTAGAAACTGGTGACTGTATAATTATATGAGAAACCTTGTGCTGGTAGTTTTAGTCCTGAGGAAATCACAGTTTCCTGCTTTTTAAGACTTTTTGGGAATCACTTTTGAAACAGATGTTCTTCCCATATTTTCCCATAAACTTTAACTCAAGATGATAACCTTGGTTAAAATCAGGAAATATAAAAGCAGGTTTTAATAAATAAATAAGTACTTTTACACCTGAACTCTTCTGAATCTCCAAAGGCTGGGAGTTGGTTTTGGGGCAATTGTTCAAATTGGCATTTCATTCTTAAAATCATTTCACACATAGTTAGATGCAATGAGTCAAGTTTAAGGCTATAGTATTTCAGTGTCAACTTTCAATTCCCTGCTCTTTTAATTTCAACCAAATTCTTAACTGTTTTGTGGCTCAGACAATCTGCATGAACGAATTGTGACATTCAGCCTGTTTGATACTCCCTTTTGTCTAAGCTATTGGAAATGCTACAGAAATATCTGAAAGGAACTGATTTTTTTTTAGTCTGAGTACAAAAATCACTGGTTAACATTAGTGGAGTGACAGTTAAAGAAAACAGACTAAATTGGTATTCCATAAAAATGTAGGACAGGCTTTCCCAACCAGTCACTTTCTACAGATATTTTAATACAATAGTATGCAGGAGTCCCATAGCCATGCTAACCAAAAATTCTGTGATTTTCAGTCTCAAAACAGTTGGGGAACATATGTCATAGATAATTATTCTAGACTACATTTTTGACCACTCACTAACAAACAACATCACCATGAGAGAAAAAATTGAAAATCATTGATTGCTATAGTTGGAAGGAACTATAAAGATCATCTAATCTAACCATCTTCAATGTGTTAGAAAATCAATAAAAATATATAT
Organism: Thamnophis sirtalis; assembly: GCF_051295495.1. Lineage (NCBI taxonomy): Eukaryota > Metazoa > Chordata > Lepidosauria > Squamata > Natricidae > Thamnophis > Thamnophis sirtalis. The sequence goes on from NW_028261387.1 coordinate 29,984,519, forward strand.
GACAAGTCATTGCCCATCCCTTGAAAACATCCAGAGATGGCAAAGCCACACCTCCATAGGTAGCCTATTATAGCAGTAGCAATAGCAGTTAGACTTACATACCGCTTCATAGGGCTTTCAGCCCTCTCTAAGCAATTTACAGAGTCAGCATATCGCCCCCACAGTCTGGGTCCTCATTTCACCCACCTTGGAAGGATGGAAGGCTGAGTCAACCTTGAGCCGGTGAGATTAGAACCGCTGAACTACAGATAACAGTCAGCTGAAGTGGCCTGCAGTACTGCATCCTAACCACTGTGCCACCTTGGCTTGTATTCCTATTCCAGTTCCAGTTTTGTCATTGCTTCATACGTTCCAATCACAATATGCATGCAATTATATTGACTGTCCTGGAGTTGGTGACAGAGGAGAAATGGTAAACACTTGCTATGCTGATTTAGATTGGTATTTTATCTAAGATAATCAGTTTAGATCACGGGTGTCAAACTCGCTGTGTCACATTGCCATCACATGACGTTTCATTACATTTTCCCCATTCACAGAGCTGGGAAAAAGAGCTGGGGTGGGCGTTGCCTGTCCGTCCATCTGGCCCATGGGCCGCCAGTTTGACACCTCTGGTTTAGATGCTTCTTATCAATAGAGCTGTGACAGTCAATCTTAGATGTTATGGAAATGTGTTAGTTACCTTATGAACTTTTTACTACCAAAGAGAAAAAATATGCTTGTGGAAAATTCTACCTCGCTTGTCAAAATAACCTGGTCAACAAAGGCTGTAATGCATCTTTATTTGTGAGATGTAAGATTGCTATTTGCTGTTTTGTTTCAAAAAGCATTTTGGGTAGCTATATCTCCAGTTTTATTGAAGATAGTCTCCTCTTCCTAAATTGCTGTTGGAGGATAGACTGAACTTCCAAGTACAATTTAAAGATAAATAAGTCATGACAGGCAAGAAAAGGGACCTTGAAGCTGCTCATTGTACAACTCAGCACTCAGGGAGCCAAAAGTCACCCAATTCCCATCTTCTCTGTTATGAAATGAATAATCATCATTATTTCTAAATGCACTTCTACATATATATATATATCCATTTGATATAAAGTGGTATCCTGTTTGCAATTCATTTTCTTGTTTTGGCAGTGAATAATAGGCCAATCTTCTCTTAACTGTTTACATGTTATGCTATAGAGTCTCTTCTAATTGCCTAACCGCTTCCATTCCTACAAGCTTGAGAACTACTACAGAACCTGCTTCCTAGCATCATGTGCTGCTCCATCTTGCCAAGAATGTGTAGAACATCACTGGAAGTGGTTTGCTTTTTGCTAACAGTTCTTTGTTTTGCTTTAATGAATTTGCTATGCCATATAGTGAATTCTGAGGATGAAGCTAATAGAGTCCAGAAATGATCCAGTGGCAAAACGTTGAAACTCAGCCTAAGAAGTTTGAGATCAGTCACAAGCATGTAAGCCATATCCTCAGGGATGACCGTCTCACAACTACCAGTTCTTTCATTAGAGAAAAGGGGATTGTAGCAGTTGACCACACAGGATGCTGTGAGAATTAATGAGCTAATCAGTTATACCCCTTACACAGGTTAAATATGTTGCCCAGAGAGATAAGCTTTTGCTTAAAATGACAAAAAAAAAACTTTGTCACTCACTATTTGCTAAATAGTCAGCAAAACACTATTTAAATATTTCTTAATATTTGAAACACTTTTAATTTTAAAAAACTGCGGGGGGGGGGACCTCCAGTGGATGAGGTCACACTTGAGAGACTAAGTAAGGAAAGTAAATTATCTCTGAAAACTAATCTCCAGAAAGTCATCAGCAATTAATCTGCAGAAACTAGTTTCATCCTTTAAAATGTGGGGAGTAAGGTCCTTAATCTTTAACATTTCAGATTGCAGAGTTTCAAGTCTATTTAATTAAACTAGGAAAAAAATCCAGCATACTTTTCATTTAGAATGCAGCTGGGTTGGAATTAAATTAGGTCAGACTATGAAAGTAAATACAGTATGCATGTAATTTTCATGGGCTCAACAAAGATATCACTGTCCAGAATACATAAAATTGAAAATATCCCTAATAAAAATAATATCTTGGAGGAGGTAGGAAAGGGCAAGACCAGGAGACAAAGAGACACTGAATGCTGTCATATTGGTTATAGGATATGCAGCTCAGATTGACTATCGCTAATGTAATCAAAGATACCTTTTTTAGCTAGAAAATACGCTTTGAAGATTTGTGGTATAAAGGGGCAAAAATCAAATCCATCCCCACAGCCCTAATGCATGTTCCTTTTTCCTGTGGAGCAGCTACTGAAATTTAAAATATAAATGAGATACCATATTGCATATCAATAAAACACTGAAAATCAAGTCTTTTGCTGTGTGCCTACCAACTTACATTTGGTGAGAAAATAGTATTGGAGAGCTTTTAAATTCCCACCAAGTTCACAGTGGGCCTTCCCAAGCAGTTGTCATTACCACCCAATTCATATTTCAGGGATTCAAGACTTTTTTATTTGTGGGGGAGGGGAGAGGAAGGAGAAACTAAAGCTGTAGACTTGAGCCACAAAATCAAGATATATATATTAGCTAGGTTGGCATTTACAGCATAAAATTCCCAGAGTACCTCTCCCATGGAGTCAGAATGCAGCTATTTCATAAAATTCCACCAATTTCTATCTAAGAATAGGGCTGGCAAGACAAGAGCTTCACATAAAAAGACCTGGTGTGTACCAGATGTTTCAATATTACAAATTCCAGAATTCATCTAAGAATTCTAGATTTGTAGTCCCAGTAGATCCAATAGGAATCACATGGAGGAAGGCTGCTTTACAACAATGTAGTCTGGATGTTAAAACACAAATGCCCCATGTGTGAATCTTTTTAGAAAATATTGTGCAGCTTCTGTTTTCAATTACGCTCAGCCTTCTTTCTTAAAGGGGGGATATTTTCTGTCCTAAGTTTATCTTTTGGAAGATGAGACAGCAGGTAATCTAGAGGGGATAAAGATTTGAAAAAACATCATGGATAACGTGCATGAAGCTGGCACATTATTAATCACTCAGACCCTTGGGGTAATTTGACAACCAGAGTGGTACAACGTCTCCTGAGGCATCACCAAACTAATGTTTCTACCATATGGTGCTATTTATCCTTCCATTCTAAAAGGAAAAAAGAGAATTTGTATGAGCCTGTTTAAAGTACTTCATGCATCATACTAGGATTGCTGAATCACAAAACTGTACGATTCAGGCCTCTTCAGAGAATAGCTATTCCATATCTATACAGAGATATGTTTAATTAGGGTAAAAAGACTTCTTAACAGATGTTTAGTCAATGTTATTCTGCACTGATCCCCTAATCAGATGGTCTTCTGATGTGTAGAATGACAGCGCAACCAACCAAGGAGAAGATATGGATAAATTTGTTTCTAAAAGCAAATTGCAGATCATTTAGTATGGAGGAGGGAATTTAATTACCCTCTGGGGTATCCATTGGAATGCCAAACAGAGTTTTTCTGAACTTGTCTTGCTGACAATTTTCTCTTTCAGATAATGAAAAAATGCTCAAGAAGACATTTTCCCTTGTTTTTTTTTAAACTAAGACAAAGTACATAACAAATAAGATTATTGGGACAAAATGAATATGGAGCTCATGGTCTTAATGAAACAACTAAATGTAACCAAAAATATACTATCTTTGTCCTTTTAAAAAAGGTATTAATAAATTCAAATAAATATGGCAAGAGAAGATGGTGCAGTAGCATCTCAAGAGAGGCACTAGTTCCCATCCAAAAAAGAGACACTAAAAGTACAATTGCAATAAAAACAATGGGGGGGAAAAACAGAGGACAATTTATCAAAAAATACCTTGTTACTCTGAATTAATTTAAATCTCCAGTGCCAGATAAATTGTATTATAGGGTACTGAAGAAACTAGCTAGTGGTCTGGCTGAACTTTTATAAGTTTGGGAAATTCTGGATAACTGGTTAAATGCTAGAAACTGGAGGAAAGCAAATACTTCAACAGGAAGTTAAAAGAAGATACAGCAAACTGTAAATCGACCAGTCTAATTTTGATCCTTGTGAAGATTCTGGAGAAAAGGATAAAGAAAGAGATCTGTAACCATAAACTAAGAACTAAGGAGAAATTTCCTGACAGTTAGATCAATTAATCAGTAGAACAACTTGCCTCCAGAAGTTGTGGTGCTCCGACACTGGAGGTTTTTAAGAAGAAATTGGACAGCCATTTGTTTGAAATGGTTTAGGGTTCCTGCCTGAGCAGAAGGTCTGACTAGAAGACCTCCAATATCCTTTCCAACTCTGTTATTCTGTTAAATACACACTTGGGATGGATCCTTAACTTTGTCAATTTATCTATGAAAAAGATCTTGAAACAGAATTAACATACAAATTCCATTTCAAGTTCACAAAGTGAAATATGGAGTACGGTGAATGAAGTACGGTGAAAAGAGATTTAAGAAATCAGTGTGTTTAGCCTTAAGATTGGTGGTATGATTGCACTCTTCATATACCTGAAAGGCTGTCAACTGGATAGTCATAGCAAAAGAATGTCAAGACTTGTTCTCTATTGCTTTAGAGCAGGGATGTTAAACTCACAGAGTCACAGCAGTGTCACATGACATAATGGGACTTTTTCCCCCTTTGCTAAACCAGGCATGGGCATGGCCAGCATGTGATGCATCCAGCCTGTAGACCGGAGTTTGACAGCCCTGCTTTAGAGTATAGGACATAAAATAGTGGATTTCAATTTCAGAAAAGCAAATTCCAATTGAACATGTGCAGAAAAAAAATATTATAATAAATAGCAGTTCCACAGTGGAAATGCTGACTCAGAAAGATAGTGAGAATTCTTTTACTGAATGTGCTTGGGCAGAACCAACACAGTTTTAAGGGATGCCTTAATCTGGATTAAAGAAATTGGGTTACTGCATTGAGCAAAAGATTAGACTTGATGGAAGTAAGCCTTCAAACTTTATGTTTCTATGAATTCCCATCTCCATCCCTACAAGGAACTGACACACATTTAGATTTCTTTATAATTTATTGTATCTAGAAACCATGTATGTGTATAAATGAAGAAAGGTTAACAAGCCTTTTTGACTAAGAACTGTAAACTTGTGAAGAGAAGATATGTTTTATTCTCTTCTATATTTTTGCATATAAAGCTTTGCTATTTAAGTGTTACCCTTGATCCAGATTTAACCTTCATTTCCTAACCAAAAGTCAATGAACCTACTGAATAAACATTTTCAAATATTGACAAAGATTTTTAGAGTCCATAAAGTAAAAACTAAGATCCAGCAAAATGTTACAGATATTCTTTGCACTGTTCTTCAGTTCCAAATCATAATCAAGAAATGTTTGTACATTGCCATATCGAGAAAATGGAAATATGAGAGCTGAGTTTCTTGGATGGACCTTAAACCAACTTTCCATATTATCATAAAAGTATATTTAGGATGCTGTTTTTCACTCTATCAAAATGAATAGAAACCAAAAATACATTCAAGCCAATGAATAATATAGATCTAGGTAGATAGTATAATCTAAGTAAAAAACAATTACCGGTAGCCTATCACAACAATATTCTTACTATTGAAAAAAAATCAAGAATTCCAGTGAATCAGCTAGCCATGCCCTTCTCCAGCAGACAGTTTCATGTCCCACCCAGCTTTCCATTTTAGTTTTTCAGCTGAAAGTTGGAAAAACTTAACTGGTTGGTTTTTTGTTTTTTATCAATTTGTGAATTCCAAAGAAGTGGCAGTTTTCTCAGGAAGAGATCCACCACATTTGGCCTGAATTATTGTGCCGTCTAGTTTATTAAAGTTGCAAAAGGAAACAAGGAAATGAATTTTGGAAGTGATGAAATTGTCTTTGAAAGACTTGGTTTTAGCATCCTTGTAGCAGGTAATATGTAAGTAATATGTCCCTCCTGCTCAAGAAGTCATCCTCAATCTAGCCATGCTGGACAATTTCCAACTTGTGTATAATAGAGAAGGTGACAAGGCAGAAGCTACAGAGAACTATAGGTAAGTGAAATATTTAGGACACCTCCAACAGAGTATCAACAAAACCTTAATAAGGCCAACTTGAGATCTAGCATAATGGCCTGAGTTATGATTTCTCTTATTTTAATAAAATGTTAGTCCAAAAAGATTGAACAACTTTACCATCATAAATGATAACATGAACCATTTCCTTTACATTTGCCTCAACAGTGGGGATTATCATCATTGATTAGATTTATTATATGTTGTTCTATTGATATGGTTATTATCGTCATAGGATTTAATATTTAGATTTAAAGATTTTTAAGATTTGGATTTAAAGATAAAATGTAAAGATTCACTACAAAAACACCAATCAAGAAGGCATTATGTATGTATGTATGTATGTATGTATGTATGTATGTATGTATGTATGTTGTCTTTGTGCTGATAAATAAATAAAGGGAGACTAGTATAGATCTATTTCAAGCTATTTAGCTCTCATCAGCTAGCCATATCCTTACTGGGATTGGAACCTGTGCTGTATTGCACCTTAGGCAGATGTGTTAACCATTAAGCCACAGAGTTCCTCTCCTTATCAGCTGAGCCAGGGAGAAAGGTATATATTTAAAGTCACAACCCCTGGTATGCCCAAATATGGGAGGAAGTTCACTGCTTCCATTCTCTGTCCATCGGCTCGTCATAAGAGACCATCCAGACAGAAACCCAATATTTTTACTGTTGCCTTTGTTACATTTGTGTTGTGTGTGTGTGTGTGTGTGTGTTTGTGTGTATGTATATGTATATGCATATGCATATGCATATGCATATGCATATGCATATGCATATGTATATGTATATGTATATGTATATGTATATGTATATGTATATGTATATATGTATGTATGTATGTATGTATATATACATACATACATACATACATACTTTTCTGTCATTTTCTAGATTTTTGTTTTGATTCTTCTTTCATTTTTCCAAGTAAATAATTAATGGTTTGAAGTTCAATCTCAATCATGTCTTAAAATAATATTATAAGTCCACTTGTTCCAGGGTGTCTTTTTCTAAAAGTCATGGGAAGAAGTAAATCATGCTCAGCTCTGTTTATATAAAAGCAGGGGATATGGTTTTATCTTTAGAAAACATTTGCAGTGTGTACTTCTATGCAATGGAGAGATTCAGACCAGAGAGATAATCATGACCTGACTGTTAAAGAACTATTGGGAAATTGCCATGGGAAGTTTACAAGGCCAGCAAACAAGAAATGTGGTGTTTTATGCTCCATATTGCCTAATCAGCACTTGGAAACTTGCAGGTAGTTATTCTGAGTTACTGATTTGATGCTCTGCAGAATTCTTCATGGCAGATTCCAATAGCAGAAGAGGTCCCATCTGATCAAACTAATTCTGTCCAGATAGCTATAGCTTGAGCATTGGACTGTGAAGCGGTATATATAAGTACTATTGTTATGACAAAAGAGACAAAAGAAAATCTCTAAAACAGTTTGAGCCTTTACACTAACACAAAATAATCATTCGGGAGCTGGGATAATATGTGGGAAATAAATCTATCAAACTACATATTTTCAAAATGGCATAGGAGCTGCAGCTGTGCCAACTGGCAGAAGATCCTTGACCAGAACACCCAATGGTAAATGGATACATTCAAAAAGATTATTCAGATGATCCTTTGACAACATCCAGTGAGCGATTTTCAAACATGAAACAGAGAAAGTTATTAAGTAAAATTGATGTTATCCCCAGGCCTTCAGGGATACAGCAAGATGAAGAGGATTTTCCTAGACAGTCACAGAGGTGGGCTTCACATAATTTGACAACCAGTTCGCCTAGTGCAGAACCGAAAATGTGAGCCAAACGTGCGCCTTCCGTGCTTGCTTGCGGCTTCAAACACAGGGCAATTTCATGCACGCAGCTTCCAGCACTCTTTCTTGGGCAGCCGCGGTGAGTAGAGCACTTGAGGTGCAGAAATCAGCTGGGCTGCATGGGCGAGCAAGCCTGAGAGTGAGATGTATAGGACGGGATAGTACCAGGGCGGGTTGGTGAGCCCAGCCAGTGGTCAGAACTACCAGTACAGGCGAACTGGTTCAAACCAGGAGCAGCCCACCTCTGGACAGTCAGAATGATTCAGGGGTGGTTCCAGCAGGCTTCCACTACTGCTGGTTCGCTTGTGTGCATGCCGCATGTGTGCATGCCATGCATCCATGTGTGCTTCATGCGTGCTAAGCATGCATGCACAGTGCTATTAAAATTGTTCTATGTGTCTGCAAAACTTAAAAACAAGGTGGCTGCACCTATAGCGCCACCCGGGGAACCAGTTCAGGGGCATGGCAGGCACTGTTCCCTCTAAGGTGCGTGGCCACGCGGCCACGCACATGGCAAGTAAACATTGCGCAGCAGTTTCCCACTGCCGTGCAGTGTCGTTTGCTGGACACGGACTGCAGTCTCTGTACTCTGCAGAATGGCCGTGGAATCGTGAACGAAACCCCCTCCAGCTAAACAGGAGTCTTGACAACATTTTTTAAAAAAGGTTTGGGCGGAATTGGTGCGATTTATTATGCAGCTGCACCTGGGTGGCACTTCCTGATTCTCTGCACTTCGGCTCTTTCAACAAAGCCTTTCCCCACCCTGCGCTGGGGGACTCGCTTGTGTGCAAGCTGGCGCCCCAAACAGAGCTGGGTCCAGTCATCTCCTTCCTGCCTTTTCTTCCCTTTTTATGCCCTGTCTCGGACGTGTGGGCGTGCATGCTGTGGACTCGCTCACTTAGACGTCGAGGTTGCTGCGTGCTTAGCTGTGGCCGTATCTCCTCTTGTTTTTTCCCCTCCCTCTTACATGCCCCCTTGGTGCAGTGGGCTAACGCCGGCGAAAGGAGTGGGGTGGACTACATGGCACAACTGGGTAAATTATAAACCACAGATTTTAATCCTATTTAATTTTTAATGGTATCAAATTTAGCTATAAAGTGGCTGTCACGATCTGAGCATGCGTTGAAATAGAGAATTCAAGCGGGAAGCACTCGACACCTGATTGGCTGGTCCTTTGACAGCTCCGGTATAAAAAGGGAGCTGTCCAAACGAGCGGCGCGCATTCCTGTCTAAAAGCCGGTTCTGAAAGTTAGCCTGTACTTGTTAGGGAATAAAATTTGTTAGCCTTTTATTCCCGTCTCCTCCTCAGTTCTTCTGGCTACCCACGGTCCTTTGGTATACACCACTGGCGATGAAGGTGGGATCTGCCAACTGAGGTGTGAGTAGCTGAAGTCACTCACTGAGTCACTAGAACCACGCTTCCATTCTAACCCTGCCACGACGAGACGTCGCTGATTCACTGACAGGAATGGCCACGTTAAACTTCGTGCCATTCAACTATGGCTCCGAAACGTGGGAGTCATATACCGCCCGTTTTGAATGTTTCCTGGTCACCCATGACCTCACCGAGCTGACGGATGAAAGGAAATGCGCATTTTTCCTGTCAGTATGCGGCACGGACGTGTTCCACACCGCCAGGGCTCTCACAGCCCCTGAACCTCTCAAGGCCGTGCCATGGCCTGTCCTGATGGCAAAGCTGACGAGCCATTACGCCCCGTCCCCGTCCAAGATAGCCCACTGACACGCATTCCATCAACGCAGCCAAGCCGAGGGAGAGTCAGTCAGCGCCTATGTCGCCGCCCTGAGATCGGCCGCCCTCCACTGCAAATTCCGTGATCTCAACGAGGCCCTCCTCGACCGCCTGGTGTGTGGCCTCAGAGACCTCAAACTACAAAAGCGGTTGTTGACGAAGGCAGACCTCTCCTTTCAATCCGCATTCGATGAGGTTCGGGCTGCCGAAATGGCCATGGCATCCCTAGCTACCATTGCGAAGAGCCGGTCTACTCCAACCGCACAGCCCGCCAATACATTCAATACAGCTGCCGGTCTACCAGATATGGAGAGTGATGAATCGGACGCCGAAGGGCAAGAGGAGGACATCAACCGCCTTTATGAGGCGAACAGAAAGAGCTTACCACGGCGGAAGGGCGACCCTAGATCTGCATGCAGTGGTTGCGGAGGCAACCACGAGAGAGCTGAGTGCAGATTTAGGCAAGCCCTCTGCCAGCGGTGTGGCAGAAAGGGCCACATCGCTCGGGTGTGCTGAGCCGCGCAGCCCATGTCCTCCTCAGAGTTTCTGGCCGATCGGTCCTGACAACCGCGGAACCGGACGGAAGGCCCGAAGAAACCTAGGATGAACTACCATGCCATCCTCCGGAACGCCAATCAGGGCCCATCATGCCACAATCTGCAGAAAAAGATTCAGCTGACTGTCAACATTGAAGGGAGGCCCTGTGAAATGGAGCTGGACACCGGCTCCGCTACGTCCATTGTGTCCTGGAGCACGATTAAACGCCTTTTGCCCCAGCTATCAAAGCGCCAACTACAAGACTGTAACCTGACATTACGAGACTATCAGGGAAACCTGATTCCAGTGATTGGCACCTGCAGGGTCAGAGTGCAGTTTAAGGGGTTCGATGGCCGGTTACCCCTCATCATAGTCGAGGGCCGGTTGCCCAGCCTTCTCGGCCTCGACTGGTTCCAGTCCCTCGGCCTTCAGATCAGCGGCATCAACCACCTAAGCACGTCGGCCCTAGACTGCCTAGTCAACGAGTTCCCTGCCATGTTTGATGGCACCCTTGGCAAATACACTGGCACACCCGTGTCATTCAACCTCGACCCATCCGTGCAACCGGTGCGAATGAAACCACGCCGAGTACCCATCGCGCTCAAGCCGAAAGTAGATGCCGAGCTAGATAAGCTCGTGGCTCAAGGCGTCCTGGAGCCAGTGGACCATGCGCGATGGGAAACACCCATCGTGTTGCCAATCAAACCAGACGGCAGTGTAAGGATTTGCGCAGACTACCGCTGCTCTATCAACCGCGCTCTGCCCTCCAATGCGTACCCGGTGCCAGTGGTTCAGCACCTTCTCCACACCTTGGGCGAGAGATCTATCTTCGCAAAGTTAGACCTTGCCCAAGCCTACCAACAGCTAGTGGTGGACGATGAGGCAGCTGAGGCGCAAACAATTGTCACGCACCGGGGCGCGTTCCGATGCCACAGATTACAGTTCGGGGTCAGCATCGCCCCAGGACTTTTCCAGAGTTTGATGGAGAGGCTGCTCCAAGGACTCCGAGGCGTCGTCCCTTATTTTGACGACGTCCTCGTATCCGCAGCCTCCCTCGATGAACTCATGGCCCGCCTGCGGGAGGTTCTCAGCAAGTTCCAACAAGTGGGACTCAAGGTCAAAAGAGACAAGTGCCAGATCGCGGTGCCCCAGATAGAATTCCTAGGCTTCCTCATTGATGGCAGTGGCATTCACCCTACGGCTGCTAAGACCAAGGCTATTGTGGAAACCCCTGCACCTACCAATAGAGCTGAATTACAGGCCTTTTTAGGCCTACTCAACTTCTATGCTGTGTTCCTGCCGCATAAGGCATCTGTAGCTGAGCCACTTCACCGCCTCCTTGACTCAGGCGCGGCCTGGGTTTGGGGCCGCCGGGAAGCCTCTGCATTCCTAGCGGTTAAACACCTCCTCATCTCCAACGACGTCCTCGTCCAATATAGCGAGCACTTGCCCCTCGTGCTCGCTTGCGACGCTTCACCCTACGGGGTAGGCGCTGTCCTCTGCCACCAGCTACCCAGTGGGGTGGAGGTGCCCGTAGCCTTTTTCTCCCATACCCTAACTGCCTCCGAATGCAATTACGCCCAAATCGATAAGGAGGCTCTTGCCATTGTAGCCGGGGTACAGCGTTTTCACCATTACTTATATGGCCGGCCTTTTATGATTGTCACCAACCACAAGCCGCTGCTCAGTTTGCTGGCCGGCGACCGCCCTGCCCCGCAAGTTCTCTCTCCGTGGATGACACGCTGGTTTGTTTTCCTTGCCTCCTATGAGTACCAGCTGCACCATCGCCCGGGGAAGCAGATCACCCATGCCGACGCACTCAGCCGTTGCCCCCTGCCGGAGGCCCCTGAAGACCCTGCTGCTCTCGCCCCAGTATTCCTGATTGACGACCTCAACTTGCCAACTTCTGCTGCCGACATCGCCCGGTTGTCCACAAGGGAGCAGGTAATTTCCCGGGTGCTAGACTGGGTTAGGCGAGGGTGGCCAAAAGACCCCGTGGATCCTGTTTTCCTGCCCTTCAAGTCCCGCCTGACAGAGCTGTCTGTTCAGCGCAGCTGCCTGCTCTGGGGACACCGAGTAGTGGTGCCGGCCTCACTGAGGACTACCGTCCTGCAGCAACTACATCATGCCCACTCCGGCATCGTCCGGATGAAGGCCCTGGGCCATAGTTATGTGTGGTGGCCTAAACTTGACCAGGACATAGCAGCCCATGTCGCGGGGTGTCCGAAATGCCAGGGTGCCCAGGCTTTGCCTCCCAAAGCCGAGGCCCATACATGGGAACCGCCATCCACACCCTGGTCCCGGGTGCACGTCCATTTCGCGGGCCCCATTCAGGGCCGCATGCTTTTCATCGCTGTGGACGCCTTCTCGAAATGGGTTGAGGTTGTCCACATGCCATCCACTACTGCCAACGCACTCGTCGTGACCCTCCGCCACCTCTTTGCCACTCATGGCCTTCCCGACGTGCTGGTGTCCGATAACGGACCACAGTTAACGTCCGCCAAATTTGAGGCGTTCCTGGCTTCCTAGGGTATCCGACACGCTCTCACCTCCCCCTTCCATCCGGCTAGCAATGGCTTGGCGGAGCGCGCTGTGCGCTCCGTCAAAGAAGCCCTCGCCAAAATGGATCACCTTCCCTGGCAAGAACGCATAGACGCTTTCCTACTTGCCCACCATTCAACCCCCCTCCCCGGAATCCAATACCAGCCCGGCGGAGCTGCTCATGGGTCGCCGGTTGCGAACAACCCTTGACCGCCTGCACCCAGCCTACGCCACCCCAACCCTCTTAGATTCCTGTGGGGGTACCCGCTCCTTCGGCCAGGGGGAGGCAGTGTATGCCCGGAATTACGGAGGGCATCCCTTGTGGCTACCAGGCATTGTGGTTGACCAGACCGGGCCCTGCTCCTACAGGGTCAGGCTCGATGATGGCAGAACTTGGAGATGCCACTGCGACCAGCTGCGGGGCAGACACCAGCCGCCAACCGACCTGCAGCCACCAACCGATCCACAACTTTGAGCAAGCGACGCGGGGCCCAGCAGCGAGGAAGCCGCGAGACAACATACAGCCCGTGCCCCAAACCGAAGCGGTGACTTACTTGGTGGGCCAGCACCGTCCTTGGCTCGTCGACGACCCGAGCAATCGCCATCCTGTGAAGAAGAGTCCTCGGCTGGGCATCCAGATCCTCCAGGCAGCACCGAAGGGCCTCGCACGTCCGGCCGAATCAGGCGGCGGCCAGCGTATTTGCAAGACTACGCATGCGCGAGCTTAGGGGGGAGGAGTGTCACGTTCTGAGCATGCATTGAAATAGAGAATTCAAGCGGGAAGCACTCGACACCTGATTTACTGGTCGTTTGACAGCTCCGGTATAAAAAGGGAGCTGTCCAAATGAGCGGCGCGCATTCCTGTCTAAAAGCCGGTTCTGAAAGTTAGCCTGTACTTGTTAGGGAATAAAATTTGTTAGCCTTTTATTCCCGTCTCCGCCTCAGTTCTTCTGGCTACCCACGGTCCTTTGGTATACATCAGTAGCTTTACCTACTTTTTTTTCCTGGGCCTGCTAAATTCTGGTCCCTGGTGATACAATGAGTTAAATGCATTCTGGCCTGAATTTCCTATTGTGCAATTTGTGTCATGGACTTAATCATTTTAAATTCCATAAAATGCCAGTAACCATCCTTTCTGCCAAGAGATCAGAAAAAACAATGCTCGAATCTTCTGATATTTAAATGATTTATAATGTTGTTTAGATATATAATTTGGATTACATTTGAAAGCTATGCATTGATTAAATACTATGGAATACAATCCTGCAGCAGTTGTTCTTTCTTTTTTGGTTTTAGAAAAGGATAATTCCCTTTTTAGCCAGGCTTTTTGAATTAGATTAACACCAGTTTTTAAGTAGATTTCAATTTTAAAAAAATCTGTTAGCTGCTTTGAATACATTGAAGATGAAAAGATGGGGTACAAAACTTAAATAATAAAAAAAAATGTACATTCATTTTGAAAAATAAATGCAATACTTGATTAATTTCATATCTTTATTTAAAATAGTTTTGGCATGGCATATGATTTTATTGACTCAGTTGGAAATGATGAGGATGTTGTAACTGATTCTGAGGTATATATATTCTTAAGTAACATAACATATAGCATATAGTCCAAACTTGCTAGACTATTTAATTGATCTTACTACTTTAAAGAGGGAGAGTTTCATGATAAATTATTTTATTACATTTATGTTGCATTTATATATTATATTTATTACATTTATATTCCAAATTATATATTTGTATTGTTATTTTAGTGTTTATTGTCAATTTTGATAGATATTATATTGATATATCAATACTGATTTTAATCATACTAAATAACAATTACTGCTATTATTTATCAGCATTAAATATTTACAGTTTTTAATATTGAGTTAGTCATATTTTAGAATAATAGGATTATCTTTTAATAGGATAATTGGCAAAATCTAATTCAAATGTGATGGGTTGCATTCCAAAGGAATGTGAGAGGACAGGTTGCCTGCAAAATGCCAGGACCCAGGCTGTTGGTGCCATGTCTCTCTCTAGCCAGTCTAACAATGTAAAAGCTGAGCAGAGAGCCTTTTTTTTCCAGTGTGAGTGGAAAAGTATAGTGTTTGAGTGGCACATTTTCATGTCTAGTATTCATCAGGCTGAAACCTTGCTCGGCGCTTGACGCTTGGAATGTTGCACAAATGTCCAGCAGACGTGACAGCAGTTCAAACTGTTGCTCTCTTAGGTGCTCAGGCATGAAACTGTGCAGCTCAAACACTATACTTTTTCGCTCACACTGAAAAAAAATTAGAGGGAACATTGATGGCAGGCCTGGGTTGCTGCCAGTGACCCAGGCCACCAAACCACTACAGGTTCGGCTGAACCGATCCAAACCGGTAGGAACCCACCACTGGAATGGTCATATATGTCTTTATAGGGAGAGGACTGAATTCAAATGTGCCACCATTATGAAAAGCCTTCAGACTAAGTTTAATTTAAGGACCTATAAGAGAGAGCAGGAGGGGTCTTGAAGATGCAAATCGATAGTAAAGAGGCATCACAGTGACTTGGCTACGATCTGCTGAAAATTTGCTTTTATTTCTAATGCAGAGCTGGGCTGGTATTTTTTCCAATCCCATTTGAAGCTTTTATTCTACATGTCTATATATTTAGCACAGTAGTCATAATAATTTTTGTAACACAATAGCTATTTGTCACAATTTATACAAATACAGTAATACATTTTATACAAATACAAAACAGCCATTTGTTTGAAATGGTATAGGGCTCCTGCCTGAGCAGAAGGTCTGACTAGAAGACCTCCAATGTCCTTTCCAACTCTGTTATTCTGTTAAATACACACTTGGGATGGATCCTTAACTTTGTCAATTTATCTATGGAAAATTTATACAAATACAGTAAATATATTATGTCACCCCAAATAATTCAAGCAATTAAAACAATTTATGCAGTTGGGAAGAAATTATTGACCTAATTCCCTGATTTCCTAAATTATGGGGTATGAGAGGGAGGGGGATAAATTTTCTGAACTTTTGCAGCATAATGTTGGCAGTCTTTGATGCCAAACTATTTTGGGCTTTAAAAAAATAAAACCATCAGCATTTAAATTGCTCAGAGTTCAGTCACTGTTATGGTATGGTATGTATGGTTCTAGCCATTTAAACTGATATAACCTCATAGGACTTACATTTATTTATTTAGACAGGACCTGTCTTATCTTAAAGCAGATGATTAGAAAGTGCTCAGTATAGACTTTTACCAGGAATCAAAATTGGTGTTTGTATTGTGTTTCTTTACAATACAAAAACTCCTAAGACAACACATACTGAATTCCAGCTCTTTATCCTTGGCTGGTATTGATTACTGTAGAGCTTTTGGAACAAAACAAGCTATTTGTTTGTTTATGTTACTAAGGATTCATGTTTATTTGTTTTTCTTAAAAGAGCAGAACTCACTCCATGCTTGTCTTTTGTATCCAAGAAATATCAAGAAAATTTGTATCAAGAAAAAAAAACCACTTCCGTATTTCCTAGATAAATAATCTCAGATTGTAGACTCACTTGGAGACTGAGTTAATTCAGCCTCTTCTAATTGAAGTAGTGCAGTTTATGCAAGAGAAAACAATATTACTGTTTTTCAATATGTTTCTACTTAAAAGAAATGCTTTCTTTTACAATAGAGAAAGAAGAAGGGCTGCTTATATTCTATAACTGTTACACTATTGATACCTACACAACAATATATGTAATTCAATCTTTTTAACTAGGGACTTGTCTACATTACAGGTTTAGCATAGGTCACTGCTGTGATGAAAATAATTTGGGAACAGCTAGATTTCAGATTGGCTATTTAAAACATCTGGAAAGCAGCCACTGCAAGTTATGTTTGAGCAGTTCTACCTTTATATTTTGATGCAGAATTGGAGGCTAATATAATTCTGTGACCAGTTACCATGACTAAGATCTGATGGACATATTTATACAGTAAAAGCATAGAAAAAGTATTAGATTAAGGGCAATCCTTCCCCAAATTTGTGAAAAAACCTGTTAGGAAAAAACACTTAAAGGTAACATATTTTCTCTCTAATATTCCCAGAAAAAGCAACTCAGCAAATAACATTTCACCCAATATAAGTCAGTCCTTGAGACTTCTCAGTTTCTAGTATTTATCTGTACTAAAATGTTTTTAGAAGTATAGTAATAGAAAACCAAGTTTACTATTAAAGTTGTTTGTGAAATGCACTTCAGATAATTATTTATAGTTAATTTTATTGTGCACTGTTCTGGTATTTATAACGATGATCAATTAACATTCTCAATAAAATATTGAGTATTATTTTCTTTTAACATACTGTATTATATTGTAAAATGAATGTATTTATTAAATTCTATTAGGCCCAAAGTTTAAGAACTGTATTTTTCCCTATTCATACTTCTGGCATACAGAAGACAGGGATCAGGGGTCTTACTTGCTCCTATGCTCCTACACCACAAAATCCCTAACACTAGGCAAGCTGAGGTCAATGAGATCTAAACAGATCTTTTTTCATATCCATGTGCATAGAATTTCTGTTGAAATACACTCTACCATTCTGGAAATGTAAGACATAATGGTTTATTTTCTTTAAGCGTTTAAATTAATGAGACAGAAGACTGACTGACACAAATAGATCCTGTTCCATGACAATTCTTGTAAAGAGTTTAAAACTAATTCAATCATGCAACCTATTCACACTAAGCAATATTGTAACACTGTCACGCCATTCATATATATGTATACTGTAAGTGGGTTGATTGGCTATGTAGTTGCATCCTGATTGGTAGATGGAGTTGATGTTTGTAGATTGGTCGGCTGTTTCGTATCATCCTGTGTGGCTGAGGTGCTGGCTGTGTGTCCGTTGTTCTTTTGTATAGTAACGACCTGGGTGGTGGGTGGGGCTCGTTTGTTGACTAGGACTGGTTTCCAGATGTCTGGTAGGCAGGAGGTATTATCACGTTTATTCATGTTGTGGGGGTGCTTTTCTATTTCGATGGCTTCCATAATTATTCTCTTGTTGAAGTGTTCAGTTTTGGAGATTAATTTGGTTCCTTCGAATTCAATTTCATGTCCTATTGCTTTAAGATACTGGAAAACGGAGGAAGTTTTTTCTTTTTTTCTGACTGTGTTCTTGTGTTCTACAATGCGTGCATCTATTCTCCTATTAGTTTGTCCAATGTATATGGCAGGAGAGAATTTGCATGGTATTTCGTAGACTCCTTGGTTTTCTAGCTGGATCTTGTCTTTGGAGTTTCTGAAGATGTTGGCTATTTTTTGATCAGTGCTGAAGGCTGTCTTGATATTGTGCTTGTGGAGAATTTTGCTGATTTTATCCGTGGTGCCTTTGATGTCAAAGACCACCTGAAAACTGAATTACAAACTCTCACAAACATATTAATCTCCAATGGATTCCAAAGAAAAACAATTACCAACCCAATCCAAAAGGAGACATACCCCAAGACCAAGACACAGAACAGGACAATGGCATCACCCTCCTCCCTTACATCAAAGGCACCACTGGTAAATAAATGAGCCCCACCCACCACCCAGGCTGTTACAACACAAAACAAAGGACCCACAGCCAGCATCTATCAGCACCAATCTACCAATCATGATACAGCCACACATCCAATCAATCCACTTACTGAAACAACGGCAGCATTCCATACACCCCCACCAAGATTTTTAGAAAGATGGCAGCTCCGGCCACGCTTTAAGCCAAAAACACCAGCCTGAGGATGGCGAGGGAGACCACGCTTAAACTTTGCCAAGACAATCTCAATCTTACACAGATACAACAAGACCAGCAACCTATGAATATATATATATATATATGTTTTATTTGTGCTGAAATTGTGCTAAAAAAAAATATTGGGTTTCTGTCGTGATGGACTCTTGTGACGAGCCGATTGACAGAGAATGGAAGCAGTTAGCTTCCTCCCATAATTGGGGCATACCAGGGGTTGTGACTTTAAATATATACCTTTCTCCCTGGCTCAGCTGATAACGGATCAGTGCCTGTGGCTTAATGGCTAAGACGTCTGCCTAATATGTAATACAGTCCAGGTTTGAATCCCAGTAAGGGTATGGCTAGCTGATGAGAGCTAAATAGCTTGAAATAGATCTATACTAGTCTCCCTTTATTTATTTATCAGCACAAATAAAACACAAATATAACAAAGGTAACAGTAAAAAAAACATTGGGTTTTTGTCGTGATGGACTCTTGTGACGAGCCGATTGACAGAGAATGGAAGCAGTTAGCTTCCTCCCATAATTGGGGCATACCAGGGGTTGTGACTTTTATATATATGTGTGTGTGTGTGTGTGTGTGTGTGTGTGTGTGTGTGTGTGTGTGTAATTAGTGTCACAACCCCTGGTATGCCCAAATATGGGAGGAAGCATATGTTGGGTTTCTGTCTGGATGGTCTCTTGTGACGAGCCGATAGACAGAATGGAAGCAGTGAGCTTCCTCCCATATTTGGGCATACCAGGGGTTGTGACACTAATTACCTATTTCCCTGGCTCAGCTGATAATAGGAGGAGAGCCTGTGGCTTAGTGGTTAACACATCTGCCTAATATGTAATACAGTCCAGGTTTGAATCCCAGTAAGGGTATGGCTAGCTGATGAGAGCTAAATAGCTTGAAATAGATCTATACTAGTCTCCCTTTATTTATTTATCAGCACAAATACAACATATTACTATTATAGGCAACTGCAACTGCATGATCGAAGCCCCTCCTCCTTTTCTCCAGTATTAAATGCCGGACTTCGATCATTCAGTTGTGGCCACCATCTTGACTTTTCTAATATAAACTCCATGCAAAAGTTAAAGTTAAAGTTCTTAATGAAAAGCGGGATTAGGGGTGACATGAGTCCCAATATCTAAGGGGCTACCATAAAAAAGGGAACCAACCTGAAGGCAGGACAAGAAGAAATGAATGGAAACTAATCAAGGAGAGAACTAACTTAGAAGTTAGAAGAAATTTCCTCACAGAATAATTAATCAGTGGAATGACTTGCCTTCTGAAGTTGAGGGTGCTCCAACACTGGAGGTTTTTAAGAACAGATTGACAGTCATATTTCTAATAGGAGGAGAAAAATATTCCTCATGCTGGCTGAGGAATTCTGGGAGTTGAAATCCACCCATCTTGGATATGGTAAGAATGCAGTATTGCCGGCAAACTATGCCCACAGTCAGGTTTGATCCTGACTGGTTCAAGGCTGACTCAAGCCTTCTCTCCTTCCGAAGTCAGTAAAATGAGGAGCCAGATTGTTGGGGGCAATATGCTGACTCTGTAAATCACTCAGAGAGTGCTGTAAAGCACTGTGGAATGATTTATAAGTCTAAGTGCTATTGCGATCTTAAAGTTGCCAAGGATGTGAAACAGTGGGTTAGGATAATGGACTGTTAGCAGAGGGATTCAAACATAAGTCCATCCTCCACCATGAAAGCCCCTCACATGACTACTGAGCCGCTCTCTCTAATCCCAAGCGATTTCACAAGGTTATTGTTGAGGGGGAAATTGCTATGTATATTATCTTCAGCTCCTGATGGAAAGGCAGGATATAAACCCAGCAATGTAATGAACTGGTAAGAGAAATTATTTTAATTTGCATCTCCCTTTCTTCCCAAAAGCTCTCAAGGCCTTAACAGTCAATTGTAATATAAAAACACAGAGTAGCCTCATTGTTTGTAGCCTAAGAGACACAACCTTACTACATGCTGGATAAACACATCTTTGAATATTTAGACATTGTTAAAGAAGTCATCCCTGTCCTTTTCTGGTTGAATAAGAAAAGCTTAGCAGAGAAAAAAATAAAAGGTCTCTTTGAAGTTACGCAAACAGTTGGAACAATGACCAAAAGCTGCCTAGGTGGTTTTATATATTGGATTTTTTTTCTTTGCAGGACCTCAAAGCAAAAATCAGAACGCAATGGTTCATTTACCTGGAGATGTTAAAACGAACCCCAAGCTGATACCTCCTAGAGCTCACTTTTATACTTAGAGCCTCCAATTTATAATATCCATCATTCCTAGTTGTCATGACTGCATTGAATAAAAACAAAAGAATTTGTCTTTGTCATTTGATTGCTAATATTAGTAGGGTATCATAGGAAGGACAAGAGAATTTTCAGGTTTGGACTGTAGCCTGCATTTTTGATCCAGGAAAATTATCCATTGTTCGAAAATTCATAGCAAGCAGCCTAAAACTAAAACAGGTGTCACTCCATTTGATGCCAAAACAAGCTTGGCATACACATACGCTTGTAAACTGATGGCTTTGCAACATCAAACAATGCTGTATTTTGTTGGCTGCTCCTCCAGTCCCGGAGAAAACCAATTTTCTTGTAGTTTCTAAATTTGTATTTATATGATCAGGCTGACTAGCACTGTGAACAAATGCAAAACAGAAATGACTGTGAAGAAAAGGTCATGAAAAATAATAAATTATAACTGAGAAATCTCAGGCTTCTTCATATTACAGCACAATATGATATGAACGGTTCTTTCAATGTTACCCAAAAGGGAGGGCTATTTGGAAAGTCAGGTCTATGCAGCAAACATCAATTGCTATAAGAGTTTGAAACCAAACTACAATCTTAGAAGAGGGTCAAGTAATTTTTACATCCCCAAATACCAATATTATCTGACAAAGACATGCATACGTCCTCATTTCACACAAATCTTTGCAGCAAATAAATAACTTTATTAAAATACATGGAGAGGAGCCCATTAAGGTTAATCAAATGCTGTAATAGAAAAAAAAACCTATCACCATTTAAAAACTAGCAAGAAGGAGTTTGTCTCAATTGTACTGTATCCTACCAAGTAAAGCCTCAAATAACTTTATTTAGACATTTTCATTTATACCTTGCATTTCTTCAAGCCATACCTTCTCTCTTTAAGGTACAACTACTACCTTTTTCAGAACTGTATCTGATTCTGAACAGCCCATTGCATGCCAAATGTGGATTAGTGTTAACCAGGTACATCATTAACTAATGTCAGATGACTTGAAAAATGTTTGCCAGCTCTCCTTCTTTGTGATCATGGGACCAAGAGAATGAGTTTCCACAGGTGAAATTGGAGGTCATTCTCTGTCTTCTTGGTTATAGACTGCTGTATTTCACTAACCAGCAATTTGTTATGTTCAGATGATATGGCAAAGTGTGGTTAAGGTAAACTAACCTACCCAAAATCTTTACATTTCAGAGGCTTCTGAGTTCAGGCAGCATGGTAAGTCTCAGTACATCTTAGGAAGGAAGGAAGGAAGGAAGGAAGGAAGGAAGGAAGGAAGGAAGGAAGGAAGGAAGGAAGGAAGGAAGGAAGACCTTCCCTTCAAGAACTTAATGTACAATGAATAACCATAAGATAGAATTATTGACTGTCAAGAGAGATATAAACATGAGTACATATTAATTAAGAAATAACAAATATATCCTGACAAGTTTTCTATGCAACCATTAGGTAAAAGGTAAAGGTTCCCCTGAACATGCGTGCTAGTCATTTCCAGCTCTAGGGGTGGTGCTCATCTCCGTTTCTAAGCCACAGAGCCAGTGCTGTCCAAGGATGTCTCCGTAGTCATGGGGCCAGCATGAGTAAATGCTGAAGCACTGAGCACTGTTACCTTCCCACCAAAGGTGGTCCCTATTTTTCTACTTGCATTTTTACGTATTTTCGAGCTGCTAGGTTGGCAGAAGCTGGGACAAGTAACAGGAGCTCACTCTGTTACATGATGCTAGGAATTCAAATCACTGAACTGCTGACCTTCTGATCGACAAGCTCAGAGTCTTAGCCACTGAGTCATCATACAACCATTACCCAGCCTCAAATGCAGACTTTTGCAAGAAATCTCATTGATATTTTCTTTCATTTTCTCCTAGGTCTGCCTACCTATTTTACCTCCTTCCTTGTGTTTCCTTCCATCAAAACATCTACAAAGAAAAATGGAATAAGGTACATACCCAATGATTTTTGATAGATAACCCTTGGGATTTTAAAATCCCTTTATCATTGCAGGGACTTACTGTAGCTCATACCTTATTTAAGCACTTAAAAATCAGAAAATCAGAGGAGGTACTTGAGAAATCTATCTGCAATTAAATAAAGCTTCAGACAAATAAACAAGCTTCAGGCTTACATTTTCCCAGTTATTTAAATTCCTCCTAATTTTCAAACGCAAAATAAACCAAGGAACCATACATCAGTTGTGCTACCTTGAATTTCACAATAACAAGTATCCTTGCATGTACTTCTGCAAATGATTATTTCTTGCCATTCCTGTCTTGCTTATTAAACAAGGATTTGGCAATACCTTCCCCTAAAATTGTTGGCCATCCTTCCCCTATTTCTTTTAAATATCAACCAACCATTAAAATGTCAACTGCAGAGCTGAGAAATATCATGTGCTCTTATGGCTTGCATTTGCCTGGATCTGCTTGCCATTTTAGAGGAGAGGGAAGGGAGGGGCCGCACATGCTGAACAATGTGTGTGGGCCAGTAGCCAAGTGAGTCAGAAATCCTGCCACCTCTCAGTTTGGAACGTTTAGAGGAGGGGGATTAAAACATGCACTTTACATTAAGTAATATTTCTTGGTCAGTCAATATTACTCTTTATTTTACTTTAATTCAAAACAGTTTTTCCCCCTTCAATTTTCAGCAGACTTCCTGGGTTGAGTTAGTTGGATCAAAGAAAAAAAAAACACTTTTCCATGCAAAATAATTCATGAGAAGTTTCATGGAGCTTCATTGTGCACCCTGGCAGGCACTTTAGACATGGACATGTTCAATGGGCATATGCTGGTTATAGAGAGGGAGTGAGAGAGGTCTATTCTTTATACTGGTGGAGAGATTCACAACAGATCCACCCCTCCCATTCTCATTCTACTCCTTCCCTCCCCATCTTTAAACATTAAGGTTGATTAAGGTGGGTTTTTATAGTATTGCATCAATATTATTAGGTTTTGTACAGGTTTATCTTTTAATATTGTAAGCCGCCCAGAGTTACAAATAAATTACAAATTATTTTACAAATAAATAAATATTGAATATACATAAGGTGACCAGATTTTCAGATTGGTAAAGAGGGACACCATTGACCGGGTGGGGGGGGGGGGTTTGATTAAAAATTTTATATTTTGTCAAACATGACCCCAGGACACTGAAACCATCATAAATACGAATCTGTTGCCAAACATCAAAATTTTGATCACGTGACCATGAGGATGCTGCAACGGTCGCTAAGTGTGAAAATGGTCGCTAAGTGTGAAAATGGTGATCAGGCACTTTTTTCAATGCCATTGTAACTTTGGTCACTAAATGAACTGTTTGAGACTTGCATTATAATGCCTTATGCCAGCTTACATTTTCAAGAGAGAGAAGCTAAACTCCTTGTTAGAATTGAAATAGAAATGAATAGAGTAGAGTAAAATAGAATAGAATAGTTTATTAGCCAAGTGTGATTGGACACACAAGGAATTTGTCTTTGGTGAATATGCTCTCAGTGTACATAAAGAAAAATAAAATAGTAAGATAGTGGGATCCTTGCTGCACCAAGCCTTCACTAATCCTCTCACTTTCATCAAAAACAGTAAAAATCACTCATGCTTTTTTATTTCTATTTATTATTTTGCTATGGCCACATATGAATATATATGCACATTCCAAACAGATTTTCTTACTAAACAGCCACCATTCTCATCCATAGGCCACTAAATGCCTCACCAACCCTTTCTGTATTCTTTCATTTCCTTCCATCCATTTTATTTATTTAACACAGAGTAGATTAGGCTGTCAGCCTTAGTCATTCTTCTAACATGACAACAATTCTTACCAACAAGGACGGTATTAGCACATTTTAGCTAATGCAACCTAAACATAACCAAAGCCTATTTCATTTCAAGTATGCTAACTTTATTCTATGCCTTCCCACGCATTACATGGCTTGAACGTTCGCGGATCGCCACCAAATTGCACAGGTGGTTGTTCTACCAGATGGACATCCTTACTTTTTCTCGAAAACGGGAGAGAGGCTGCCTTTCCTAGTCTAGCCCCATAACAACAACCCTACGAGGTAGGCTGGGTTAAAAAAAAGCGAGTGTCGGGGAATTCTGCGACTGCATCACCTCTTCACTGCTCTCGCTTCCCAGGGAGCTCCCTTTCCTCTCACCGAGCAGCCCGTTCTCGGAACAAAACGGAGAGGCTCAGAGGTGGATACACCTGGCAGTCGGTGGGGACGGTGCTGAGAGGGGCGTGCGCTGGGAAAGGGAGCTTGCACGGTCCGCCTCTGAGCCTCTCCGCGCAGTCACCCCCTTCCCCGTCATGCCCCCCACCCCAAAAACAAACCACCAGCGCTCCTCCCGCTCCCCCACTCCCCAGGCCTGCAGCACCTTTTCTTCCCGTTCGGCTCTGAGCCACCGTCACGGACCTCTTTTGGCTCCGCTCTAGGCACCGGCCGCCGCGCCGCCGTCCTCCCCTCCATCATTCCCCCTCCTCCCAGAGCACCACCGGAAACATGCCAACCTCAATACGGATGCAAAGGCGTCACATCGCCGCTACCCATGTTCACGAGGCGCCGGGCATTGCAGGGCGCAGAGGAAGCCAGCAGACAGATGGGAGACTTGGGGAGGGGGGAAGGAAGAGATCCCGTCCAGGGTAAAAAGAGGGAAAAGCGGAGAGCCTACCCTGGACGGGATCTCTTCCTCCCTCTTCCCCCGCCCCCGGTCTCCCGTCTGTCTGCTGGATTCCTCTGCGCCCTGCGATGCCCGTCTGGGTTGGCTTCCTTGGACACTCAGCTGCCACCCCCACCCCCACCTTCCCTCCAACCAACTGTCAGTTTATTCTTCCTGCACGTGAAAGCGCTTTAGTCAGTGGAGTGTGTGCTGGGAGGAATCTCTCTTCTCCTCCCTGCACGGACCCCACGGTGCCTGCATCAGAGCTCGGGCGGGATTCAGGTGAAGGAAAGGACTTTTCTTTTGCCGGCATCAGAGCTCGGGCGAGCAAAAGCAAGTATTTTAATCAGTGGGCTATGCGCAGGAACGAATATATCCCCTCCTCCCTGCATGCATCCACTGAATAAAGTGCTTCCTCTGGCCCGCCTGATCTCTGCTGCGGGCGAAAGGGAGCTGGGAGGACAGGAGATTCCTCCCTGCATGTGAAAGCGCTTTAGCCAGTGGAGTTCGTGCTGGGAGGAATCTCTCTTCTCCTCCCTGCACGGACCCCACGGTGCCTGCATCAGAGCTCGGGCGGGATTCAGGTGAAGGAAAGGACTTTTCTTTTGCCGGCATCAGAGCTCGGGCGAGCAAAAGCAAGTATTTTAACCAGTGGGCTAAGTGCAGGGACGAATATATCCCCTCCTCCCTGCATGCATCCACTGATTAAAGTGCTTCCTCTGGTCTGCCTGATCTTTGCTGCGGGCGAAAGGGAGCTGGGAGGACAGGAGATTCCTCCCTGCACGTGAAAGCGCTTTAGTCAGTGGAGTTCGTGCTGGGAGGAATCTCTCTTCTCCTCCCTGCACGGACCCCACGGACCCCAATTCCACTTATGGCCTCAGGTCTATTTACCCGTTAGAGGGTCTGGAATTGATCGTTGCCAGTTGGGGGGCGCAGAGGAACCCAGCAGACAGATGGGAGACCGGGGGAGGGGGGAAGGAAGAGATCCCATCCAGGGTAAAAAGAGGAAAAGCGGAGAGCCTACCCTGGACGGGATCTCTTCCTCCCCCCCCCCGGTCTCCCGTCTGTCTGCTGAGTTCCTCTATGCCCTGCGATGCCTGGCGCCTCGTGAACATGGGTGGTGGCGATGTGACGCCTTTGCAAGTGCCTCAGTTGCCCCTGATCGTGGGCGGATCTCAATTGATGAGTAACTCAATAATCCTGGCACATAAAGCTTTTTTCCCCCCTCGGAAACTGAAGCTCGTTTAAAGAAAAAGGGAAGGGCGGGCAGCTTCACGTGAGTGAGTAACTCTGGCGGTGGGAATCGGGAGGCTTCGGGTGGGCGGCGGCGCTTCCCTTGCAAACGGGGATCAGCACACTCGCCGCCTCCCCCTCCCCCGGGAGGAGCTCTGCAGCGGGACAGACGAATGGAGGGGGAGATCACCCCTTCCTCCTCCGAGCCCCCAAAACCCCGTCTTCCCTGGCCTGCACCCCTGTGCCCAGGATCCTTTGGGTTTGGGGCTAATCCGAATGAGTGGAGCAGGGGATCCCCAGGGCGGAGGCCTCCCGGTGCAACGGTCTTCCACAGCTCCGGAGCTAACCTTCGCCTTCCCTGCCCAGGATTGCAAGGCTGGAGGCCTCGGCAGCAGCCACCCCCACCCCCAGCCGGCCAACCCTTGCCCGTACCATGAGTTTACCGGCCAGGTATCCATTGAGCTGGAGGGCAGGCACCGTGGCTTCCTCGTGGCTAGTCTCGCTGCTTTCCCCGGGCTCGGCTTTATTTCCTCCCCGCCCATTCTCGCTCCCCCGACTGAGGCCTTCGCCCCGCCCAAGCCTACCTGCCAGCGGACCCTTGCTACGAACCTCCCTTATCTACCGCAAGGAGAACCGATACACGTGTCCGCCTCTTTTCCCTTCCGCGGCCACTTCCAGCCTGCCTTCTCACATGCTGGTCAAGCGCTTCCCACCCGTCCTTCGCTTTGGGGATCCTTCGCTTGCTCTCTTCGGCGCGCTTTGCATTTTAGCCCTCACTTCTCATCTCTGCCTCCCCGGCTCAGCTGCGCCCTCGCTTCCCCCACCCGCCAACGATCATCCCAGAGGCTGCAAGCAGAGACTGAAGGAAGACTGCATTTCAGTTAACGCACCTCGGAGTCACCGATGCCGGCTTCCCCGCTGCGACTGGCGGGAACGGCAATGAAAGCTCGGGCTTCGCTCCTTCGTCTGGGGCTGCAGCTAACAGGGACGGCCAAGCGCTTTCCTCAAAAACCCCGCCTTCCACACACACACGGCTTCCAAAATCCAGGGAGTTGTGGGGAGGGACGATCTTCTTCCCCTCTCTCAGGTTGCCCGGTTCCCCCCCCCCCAGTTCCTCTCATGAGTAGCTCGCAAGGGAAGGCCTTCCCTTCCCTTGCTAAAGGCCGCCGCCGCCCACCCGAAGCGGCGAAGCCTCCCGATTCCCACCGGCACCGGAGTTACTCACCAGGGCAGTGCAGCAAAAACAAACAGCGAAGGCAAAATGAAATGGAGACTCGTGAGAGTCACGACTCGCGCGGCGTGCTTAAGCAGACTCCAGCCAATCAGTGAGCTGGCTGGGATGGAAAATTTTAAGCACCCTCGTGCGTGCTTAAAGTTTTCCATCCCAGCCAGCTCACTGATTGGCTGGAGTCCAGGCCAATCAGTGAGCGGCAGGCTGGGCTGGCTTAGATATGAAAGTATAGATAGAATAGATTGGGGAACGGAACAAGCGAGCTAGCGGCAGCTGATGATGGGCGGGGGAGCCAGCGAGCGCCAAAATAAAGCGGGGTTTTTTGAGAAGCGGGCGGGACGCGGGAAAAACGATGAAAAATTGTTCCTGTCCCGCCAAAAGTGGGACGTCTGGTCACCCTAAATATACACCCCACTCCTCTCCTGGATTACCTTGTTGGATCATATAGACTGTATTCTATATGGTTCTTCTCCTCTTCCCCTCACTATTGGGCTCAAGAAAGCATCTGAAAAAAATAATGCACAATATAGTTAACCTAGAAAAGTTAGGTGTTTCCCCATTTCCCCTGTAATGGTGTGTGAGAAAGACCAAGACAAACAGAGCAAAGAGATGCTGCCTACAGTGTCAGGCCTGGAAGCCATCTTTTACATTGGGCCTTCAAGCCTGCCACATTTGCTAATGTGGGAAAATGGGAGAGGGGATTTTTATGGAGTATGGGAGATATATAGTCTAAATAAAATTCCTTTCTCAGAGAGTCAAGGTCATCTTGCCCCGCACCTGGACTGGTGTCACTGGGAGGCATCTCTAGTTGGAACGGTGCCTGATTGGATCATGTGATGGACATATGTGTGCTGGGTAGGGACTTGAATTTTCACCTGGGTGGGAAAAACCTGGAAACTTTCAGATTTGGGTTTTCCCAGAGGTGCCAATATGAATATATTCTAATAAAATGGAACTTTGAGGAAACTCAAGCCTCGGAGTCTTCTTTCATTAGGAGTGTTACTTGGGACTCTGACATACAGAATGGTCAGATAAGAAGGGACATATTCCATAGCTACATGGTAGATGAAGAAAAAGACACAGAAGTGACCTTTCTCATACATTGCATCTGTTAGCAGACAAGTATGTAGCAGGCAAGTATGTATGCGCTATCAACACAGAACATGATCCCTGTCACAGGGAGTATATTTTGTGCAAAGAAGGCAAGGGAAGTGATGGAACTGTCTTATCTGTACCCAGGACCCTCTTCACATTACATGCCAGCCTAAGTCTCCAATGATACATCACAAATATACTGTCTGGACACTAAATAGGTAGATACATACAGGTAGTCCTTGACTTATAACCATGAATTTAATGCAGTGGCAGGTTGCTGCCGGTTTTACTACTGGTTCGCTTCTCATGCGCTTTGTGCGCATGCATGCACAGTTCAATGTAAATTGTTCTTCACCCATGTGGAGAACAATTTACAGTGAACTGCGCACCTGCGGTCACTAGAAAACAACATGGTGGCAGCATCAGCGGCAGTAAGGGAACTGGTTCGGGTGCGTGGCAAGCCTAGGTCGCTGCCGGTTCTGTGACCCATGCAAAAATACCATTACTGGTTCTGCCAAACCAGTAGCAACTCACCTCTGATTTCAACTCCCAGTGTGGCTGGCTGGATTAAAGCATCTGGGAGAGCCAGCTTCCAGCCAACTCTCCACTATAGAAGCTTATTGATTGGTTTACCTTGTCATTCTCATCCCAACCTCCTTTACAAAGTTGTTGTTATCCATCTGTGAGAAAGAATAGTTACGTAGGTTGTTGTGAGAGCTTGTGGGAATCAGGCAGAGAAGAGGGACTTTTGTGGATGTCAAAAGAGGGAACACAACCCAGAAATTTTCAAAGAGATTTTTACTTTTATCATTTTCAAGATTCCAGCCCTGACTAGCATTAAAAATGCCTTTTTGAATTCCATGTGATTCTGGCATCTTAGGTTTTGCTAGATAGGGAAATCTTGACTGCTGTTTTAACCTGCCTAATAAATGTAGATTAATATATTGGTCATCTGTCTGGTTTTGAATGATATAGAAAATGTAGTTCTATCTTTCCAGTCTAGGTCTCCTGGCTCACTGCAACTCCTTCTTATACACACACACACACACACACACACACACAAACACACACACACACACACACACACACACTTACTTTCCTGACATTATAGTTTCTACTCTTCTGTCATTGTTGCAAGAAACAGAAGCTCATTCCTTGTATAAACATATTGCTTAGCACCAGCTGAGATAAACACATGCTTTTAAAGCCATGTATCTTGAATAAGAAGTCCCATAGTGGACCACTACTATTCTAGCACTGTTGTCCAAAATACCTGGTGAGCTCCTGGATTGTTTGCCTTCAGAAAAACTTTGCTAAGAGAATACCTGAAGTGTTGAAAGGGACTCTGAATTGGGATTTTAAAGTCTACTTCTCAGTATGAAATGATTACAGTCTTCATAAACTGAAACTAAATTTCTTCCCTTTTGAATGACTGGCATGGCATTTGGAACCAAATAAATCAGCCAGAACCTATCATCTGGCTGAATAAAGATGTGTTTTGACATTTCATATATCCTTCCATAGTCTAACTAAATTAAAACCGAAAGCACTAATGTGCTGAGAGAAACACTGTTGCTTTCAGGAGCTGGGAGAATAACTGATGCATGAGCTCACTACATTAGGTGTGTTAATTAGTTCTGAGCACCAGCAAAGCCAGAAGCAAGTTTTATAATGCCAGCCTTGTCCTGCTTCATGTGACCTCCTCCCCCAAATTTTAAATTTCATATGGCAGACCTCCCTCCACTTCGTAATTAAGGCTAAGGCAGAGGGTCAAGAATTTTGCTAACCCCCAAAAGCAGCCTTCTTTACTAATTGACATACATGTAGGCCGGTTCATGTGGTTACCGTTTCACAGTTTGATCCAGGGCAACCCTTTTAAAAACATTTTTAGTGTCTTTCTCTCTTTACTACTCCATCTCTCAACGATTTGCATATATTGATTTGAACTTTAAAATGTTAAATGATCAAAACTGTCATGGGCGATTTGCCGGCAGGAGAGGAGACCTAGGTCTGATCAGCTTGAGTGTCCAAACCAATTATGCATCCTAAAGTGGTTCCAGTTAATAAGCACTCCACTAAGAGGCCACTTTCTTAAGGATGTTGATTCCCTCTGACAGTGTTTTTATACTGTTTGCTAGGAATCCACAAGCCAAGCTTTTCTGGTTAGCATTTTAGTAAATGCCTTAGTGCTTTTCAAAAATAAAATCCGCACATAGGTGAAATCGTGCTGGAAATGAAAATTGTTGAGCTTGGTTCTTCTGTCAAGTCTTTCCCCCCATCCTCAAAATATGTTTCTTAAATATGCCATAATATAAACTCTTGACTTATTCCAAACTTTGTTTTGATATGGAAGGTGCCTTATGATTGAATCAAGAGAGAAGGAGATTTGAAATCCATATACCCATTTTTAAACACATAGATAAGGTTCTTTTCAATGGTGCACTATGTTCAATTATGGTTCTAGCAAGTATATCCCTAAATAATTCATGTTATTGGGGAGGGGAGTGCCCCTGGGGAAATTGTTTGAACATGAAATAAGATCTGATCTTGAAAATGCAAAGGCTTAGAAGCTTGAGCTATTCATATCATTTATTTTTTAAACGGTGACTGGTGACGGGAACATCTCTTGTAGTCAAGAGCCCGCTGGAAGGACTCAAAAGCACACCTGCAGGCTCTTGAGGAAGAACATTCATTTCTTTTGAATATTTAAATCAGCTCTTACCCTGCTTATAAGCAACTTCTTATTGGCTTCATATGTAAGATATCTGGATTGCATAAACCCCATGAAAGCACATTCTAAAACCAAAACATCCCACCCCCGGTTGAAGCACTTTTTCTTTGTTGTTGTTTGCATGTCCAACCCATCGCAACCCCACGGACAACATTCCTCCAGGCCTTTCTGTCCTCTACCATCCACTGGAGTCCATTTAAGCTCACACACCTACTGCTTCGGTGACTCCATCCAGCCACCTCATTTTCTGTCGTCCCCTTCTTCTTTTGCCCTCAATCTCTCCCATCATTAGGCTCTTCTCCAGTGAGTCTTTCCTTCTCATTAGGTGGTCAATTATTTGAGTTTCCCAAAGTATTTGAGTTTCTTATTTAATTCAAATGTAACGCCAAATGTTACGTCATGTATAAATTGTCAAAAATGTTTTTTCCAAACCAAATAGCCTTTATTTTTTAATTACAAAATGGCGTTGTGATGAACACTTCTGCTTGTTTTTTTCCCCCTCAAAGTGTAATGATTTTTTGAAAGAGAGGGCCAATTGAAATCCTGGAAAACTGAGATACTCTTTCGGTTTCTTTTTCCAGTTTTGTTTCTAATCTTGCCTTCCAATCCAGCTGATACTTTGGTGCCTTGAGTGTGTTCCTCCATTCTAAATAGTTTTTGTGGTTACCTTGTGAGCAGCTGTGGGTCATAGGATTCCATCATGTTTATACTTACTAGTGTCACCTATATCGATTCTACCTTTAGTGGCTCATCTTTTGATCTCTTTAGCCCTTATTTTCCCCCTTTGGTTTTACTTAAAGATTAAGAACTCTCAAACTGTAGAAAGTAGAAGTAGAAGGAAGTAGAAAGGAAGGAAGAAAAAGAAGAAGGGAGGGAGAAAAGAGGGAAGGAGGTAGGAAGAGAAGGGGAAGAGAGGGAAAGAGCAGAAAGACAAAGAGGATGAAGTTGATAGGCAAGAGGAAGGAGGAAGGAAGAAAGAAAAAGGGAGGGAGAGAGGAAAGAAGAAAAGATGGAACTAGAAAGGAAAGAAGGGAGGGAGGAAAGGGGAAGACATGGAAAGAGCAGAAAGACAGAGAAGGTGAAGGTAGATAGGCGGAAGAAAGGAAGAAGGAAGAAATAGGAAGGAGGGAAGGTGAAAGGATGGAAGGAGGAAGGAACAGAAGTGAAGGGGAAGAGAGAGATGGAAAGAGCAGAAAGACAGGGAAGGTAGATAGGCAAAAAAAAGGAAGCTGAAAGAATGGAAGGAGGAAGGAAGAGAAAAGGAGGAAGGGAGTGAGTGAGGAAAGAAGAGAGGATGGAAGGAGAAAGGAAGGAAGAGAGGGAAAGAGCAGAAGACAGATAAGGTGAAGGTAGATAAGCAAGAGGAATGAAGGAAGGAAGAAGTGAGGTGTCTCCAGGAGGGGGAAAACATTTAGTGACCAAAGTTACAATGGCATTGAAAAAAAGTGACTGATGACCATTTTTCACACTTAGCGACCGTTGCGACCATTTTTCACACTTAGCGACCATTGCAACATCCTCATGGTCACGTGATCAAAATTTTGTTTGGCAACAGATTCGTATTTATGATGGTTTCAGTGTCCTGGGGTCATGTAATTGCCTTTTGTGACCTTTTGACAAAATATAAAAATTTTAATCAAGCCCCCCCCCCCCCCAGTCAATGGTGTCCCTCTTTATCAATCTGAAAATCTGGTCACTTTAGGTATAAGTTTAAGGATTTGAATTTTTTTAATATACGGCAAGATAATGGTTATTGTTGGCTTTAGAAAGTTGCATACAGATTAAAAGCTCAGACGGACTTGATTTAAGATTTTGAAGTTCATTGAAAGGATCCTCTCCCATGAGAAAATTCTCTGTTTATATTCTGAGTTGATTTAAAAAAAACATTGAAGATTACACACTAGAGGGCACTAGATGACTATTTTAAAAGAAATGTTTGACTTATGGGGAGAGTTAAACTATTTAACTCTTTACCCAGCATCATTTGGTGTGGCTGCAGGAGTTGCTATGTTTGAAATACAAAGGGACTTGATAAAGATGGGAAAGAATTTTGAGAGGAGAGAAAAAGAGAGTAGTAAGAAGGCAGAAAGAAGGAACTTTCTGAGGATTTTAAGGACTGTTTGGAGAAAGGAAAAAAATACAAAATTGGTTTATTTGATCAAGATTAAAATAATGGTGTGCGTGTGTGTGTGTATGTAGATGTTAATGAGCATAATTTAAAAAATGCACAACATACAAAGAAGGACTGAATGTTTCTGAATACTTTTACCTCAATATCACATGTTAGGTTAACTCTCTCTACCTGATACACTGTATAACATTTTGGCTTCTGCAGAATTATCTATGCCTATGGGTATATTTACCTCTGCAGGTTTAGGTTATAGGTTATAGGTTTATTTCATT
This sequence comes from Thamnophis sirtalis, assembly GCF_051295495.1. Taxonomy (NCBI): domain Eukaryota; kingdom Metazoa; phylum Chordata; class Lepidosauria; order Squamata; family Natricidae; genus Thamnophis; species Thamnophis sirtalis. Next base: position 30,018,662 of record NW_028261387.1, read on the forward strand.
TATATGCTGCCCTATTCCCGGAGGGACTCAGGGCGGCTAACAAACCCAGGGGAGGGAGTAATACAAACAAGGCAAAAACAACAAACAGGATACAGAGAAATTTAAAAACAATCAACAGTCACACAATTCGAGCAGGGAAGGGAACTCGTCAACCCCAGGCCTGTCGGAACAGTCAGGTTTTAACTGCTTTACGGAAAGCCTGAAGGGAGGTGAGGATCCGGATCTCCGTGGGGAGCTCATTCCAAAGGGCCGGAGCAGCCACAGAGAAGGCCCTCCTCCGGGTGGTCGCCAATTCGGCATTGGTCGGTAGATGGAATTCGGAGGAGCCTAGTCTGTGGGATCTGATGGGTCTTTGGGAGGTAATTGGCAGCAGGCGGTCTCTCAAGTACCCAGATCCAATACCATGAAGGGCTTTGTCAGTGACGACTAGCACCTTGAAGCGTATCCGGAGACCAATAGGCAGCCAGTGCAGCTCGCGGAGGATAGGTGTAACGTGGGTGTACCGGGGTGCACCCAAAATCGCTCGCGCGGCTGCATTCTGGACAAGCTGAAGTCTCCGAATGCTCTTCAAGGGCTGCCCCAAGGGCTGCAGAGCTTCATATAGGACTTAGGCAGCTAGGGAAACTATAATGCCATCATATATAAATATATTGAGGAACAATGTCTAGTTCTTGCTCATTTGTAGACAATAGTAAGCTATTAATGCTAGGCAAGATTTATTGGACAAGATTACTGTAGTGTATCAAGAGGTGGCTTTCAGTTTAATGTAATATCTGAACCCTGTTATTGGGTTGCAATCTGTATTTCATGCTTAGCTTTTGGTAAGAACCAAACTATGTCAGCTTGCTCAACAAATCATGATTAAGACAAATTTAGCGTAAATTCAGCCATTAAAAAAAAAAAAGCACAGGAGACCAAAACTTTTATTCAGTGCCACCAAGCAACAGAAGAATGCAAAGGACGTAATTTAATCCATCTGAGAAGCTGTTATAAGGAGAAAATTGATACAGGTAGTTCTCAGTAAATGGAGGTAATTGGAACAGGAATTTCTATCACTAAGGGATGTAGTTGTAAAGCATGACATCACATGACTGCATCACTTAGCAAGGGCAATCCAGGCACTCCCCACTGCAATTTCTAAGCAAGGATGGTGGGTCATTAAGCAAGTCCCAGATAGCTTGCAAGCCCAGTAGCAGGCAGGCAGGTAACACACATCCCATTGCACAAGCATGGCAGAGCCAAGGGTGGTGGTTGCAAGGTGGGGGAGGTGCAAGCAGCATACTGAAGAAATAGCAATAGCTCTTAGAGTTATATACCACTTTGCAGCCATCTCTAAGTGGTTTACAAAGTCAGCATATTGCCCCAGCAATTTGAGTCCTCATTTTACTCACGTTGGAAGAATAGAAGGCTGAGTCAACCTTGAGCCTGGTGAGTTTTGAACTGTCAAATTGCAGGCAGCTGACAGGCAGCACAAGTAGCCTGCAGTACTGCACTCTAACCACTGCCCCATCTTGCGACCTTTCCTGCCAGCTTCTCTATTGACTTTGTTCTAGGAAACCAACAAGGAAGATCACAAATGGTGATCACTGACACAGAGCACTACAACTGTCATAATTGTGAGCCAGTTACTAAACACCCAGATGATGATCACATAACCATAGTGGATACTGGGACAAGCACACTTTGAGGATCGGTTGCAAGTCTCCCTTTTCAACACCATTGGGACTTTAAATGGTTGTTGAACAAATGAAAAAATGTTAGTAACTTCAATGGCTGTTGAACTTACTGAAGAATGGTCAGTAAGCCAAACTATCTGCAGATGCAGAGCTGCTTTTCTTCCTGCCGTCAAAATCTCTACAATCTTTGATGATGAAATGATAGAATGATGCTAATGTTGCAAGAAAATGTTTTCCACACACTGCAACCTTGGCTCCAGGTTCCTGTGACTGTTGGAGAGATAGAAAGAATTCTATACAAACCAAACAAACAGGTACCAAGAAAAATTTAATAAAAGCCTAAGAGTCAAAAGACACAACACAATAGTTGCTTTGAATCAACATGGTGAGGTGAAGGAAAGGTTCTGGTCAAACTAGTCTGGTGAACACAATCTCCAAAGGTTTGATAAAGCCACAGTATTGCAACAAGAACACCAGCTTTACTTTGTTTTCAGCTGTAGGGGGGAAAATAACTCCACTCTTGAAGGCAGCTAACTTTGTGTAATTGCTCAATACCGGAGCTCATTTCAAACTGGTGCAAAGCTTTTATATGAAGTGTGGCCTTTGACTCCTATTACTAGCCTGCAGAAACTTTGGCCAAGATTTCAAGACCTACTTGATTAACTGCAAATAAAACAAATGTTTTGTAGAAATAGCTCTGATTTGGACAGAAGAGGGAAACTTATAAAACCTGACTAATCTGTGCTTTCAGTAACAGAAATCCCTAAATTGGAATAAGCTTGTCTTGTATTTCACAATATTTACAAATAGAGTAGGATTGCTTAGAATAGTTTGATCAGGAATTTGAGTAAGGTTTGCAGATTTTGTGCGTGTATGTATGAACATTTCAAAATAAAATAAATGCTAGTGCTAAGTTAGGACTCTAAAACATGCTTAGGATTTAGTTATTCACTAGATGATCCCATTGGATCATCATTTCAGAGATGTTTCCTTACCTAAATCATGGGTGGAAAAAAAGCAGCGGGAGCAAGAGTGACTTTCAAATTCCTATGGACTTCTCCACTGAATTTCCTTCTGGGAAGCTGTCAGGGAGCATCAGAAATCCTCCCTCCTTCCCAATTCTATGGTGTGCTTGAGGTTGCATGAAGTAAATTTGAATATATTTGGCTTGCTGGTTGGGGTCTGACATAAAAATATCTGCTACAATGATGTTGAATAATCACAGAAGGATTCTATCTATTCCTTATTGGAAGGATTTCTTTGGCCCCAAAGGACCTCATTGGAAAAAGTAATTGTATTGTCTGATGTTCTTCCTGAACTTGCAGTAGGCTCATCAGTGTTGTATAAATTGAGAAGTTCATTAAGTAGAGGTTGCAGATTGCTTATCCTGACCTTTTCCTTCATACAGCAGAAATTGGTGGCTTCTCCGGGAAATAGGAATGAATGAAGATGAGGGCAGACTTTGGCCATTGCATCAACATCAGCAGAAATATTACATCATTGAAAACAATGCATTTGGCTTCACCCTTTCTCTATTGAGGTCTTGTGGAAGGTGGGCATTGTGTTTAGAAACTCTCACAGTAATTAGTGTTTGCCACATATTCTCCAGTTGACTTTCCCTTTCCTCCGCCTTTTTATCTCCTCATTCTATACTTTTCTAGGTGACTATAGAGACATGCAGTCCTTTTATCCTGTTTTTTTTTTCATATTTCCATTTTTTCATATTTCATCCTTGCCATATCCCAACAAACTTCGGTATCATCTCGAGCATAATGCCCCCTGAGCATGTTTGTGTGCCAGAAAAGTGGGATATAAATCAATAAAAATACCCAGGCCTTTTCTTCATGTACCTTAAAGTTGTTGCTTCTTTAAGAGCATAAGGGAGGGAACAAGGGATTGTGAGACTGACAGGGAAACTGTCATGGAATGTCCCAAATGACCATCACATGACTATAACAACAGCCTTTGCCAAGAAATGAAAATCATTCCTTGGTTCATTGAGAGTGATCCTATACAGGTAGTCCTTGACTTATAACCACAATTTAACTCAAAATTTCTGTTGCTAAGTGAGACAATTGCTAAGTCAGTTTTGCTCCATTTTATGAGCTTTCTTGCCACAGCTGTTAAGTGAATCACTGCAGTTGTTACGTTAGTTATATAGATGTTAAGTGAATCTGGCTTCCCCATTGACTTTGCTTGTCAGAAGGTTGCAAAAGACAATCACATGACCTGGAACACTACAACCATCATAACTTTGAATCAGTTGCCCAGCATCTGAATTTTGATCACATGATGATGAGAATGCTGCAATGGTCATAAGCGTGGAAAAAGGTCATAAATCATTTTTTTCATTAGCGGTGTAACTTTGAACAATAAATGAACAGTTTTAAGTCAAGGACCACCTGTACTTATTTACTCTGGAATAAGCAAGGCTGTGTTACCTTGAGCTTATTTTCTGGTGTGATTGTATGCTAGGAAGATAAAGAATTTCTCCTCAGTTGAACAGAAACATGGAAAGTGCCCCATCCATTATCAGTTTCTATCATGCCTCTGTTTCAATTTTTTGGAATTTACCTGTCTTTCATTCTGAGTGACAGGCGACAAAGGCTAAAGGTATCTTTAAAGGTATAGTCAAAAAGAGGGCTTTTTGTATAGATATAGCTAAAGATACAATCAAAAAGAGGGAAAATATCTAGAGACCCCTCACATCCTGGATATAAATTGCTTCAACTTCTGCCCTCAAAACAACTCACACCAGAACAACTAGACACAAGGACGTTTTTTCCCCCGAATGCCATCATTCTGCTTAACAACTAATTCCCACAACATTGTCAATTTACTAAGACTGTATTACGATTATTCTTCTCTTCCTTCCTAGTATCTATCTCTTCCAACTTATGACTATAACCAAGTTGCTTGTATCTTTCCATTTATATTGTTTTATTTGTTTACTAGTATGATTTGATAGTTTCTTAGTAACTTATGACTATCACTAAGTGTTGTATCTTATGATTCTTGATGGAAGTTTATATATATATATTCTTTTTACGTACACTAAGAGAATATGCACCAAAGACAAACTCCTTGTGCATCCAATTACACTTGGCCAATAAAAAATTCTGTTCTGTTCTGTTCTGTTCTATCTTATCCTGCCCTTGGAATGAAGATGAAATGTTACTTGAACATCAGAACACGTAAGGATGGCCTAAGTCTCTCTAACTTGTAAGCCACAGATGAGATGAAGGCCATGTTCTGGGGAAAAGACATTGCTAGGGCATATTTGAGCCACACTTAGATGCATGGAGAGAAAGCCCTAAGTCTTAGTTTAATTGCAAACCTTCTCCTCACAAATGATCTTTCAAAGAGCTTCAGAAAGAGATCTTTGAAATGCCCAAGGGCGATGTGCAACATAGAAATCAGGTGCCACCCAGTGGAAGTAAAAAATGAAGCCAATATAACCTTGGGTGATATATAAAGGGAAATCATAAGCATTCTACTCAATGGCAGCAGGTTTATCATAGTGAGGAATATCAAGGACGTTAAATCTTTTTAAGCCAAAAGAGGAGGAGATAGTTTGTTATAAAGCAACAACCCAGGAGACATTTGTCTTAATTTTCTGTTAGAAACTTTTTGGTATGTTATCCATTAATGCCATCTGGTGGAAAGAGGAAACATTACCAGATAAATGAGCAGTTTCCAGAGGGCAAAAATACGGAGCAGTGATATACTTGTATTAAATATTAACAAATGTTTGATAGCATTCATTAGTGACCCTATGCACTTAGTGAATGCATGAAATATTATCCACAGAAAGAAAGCTATGTATACAACAGTGGTGGGGAGAGAATTATTAAAGGCATGTCCACATTTACTGCTTAAGATACTCCTTGCTGGCTTGACTTTAATCTTGCTTAAGAAAATCCTTTATGAATTGACATTGGCAGGCAAGACAGTCTGGCTGGCAGCCTACCATGATCTCCTCTTTGACAACTCTTCTGCTTCTCTCTCAATTTTCTGAATGAAGAAAGCAATGATCTTTTATTTTAAAACACTTGTAGGTAAGTAGGTCTTCTTGCACATACATACTTTTACATATGTGTGTATCTTCTCAAATGTATACAGAGGCATAAATGTAAAGGTTCCCCTTGCACATATGTGCTAGTCATTCCCGACTCTAGGGGGCGGTGCTTATCTCTGTTTCAAAGCCGAAGAACCAGCACTGTCTGAAGCCGTCATCATGTGGCCGGCATGAGTAAATGCCAAAGGTGCATGGAACGCTGTTACCTTCCCACCAAAGATGGTTCCTATTTTTCTACTTGCATTTTTACATGTTTTCAAACTGCTAGGTTGGCAGAAGCTGGGACAAGTAACAGGAACTCCGTTACGCTGAGTACACCTGTAGCATGTAACGCAGCGCTAGGGATTCAAACTGCCAAACGGCTGACCATTCTGATCAACAAGCTCAGCGTCTTAGCCCCTGAGCCACGGCGTCCCTTTTTATACACATACATACATGTAGTTAATTAAATTTATATTTACAAGTTTAAAGCATAAAAGACTAGAAACCTTTCACTCCAGTTTTGCCCCCACCCCACCCCCAAAAAAGCAGCCCATAGGTTATTTGGGCAATTTGAAAGCTGTGGGTGGAAGGCTTTTACCTCAAGTGACTGGAAAATCACAGATGTTGAGGCTGCATTAATATAATAATGAAGAAAACCAAAGACCGGGAAGCTTGGAAGGAAAAACAGTAATTAACAAAAAAAAAGTTTTTTTTTTTGATAAGGTGGAGGTTTTCTAGATAAGGTGGAGGTTTAGAAGATACTAAAGATACAAGAAGAATGGAGAGGCAATGCTAAGCATTGGCTTGGTTGAAGAGATAGTCCTCCCTCTGCAAAGGGAACTTGCCTGAGGTTAGGTTTGCAGCGAAGTGCCCTACTTCAAATCGATAAGAGCACCTTAGCCAACATATGACGGGAAAATGTATCTTGAAACATGGAAATTGCTTTAAGAAAGATTGCAGGATCAATAGAGGATAATGTCTATTCCTGACCACAAGGTAAAATAGAAGTCTGGATTTACCACAAACACGGACTGTAAACTGTGATAATTATTTAAAAATAGTGAGCATTCACAAATTTTTTGTTAGAATCTGAAAATAAAAAACTTGCAATTTTAGGCTGATTTAACAGCAGGATATTTATTAAATTGAGTTAGATAAATAATCAAGTAAGTATAGCAGCATTTAATGAATCCAGTATAATATAATATAACTGCATAATCCATATGTAGTTACCTGCTAACATTCTTGTCACTTTATTGTTTAGTCATAATCCACATGGAGCACCCCTTCAACCTCCCACCCATGGAGGATGTGCGGTGGTTCTCCTGGAGGAGCAGCTGAGGGGCACTTTCCCCCACCCCCAGAATAGTGTATAGGCTGAGGAAAGTGAGAGGGGAGCTGTTTTTTCCGCGGGGCAGAAGGAGGCGAGGAGGCCTCAGGTGTCATCCGGGATCAGCCCCTCAGAAGTGTCACTTCTCGGCCTGAAACAAAGCAGCAGCAAGGAAGGGGTCTCTGGTGGCTGCAGCAGCAACAGAAGCGGCAGTGGTGGCTGAAGCACAATCCTGGGCAGTCAGTTCTGGCTCTCCCTTCCCTGAGCATGTCCCTTTGCTGCTGGCACCACTTTTGGTGAATCCGGCTCAGTGGTGGGGCTCTTGCCATTGCTGAGAGCATCATTGGCAGCCACTTCTTGCCATCGCCACAGAGCCAGATTCACCAAAAGCGATGCCAGCAACAACGGGACATGCTTGGGGAAGGGAGAGGTGTAACTGACTACCTGGGATTGTGCTTCAGCCGCCCCCACTTCTGCTGTAGCCACCAGAGACTCCTTCCTTGCCACCACTTTGTTTTGGGCTGAGAAGCAACACCTCTGAGGGGCTGTCCCCGGATAGCACCTAAGGCCACCTCACCTCCTTCTGCCCCACAGAAAAAACAGCAGCTCCACTCTCGCCCTCCTCCCACTGACGCTGCTCAGCCTGAAACATGAGGATCATGGAGGAAAGTGTTTTCAGGCCGAGCAGCAGCAGCAGAGAGAGTGCAGACCTCCTGATCTGCGAGAGGTGACTGCCAGCGATGCTCCCAGAGCGAAGAATGTTGTGAGGGGGGTTGGTCCCCTCAGGAGCCATGGGTATATTCTATGCACTAAAACCGATGCCCAACAAATCCTATGATCATGGCCATCCATGTCCTACAAACCAACTCACAGAGCCCCCAATTCAGCCTCTTCCCGCTCTGGGGGTTAACCGAATATGGTTAGTTGTCGTGTTATCTCCTGGTCACAGTTTCCGCCTTTATAGCAGAGCAGCAGAAGGCTCATTTCAAGCAGTTTTTTTCCTTTTGCCAAAGCCCAATTTCTCTGCTGCTTGGCAGGTGACCTGGTAGGTGCCGGAAGTGTTGGGCAAGCCACGGAAGGCACGCATGAGCAGGCACGGCCATTCCTAGTGTTGTGGCCAATGAGTGAGGCTCTTCAATCTGATTTCACCAGATTTGCCTCTGACAGTACATGAGCAGGCGCAGCCATTTTTTAATTGATTTTGACAGCTTTGCTGCGTGGAGAGGCTCTAGCAACTGGTGGGCAGCCTGCGCTGCTTCCAGGCTCACAGACTTTGCCAGCTTGCGGGAGGCACACGCGAGCAGACATGACTGTTCCCAGCCTCAGTGGCAGGATATTCTTTCTTTCACCACTATGGGGTGTGTGGCCAGGCCACCATTGCCACCAGTCCAGCCTGGTATGCCAGATTTTCACTACCTCTTCTGGCTTACTGCACCATACCAGGAGGTATGGATACTTGTTATTACTATTTTTGAGTATTGCTATGAAAGTAGGTCTTAGTTGAGGACATGATTATGGTGAGGTAATTATATGTACCAAGTAGTCCTCCACTTATGACTGTAATTGAGTTGATAACTCCAGTTATAAGTCAGGACAATCATAAAACAAGTCATCACATTTTCCGTTCCTATTTTGTTATCCTAATCATTAGACCAGTATTTCTTAAGCAACTGTAAGATATGTGGACTTCATCTCCCAGAATTCCTTAGTTCAGCATACCTCCCACTTGTCTCCTATTTGTTTCTTGCTTATATCTTTCTATAACTTTTCTCCTTAGTGGATAAGCATTTGCTAAATGGAAAAATAAAAATAAAAGCTGCATAAGGTTTTTTTTTATGTGTGTGTTTGTTTTTTTTGCAGGGATCATTAGGTATCCTTTGTCTGGTAACTCCTCGAATTTCATGACAATCCAAGAGGTTTGTCAAGATTCAGAAGAGGGCAGTAATGTTCCTAAGAAGAAAGCATAACTCTTCCATAACTCTTTTTTAGAAACAATATGTATTTCCTTCCTTCTTAGACGAACTGCAGCTTCACTTTTTACACTTGTCTTTTACATCTCATGGATGAATAGCGTGGAAACAACACTTGTTGCAACTTGTAGCAATTATTGAAAGGGCAAAAACTAAGAACCTTTCTTCAGTAATCATTTCCATAAGCCAGGACAGGTCAGTTTTCTAGATGGGAAGATGGATGAAATAGACAGGTATAGATGGAAAGATAGGAAGGCAGAGGAAAAGATATTTCCTGATTCAGTTCAGTCCTTTCTGGAGAGATTTAATTTTGCCTTATTCATGAAGAGAATGAAGTCCAAATAGGATTATAGAAATACATTGGATTGCTTTTACAGAATGTAACTGGCCCAGATCGTCAAGTATTAGGCAGTCAGCATTTGGGAGATGCTGTGGTTGCCAGTCCATCTCCAAGTCCAATTAGGAGTGCTGGTTTCCATCATTAAGGCCTTACAGGTTTTGAATTCAAGTTACCTAACAATGTCTACATATTTATCAGTTTCCCTGCACTTTGCATTTTGCACGAAAGGCCTTTCCTGAGATGAAGTGATTTTTTTTTTTAAAAAAATATTTTTATTGTACATTTTCCTTTATTCTACATTACGGTTTCAATTTTGCAACAGCCATATACTGGCAGTATCAAATCCTTTTTAAATATACATGACGTCGTACACCCTAATCACGACCAATTTTCTCTTAGTCATATAGTATCATCTCTTTTTAAATACATAATATTGTTTCCATCGTTATAAGGTAACACTCTATATATTCATCACTCTATACATTTTAATTTACAGTTGTGTACAGTCCGATAATGATATTATTTGTGATATATATTCTTCTATATAGTTTTGTACACCTATATTTGGTTCTAGTTTGTTAATCTTCTTTCATTATTAACTTTCTAACCTCTGCATCTATTATCTAGCCAATTATACCATAAGTCCCATATTGAGTAGTATTCTGTTTTTCCTTTAGCTTTGTTACATCGTTAACCTGTCCACTTTGGCACACTCTAATATTTTCTTTATTACCATTTCATCTGTAGTTATACTTCCTGTCACTGCCCCTTCATTTAATAACCAAGAAAGAGACCACTCAAGTCCATATTTCAGAATTAAGTGTATACTTATACTGGTTACAAACGAAAAGAAGCAAAGCAAAGCTGAATCTGAATAAAAAGGCGCGAAAGCAATAGATATCAATACAAGATTCAATCCCCTCCCCTTGGTACCCCAGTCTATAGTCCAATCATAATTCACCCAACTGTCAGGTGGGAGACATCTTCGAAAATCATCATCAGGATGGAATGCTGGACAGTTGGCCTTGGCGGGAAACTCCCTTCCTTCTGCATGCGCAAAGAGATGGTGAGAATAACTCCCTAATTAAATAGCCCTCCAGCACAGAATGATTCCCCTCCCAAATACCATGCCCCCCCTCCCCGTTTCAATGGCAGCCTAAAAGCAGCAGCCAAGCAGAGGTTGACATCTGGCCCTCCTCCAGAAAAGGGCAGTCACACCTGCAGAAACGAAAGAACACAGACAAACGAACAACATGATATAGAAAAGAAAAGGGGAAGGGGGAAATTAGAAATCTGAAGTGAGGTCAGGGTTTGTCTGGGTAAGTAGAGTAGAACTTGCGGAGCAGACGAGGAGCCCGCACATGGGATTTGTCAACCCATTCAGTGTGAGAAGGGGGAAAATGTTTCCAAGCCACAAGATACTGAATACGGTTTCTCCGTTTACGAGAGTCCAAAATCTCCCAAACTTCAAAATGTTGTTCACCCTCAACTAAAAGCAGGGTTTAATTTCCCTTGTGCATTTGCCTGAAGCAGTACTGCCCCCACTGCCACATCACTAGCATCAGCCTGGACCACAAAAGGTGCATCCATGTCTGGGTGTTTGAGAACCGGTTCCTCTGCAAACAGGCGCTTCAATTTCTCGAAAGCAGCCTGACACTCCATAGTCCAGTTCAAAGGTTTGCTAGGTTTGGGCTTTGCCCCTCCTTTTGACTTCAGGAGGTTAGTGATTGGTAGAGCGATCTTAGCAAAAGAGGGAATAAATTGATGATAGAAGTTAGCAAACCCCAAGAAATTCGATAGCCCAGGTAATCTACCTTCTCCTGTGAAATTCGCACTTGGATAATTTGGCATATAGTTCTGCTGCACGTAGTTTTTTGAGAACTGTGCGAACAGGTTTTACGTGTTCTTCATGTGTTTCCGTGTAAATAAGGATATCATCTAGATAGACCATCACGCCTTTGTAAAGATGGTCATGTAAAACTTCATTAATTAATTGCATGAAAACCGCTGGCCCCCTGGAGGCCAAATGGCATTACTCAAAATTGGAAGCAACCAAGAGGACAATTGAATGCAGGTGTGCTTTGCATATGGTTTTATCCTCCAGCTTGTCTTATGTTCACTTGATTTATTTATTTTAAATATTTATGAACTCTATCTGTCTAGAAGATGGATAGGAATGGTATTTAGAAATATTTTGTTTTATTTTGGTTTCTATAACTATGCTTGACATTGTTAAAAAAATAAATTTAAGTTGTAAGTGTATACTTTTAATCTGTTATATTTCATTAATAAACATTTAAACATATTTTAAAATGTTCATTTCCTACTTTCATCAATTACAAAATTTTCCATATATTTCATGGAAAGATAATTTTGAATAATGTGAATTCAAATTTCATGGGATTCTTTATCATCATTTAATGGGATTCGTTATCGGCACTAATCTAGACATACCTGTACCTGTAACAGCAATACCTAAATGACATGTCAATCATATCAAGGTGCAAATAGCACAAGTATGTAATTATGACATGACCTCTAGCATAAGCATGTAAGTTGTGTAATTTGCCCCATAATATCGTCATCTCACCAGTACCCATGTAAAAATAAGTCTTCATTTTCTGCAGGGTAAAAGGAAGCAAATGGTACATCTGATGTATATTCCATTATTCATGCATTTTGTGTGAGGATATAATTGAATTGAATTGAATTTATTGCATTTATATGCCGCCCTTTTCCCCGAAGGGGACTCAGGGCGGCTCACAATCCAAGTCAGGGAAGGGGGTACAGATAAGGGATAAAAAGCAAAAGCTCTTTAGCCCCAGGCCTGTCGGAACAGGCAGGTTTTAAGGGCTTTGAGGAAGGCCTGGAGGGTGGTGAGGGTTCGAATCCCCACAGGGAGCTCGTTCCAAAGGGTCGGCGCAGCCACAGAGAAGGGTCTCCTCCGGGTAGTCGCCAGTCGGCATTGGCCGGCAGATGGAATTCGGAGGAGGCCTAATCTGTGGGATCTAATCGGTCTATTGGAGGTAATTGGCAGCAAGCAGTCTCTCAAGTACCCAGGTCCAATACCATGAAGGGCTTTATAAGTGACGACTAGCGCCTTGAAGCGTATCCGAATACCAATAGGCAGCCAGTGCAGCTCGCGGAGGATAGGTGTTACATGGGTGAACCGAGGTGCACCCACGATCGCTCGCGCGGCTGCATTCTGGACAAGCTGAAGTCTCCGAATGCTCTTCAAGGGCTGCCCCATGTAGAGCACATTGCAGTAGTCCAGTCTAGAGGTCACAAGGGCGCGAGTGACTGTAGTGAGGGCCTCCCGGTTCAGGTAGGGACGCAACTGGTGCACCAGGCGAACCTGGACAAATGCCCTCCTGGTCACAGCCGACAAGTGGTGTTCAAAAGTCAGCTGTGGGTCCAGGAGGACTCCCAAATTGCGAACCCTGTCTGAGGGGCGTACTGTTTGACCCCCCCAGCCTGAGAGATGGAAAACTTGGCCAATTAGTAGGAGGGAAACACACCAGCCACTCGGTCTTATCCGGATTGAGTACAAGCTTGTTAACCCCCATCCAGACCCTAACAGCCTCGAGGCACTGGCACATCACATCAACCGCTTCACTGAGTTGGCACGGGGCGGACAGATACAACTGTGTATCGTCTGCATACTGATGGTATTTTATCCTGTGCCGTCGGCTTCATGTAGATATTAAACAGGAGGGGGGACAGGACCGAACCCTGTGGCACCCCATAATTCAGGGGCCTAGGGGTCGATCGCTGCCCTCCGACCAACACCGACTGCGACCTGTCCGAGAGGTAAGAGGAGAACCACCGTAGAACAGTGCCTGCCACGCCCACCTCCTGCAGTCGTCGCAGAAGGATACCATGGTCGATGGTATCGAAGGCCGCTGAGAGGTCAAGGAGCACTAGGACGGAGGCATGACCTCCATCCCTGGGTCTCCAGAGATCATTGGTCAGCGCGACCAAAGCGGTTTCCGTGCTGTAGCCAGTCCTAAATCCCGACTGGAAGGGATCTAGATAATTGGTTTCCTCCAAGGACTGCCGGAGCTGAAAGGCCACCACTTTCTCAACAACCTTCCCCACGAAGGGGAGGTTGGAGACTGGACGATAGTTGTTTAAAACGGCTGGATCCAAAGATGGCTTCTTCAGAAGGGGTCTCACCACCGCCGCCTTTAAAGCGGGGGGAAAGAACCCCTCCCGAAGGGAGGCGGTAACAACCGCCTGGATCCAGCCCCGTGTCACCTCCCTGCTGTTAGCAACCAGCCAGGAGGGGCACGGGTCCAGCACACATGTGGAGGCACTTACGGCTCCCATGGCCTTGTCCACGTCCTCAGGGGTAACAGCTTGAAAATCAATCCAGTGATGTCCATCCAGATTCTCCCCTGGTGCCTCGGCTGGCTCTGCGCAATTGGAGTCCAGGTCCGTCCGAAGCCGAGCAACTTTATACGCGAGGAATTGGACGTAGTCCTCAGCTCTGCCTTGCAAAGGATCGCTCGTATCCCTCCTGTTTAGGAGGGAACGGGTTATCCTGAACAAGGCAGCTGGGCGCGACTCAGCGGAAACTATCAGAGAGGCAATGTGTGTTCTTTTTGTCGTCCTGATTGCCCGAAGGTAGACTCTGATGCTGGATGTTAAAAGCGCTCGGTCTGACTCAGACTTACTGGATCTCCATCGTTGCTCTAGGCGTCTCTTTTGGTGCTTCATCTCCCGGAGTTCCTCAGTAAACCAAGGAGCCCTCCTGGATCCACTGCCTTGGATCGGCCGTAAAGGCGCAATCCGGTTAAGAGCCTCTGACGCTGCTGAATTCCAGGCACCAACCAGAGTCTCCGCCAGACTGCGGATGAGAGGGTATCAGGAACAACACCAAGCTCCGTCTGAAAGCCCAAAGGGTCCATAAGGTGCCTGGGGTGGAACCACCTAATCGGTTCCTCCTCCCTACAGTGGGGGTTTGGTCTCCGAAAGTCAAGCCTCAGTAGGTAGTGGTCCGACTATGACAGGGGTAAGATCTCACTACCCTTCAAACCAAGATCACAACTCCACAGCTCCGAGAGGAATACGAGGTCGAGCGTGTGACCCGCCGAGTGAGTTGGGCCCCGAATTACTTGGGTCAAGCCCATGACTGTCATGGAAGCCATGAACTCCTGCACTCCATCAGAGTGTTCACCGAACGAAGGCAAATTGAAATCCCCCAGAACTATAAGCCTGGGGAACTCAATTGCCAGCTCAGCTACTGACTCGAGGAGCGAGGGGAGGGCTGCTGCAATGCTGTTTGGAGGCAGGTACGTTAACAGCAAGCCCACTTGACCCTTGAGGTCCAACTTCACCAGCAAGGACTCACACCCGACAAGCTCCGGAGCAGGGATCCTACGAGGTACTAGAGACTCTCGGATAACAATAGCCACACCCCCACCCCTTCCCTGGGGTCGCGGCTGATGAAGCACCTGAAAAAACCCTCTGGGCACATCTCTGTGAGGGGGACTCTTCATAATGATGAACAGGGCATCACTGCAGCTTGTATGAGACTATTATGTAAATTATATTCATTTCATATGCTTTCAAGGCACCAAAGTCAACTGCATAATAGTTGCTTTACTCTTGTATAATGGTAGAAGTATAAGAAAGTTGAATAACCTAAGAGCTATAAGAAAATTGAAAGATTGTTAAAAATGACCTTGTTCTGAGGCTGTGCATAGTTCAGCAGTTCTTGGAAGAATGTTTTTGGGAAATATTAGGTCTAATGACAACCAATAAACTGTGAGCTGGAGCTTAGAGAATATACTTCAGTTAAAAATGGAGTAAAAATCTGACTTTCTAACAATGTTCATTCAGTTCTAACACTTGAAGTGTAATAAATGTTACTCTTTTTCATCACAAAACCTGACTGAATTCTGCTAGCTATTCTGAGATAAAAAGCTGGGAAGGTCTTATTATTTTTGAGGTGCAGGAGGTGGCAAGCATGGTCACCTCATGGCTGCTGCTGTGTTGCAATATTTTTGAGGAGGGCTTATTTTCAGACGAAGGGCTTATTTTAGCACATGCCCTCAAAAGCCCAATTGGGCTTATTATCTGGAGAGGTCTTATTTTCAGGGAAACAGGGTAGTTAGATTTCCACCATGATGGCTCTTTAATTTAGGTCTATATTAGACTTCCCAATCTAGCCTGCAGAACTGGTTTTTTTCTATCCTATGAAATAAGCAGCCCCTTTTAAGAGGTTGGCTTGGTGTGACCATCTAAACTGCATTGAATAAGATTATATATTTCCAAAAGGAAGGTCAACCAGACTAGAATATTAAAACAGATCAATGAGCAAATATACAAAGCTTTGCAAAGGCTCCTGAACAATCACTGCTGGACATACTTCCACTATACATTCTCCCATATTTTGAAAATAACTACTATAAATTACAAATACAACCCTTTTAGAAAAAGATACATAGTTACCATGTAATAAAACCAAACATCTTCTGCCAGTTGAGTTCCCTACCTGTCCATGCAGGACAGCAATCCAGCAATAAAACAGATTGCCACTGTCTTCTTCTGATGTATTTTCTAGATTTTTCAATCTTCTATGCCCCATGGATTTTGAGATTCAAATACAGACTGCCAGGGGTGAAATCAACTTACCTTTGCTACCGGTTCACAAATGTGAGCAAGCAAGCGAACTAGCTTCACTCACACACGCCACAGGATTTTCCGTGCATGCGCAGAGCATCAAAAGCGGGACATGATGGCGTCTTGAATGGGTGGGCAGAGCCTCCTGCTGCCACCGCTACTGGTTTACCCGAACCAGATAAAAGCAGCTGAATTGCACCACTTCAGACTGCCCTGTCATTTGGCTGTAGGCCTGGCATATTGTTTTAAACATCAAATTCTGGTTATTTCAGCATCACACTGTCGTCACAGTTTTTTCAAATCACTTTAAACTTGAACTTTCTGGTTATCTTCTCGCTGATTTTGAACTGCTGAAAACCCAATGAGCCACTAAGTTTTTTTCTCCAATTGACCAGGTTCATAAAACTGAAATTCAGTCAATACCACACCCAGGCTATTCACAAGCCTTGACACTACAAAGCATCTAATCCCACTGATTTCTTTTCTGCAGAAGAAGAGAAATAAAATAAATTCTAACACTAACATGCTTTCTGTAAGGATGTGCTAAACATTTTATGATCAAAATATTGCAATCCCAGTCTAGATTATTTCAACCTTATAGAATGTATTTCAATGTTAGAATGCCCTATTTGATTTTAACAGAAATTTTCTAATCTCAAAATTGCTAAAAATAATGGGTTCAGGTCATTTCAACAGGTTAATTTCCCTAACCTCTTATTTTCAGTATATGTTGTGTGCATTCACCTGATCATTAAATAACAACAGCATTATCAAGAATAGTAAACATAGTAATGGAGTTTTTATAACAGGATGAATCTGCATAGTTACCAAATAATAATTCCTCCTATATTAAGAATCCCTTTGAGAACTGCCAAGGTGAGTGAATTACATCATTCATTTTGCAAAAGCATGCTTTCTCCAATGCTTCTCATAGATGTAAACAACCACTGTGACTAAAATAAGATAGAGGAGATGATTAATTCTAAACAAATTCTAAACCGCTAAGACATAAAGACTGGAATTACCTAATTGTAATGGCATTTCCATATACTACTGTTTGCATTGCAGTAGTATAACTATAACTTATCCTCTTCCCATTACACTTCAAAGGTAAATAAAATAAAACCAAGCACTCTCGTGCTTTGAGTATATTGGTACCCAAGGAAGTAATTAGCATAATTCTTGTTAATTTCATCCCAGTAAGTCAAGGCAACATTCCTTTAAAAGACCTTCTAGTTTGGCTGAAGAATTTGGTTCAATGAGAAACTCCCGTGTGGTGCAGTGAGAGATGAAGGAGGAGCCAATGTCGTGACAATACAACGTGCGGTCTCAACCCTCCGAGACCGCAGTTGATACTTTTGCTGCTGGACGTTCCATTTGGACCTAAACCGTGCTGCAGAGATGGTGATCAGGAAGACGAAGCCTTGCTGGTCTCAGGGACACCGCAAACTCCCTGATTGACCCAAGGGAAGCTCTTCAAGCCGGCGGTAAACAGGCAGCCCCAGGCTGATGAAGCTGGGATGGCTCTGGAAGGAACGAAGTGAAAAGAGAAAGTGAGTCCAACTGGTGAGGTATTTTTTCTACTTTGAGAAAGACTGCCCAAAGAAACTTTTTTTAAAGCCAAATTAAATCCTTAAGCAAAAGAATTAAGTGGTGAAATTAACCTATATTGGATTGCTCTGGAAAGCTTTTTTTTTTCTTTGTAACTATACTTTGTGGATTGAAGTGCTCGCAACATTTTTTGTTTCTCCTCTTAAAGTGAATGGATTAATTTTGCTTCTTCTGTTTTCTGTTACTTTATTTTTTGACTTTTGGATTAAAACCTTCCTTTTTATTTTAACAATTATTCCTATTACTTGTTATTAAATTTCATTAAAGAACTTTGTTTCCTATAAGCCAGAGATAAATATTAGAAAGTGAAAGGTAGCAACACTGCCACTCGGAGGTCAGAGGCTGGAGTTTTTGAAACAATGTATTTCTTCTCTTTTCCTCTTTGATCTTACTGACTTTGTAGCTGAAGGGTTTGCAATTTGTTTACAGAAACTGATAAAGAGCCAAGGGCACGAATTGTTTTTGCAGGTGCTCTTTGAGAACTATTTTGGCAGGGGAGAGAAAGGGAAAAAAACAGAACCCTTCTCCTTTGAAGAGCATAAAAGAACTTGTGTTTAAGTCAATCTAAAAATTTTTTTAAAAAAGAGGCCTGGAAGGCTAGAGCGGCAGTGGTTATTAGTTTTTCCTTTTACTCCTTCTTTTTTGGAAACATGGATCAATACTCAGATGAGGAAACTTTAAAATTCCAAAATATATTGGCTGGAATTCAAAATCTACTGGAAGGATATGGGAGAATTGAGAAGAAGTTGGAAAAACTAGTTTCCTCACAGCAAAAGATGAAGGGGTTGGAGCCCCAAAAATTAAAGGGGAGAATGTAGACATAGAAGATAAAGACATAGAAGATAAAGACAAGACAATATATAATTTTAATAACGGAGCAAATATGGGTGAAAGTGGAAAGAAGGGAATATGAAAAAGGGAATTTGACAAACTGTAGCTCTACCTCAGATTCTAAGAAACAGAAGAAGAAAAAAGAGAAATGATGATGGATTTAAGAAGAGAAATTTTTTCAGAAGCACGATTAACAACTAAAGACAAGCTAATTTTAATAGCAAATGGAGGGCAACGAGATTACCTGAGAGATCCTTCAAACAACAAAGTGCAGAGAGAAGTATATAAAAACCTTATAAGAGATAAAAAGAAGACTGACATCACAATTGGCAAGAGAGATAAGACTGCTTTGTTACTGGAAAGATACAGGTTGACAATGAAAGTTAATTAGTTAATTTTGGTGATCAATAAGTAGGAATAGTAATTTTTAGATTGTTTTAGATTGTTATTAAATGTTTATTTGTTAACAAATAATTAATTATAATAACAATAACAAAATGATAATGGATACAGCTTAATGATATATACATGTACTGGCAAACTAGTAAAAGAAATTTGGATATAAATTGCAAATTACGATCTGGGAAAAAGACCTATAAATTTTATTAACCAATTTTTATTCAGATCTTGTCATAAAGGTGTAATGTTTTTTGGGTTTGACAAGAGGAGGTTGGATATAAATAGTAAATGATTTTTAGCCAACCATAATAACAACAAGGAAATGTCAATGGATATTGTTTAATAATATATATATGCTCTGGTTTTGGCAAAAGAAACTTGGATAGAAACTCTAAACAGCGAATTGAAAAAAAAAAGGAAAAAAAAGGTTTAGAAATTTTATTGACTTTTACTTAGAACATGTCACAAAGGTGTAATGTTGTTGGAGGATTTTTGAAATAGCTAATGAACGCCATTATGTGGTTGTGTCTTTAAGTATAAATTATTTGAGGTAAAAGCACGTTCAAATAATTGTATCAGTAGTAAAGCTACTTGTTTTTACTAGCAGTGTCTGAAACACTATTCGTGTGTTTCTACTAGCAACATTCTTTCTCTAGCTGTACATTCCGCTGCACTACTTTCTGTCTCCCAACGGAGATACCCCTAACACTAGTCAAATGAGAATTGTGGTACATTGATAGTAAGATATACAAAGATTTTTGATTTAAAATGTATAATATAATATGAACTATAAGTAATGTCTGTGGAAGAAATGCATGAAAGTTGTTAACCAATCGACACATTTTCTACAAGATGTAATGAAGGATGATTCTTTTTTTGTGTTTTTGTTTAATTAAAATTAAAAAAAACTTTTTTTAAAAAAAAGGAAAAACAGGCATTATTTTGTGCAATTTTGATGATATCTGGCCTGGCTGCTAGGTAATCAGACAATATACCAAATTAAGATGAGCTTGTAGCAGTACAGAATTTGAGAGTACCTCTTTGAACTGTAGCTATGTCTTTCCAGCTTTCTGTTCCTGTAACATTTATACACCCAGAGGACTTTTGTGGGAAATATCCTCAGCATCCCAAGGATAGTATCATTTGGACCCAGTCAGTTGGAAACAGATGAGCAAAAATGACTGAGTTAATAGCTGGTAATATTATCCGGGATGACTTTGATCTGGTTATTTCTGAGGCGCTAAAACAAAACCATCACAAAATCATCCTAGGTAACATCACTACTTGTAGTCTGAACCCTTGCTTTTCTTTTTGATGAAAGCCTCCTGGGAGGTGAGAAGTGGTTAAGCTAAGGCAGTGGGATGAATACATACTTGAGCAAGTGGATATTGTCATCTGCCTTAAAGGAGGCAGTGATGGCTTCCTTTCTCAAGGAACTATTGCTTGACCCAAGAACACTAGATAATTGTCAACCTTCAAACTTCCATTTGAATTATAGGGGTGGGGGAGATTGCAGATTGCTTAACATCAATGTGAAACCAACGGGGATGTATATTTATCAACATAGAACTAGAGATCATAGTGCATAATTATAGAGCTCTTGAGTCCACTATTGTCATTTTAGATCCAAATGTGACCCGTGCTGAAATATATTGGTAACTATTGCTACTCAGATATATTCCTAAGCACCCATAAGGCAAACAATAATACCTCTTTTTTATCAGGATTTATAGCAATGTTATAGCCTTGTTCAAGGAAATGCATATTGTTTTGAGATAAAAATCCTGATCCAGGAAGCAGTACTAAAAATGCTTAAATAAATAAAACTTTGTTATCTCTAAAGCGGGATGTTAGGAATAATATGCTAGCAGAGAACAGAAATCAACAATATTTTTTCTTATTTTTATGGTGTAAACTGCCTAAAATCATCAGGGAGTTAAGTTCCTTTAACTTTAGTAAATAGAACAGAATAGAATTCTTTATTCACCAAAAGTGATTGGACACACAAGGAATTTGTCTTGGTGCATATGTTCTCAGCGTACATAAAAGAAAAGATACATTCATCAAGAATCATAAGGTACAACACTTAATGATAGTTATAGGGTACAAATGTGTAATCAAATCATATTAGAAAACAATCAATATACATCGTAAGGATACAAGCACAAAGTTACAGTCATAAGTGGGAGGAAATGGGTGATAGGAACAATGAGAAGATTAATAGTAGTGCAGACTTAGTGAATAATTTGACAGTATTGAGGGAATTATGTTTAGTAGAGTGAAGGCATTTGGAGAAAAACTCTTCTTGTGTCTAGCGTGCAGTGCTCCAGAGCGTTTTGAAGATGGGAGTTGAAACAGTTTATGTCTAGGATGCGAGGGGTCTGTAAATATTTTCACATCCCTCTTTCTGACTCCCGCAGAATACAGGTGCTCAATGGAATGCATGTTGGCAGTAACTGTTTTTTCTGCAACTCTGAAGTCTGTGTCTGTCTTGTTGGGTTGCAGAACCAAAACAGAGAGTTATAGAGATGCAGATGACAGACTCAATAATTCCCCTGTAGAACTGTATGAAAGGAAATTGAACAGCTCATTCCAATCTTTTCAACCTATCCTTCTGATTTCAGTTCCAAATTTTATTTTAATTATTTATTATTTCATTCGATTTGTCACCACCCAACTCTGAACCGACCCTAGCTCTTCAATCTTGCTAATACTCTCCGCTCAAAATACTGAGCCCAACAGATTTATTCCCAAGTAAGTTTGGTGTAGCAGTTCAATTTTATTTTATTTTTTTGATAATTAAATTCGCCGATTCAAAGGACTTTCCATAGGAACGCTGCATCATCTAAACGCTAGTATTTAAGGGAAAGGGGGGGGGAATCACCAGTAAATATGAATCTCTTCTCCGAGGACAGACGAGTCGTCGCATTAACGGTATGCGTGCAGCCATCCTGTCTTGTTAATAAGGCTTTCTTATTCTCTCTTTAAACCTCTCGTAGTGCAAGAATCTTAAATGTACCTAAACCCTATTTGTAACATTCCATCCCTGGCCACCCCGGCGGTTCCCATGGCAACGAAATTCCTTTCCGACACCTCTCGCTACGTTCCATTCAAATTCAGGCCACAGCTCAGCCTCCCTCCTCACGTGACCAGCCTCCCGGCTTCAGTCGCCGCTTCCGGGTGGGTGTGGGCCTTACTCTCGTCCGGCCCCGAGGCTTTGAAAGCGAAGTGGGGGGAGGAGGGAGGAGGAAAGGAGGAGGTTCCCCTCAACATGGCGGCGTGCAGAGCGGGTGGCGGCAACGGTAACGCGACCGGGAATAGCGCTTGAACCCGAGCTGAAAGAGACGCCATGGAAAGCGAGGAAGAGCAGCACACGACTACGCTGCTTTGCATGGGGTTTTCGGATGCAGCTGCCATCCGAAGGGCCCTCCGCTTGGCCAAGAACGACATCAACGAGGCCGTGGCGCTGCTCACCAACGAGCGGCCCGGTCTGCACTATGAGCCCATGGACGGCGGCGGAGGCGAGATCAGCGGACCGGGAGGCCCTCAGCAAAGCGGCGGTTCGCGCGGCGGAGGGGACGGCGACAGCAGCGGCGGTGGTGGTGGTGGGGACGGCGGGGGCGGCACCACCGGCTTCGACCCACCCCCAGCCTACCATGAGGTGGTGGAAAACGAAGTAAGGAGGGGTCGCTGAGGTTGGGGGGCAAACGGGGAGCGAGCCCGAGACTCGGTGGGATCTGTTCCGGAACAATTCGGTGACAGGCGTCAAGGCACGGCCCTCCCGCCGCGGTTCCTTGTGCGAGACAGCGGCAGCTCCGCTTTTTCCGTTTTCTCTATCTCGCAGGGCTGGAAGGCTGGCAACGAGGCGCGCGCGCGGGAGCGCGCACACACACACCACACACCACACACACACACACAGAGAGAGACAGAGACAGAGACAGAGAGAGAGCATTGCTCGGGAATCCCTGCTTGAGAGCCCTCGGGTTTTCAATTAGAATAGAGTCGGAAGGGACCTTGGAGGTCTTCTAGTCCAACCTCAACTTAACAGTAACAGAATTGGAAGGGACTTTGGAGGTCATCTAGTCCAACCCCCTGCTCAAGCAGGAGACCCTATAACCCATTTCAGACAGTCTTTTCTTAAAAACCTCTTTTTCTCCCTGGGGACTCCCCACTAGTCTCCCTCCCCCTGGCCATTCGTGGGATTTTAAAAGATTCCAATTTTGGGATCTTTTTGAATACCACACATGGGCGGGAGTGGGGGGGGGGGAGCTCCTTTTCCGAATTCCTGCCTTCACGATTCCCTCACTCGCAACTAAGCGGTCTGTCAAGAGGACTAAATGAAGTATTAAACGGTTTGCTTGATTGCTGGTCTTGTGCATGTTGTTGTCCTTGTTTGGCACTGAAGCCTTTGTAGCCTCAAGCCTAGGAAAAGAGGCTTCCGTGCAAAGTCCTGTTTGGCTGTAATAGTGAAAGTTGATGAGTTGTGATTTCTCTTTGTCACTCGGTCTGTGCAGACTGAGATGTAGATTTGTGTTTGTTTTTAAATAAAAAAAGTTGCTGATATTGTATGTTGCTTTTCTTTGCTGTTGTTTAACAAAGGCACTTTCCTCCAATCCTACACCTGTTAGTAATTTCAATGGCTTTGTTTTGATGCTGTACTAATAACTTTTATTATACTGTCCTGTTTTTTTAAAATTGCTGGATCTTTGTTTTATAATTGGGGCAGAAGGAATTGTGGGCGCACATGGTACTGGGCTCATAAAAAAACCAAGCTGAATTATTCTGGTCTGTGAGAAAAATATTATGGCACCTGTAATTGTAGGTCTATATTAATACCAGCAAAACTGCCAAAATGACTTTGATATGTCTCATATTTCTGTCTGAAAGAATCACGGGTGGTACAAAAATATGGATATGAGGAAGAAACCTGAAGGTGCTCATATTAAGTTAAATGTGACCAAGAAATATGTTTAGATGAGATAATAAATTTGTGAATTTAATAAATGCTATAAATACCTAGAATCTTAGAACAGCAAAAACAAAAATGTTCTATTTGGCCTCATGTCATATTTCTCTTTTCATTCTTTTTTTGCCTAACTATAATTATTGGAATTTTTGTTTAGAAAAAGCCAGATTTATCTCATGTTTTCAGAAATATATGGTCAATCATTACTGCTTTGTCCTAAGGGTAGTATATATCATCTGATGCCTTCAGGATTTACTAACCTACTGTTTCATTTAGTTTACAATCTCTATCTTTTCAATGACTCATCATCCAAAAAATACCACTTGGTTGTCTTGGGCATTATTTTATCCTAAAAAGTTCTAATGGATTTTTACATTACAGTTGCAAATCATTACGATCATTAAGTGATTGTCTCACTTATCAGCCTCCACCTCTGCTCTCCCCAGTATGGCAAAGCACAGGATGCCCAAGTCCTGCAGCAACTGAGCAGGGTGTGATGGGGCGAGATGGGGGGCTCTGCATTGTACTTGTAATCAGTTGTAATGGCAAATTACTGTGGGGTGCTGCTGTGACTGTAAATTTGAAGCCAAGTTGCAAGTAGCTCTTGGGATTTCTCCGTTGTAACTTTGGCCACTAAGCAACTGGTTGTAAGTCAAAGACTACCTGTAGTCTTCCCCCACAAACAGTGGAACATAAAATAGTGTGTTTTTTTTTAATCAGGGCAGCCTGGTCTACCCAAATATGGGACAGAGCATGCTGCTTCTGCTTTCACCTTTCAGCCCCAATCCAGGAGCCTTCGCAGGCAATTGCTTTCACGACAAACTATTGTTGTGTTAAATTTTATTTTTACCGACAAAGAATCTATACTAGTCTTCCTTTATTTCTTTGGGTTTTTTTGTTTTTTTTTTGGTAAAAATAAAATTTAACATAAAATAATAAGGTGCCATCAATTTGGACTTAAACCATGGGGTACTATGGACAGTTTTCACCATTTCCCCAACAATAATCTGAAGTTCTTCCAGAAATATTCCGGATCCCATCTATCCCTTTTCTTTGTGATTTTCTCTGCCACTTTCATGTCTTTCCAAGCATACTAATTTCCTTCATAATTTATTCTAGAGTATGTGCATAAAATATGTGAGTTTTTCTTCACCTCAAGGAAGGACCCAGCCTGTTTCATTTAGAACAATTCACTGCTGTTCTTTTAGATCATGATGCTCTGAGGAACTGTCCAAATCCATAGTTTAAAGTTATCTTTTCTTTTTCTCACTTTAACTGAGTGACTGGCTTTCACGGCCATACATTACTGCTTCCCATATGTACTTAGTTTGTCATCATGATTTGGTATTATTAATAAATGTGATTTATAAACAAGTTGCCAATGGAAAAATAATTGCTTAACTGTTTTGTTCTCTGTTGTCATAGTAGCATCCTTAAGCTTGATGATCTTGTTTAAGGTTATAATTACCTTATTCTAAAATTTGTTCCCTGTTGCTCATCTATCACATTGTTTGCCTTTAGCTGCTCTTGAATGCAAGAAAACAGAACTGTCTGCCACTTTCATCTCTGTAGTCAACTGTGAGCTGTTAGTTAACATTACCTTTTTTTGTTTCAATGTGTATTATCACAGGTTTTTCACTATCCATTTTTGTTATAATGATTTCTTTTAAGTCATCTTTACTCTGATGTAAAAAAAATAGTATCCGCATGACACAATTTTGATTCCAGCTGTTCTCTCTTGCAACCCCACCTTTCTTATAAAAGATACATGCTATGCAAATTTATTAAAATGTATTTGCAGTTAATACAGATTCTTCTTATTTTGAATTACTCTGTTCCTTCAAACACCTTATAGTACAGTAGCTTCTTTATTATAAATTGTTTCTCAGAAAAACAGGTGTCTTGTTATACCTGTTAACTTTAATCTATCTACCTAAACCCTATCCTGATCTTCTAACTGGACAAAATGGTATATCATAGGACAACAATTTTTGAACCAAGGTACCTCAAATGGGCCTATTTACAGAATGAATCCAAAATCTGGGACCCTGTAGAATTCAGATTTGGCAAATGTTATGAAACATTTGAAATATGAAATATTATCATAGAACATGTCCTGTGATTTATCCTGATTTTTGACTGATAGTCCATTACAAGGAAAATACATAGCTGAATATTTCCCTGAATTTTTAAGAACTTTTCCAGTGAAAGTAATGTATTAGAATTTCTGCCATTTTTGAAGCATTGAGGAATATGGTAAGGAAATTCTCTGGAACAATGATCCAACAGGTTATGGATTTAGTATATTCTATATCAGGGATGTCAAACTCATTTTGATTGAAGGCCGCATCATGGTTGTGTTTGATCTCATTGGGCGGGGTGGGCATGGCCAGCTCGAACATCACATGGTGGCTCCTGTGGTGGCCCAAGCACTCTGCCAGCGAAAACGGTCTCTTGAGCTCTGTTTTCAGTTGTGACAACCTCCTGCAACCCTCTTCCAGCAAAAACAGAGTTTGCAAGGGCCGCACCTGGCCATTTTCACTAGCAGAGGCACCATGGACTGGTCCTTCGCTGTTTCTAGGGCAGCTCTTGGGCCAGATCTAAACACCCCTTGGGCCAGATCCAGCCCACAGGCCTTCAGTTTGACACCCCTGTACTATATTCCGAGGTGGCGCAGTGGTTAGGGTGCAGTACTGCAGGCCACTTCAGCTGACTGTTATCTGCAGTTCAGCGGTTCTAATCTCACCGGCTCAAGGTTGACTCAGCCTTCCATCCTTCCAAGGTGGGTGAAATGAGGACCCAGACTGTGTGGGTGATATGCTGACTCTGTAAACCGCTTAGAGAGGGCTGAAAGCCCTATGAAGCGGTATATAAGTCTAACTGCTATTGCTATTCTCCATGACAAAAGGCATTGTTCTAGTCCAGGGGTGTCAAACTCAAGGCCTGCGGGCCGGATGCGTCAGGGACTGGCCATGGTCACCCCTGGTTTAGCGAAAGGGAAAAAAGTCATGATATGTCACTTGCCGATGACATGACGATGCAAATTTGACACCCCGGTAAAAGCAGGGTAAATATCTTATATGTTTTTGCTGCTTCCATCATCTATCTTTTGTATAACTCTCCCCTCAATATAAATATATATGCTTATCTTTTTTTCCATTTCCAGGCCATGCTGTCTTGTTCCTTTTTATTGAGACAAAGTTGTTAGCCCTTTGACTATTTTTTTCTGTTACTTTAAGCAGATCAATCAGGATTGTCCATGTGTCTTATCCTTTTCAATGTTTCAGATGGTCTATTGTGTCATATCTTACATTCCAGTGAGTTTCTAAATATACAATGTTGCAAGAAATTTTGTGAACTTTTGTGAATTTTGTATAACTTGCAATTGAGTGAGATCTAAGCTTTTTACTAACAGACAAAGAGATACTGGTTAAATAAACAACACACAAAACTATGTTTATTGACCACATTGAGTCAACATTATCTACTGCCTTTATTAGAAAATTATAAATTTAGTAATTGTAGAATTGTTTTAACTCATGGTAGTCTTTGGCTGTCTTGCATATACTGCCTGGATGGCAATTGTGATTGCCAGAATTGCCATCATAATTCGATGCAATCACATGACGTTGCACCTTTCAACTGCGTTCTTAGTGATGCCGTTCTTGGTCCCAATTGCCATTATTAAATGAAGACTATTTGTAATAAGTTCCAATCATAAAATCACATCAATAAAACGTGCTGAATCTCCTAGCCCAAACGCCTGGGGAACAAGCCAGGCTTCAGAGCTTTATGAAAGACCAACAGAGACAGAGCCATCCAGATCTCTGGGTGACTTCTGTTCTGCAATACAGCCACTGTAACAGAGAAGGCGTGGCTCCTAGATCCAATAAAATGATGTCATTTATGGAGGGGACCTGGAACATACCCTCTCTGCTAGATCTGGTGAATGAGCAAAAACAATGGGAGAAAGGTGGTTCTCTCAAGTTGCCTGGACTTATGCCATGTAGGGTTTATAGGTAACAATCAGCAAATTAATTAGTAGTAGGAAGTACTACTAGGAAGCCAGTGCAGCTCATGGAGGAGCAGTGTTATATGAATGTTTGTTGTTGCCCAAGACTCATAACTTTTGCCTTGTTTCATTTCATTTATTTGCTAACATGGTAGCTTGTTCTGAAATACATATGGATATTTTGCTCTTTGAAATTTTGTAGTGTGTGTGTGTGTGCAAGATATATATGTATGTATGTATGTATGTATTTAGTGTCACAACCCCTGGTATGCCCAAATACAAGATGCGCGCGCGCGCGCACACACACACACACACACACACACACACACATATATATATATAATCCATTCCACATAGCTCCCTAGTTCACTGCTCCATACTGAACACTGCTCGCACCTGGAAGTGTGCTGTTTTATTTGATTGTAGCTCCCCATTGGCTCTTTCCTGTTATGTAATCAGTTGGTTCAAATGTTGTCCCTGTTGTGATGTCCAAGTGTAGCGTCCATGTCACTTGAAGCAGATATAAGTAACAAAAGAATTTTCTTTGCAAAATTCTGTTACCTACATCCTGTATGATTTGGTTTGCCTAGTGTAATTTTTCCAGAAATTTTAATTCCTCCATTCTAATCACCTATTACATGTTACAAATATTAGATGTATCTCTTCTTGTAATTTGTCATAGAATGTTTAAATATCTCCATCATTACATATATTTAGCAAGGTTAGTTTTGAATGCCATTGCTAATCCATTTCTTCATATGGTCAGACCCTGAGTAGTGTCATGTAATCATCTGACCCCACCAAAGTTTATTTGTTCCTAAAATATAAACTCCTTAATTTCTATTTGTTAGGTTCAAGTCTTGAGTATGAGAAGCATTGGTCAATACTTCCCTGTTCTGACCCCCCTCTTCGCTCGTTCACAAACGACAGCCAGACAGAACTTCAAAGGAAATATCTTTATCAGTCTTGACTCAAGCTGGCTGCGAGCCCAAAATAAACATAGATAAAGTCTCTGGCAAAAAGTTACACAGCAAATGCAAAAACAAAACTCTTACAGCAAACCAGGTTTACAGAAAGCAAATCACTTATCCAAGTGCCTCTTTGAATCATGAACACTAACTCGAACAGGAACAGAACTAAACTAAACTCACGAACAAACGAACGACAAACGTTGACTTCTGCCACTAAGGCGTGGCACCATCAGTCTTTTATCTGCAGGAGAAGACCCTAACAAGCAACAGCTGCTCATTATCCTGCATCCCGAAACAACTCACAGGTTTCTGCTGAGTCACAACACTATCCCCCACTGCAGGGCCCTTTCCCCGGGTCTGACGGTCTGGATGCGGTCGGAATGGATAGTCCATAAGAGGGCCCGCACTCATCTCCTGTGTTTCCTCCTTTGTGATTCCCAAATACCTGCAGAAACATTCCCCTTGATCCAATGCTCCCCAGGTATCCGGTGGCCATCACGTTTCCTCCCGCCCTGCGCGGTTTCACCCCATCCAGGGTCCTCCACTCTCTCCAAGGCCAACCCACCAGCCCCCGTACTGAGAATCTGGCAGCAGCTCTAACAGCTCCGGCCGAGCCCTAACACCCTGTCCAGAGTCCTCCACCTCCTCCAAGGCCAACTCATAAGACCCCTCACCGTCGGAGTCTGGCGGCAGCTCCACCAACTCCTGCCGGGCCACCACACTATCCCCCACCGCAGGGCCTATCCCCTGGTTCCGACGCTCAGAATGCGGCCCAAAAGGGTTGGTGACGGCCTCCATGGAACACAGTCCCAGACACTGGTACCCCGCTGGGATCCTAGAAATGAAGTCCTGTGCTTCAGGGACTGGGGTCGGCAAGGGCTGGAATCTTGGCGAAGCCCTCCTCGCAGACCTGGCCCTTGGCACTGGACACATGACTCCATGCACCTCCGCAGGTCATTTCTTAAACGGGGCCACTAGAACTGACGGAATGCCAGGCGCAATGTCCGGAAAAACCCCCAATGTCTCGCTGCAGAAGCGCCATGAACCTGAGAGAGCACCCGTCTACGGATGTGCCCTGCGGGAACATAGAGCCAGCCCTGATACTTCAAAAGATCCCCTTCCAAAGTCCACGGGGAAGCCGGCCCTACTTTTGCCTTTCGTCGCTCCATCCATTCGTCACCCCGCTGCACATCCCGTATCAGAGACTGTATGCTCACGGGATGATAAATGGCAGCGCAGGATGCAACAGGTAGAATAGTCCGAGGTGGAAGCGAGTCCGCAGGGTCAGAGTTCTCCAATTTCCTAAGCAGGGCATCCGCCCTGGGATTCCACACCCCATGAATGCACACTACATTGTGCGAATGGGGTATCACAGCCGCACAAACGTGCCGGTTGTCTGACACGATAGTTCGTTGCTGAGGGGCCCTTCTATTCTTCTTGGGGCAACTCCCCGCCAGGTGTCCAAGATCCCCACAGTAGAAGCACAATCCCTCAGCACGTCGTCTGTCCATCTCTGTACGT
Source organism: Thamnophis sirtalis (assembly GCF_051295495.1). Classification (NCBI taxonomy): domain Eukaryota; kingdom Metazoa; phylum Chordata; class Lepidosauria; order Squamata; family Natricidae; genus Thamnophis; species Thamnophis sirtalis. Next base: position 30,048,976 of record NW_028261387.1, read on the forward strand.
GACACTCGAGGTCTGACAGCACCCAACTCCATGGGCTCCTCCCAGTCCACTGCAGTCTCTTGATAAACTGGCATGCTGGTGGTCTCCTGGAATGCACGGTGAGGCCTTCGCCTCTGCAGCCGGGCGTCTATCCGGAGGCACAAGTGGACCAACGCGTCGAACGTCGGTGGCCTGTCCACCCTTGCCAGTTCATCTTGCAAGGCATCTGACAATCCATCTTGGAAAGTGTCCATCAGAGCTGGTTCATTCCACGTTGAATCCTGGCTACACAGCCTGAATTCACTGACATAGTCTTGCAATGAACCACTCCCCTGCTGCAGTGACTTCAGACGTCTAGTTGATGTTTCCCCCTTAATGGGATCCTCAAACATACGTTTAAAGTATTGACAAAAACCCTGGAAGTCATCCAACAAAGGGCTCGGCTGAGTTAACAAGGGGGTAGCCCAACGGGCAGCTGTGCCTGAGAGCAAACTAATAATAAATCCCACCTTCGTCCGGTCAGTGGGAAAGTCCTCTGCTCTCAAACTCAGGAACAGCTGACATTGTCCCAGAAATGCAGCAAACATGCCCTGATTCCCATCAAATTTATCTGGCATGCTACTGGGCACTTCCTCCTTGGCTGGGGGGGGGGGGGGTTGCAGCTCTCTGCAGCTGAGCAATTTGGTCAGCCAATACGGCTATTTGCTGGCTCAGTCTGGCATTTTCAGCGTAAAGCTGCTCCATATTTTTATGAATGGAGGTTTGTCGGGGCAGAAGTCAAACTAACAAGCAACAGCTGCTCATTATCCTGCATCCTGAAACAATTCACAGGTTTCTGCTGAGTCACAACACTTCCCATATTCCACCTTGTTAGGAGCCTTGTAAAATGAGGCCTCTTTTATCTGTACTGACACCATCAATGAGATTCTTGCTTGTGATTTTGGTCTGACCATATTGTCACTTCTAATTAATACTTTTACTCATTATTTCACTTTCATTCACCACATCACTCTTGCAGTATTTTTCACTACTGTCACTACTTTTACAAGTAAAACAAGCAAGAGTTTAGATTTTTGCTTCATCCTAAGATATTCTATCTTTATCTGTGCTTCTCACATTGCCCTGTGGGTACTTTTGTAGGCAATTCTCTAATTGCAATGTGTTCTTCCTCGCTACTGGACTGCAATATGAATATTGCATTACTTAATACTCACTGTCATTTCCTTGTTATGTTTTCCTAGTTTCCTGCTCTATACTTCTTGATATTTAGAAACAGGAACCATTAGCAAAAAGTACAAAGGCTATAAATGATACGGTGACCTGGCACTGGGAAAGGAAACCTATGACTAGCAGTCACAGGTTTTGAAACCTGTCCGAGTACACAGTGATTTAAAATAGCCTGTTCAGTGAGTAGCCACTGTGCAATGAGTCCCATTTTGTTATGTCTTTTTCAAATACTTGAGGTTTTGTTTGAGCTTTATTACCTATTGTTAAACCCATATTTGGCACTACTTTGTACAAGTAGTCCTCAACTTAAAACCACACATCTGGGACTAGAATTTCTGTTGCTGAGCAAAGCAGTTGTAAAGTGAGTTACACCCAATGTTATAACCTTTTTTGCCATGGTTAAGTATATCATTGGAGTTGTTAAGTGAATCACATGGTTCTTAAGTGAATCTGGCCTCCCCCATTGACTTTACTTGCTTGAAATCAACTGGCAAAGTAGCAAATATTGTCAAATTCATCATTAGCAACAACAACAGCAACAACAATAATAATAATAATTTCCCCTTGTGACTTCTAACAAGAAGTTTGAATATCCAGTTCTGTTCTTTTATTGAGCAGAAGTAAAAATAAATAAAGGAATTGTATTTTGGAGAAGCAGATCTATTGAATTCCAGTAGAAAAAAAGTTTGTTATTTAAATATTTTGAAAATAATTTGGTAGAGAAACTATAGATGTAGTCCTCAACTTACAATCACAGCTGAGCCCAACATTTCTGTTGTTAAGTGAGACATTTGTTAAGTAAATTTTGCCCATTTTACGACCTTTCTTGCCACAATTGTCAAGTGAATCACCGTGATTGTTAAGTTAGTAACATGGTTGTTAAATAGGTCTGGCTTCCCTATTGACTTTGCTTGTCAGAAGTTGACAAAAGGCAATCACATGACCTTGGAACACTAATTGTCATAAATATGAGTCAGTTACAAAGAATCTGATTTTGATCACGTTACCATGGGGATGCTGCAAAAGTTTCTCCAAAAGTGGGAGAAACATCCTAAATTGCTTTTTTCAGTGGCCATTGTAACTTTAAACAGTCACTAAATAAGTTGTGGACTATCTCTAGTGAATTAGTTGGACGGCAGAAAAAAGAAGTGGAAAAAATATGCACTTTCCATAGGCTACATTAGTCGAAAACAAATTTAGGAAGTTTTCTTTTTGTAACAAATTATTGCTTATCCTTGATGTCTACAATTCCTATGGCTGCACCAGGGGTGGGTTCCGGCAGGCACTACTGCCGGTTCACTTGTGTGCACGCTATGCACATAGGCGTGCTTGATGCACACTGCACACGCATGTGCAGTGCTATTAAAATTGTTCTGTGCATGTGCAGAACTGAAAAACAAGATGTCGGTGCCTATGGCGCCGCCCGGAGAACCAATTCAGGAGCATGGCAGGCCTGGGTCGCTGCCGGTTCCAGTGACTCAAGCTGCCAAATCACTACCGGTTTGGCTGAATAGGTCCGAACCGGTAGGAACCCACCACTGGGCTACACCTGATACAGAAATAGACATCCTTTATGTTATCAGAATGGAGAGTTTGCCTTTACTTTTCCAGTGTGGAATGTAAGGATCAATTTTATATTTGTAGCAGTTCCTAATTATAAATGCCTTTGGTATCTTTTGAGATTAGTAATAAGACTTGTGACTAGAAAACCCAGCCTGATGGTTTGGATTCCTCTGCTTCTTTACCCATCCATTGCTTTATATGTACCTTATGCCAAGCATTTTAACTTGAACTTCCAGCATGGATCAAGAGAGAGATATAGCCCAATGGGCATGGAGGGGCATTATATTAAACTGGGAGAAGGGAAAAGGGGTTTTGAGTTAGTCTTAGAGAAAATTTTCTCCACTTTTAACTTTGTGTTTTACATGAATGATTTATATATTGATTGATGTGCTGTAGCAGTAACTTTTTTACTACAGAACTTTAAATGCTTGCTAAAGGTTACATAATAGATGAGGTCAACCATTCTTTCAGTTCATTCTTTATTGAAAAAATTACACCAATTATTTACAATATATTTTAATTATAGATAACCTATGTACTTAATTTTCCAGCAAATAAAATTAAGAGTCTGATAGATATTGTATACTAAGTTTACTTAGACTGGATTTGTTTATTTCATTTGTGTCAACATGCAGCTACATTAAAGACACTTGCTTCTCGACAGAAATAATATATCTTGCTTCTTTCTACTTTAGTATCGCTTTCCTTTTCTGCTTGCTTTTTCTCCCAGCTAGAATAGTTAACTTGTACTTTTAGTAAAGAGTATCTATCAAAAGTTGTGTGAATGAACGGCTTATAGCATAATGGCATATATAGTATATATTATAGAAAGATACAGGTTTAACTCGCGGAAACCTTTAGGATATATTACAGTTTTGACGGGTTTAGCATCTGTAAAACCTCTGTCTTTAGCTATTTTGATTTTAACCAGAAGTGCCAGCCAGAACCCACCCCTGCCAGTAACATATATTTTAACATAAACCTTCATATGCCTTCCTTTTACTTTAGCACAGTAACATCACTTTTTTTGAAAATACAAGTATTTTCTTCCCATATTTCATCCTTTATCTATAAACAGATCCACACAGTCAAATGGCTGAGATTCAGACAACTGACTCATTATGATGATGTAGCATTCCGTGATCACAAGATTGCCATTCATGATTTTCATTGCTGACTTCCCACAGAGTCAACCTGGAAGCTGCCAAGAGGTTACAAACTGCAACCGTGTGATGTCACGCTTGATGACATTGCAAAATTCACTTAATGATGGCAACCAGAAATATCGGAACTGTCACCACTAAGCAGCACATCACATGACAGTATATTTTATGACCATGTCACTAAACAATGGAAATCCCAGTCCCAATTGCCCTTATTAATCAAGAGAAATTTATATCCCTTACAAGGCCATTATGGTAACTGCCTGATTATCTATCCTTACTTACAAGCAAAACTGGGATACAGTAAGAGAAATTGAATGATAGGGAAGGTGTTTGTGACTTCATGAAAAGAGTATCTCTGAAAAATCCTTTTTGCTTTTTATTTATCTATTTATTGGCAAAACGGTTTGACTGTACATTGGCTCCTGATTTGTTAAGCATGATCATCTGGTTTTATAAATTATCAGTAACAATTATTACTTTTATATGTGTTCTTTTTAAGTATTTTGTATTAATTGAATTAATGTTCCCCATATTCTCTTTAAGGTTTGGGGGGGTTTGCCTTTATAATTTTGAGGAATATATATGTATAGAAATTGTGTGTAATTTCTAACATATACGGATATAATTGTTTTTTGAAAAAAATATGGTTCAATTATACTGCAGTATGCACATATTAGATTCAATGACAGTTGTCACAATTTGGGGTGCATTTTCATTTTCTTGCTAGGTATAGAAATAGCAAGTAGACAGAGCAAGTGAATTCAGGTTACTGCTTCTAAAGAAAGTTTTGTATATCAATTTTTTCAGTACAGAGTTGGCAGGTTGCCTTTTGTATCTCCTGTTAGCTAGAACTCACATATAGCTTTTTTTCTCAGCAGAAGAATGATGAAAATGGGAACTGCTCTGGAGAAGGTGTTGAGTTTCCTACAACAAATCTTTATGAATTGGAGAGCAGAGTATTAACAGATCACTGGTCCATACCATATAAGCGGGAAGAGTCTCTTGGCAAATGTTTAATTGCATCAACATATCTAGTAAGACTAGGTAAGTTACCATTTTCTTTTTTAAAAAAATCTTTAAAGTATTTCATTTTCTACTAACATTAATAAAAATAATATTCAGTTGCTGTATTGCTGGTAAAAAATATAACTTTATCATTTTAAAATCATGGTTAATTTTCTTTCCTTTTTCCCTTTCCTTTTTTCTACTTTAGGATAGTTTAATTCTTGTTAAATTTTCTCTTTTTTCCCTTTTACTAAAATTTCTCTAACACACAATTACCGTTTGTGTGTGTGTGTAAAATGCATACATACAGATGTATACTGACTAATGCAAAAGAGACTTTAATAATAAGTAATCATGTTAAGATTAAAGCTCTTTATGTAACATATAATTTGATGTGTGTCATAATGTTTTTTTTTTAATGTTATACTCAACTTTGGATAAGGTGACCAGATTTTCAGATTGGTAAAGAGGGACACCTTTGACCGTGGGGGCCTTAATTAAAAATTTTATATGGAGCAACAAAAATTTTCATACAACGCAAAAATAGTATTGTAATTTTTTTTTTTTATTTCAACAAAACTACAATTTACAAATATAAATTGTAACTGTTGCCAAACATCAAAATTTTGATCACGTGACCATGAGGATGCTGCAGCGGTCGCTAAGTGTGAAAATGGTCACTAAGTTCTAAATGCGCATGTGCGAGGAATATGTCTGCCGGGCTTATCGCTCTGGCTCTGCTCGAGAAAAAAACAGCTAGGAAGAGGTGAAACTGAACTCAGAAATTGAGCTAAGAGGTGGCTGAGGTACGAACAATTTATAAGTGTGTTGGTGCCGGCAGTGAATTGGGGTGATATTGCTCTCCAAAGCTGCCGTGCGCGAAAGATGCTGACGCCGCTTGGAAGATGCCGCGGCCCAGCTGTTCTGGAAGAGCCCCGACCTGTTGAGACTGTTGCCTCCTATGGCCATTTTGCCTTTCGACCATCCCTGCCCCTGCCTCCGTCCTCCGGACCACCAACTTGGAGAGAACTAGGACGCTTGAATCCATCTCCGGCCTCGCTGAGATTCCCGTTTAGTATCCTGCATACCATTCTGCGTTCCAATCTCTGCAGAAAGAGAAAGCAGAGGATGAAGAGGACGTGGGCAGGGAGCCTGCTTCTTACCTCCCTCCGACTGACATTAACTTTCCAACTGTTTCAGACTTGTGGACCTTGTCCTCACTGCTGGATTCCGCAAAGGAGAAGATTGGGAACATTAGGACTCCCTCTTCCACATTAGTACGAGCCTTATACGGGTTTTTTTGCACTGCTGCGCAATTTTTAACTTGTATGGGGAGTGTATGTGATGTGTATGACTGAATGATTGTGCCCACTTTTTTATTATCCTATTATTGTTGTACTCTGTGTTTTTTAACTGTTAGGTGGGGATTGCTTGGGTGTATGGATGTGTATGCTCGAGAGGACTGGGACTACAACCTGGTGCCTCGTTCACTGAGTGCTACTGCAGAAGTGTTAGGGGGTCCAGGCCCAATCCCAGTCCTAGAATGCTTGATTTAAACTGCCTGCCGGAGAGTGCGGAGGCCATGGGGGGGGGGGAATGGGGTCTATGGCCACGGGGATGGGCTGGAACATTATGGTCATGACGGGGGAGGGGCAGGTATGGCGGGAACTTTAGGGCTAGCCATTACCGGGGAAGGAGGGTCTGCTACGTCACAGCGATCCCTCCTTCCGGCCCTATTAGTTCCACTCCAAGGCCAGATGGCGAGAGTTGTCAGGGCCCTGGTCTCAGGCTGTTGTTGCTAAATGCCAGGTCTGTGGTTCACAAGGCTCCCTTCATCCGGGACTTAACATTAGACGAGGGGGCAGACCTGGCATGTATTACTGAAACCTGGCTGGGCCTGCAGGGAGGAGTCCCCCTCACTGAAATGTGCCCAGAGGGTTTTCAGGTGCTTCACCAGCCGCGACCCCAGAGAATGGGGGGGAGGGAGTTGCTATCATCATCCGAGGGTCTTTAGTTCCTCGTAGGATCCCTGCTCCGGAGCTTGTCGGGTGTGAGTCCTTGCTAGTGAAGTTGGACCTTGGGGGTCAAGTGGGCTTGTTGGTACCTTCCTCCCAACAGCATTGCAACAGCCCTCCCCTCGCTCCTAGAGTCAGTAGCCGAGCTGGCGGTCGAGTTCCCCAGGCTTATGGTACTGGGGGATTTCAACCTGCCTTTGCTCGGTGAGCACTCTGACGGGGCGCAGGAGTTCATGGCTTCCATAACAGCCATGGACTTGACCCAAGTAATTCGGGGTCCGACTCACTTAGTGGGTCACCTTGTATTCCTCTCGGAGCAGTGGAGACGTGATCTAGATTTGAGGGGTATTAAGATCTTGCCCTTGTCATGGTCTGATCACTTCCTACTGAGGCTTGACTTTCGGAAACCAATCCCCCACTGTAGGGAGGAGGAACCGATTAGGTGGTGCCACCCCAGGCGCCTGATGGACCCTATGGGATTTCAGACGGCGCTTGGAGAAATACCTGATGCTCTCGTCCGCAGTCCGGTGGAGACCTTGGTCGCTGCCTGGAATAAAGCGGCGGCGGGGGCTCTAAACCGGATTGTGCCTTTACAACCTCTCCAAGGTAGCAGATCCAGGAGGGCCCCTTGGTTCACCGAGGAACTCCGGGAAATGAAGTGCCAGAAGAGACGTCTAGAGCGCCGCTGGAGGGCCAGTAACTCTGAGTCAGACCGAGCACTGATGAGAGCCTATATCAGAGCCTATCTCGTGGCAATACGGGCGGCGAAATGTGTGCATTTTGCCGCTCTTATTGCATCCGCTGAATCGCGCCCAGCCACCTTGTTTAGAGTAACCCATTCCCTCTTGAAAGGGAGGGACGCGGATGATCCTTTACAGGGTAGAGCTGAGGAATTTCTTCAGTTTCTAGCGGATAAAGTCACTCTGATTCGGACAGACCTGGACTCCAATTGCTCAGTACCAGCCGAGGTACCGGGGAGGGTCTTGAGCGGAGTTTATGGAGCGAGTTTCAATTTGTCGCTCCTGAGGAAGTGGACAAGGCCATGGGAGCGGTGAGTGCCTACACCTGTATACTGTACCCGTGTCCCTCCTGGCTGGTCTCGACCAGCAGGGAGGTGACACGTGGCTGGATCCAGACGATAGTTAACACCTCTCCCCGGGAGGGGTCTTTCCCACTCCTTCTAAAGGATGCAGTGGTGAGACCCCTCCTGAAGAAGCTGTCTCTGGACCCAACCATCTTGAGTAACTATCGTCCAGTCTCCAACCTCCCCTTCATTGGGAAGGTTGTTGAGAAAGTGGTGGCCTTTCAACTCCGGCGGTCCTTGGATGAAACCGATTATCTGGACTCCTTTCAGTCCGGTTTCAGGCCTGGTTACAGCACGGAAACTGCTTTGGTCGCACTGATCGATGATCTCTGGCGAGCCAGGGATAGGGGTTGCTCCTCTATCCTGGTGCTTCTTGACCTCTCAGCGGCCTTCGATATCATCGACCATGGTATCCTTCTGCGACGGCTGCGGGAGGTGGGGGTGGGAGGCACCGTCCTCCGGTGGTTCTCCTCCTACCTCGGGCAGGTCGCAGTCGGTGTTGGTCGGAGGGCAGAGATCGACCCCTAGGCCCCTCAATTATGGGGTGCCGCAGGGCCTGGTCCTGTCCCCCCTCCTATTCAACATCTACATGAAACCGCTGGGTGAGATCATGCGACGGCACGGGATCAAGTACCACCAGTATGCGGCTGTATCTGTCCGCCCCATGTCAACTCAGTGAAGCAGTGGAAGTGATGTGCCAGTGCTTGGAGGCTGTTAGGGTCTGGATGGGTACGAACAATCCCGACAAGACTGAGTGGCTATTGATGCTTCCTCCCAAAGATGGTCCAGCTATTCCATCTCTTAGTCTGGGGGGTGAAATTATACGTCCCTCAGAGAGGGTCCGCAATTTGGGAGTCCTCCTGGATCCACAGCTGACACTAGAACATCATTTGTCGGCTGTGACCAGGGGAGCCTTTGCCCAGGTTCGCCTGGTGCACCAATTGCGACCCTATCTGGAGTGGGAGGCCCTTCGGATAGTCACTCACGCCTTCGTGACCTCAAGACTGGATTACTGTAATGCGCTCTACATGGGGCTGCCCTTGAAGAGTATTCGGAGACTCCAGCTTGTCCAGAATTCAGCCACGCGAGCGATTGTGGGTGCACCTCGGTACACCCACGTTACACCTATCCACGAGTTGCACTGGCTGCCTATTGGTCTCCGGACACGCTTCAAGGTGCTAGTCGTTACTTTTAAGGCCCTGGTATCGGACCTGGGTACTTGAGAGACCGCCTGCTGCCAATTAATTGAGGAAAGCTTAATAACAGGGAGTTCTTGACTTAAATCCACACAGAATAAAACTATTTTAATAAATCCTATGCACAATAAATAAAATATTATTTTAAAATACATTAAAAAATAAAAGAAAAAAACCCAGCTCACTTACCAGTAGGCAGGAACAATCCAATCCAATCTAGGTCAATCCAGAATGATGTAGATGTTAATACAAAGAACTGAGCAAATTAAAATGGTTAAATAGTCCCAGGGAAATATTTTTCAAAGAAAAATGAGGAGCCACCATTTTTTCCCACACGAGCTGACCTCCAACCTCCGTGCCCCTCCCCTCCGGAAAATCCAGGAAGTAACAGTCGCTTCCCTTTCTAGCCAAGTATTTCCTGCAGCTCTATGGTAATGGGTCATTTTTTCTTATAAAAGTGAGTAAAAGGGGCGGGGGGGTCCATTTTGTTGCTTTAACGTTTTAATATCTTCAATGAAAGTACTGAGACAGAGAGAGAGGTTAGTTAGACAGAGTGTCTTTTGTCTTGCCCCGGTTAGGATTTCTTAAGCAAATCCACTGGGCTTTCAACATGAAGCCAGAAAATCGGGACTTTTTTAAAACGCCCCGGGACATGGGACAAATTGTTATAAAGTGTGACTGTCCCGCTGAAATCGAGACGTCTGGTCACCTTAACTTTGGATGAAAATGCCAAATTTATGCTCTCAGTATTGTCATACTAAATTATAGTTAATATAGTAGGATACTTTTCCCTTTTCCCAATAATCTAAGATATTTAAATAATAGAATGTTAATAATATTTAATCACATTATATAAACATCTCTATTGAAACAATGCAATCTATCAAGATTTATAACAACATAATAAAAAGGAAAAAACCCACAAAAATCACTGTTGACATCTTGTGTTCCATTTATGTATTATTAACATTTTTTTAAAAAAAACTTTTTGTGTGAGTAGAAACAAATATGACATTTTATATAGTGCTGGCCAGTTTAATTTTATGTTTTTTAACTTTTAACATAGAAACTTTTTAATTAAATGCTTTTTATTATTAACTAATGTAGTCTGCCAGACAGCTAGATTTTCTTTTTTAATAGTAATATTTGACATAAACATGCTTGAAATATGATTGAAGACTACAATGTGTAACATAAACTGGCTAGCAACAATATTTTGCACTCTTTTGTATTTATCCAGAGGTAATGATTTTGTGCTGGTTGGGAAAATAAAGAGTGTGGCATTGGTTATCAATGGACTTTGCTGTCGTTTTTTTATTATGAAAGACCAATTCTCAAATTATGAAGTAGCTAAACAATTTCCTAGTTATTTGAGAATGATATATAGAAAGGGAATCAAACAGATGCAGTGGGCCAATTTATATATGTTCATACATAAACTTATTAAAGTTGGTGTGATGATAAACATACTTATAAGATGTAATTGATGAAATGTACACATCTTGGGTAGTCAAACATAATATAAAGTATGAAAACATAATCCTGCCTTTTTTGCTTAGAATAAATCAGAGAATGAACTCATATTGTAGGCAGAAGTTAGAATCCTGTTGTGCTAAAATTGTCAAACCAACCACCTGTTAAGCTTTAGTAGCTCCACCTTCTAATGGATAGACCTAGCAGGTATGAAGCAGCATATTTGCCATTTAGCCTATCCTTCTGGCATAGATTGTGACATGCTACATGCAAATAAATATTCACATCCAATACAGCTTTATCTATCTGTTATTGACTATGTTCACATAACAATAAACCTGAATTTTTGAGAATTTGCTCATTCAGATTCAAAGTAAGCATAGAGTTCATGATGAGGTTTCTGTTTGGCTTCTTCTGCCATCAGGAGCAGCTAAATCAAGTATGGTTCTATGGTTTGTTTGGCAGTAAGAATCAGCTAGTATTCTTTGTTGGTTCCTCTTCCGAATTATTAAATCAAGAACAAAACCTAGAATAGAGCTGGAAGTGACCTTGGAGGTCTTCTAGTCCAATCCCCTGCTAAAGCAGGAGACCCTATACCATTTCATATAGGTGGCTGTCCAGTCTTTTTTTTTAAATCTCCAGTGGTGAAGCACTTGAAGGCAAGCTGTTCCACTGGTTAGGACTTTCCATTGATCTCACTTTTAGGAAGTTTCCCCTTAATTCCAGGTTGCTTCTCTCCTTGATTAGTTTCCATCCATTGTTTCTTGTCTTGCCTTCTGGGGCTTTGGAAAATAAGTTGACCCCCTCTTCTTTGTGTCAGCCCCTCAAATACTTGAATACTGCTATCATGTCACCCCAGTCTTTTTGTCTAGACTGACCATACCTAGTTCTTGCAATCATTCTTCATATGATTTGTCTCCAGGCCTTTAATCATCTTAGTTGCTCTTCTTGGCACTTTTTCCAAAGTCTCAACCTCTCCATTTCTCTTCTTACTTTCTCTCTCTTCCTCCCTCACTCACTCACTCCTTCACTCCCTTTCTCTCCCCACTCTCTCTCATGAGACAAATATTTGTACGTCTGAATAATATCTATTTTTGAGTGTGGTGTATATATGAGAGAGAGATAATGGTTTTTTTAATGAGATAGGGAATAATTTATAAGTGGGTAGTTTATTTTGCAAACATAACTAATTCACTTATTTTTGTCATGTTGATAGGCAGATGTACTCATGTAATAATGATATATGCATACATATATTGGTAGGGGCAGAACTGTGCAGAAGAAATTGGGCATGCACTGGGTTCTGGGTGTTGTTTTGTTGTGGTTTTTCTATCTACTCTTCCTTAAGTGGGTCATCTTAAATTTAGATAAATATAATCATTGTCTTATGGTATATCATTATCCTGGGGTTTAACCATAAAATAAAATACCAATAAAATACATAAATTAACTCAGTGATTCAAAATTTTAAAAGTTTTGATCTGGGTTCTCTTTTAAATTGCTTTGTTATACCACCTTATTTTCTATTTAAGTTCTTTGAAATTGAAATGAATGAACTGAGCAACAATTTACATTCATTCATATTTGGAATATGTCTGCAACAACTCAACTAGCACCAAATATATTAATATTTAAAATGCATCATTAGCACTCTGCTATGTTCTAGAAATATACCATATTTATTTCATCCATATTTCTTTATTAAATTTTAACTTTTTAGTTATTTTTCATTCTTATATTTCTTAGTCATAGAGTAATTTGAATTCTTTTTTTTCTTTTTAAAATAAGGACTTTCTGATTCTGATGAAAATTGCAGGAGATTTATGGAGAGATGTATGCCTGAAGCTTTTAAAAAGGTAAGTGCAAAGATAAAAATCAGATTTGAATTGCTATAGCTGTAATTGGAGATAGTCAAAACTGAATTGCTTTCATTCTGGCAATAGTGTTGGATGAAAAAACACCCATGTCTTTTCTAGTTTGAGGATTTATTTAAGATTTTATTTTCATTTAACTTGCTATTAATAAAAATAATCTTTTTAAAACCAGAAAAATGCAATTTAAATATCAAAGGTAGTAAAATCACTTTCAATTTCTCTTCTAGTAGTACAGTTGCTCAGTTGCTGAAAATTATATGAAAGTAGCCCTCTTGCTCTATTGATTACTGGGCAGCCCATGACCCGTTGGGTCATTGTTTTAGAAATATCCTTATCTAAACAGAAAAACAGACCACGATTGACAGTGGGTGAAGAGAAATCAGGAGCGGGAACTGCTTCTGACTTCCTGTCAGCTTCCCCATAAAATTTCCTTCTGGGGAACTGGCAGTGACCATTGGAAATCTTCCTTCCTTCCGTCCTTTCTTCCTTCCTCCCCTCCCTCGACTCCCTGTCCCTGCCACCTTGTCTTCTTTATTTAATTTGTTAAATTTGTTTGCTGTCTGTCCCTCCCTACATTTTCCACCCTCCCTTCCCTTCCCAGCATGCAGCTGTTGGTGGGAGAGGTAGAGGGGGTTTATAAAAAATAGCTGGGAAGTATCAGGGAACATTGCTAACGATTACACGAGCATGGCAGTAGTACTGAAGCAGCTACAGCTTCCCAATTTCATTTCCTCTGGAGTCATGGATCATAGATTTTGAATATATTCTGTAATTTAGCCCATTTGAGATACCTTGGTTGAAAAATTATTGAACTATGATGCATGGTTTCACCCAGTTAAAAGTCACGGCAGCAAGGGTTTTAGTAGTATACAGAAAGATGTGTTAACATAGACACTGCTTCTTTACAGCTGCTGACATCAAGTGCAGTTCATAAATGGGGTACTGAAATCCACGAGGGAATCTACAATATGTTGATGTTATTAGTAGATCTGGCTGCAGAGAGAGTGAAACAAGATCCTATTCCTGTTGGACTTCTATCTGTACTTACAATGGTATTGTAACCACTACATCTCTCTGGGGCTGCTAAGACTGCAAATATTAGTGACTTACATTAAGGGCCCAAGTGGGATATCATATGAAATTGTGGTAAAGTTAGCTTTTAACTGTGGTTTAATGTGATTTCTAAATTAACAGATTCGATCAACCCAAATGATATAATCAGAAATAATGGCTTCAAGTGGCTAATCCTATTCCTTTGACTTATAGTAACTGGTATGCCATGATCTCTAAATTGACACCTGTGGGCCTTGCCCACTTACTACAACAGTAGTCAGGATTAGTGATTGCTTGGAATCAATCAATGCATTGACATTTCTCCTAATATTGGATTATTCATTTGTTTTGTTTATAGTCCAAAATGAAGTCACAGAATTAAAAAATACAGCATATGCTGAACATTAGATTTTTAAAATTGGTATTCAATATGTACCACTGCTTCCAAGTTGTAGCGGACAGATTCACAGATATAGAATATTGTGATAGTATACATTAATAGATATTTTTTGCTTCTGCATCTTCTTTGCAGATATACTACGATGGTGATTATTACTGTTTTGAAAAAAGACAAATGTATGCTATTGTGCTATTTTTAGACAGTTTTTCAAAAATAATTATATTTACCTATTCTTCAATGCTACTGTAAGATTTGTTTAGATAAAGAACTTCAATTTTTAAAGGGAAGTATCAGTGGTGGGTCGCTAGCAGTTCTGGCCAGTTCGGCTGAACTGGTAGTGGTCTGGTGGCCTGGGTCGCTAGAACCGGCAGCAACCCAGACCTGCCATGTTCCTGAACTGGTTCTGCGGGTGCCGCCATCTTGTTTTTCAGTTTTGCGCATGCATAGAACAATCTTAGTTGCACTGCACATGTGCGTGCATCAAGCACGCGCATGAAGCACGCACACAAGCAAACTGGCAGTAGTGCCAGCTGGAACCCACCCCTGGGAAGTATTACATAAAAGTTTAATAATAATACTTGGATTTCTATGCATAGTATTTCAACATTTGAGATGAACAGGATTTAATTTGCATAGTTACATACAGTAAAAGTAAACAACCCATAGCCATATATACCATATTTTTCGGAGTATAAGATGCACCTTTTTCCCTCAAAAAAGAGGCTGAAAATCTGGGTGCATCTTAGACACTAAATACAGCATTTTTGCCTCCCGAAACCCCGCCCCCTTCACCAAAATGGTCATGTATAGCTTTAAGGAGGATTTCAGAGTGCTCCTGAGGGCTGGGGAGGGCAGAAATGAGCGAAAAACGGTCCGTTTTTTGCTCAATTGTGCCCCAGCCCCCAGGAGCACTGTATAAACCTAAAAGCTATGCATGCCCTTTTTTTGACCAAAAAATGGGCCATTTTTTTCTTGTTTTGGGGGGAACCCCATCCCCCAGGATGCCCTTTTTGCGGAGGGAACAGGCCCGTTTTCACGAAAAACAGGTTGTTTTGGGGAGCTCTGCAGTGTGCAAAAACTTTTTTTTTAATTTGCCTTTTCAAAATCTTGGTGCATCTTATACTCTGGTGCATCTTATACTCCGAAAAATACGGTAGTCTTCAGCTCCCATTTTGGGTCCCACAACACTGCAGAAAGCTATACAAATTTGGTGGCAAAGGGGGTTATTTTTAAGTTATTTGCTACTTTACTATTTTTATTTTTAAAAACCCTGCAATGTAAGATCACCATTTTCATTTTGAACCATCTCCACTTCCCCAAAAAGATTAACATTTTACATCATTGTTTTCCTGATTGTCACTATGTCCCAAGCCCCAGTATACACATTTCCCTTTACATTAAAAAGATGAAAAGATTAATTTTATTTCACAATTTTTCCCTCTCTTGAGTAACAGTTACAGAAGTTTATTTTTTTTTTTTTTTTTGCATTTGTAGGCCGCCCTTTTCCCTGAGGGGACTCAGGGCGGCGCACAGAAAACCAGGGAAGGGGGGATACAACGTTGAGACAACAACACATAATAAAATAATGAACAACATGCATACAACATTCGGGCGGGGTAGCAATCCTTATCCCCAGGCCTGACGGGCGAGCCAGTTCTTCAAGGCTGTGCGGAAGGCCTGGACGGTGGAGAGGGTACGAATCTCTACGGGGAGCTCGTTCCAAAGGGTCGGGGCCACTGCTGAAAAGGCCCTCCTCCTTGTAGTTGCCAGCCGACACTGGCTGGCTGATGGAATGCGGAGGAGGCCTAATCTATGAGATCGTATAGGTCGTAGGGAGGTAATTGGCAGAAGGCGGTCTCTCAGGTATCCAGATCCACTGCCATGTAGGGCTTTATGGGTGATCAATAGCACCTTGAAGCGCATCCGGAGATCGACAGGTAGCCAGCGCAGCTCGCGGAGGATAGGTGTAATGCGGGTGAATCGGGGTGCACCCGCAATCACTCGCGCGGCTGCGTTCTGTACTAGCTGAAGTCGCCGGATGCTCCTCAAGGGCAGCCCCATGTAGAGCACGTTGCAGTATTCCAGCCTAGAGGTCACAAGGGCCCGAGTGACTGTTGTGAGGGCCTCCCGATTCAGGTAGGGTCGCAACTGGCGCACCAGGCGTACCTGGGCGAATGCCCCCCTGGTCACAGCCGCTATATGGTGGTCGAATGACAGCTGTGGATCCAGGAGGACTCCCAAGTTGCGAACCCTCTCTGAGGGGTGTAAAATTTGACCCCCCAGCCTGAGTGTTGGATTATTGGCCAAATTTTTGGGAGGAAAACACAACAGCCACTCGGTCTTTTCCGGGTTGAGCACGAGCTTGTTAATCCTCATCCAGTCCATGACGGCTTCAAGCCCCCGGCCCATCACGTCAACCGCTTCATTGATTTGGCACGGGGCGGACAGATACAATTGAGTATCGTCCGCATATTGATGGTATCTGATCCCGTGCCTGCGGATGATCTCTCCCAGCGGTTTCATGTAGATGTTGAATAGTAGGGGGGATAAGACCGAACCCTGCGGCACCCCATATTTTAGGGGCCTTGGGGACGATCTCTGCCCTCCCACTAACACCGACTGCGACCTGTCCGAGAGGTAGGAGGAGAACCACCGTAACACGGTGCCTCCCACTCCCACCTCCCGCAGTCGTCGCAGAAGGATACCATGGTCGATGGTATCGAAAGCCGCTGAGAGGTCGAGGAGGACCAGGATGGAGGAATGTCCTTCATCTCTGGCTCTCCAAAGATCATCCATCAATGCGACCAAAGCGGTTTCTGTGGTCTTTCCTTCTAATTTATCTTTCTTATGCCGGAAAGGCACATGGATATTTCCAATTCCACTTCCTTCCTTCCTACAGGATAATTTTAATTCACCCAGGCTTCAATGTTTGGTGGGGGTGTATTTTTCTTACTCATGTTCACTGAGGCAGCCTTTGTTCACCATGCTGTTGATATATCTCAGAATACAGATATATAGCTGAATATGAATGTTTAGTTTGTTATTTACCAAATTAGAATAGTATTTTGCCAACAGTGTTACAGCACATGTTTAGTGCCATACAGCCCCATGTTTAGTCTAGCCTCTCCAAATTTAGAAAGTTAGAAAATGAAAAAAATACCTTTGTGTAGAACTGCTGTCTAACAGTACTTATATTGACAAATAATGAATGCTCGTATAAAATATTTTCCTATATGCTTTTTCTATGTGCAATATATTCAAGATTTTACTATTAAAAAGTTAAACATAAAAATTATACAAATAGTATGATAAAATGATCTTAACAAATTGTTGTAAAATGCATTAAAACTTTGGGATCTTAAAACACATATTCTGTTAATCCACTTTAATATTAATTAATTATGTTGACTGCGTTTTTGTTTTTCATCATATTCTTTTATTTTATTAAGGCTTTTAATCCTGACAATGAGTATCATTTCAAAAACCGAATGAAAATGTGCCAAAGGAACTGGACAGAAATATTTGGGGAAGGGAATCTATATGCTGTTTCTCCTATTACGGCTTTCCAAAAGGTAAATATAAAATGTATGATTACATTTAGATAGCATTATAGGCATGAGATATGCATAACAACATTTTTATATATTTTAACAATGCAACAGGTTTTTGACAATAGATTTGCCATCTAAAAAATAACAATAATTCACCATGAAGCACAGTTTTAAAAACTATTACTTTGTATAGTATTTTTCAACAAAATAGACAATATTCATGTATTCCTTAAGTTATATTTAATACAGGTAGTCCTCGACTTATAGCAGTTTGTTTAGTGATCATTTAAAGTTACAATGGCACTGAAAAAAGTGACATGATCATTTTTCATGTGACCTTTGCAGCATTCCCATGGTCATGTGATCAAAATCAAGACATTTGGCAACTGACTTCTATTTACTGCATTTTTCAGAGTTTAAGACACACCAGAGTATAAGACGCACCAAGGTTTTGAAGAGGCAATTTTTTAAAAAATGTAGGTAGGTAGATGGAGGGAGAGAAAGAGAGAGAAATACAGTAGGTAGTTAGGGAGAGAGAGAGTAGGTAGGTAGGTAGGTAGGTAGGTAGGTAGATAAAGGGATAGAGAGAGAGAGAAATACAGTAGGTAGGTAGGGAGAGAGAGTGTTTGTGTAGGTAGGGAGAGGGATAGAGAGAAATAGAAAGATAGAGAGAGAGAGAAATACAGTAGATAGGTAGGAAGAAAGAGAGAGTAGATAGGTTGATAGGTAGAGACAGAGAGAGAGAAAGAGAAATAGAGAGAGAGAGACATACAGTAGATAGGGAGGGAGGGTAGGTAGGTTGATGAGGGAAGGAGGGAGGGAGAGAGAGAGAGAGGAATACAGGAGGGAGGGAGGGATGGAGAGAGAGTAGGTAGGTAGGTAGATGTTTCCAGGTGTATTTTCCATGTGCTGGAGAAGGAAATCGCTGACAATCTGCAGCACCTAAGACTTTGTTTCTGCTGGCACAGCACTTGATCAATGTAATTCTCATCAATCAGTTAAAGAGCTTCCCAAAAGGGGAAAAAAAAGTTTTACACTCTGTCATCCTCCCCAAAACAGCCCGTTTTTTTAAAGGCATGAATAGCCTTGGGGGGGGGGGTGCAGAGTGCTCCGGGGGGGGGGCAAAAACAAGCAAACAACAGCCTGTTTTTCATGAAAACGGGCCCGTTTTTTGTCAAAAGAATTGTGTGCATAACCTTATGGAGGCTTATAAAATGCTGCTGGGGGTGGGCAAAAAAGGCACGTTTTTTCACTCATTTCTGCCCTCCCCAGTCCCCAGCTCTCTAAAAGCCTCCATAAGGGTATGCACGGCCATTTTGGTGAAGGGGCGGGGCTTCGGTAGGCAAAAAATGCTGTATTCAGTGTATAAGACACACCCAGATTTTCAGCCTCTTTTGAGGAAAAAAGGTGCGTCTTATACTCTGAAAAATATGGTTTGACATGTGTCGTTGGATCATGTGATCACTTTTTGTGATCTTCTGACAAGCAAAGTCAATGGAGAAGCTACATTTGCAACCATGTTGCTAACTTAACAATTGCAGTGATTCACTTAACAATTGTGACAAGAAAGGTCATAAAATGTGGAAAAATTCCCTGAGCAAAAGACATTTTGGTCTCAATTGTGATCATACGTTGAAGAGTACCTGTAATGACAATCATACTGCACCAATGCAATCTGTTATCATATTTTTTAATATGGTTGAAAAAAATTATTTTATTTTTAATATCATTAAATCATGCTTCCAGAATGGAACTTTTTGATATATTTACAGCTTTGGATTTGTTTATATCAAATAGTATTTCCAGATTTAAAAGTAACAGTTGGTGCTTCATAGTGAGTTATTGTTATTTTTGAGATGGCAAATCCATTGTCAAGAGTTGCTCTAGCCAATGATTTATTTTGAGAAACATAAATGGTTCTAATGACAGACAGTATTTAGCTCTTTAAGTGTCTTTTTCAGATGATTCTTGCTAAGAATCATGTTTTGCATTTGCAGTGATTGCTAATATAAGAAGTAATTTATATTCAGAAAACAAAAATAATTAAAATTCCAACATTTAAAATGTATTCTCAATTATACAGGAACCACACGGATGGCTAGTGGACTTAGTGAATAGGGTAAGTAAATAAAAATACTGTTCACTATGTATCATGTGTACCTATGTAGAAGTTTAATAGTTTTTTTTTAAAAAAAATTCTCACTGTAGAGAGCATATAGATCAGAGTAGAAAAATGTTATTCTAACTTTTATCCAGGATATATGGAAAGAAAGTTGTAGTTATGTGCCAAAAATAATCTTATACAATGAATTTATTATCTGAGATACGTTAATATGATATTCAAGTGAGATAATAGAGTTTTCAGGAAGAAAGACATTTACAGAAGCAGCACTAATATTGTTTTTCATTGCTTATGAGGTGTATGGGTTATCTTAGTTCTCCCCTCTCTTGTTGAACTGATCCAGGAAGCCCTACTGTTTTCTTCCAGGGAACAATAGCATGAAATAAATGTTACAGTATTCTACCTTTTTGAGGGTAGACTGGGGTTTATTTGTACTTATATCATTATTATTCATTTGATGATTGAAAGTTTATTTAAATTTATTTATATATATATATAAATAAATTTAAATAAACTTTCAATCATCAAATGAATAATAATGATATAAGTACAAATATATATATATTTTTGAGCAGGTCTATGTACTTAAGTTTTTTTTCTACTTTCTACTTTCTTTCCAATTTGGATTTTGCTTAGTTTGCAGAATTAGGAGGATTTTCTGCAATTCAGTCTAAACTTCATTTAGAAGACATTGAACTTGGGGTAAGTTAAATATTATTTGGTTATACTAATTGTAGTTTATTGTAGCTAATGCCTCTGAACTTTCTGGTGTTGTAGAAATAAAGGAATACCAGTGTTGGAAAAGGCAAATATAATTTATGTGGTATTTTTACTGTATGTTCAACTCTCAGTTGCAGGTGTAAAATTCTATGGTTGCATTACCATTGAATTGTATTTGTTATTTTATCAGATATGACTATATTGGTCCTGGTTATTAGTTAGTTCATTTTAAACATGTTTAGATGTGTTTAACATGTTTACCACATGTCTGTTTGTGAAGCATTTATGTAGGGACTATTCTCTGTTTGTTTTTAAATATTTATTCTTCTAGGCAGTCTCTTCATTGGTTCAGCCTTTGGGAGTTTGTGCCGAGTATCTAAATTCTTCAGTAGTACAGGTAATTAATTTTGAATAATTATGCAGCAAATAGAGTTTGGATTTTCTTTCTTCTCAATAATAGTAGAATTATTACAGTTGCATGGGGATAAATTCAAATCTGCGTAGAGATGATTTCAGTTACTTTGTCCAATATTGACATAAATACATTTATAATGAGTGATAGTCAAAATGAGCATAAGAGGAATGGGCTGTCTCTTATGTGAATGGGAAGCACTTATACTCACAGATTAGGATTAATTTACTGATTTGCTGCAGTTTGCATTATGCTGACTCCCAGCCAATTTTCCCATCTAAAAGAATGGAAATATTGTACTATGAAGACTTACAAATATATATTTTCTTTCTAAGATGCTGTTAATATTCCTTCATTTTACAGCCCATGTTGGATCCAGTCATTCATAATATGATTAAATACGTTCAAAACATTGAAGAGAAAGATCTGAAAGACAAGGTATCTCTGGATTTCCTAAATTTAATCCAAAATTGTCATTGTAATGTTAACTGAATGACTGTTGTGCCTGGGTTATTCAAGCTTATCCTGAAACTTCTCAGAATATTTTTGTCTTAATGATGTCAGTTGCTCTGTATCTGGTACATTATTATATCTTCTTTGTATTTTTTTTAAATTAATGTTTCCTGGTGTTGCAAATTTCCATTCTTTACCAAATTAAATGATATAATCTCTGTTAACAAGATGTGTTCCTGTGAAATGTATAGGCTACTCATAATTTTTCTCTTTCACAGAAGCTAGTCAGTATTCCTGAACTCTTGTCTGCCATCAAGCTCCTCTGTATGCGATTTCAGCCTGATTTAGTAACAGTAGTAGATGATCTGCGGCTAGATATCCTGTTGCGTATGTTAAAATCACCTCATTTCAGTGCAAAAATGAATTCTCTAAAAGAAGTAAGCTTATTAGGCTAAAATCTTAAAGTTGACCATAACTGGGTTACTATAGAATACTGGGATATTAGAGTAGTACTAGAGAACTAGAGATTTTTAGTTCACTCAGTATTTAAAGAAAAGCAACAGCAGTTGCTCGCAACTAAATAAATTTGGCTGATCTTTTTTTTAAAAAAAGATAAGCAGAATTAGATTTAGTTAGTATTTTAGTGGGGGATTACCAAGACTGGGAAGATGAAACAATAAGATAATGGAAAATAAATTCCATAATTATTGGCAAAAAAAGTAAGTATTAACATCTCAAGTCATAGAAAGTAAAGCTCAACTCAAGGGACCAGCTATGTTTTTGTAGGTTATTAAGGCGTAATTTGTTTATTGGTTTTAGTTAGAGTTTTCAGATAGTAAATTGATTCCTGTGTTGAGAAAAAAATTAAGTCTGTTTTCTAACCCTCTGTATTACTCTGTTTGAGGCACAGTGATAGGACAAGTGGCAGTTAAATATTATTGTAAAAAGTCGAATGTCCTCAAATTGAGTTTTATTCCTGATGATTCTCTGTACTAGTTTTATTATCTGAAAGTGGTTTGTTCCTTTTTCTGGAATGTTTTTCAGCTTCCCAATATAGGTCTATAGCCCTGGTATTCTCCGATAGCATTCAATCCAAATGCTGTATTAACCACTATTAATTTTAAAAACTACCTTCAAGCACATCCCTCTTTTTCTTCTGTTTGTATTTCTTAAAGCAGATATACAAACAGTTCATTACCCAGTGAAAAACTGAATAAGAAATTTGAGCAGCCACAATTTCTTGCCTTTCACATTCCTCTGAATGTAAAAGGAAACTCCTCGTTCTTGAAGAAAGCTTGTCCTTGCAGATTGCAGAAGACATATTCAAGTCCACTTCTGTTGAAACCTGACCCCCCCCCCCCCCAGGAACAAGTACTTTAGGTGGCTGTGGCTTCATGGACACTTTAAATCAAGTGGAGATTTTTTATTTTTTTTGCAGACAGCATAAGGTGCCATCTGTCATCCTACTTGTTTCCCTGCCAATGATTGTAGCCTTAAGCTTCTTCCTTTTATAACATTGAAGGGCCAGTGGTCTTTTATATTTAGGGCATAAAATGACTGTAATTTATGGAGTTATTCTATCATTGTGCAGTTTAGATATTTGTTTAAAGTGCAAGGTCTGCTGCTTTAAGGTGAAAAAGTATTTGGATGTTTCAAGACCAGTGTGTTATCTGGAAATCAGCTTTTCAACTAGCTAAGTGTTTCTCTCCATATATTTATCTATTCTGTCCACTGAAAAGGATGATTGAGTTTAGAATCTGCCCTATACATGATAGGGTACCTGCAGTGAAAAAAGCAAAACCCATTTGGGAATCTTTATGATAGGAAGTTAAAATAAAGCTGCTGTTATAATGCCTTGATACAGATTTGTCATGTGATTTAAAGCCATGCATACTTCTGGATGTAAAAAGGGTGCCTTGTATATCTTTTATTGCTAGGGCAATTCTTACTGTAAATATTGTATAGCGTTATCTGTCCTTATTTTTAGGTAACAAAACTTATTGAAGATAGCACTTTATCCAAATCGGTAAAAAATGCAATAGATACAGATCGTTTACTAAACTGGCTGGTAGAAAACTCTGTCCTGTCCATTGCATTAGAAGGTATGTATACAAATGTCTCCTGACATTCTGACTGTGTTCAGTTAGAAGGTTTAATCATGTTTGGAATAATTGAAAAATAACTTCTGAGAGCATAAGGTTCAGGTGCTTTTCATTTCTCTCTCTTTTAGGATAATCATACAAATAGTAGTCCCAAAAGTGCTTTTCCAAAAGGCAACATTTGGCTTCTCACCCAAGAAGCCTGAAGAAACTGAAATCAGAACTGAAGGAGCTTCTTGGATGAGAAGTAAAGTGAAATGTTTTCAAGCAAAAAGACCAAGAAAGGCCAGATGCCTTTTGGAAAAGCACCTTTGGGACATCCATGACCTGGATGATTGAGATGCAAATAGTATTTTAAAATGTTGCTCAGATTTACTACAGCTTATTGAATTATATGAACTATGGTTAAATTTAAACTTAACCATAGTTAACTCAAGCAAGCTAATATATTAAAGTTGAATTGTTTTCATTATTCACAATAAAGATTAATCATTGTTTACTTGGCTCTGAGTTACACAAAAGAGAGAGACAAATCTCAAATGAAAGAGAATAATTTCTGATCTTTATTTTAAGTTGTACAAGGAGAGGGTAGGAGAATAAATCATTGGGTGCACAGTTCACTGTAGTTTGTTCTTATGATGCATTTACACTTGAACAAATTATATTTAAGAAGTGTTGTTTCAAGATTACTCTTGTTTGAAGTTCAAATTTTGACAACTTCTTAGTTACATTTCTGAAAAGAAATCATGTTGTTTTAAGACAAAAGGAGCCAGAAGGGAGTATGCTTTCTTTTCAGTTGTTGCTGTTTGGTGTATGTAGGTCCCCCCCACCCTTTATTATTATTTCTTTCCTCAGGGCATGTGATAGTCAGATAGTGATGCCATCAGTGAGGGACAGAGCTGAATGTTTTGTACTTTAATGTAAAAGAATTGATAGGAAATAGGTGTGGGAAACCCCACAGAGGCCTGTTATATATATACTTTCAATGATTTCTTTTACAAAACAAATAAACAAACATGGGACAATTGAAGATGCCAGCTCTGTATCCTCAAATATGAGTTTAACAGAATTTGTACAAAATGTTCATTTACTATGCTGGTTATGCATTGAGTAAGATAGGAAAAAATGCTAGGAAGCTAATGGTCTGTTTTATTGCATCTGTTGTCTAAATTGTCTATATTTCTGTGTCTAGGTAACATAGATCAAGCACAATATTGTGATCGTATCAAGGGAATTATTGAGCTATTGGGCAGCAAGCTGTCTCTAGATGAATTGACCAAAATTTGGCGAATACAGGTGAGGATTTTTAGCTGTTATTTTAAAGTTATATCCTGTTCTTGAAATGCTTAGAAAGAATCTTCACATCTGTGTTTTCAGGAATAGTTGCACATCAGGAAATGAGGTTTGTTTTTTTAAAAAGTGAGAAAAAGAATTTTAGAAAACTCAGTATTTTACAACACAAATCTACAGACATTAGGAAAACTACAATGATATTGCATTTACCAATAAATATAGGTTTTTCTTTATTTTTAGTACTCAAACCTTTTTTGTTTAATATAGAATTTAAAAGATTTGAATACTTGTCTTATATTAACATATTCAATGTCTGTCAATGGTAATATATAAAAACCTTAGAAATTCACTAAGCTGTCAGTTGGAAATACTGATTTAATTATAATTATCCATGGAGTTTAAGGATTTTATTTCTGCAGATGACATGAACTGATATGATGAGAGATGAGTACATAGAACTGGTATATATTATGTAAACTTGGTTGAGCAACATTAGGGATGTAGCACATGGAAATTGCCCTTTATATATTTCAGACCAAGCTGCATCAGAGGGCAAGGAGGAAGGGTGACCATGATTGCATGCATCACCCTCACAAAGCTTGGAAACAGGAGGAAACAGATTGCAAATCCAATGCATAAAATTAGCACAAAGACAATTTAGGACTGCTGGCAATGTATCAAATGTCAAGCAACTTGGCAGCAAACATTAATGAACTCTTAGACACCATTTCACGGCTGATGTTGGAATTTCCAAGGGTTTTAGTGCTGGATGGCTACAATTTTCATACCTTGGAAGGAGATAGAAATTGTCCGATATAGCTAAATCTAGAGACAAACTCTTTATCAGAGACTTACTGAGCACCTTCTTCTGGACAAGTGGATAATATATTCTACAAAAAAAATGTCACCTTTATAAATCCAGCTGCTCATATTCTTCCTGGCCCCCAAGGGAACCTACAGTGTGTCAGCATTCCAAATACCATGTAGAATCAAATCAGAATCGAAGGCAAAACTATGCTTAAAGTTCCAATTTAATAAAGCAGGCATGTTGGCACATAGCTGTGGGATCCCAACTCTGGAAGTTACATCAGAATCCCACCCAGTTAAAAGTTCATGATCTTGTCCCCACACCCACAGTCCATCACATGGTCCAATCTTCTCCTTCCATGCTGGCATCCAGGCCCAGCTTCTTCCGTCAGGTGTGAAAGTGCGGAGACAAAGGATGACCTTGACTTCTAGCAAAGAATGAAAAACAATACATTCCAAAATCCTACTCCTTCTAATCCCCCCTCCCATTGACTATACTTAAAGAAACAGCATAATGAAATAAGAGAAAGTGTGGCAGGCCAAAATTCTAAAAGGAATATAAATGCAGGCCTGACACTGTGTTTATAAAAAGTCTATACGTCCTGTCCATTGAGAGGAGGATGTCTTCTGATTTGCAGTAGCCAGATCTCTTTAACTTGATGTGTCTTTTTTCTCCCTTTTTTTCCTAATCCCAATTGGTTTGAAGTCAGGACAACCATCAACTGTGATAGAGAACATCCACACTATTATTGCAGCAGCTGCTGTGAAATTCAGCTCAGATCAGCTAAGTCATCTTTTTATCCTTATTCAGAAGGTAAGGTTTGTTTTGGTTTAACTCTGTTATTACAGTTTAAAACATGAAACCTCCCAATCTTATAGCATGAAACAGACCAGATGAGAGGTCAAATCAGGCCTAGCCTAGTTTTACTTTTTAGCAGTAGTAATAGATTTACAAAGTTACTTGTATGTCTGATAAGTTTTTCTTAAATTGAATTTGTTAGAAGAAAACTATAGCATAATTAATTACTTAATTATAAATAGGCTTTTGAATACAATTTTCAGTGTAAATAAAAACCCTTCTAAATTTCCAATTCAAAGTAGGCTACTCCTTTTAGTAGTTCATATTATGCTCTTACTTAGGTCAAATACATTTGGCTGTCCAATGTACTCAGCTACAGACTTTCTAAAATTTCTTACGTGTTTTTAAAAATGAGATTTGTATGAGTGGAATTAAATTAAGCATATATTTCATTTCCAGTTTCTTTATATACTCTCAGATTTGTATTTGGTTAAATTAAGTGTTGGAAAAATGTATTAGAATATGTTTTAATTGGTTTTTTGTTTATCTATTTCCCCCCTTTTTTTAGAGTTGGGAGTGTGAGAGTGATAGAGTACGACAGAAACTCTTAAGCTTGATAGGACGTATTGGACGGGAAGCACGTGTAGAGGCAACCACTGGAAAGGCACGTAGAACAATTTTTTAATAGAATGCACATGGCTTATGTGGTTATAAGCTGCTTAAAGTCGCCTCTAGGCAAGATGGGTGGCATATAAATTTAAGAAATATTTCTGCAACAGTCAGTGATAACTGTATGTGTATTGTTCTAGGTTCTTGAAGTTCTCTGGGACTTGGCTCATCTTCCAACACTACCTAGCAGCTTGATTCAACAGGCTTTGGAGGAGCATTTGACAATCCTTAGTGATGCATATGCAGTAAAGGAGGCAATCAAAAGAAGCTATATCATCAAATGTATAGAAGATATTAAAAAGGTTGGTTTGTCTTTAGAATTGGCTTCAGAAATTTTTAAGATACATTTTCTTTCTATTATCATACATTCTAGCATTTTTTAAATTAATGTGATACAAACTACAAGAATTAATTATCCTGTTACTTATTTAGTACCTTTTGAAGGCAGTAGAGAATAAAGACTGATTAGGTGAGGTAAATCTCATGCTTTTGTTTCAAATTTATGTTTTTTATTTGTCAAAGTTTCAATTATTGGATTATAGCAAAAAAAAAAATTCAGCTAAATCCAAGAATTAAACAAATTAAAACTTTTGGTATTTAAACAATTTAGATTTTAATAGTGAAAGACTTTTAAAGATCAAGTTTAGACAATTTTGAAAAGTTTTAGTGCTTGTTTATAAGTTCAAAGCGTGTTAGGTTTTTTCCTTGATATAAATAAATTTTAATTATTTTGAGTGAGAAAGAAAATTGTGTTATAAATTAAATATAAACTAATAAGTGTTCAGAAGATAAATATGCTGGGTGAACTATTAGTTGAAAATATTCCATTTTAATTCTTTATATAATGTAATCTATATGATGTCTGTTGTTGCTGTTGTTTTTAGTGGGAGTATAATTATGATTATTTTATACATTTATATCTCAGCTTTCCTTTGGGAGCTCAAGGTGTGTCACACAGAGGTTTTTCTTTATTCCATCCTCAATATTTCTCAATCTGAGTGAAAAGATAGCCTAGCTAAAAGTCACCTTGGGAGTTTCCATTAGAGTTAGGATTGGGATTTGATCTTAGATCTCCCAGGTCATATTCCAGCATCTTTAGTTTCTTTGCCATTCTGGCTGGTTTCTCCACTGATTCAGTAATGTTTATAATAACCATAAGATTTAGTATAATCTAGAAATATTTCACTAAATAAGAAAACATAGTTTGAATTTAGCCAGTGCATAACCAGCTTTGAAACATCATCATAAACGTATCATCTCTACAGAAGCAATGCAAATTATTTCAGGTACAAGGTTGTGCAAGTACCAGTTGGCTCTTTGTTGCTATTACTCTTTGTTTGTTTCAACTCAGTCTCAGAAAAAGTGACTTCCTTTCTCAGTGTTAGTACTCTTCCTATAATTTATTTTAATCTTTAAGGATATGTCATAATATCTTCTTTTAAACTGCTTTCCTTTCTGATGAGTATAATCTTGATTTTTTTCAAGCCAGGGATTTGTCTGAATATGATATAAATCCTGATTGGCACCTCATACTCTATTTTTTTTATATCTCCTTTATATTTTATATCTCCTCTGCTCTTATCAATATCTTTGTCATTCCCCAAATTCCCAATGAAATTTATCATTTACAGTTATGACCATGAGCTCTTTGATTATTCTTGCATTGTCTGATCTGTGCACAAAAAGCCCTGTTCCCATGGATTTGCTGGACACACAAGAAAAAGTGATTGAGATAGTGAATTTATTTATTTACAATCTGTAATTGAGTCATACGTATTACAGTCGAAAATCATGCCAGTCATTAAGTGGATCATCATGTTACTGACCTCATTTTACATTTTTATAACATTCATTAAGTGAACATCATTAATCTAGCCCATTGCCTGCAATGGTTACTTTTTGTCAGAAATCAGAAATAAATATTGGGTTCTGTAAAAAAAAAACTTCATAAAATGTCACATGACTGGAGCACTGCAAACTGCCATATGGGGTGAGGCGCCATCAGAATTTTGAATCAGGGTTACAAGTATCTTTCGAGGATCCATTGTAACTTTGAATGATCACCAAATGACTGGCTATAATTCAAGGACTACTTATAATCTGATTATAAAAATAACTTGAATAACCTCAATTGATCCCTAAATTCCGTTCTTCTCTTCTGTCGTCCTACCACTGTGTGCAATCTTTTTTATTTTTGGTACAATAACTGGATTGCTATCTGTAGTATACCAGAACAGCAGACCAGGATCAGAACTTTGCAGGGGGTTTCGAACTAGGGCAAAGTATGTTAAAGATACTTTAACATACATTTATTCTGAATCCACTTCAGTTTCATCCAGGCCCATAACTCAGTTTCAGTATCTATGGCTATCTCATCAATGTTATACACAGATTTCTAAAAGATAAATTGAAAAATATATATATATTAAATTTAGGAAAAGTAAGTATAAATCGCAAAAGTAGCCTAAAATAGGAAACAGAGTTATGCTATGTATCCATAAATTTTAAGTATCTAACTTGTTTATATATTTTATTAGTCATCCCAGCACAATAATCCACAGTTTGTGTGGGTGGTACCAGCTTTACGCCAACTTCATGAGATCACACGCTCATTTATTAAACAAACCTACCAAAAGCAAGATAAGGTGAGTACTGTATATTTTTCATGCGCACATGCACAGAAATGTAGTGGAGGTGGAGAAATAAAAATGGCAAACCTTAAACAGTTACTATATATGTTTATCAAGTTACATATTATCACTTTGATAAAGGCTAGTTGAACCTTGACAATGAAATCAGGAATAGAAATAATTTGTATGTAATATTTGAATGTACATATTATCTTTCTAGAGAGACATTATACAACCTACTTAGCAATGACAAAGCAAGCAATTAAAAGCTAAAAATCGAAAAGATTAAAGAAAAAATTAAATCATCTATGGGCTTGTGTTTATGATAATATCAAATAACATCCAGTTTAAAGCCAGATTAAACATTAAAAAAATAACCAAGAAAAGTTCATCTAGCAGTGAAACAGTATGATAAGAACAAAGATTGCTTTACTAATTATGTTGTAAATAAATACATAACTTGTGACTATGTTTTTATGAATAATTTGTGCTAGTGTCACAATAAATTGAAGTATTACATTAAGCAAGATTCACTTTACATTAATACTGAAATTTAATGACTAAATTATGTTTATTTTAGAAATGAAGGGAATTATTTTGCTCACAGTTAAGAAAAATGAAAATGTTCAACATATATTCAAAATACTTGATAGTTTATTCCAGGAAAATGAAGGGGATATAAACTGTATAATCTTATGCCCCTATAGCATTTGTGGTCAGAAATGCATACAGGAAACTTCCACTTATTTAAAACTTTATTGTATATACTATAATACCTTATTTAACAGAAGTTTTTTTAAAAATATTTTTGTCAAGAGCATTATTCAAGACTTGAAGAAAAACTTTGAGATAGTGAAACTGGTAACAGGAAGCTTAATAGCTTGCCACAGAATGGCTGCCTCGGTAGCAGGTGTTGGAGGCCTGTCAGGAGCAACATTGGTGGATGGCCGGTACACCTATCGGGAGGTAAGCAAACAATGGTTTATTAAACCAGAAATCATTGAGAAAAGACTTAAACCCAACTGAGATCCTTAAAAAAGAAAAATATATGCACCTAAATAATGTAAAAGAGTCTTTTTTAAAAATATTCAATGCAACTCAAGTATATTATTTTTCTCTTTCTAGTACTTAGAAGCACACCTCAAATTTTTGGCATTTTTTCTTCAAGAAGCCACCCTTTATTTAGGATGGAATCGGGCTCGGGAAATCTGGGAATGCCTTGTAACGGGCCAAGATGTTTGTGAGCTAGATCGAGAGGTGAGATCCTGCAAATGGTAGGCAAAGCAATTCATATAAAAATGCAAGGCTGTTCAGAATAGTCCCTGTACTCTTGATTACTTATATTACGGCATTCCATTTTTATTCATTTGTAAGCTCAACAATGTAGCTACTCTGCTGAACTGATTCAAGTTACGAAAATAGAAACAGTTTTTTTTTTAAAGAAAATGTAAGATAAACATAAAGCTAAGCAGAATAAATATCAATAAATAAACCTTACTGGATCTTTATGCATACACAAAACCTACTTTGAATAATAGACATTTACTGACTAAATGAAATAAGCAATAACGTATTTCCCTATTAAAGTAAGGAAAGTTATGAAATTATGTGGTTTTTTCACAGATGTGCTTTGAATGGTTTACAAAAGGTCAGCATGACCTTGAAGGTGATGTGCAGCAGCAGCTTTTTAAAGAAAAAATTCTTAAATTGGAGTCCTATGAAATCACTATGAATGGTATGTATGTATTTTTGCCTTTTGGGATTTCAGAATAATCCTGAATGTCTGTCAGACACTTTGGGATAAAACTAGTGAATTTTCTTATACTGTAAATCATGTTAGGTTCAGAGAAATCCTTAGGGAGTCAAGTAGGTAGGAAGTACTTTCCCGTTACTCCTCTATGTGCCAATCGCTCTCTAAATAATAATTTTGAAATCCGGGCATGGATAATGTCATATGCAGCCCTGGAGACTGAGAAAAGGAGATATCCAAATTGGCCAGAGATACATACTCTAGTGGACTTACATTTCATTTCCAGGCCTTGTAACTCTCCTCATTAACTAGGGCCTCCCAAGTCTTAAAAAGAGGTGTTTCAGGAGAAGAGGTGGGAAATTGATCTCCTTTTCCTAGTCCTTTTTATCTTTGTAGTTCTCTGAATTCAATCTAGTGAATGATTTTTTAGGGGAGCATGGAGGGGGGGATTAAATCTAAACAATATTGACCAATTGTCAGTTTGCCTGAAAGCAGCTGTTTCATATAATCAATATTTGTGCTGTGTACTTAAATAAAAATAGTGGGATTCCTTTACACCGTTCATTTTTAAAAACAGGTTTTGGTTTGTTTAAGACCTTTTTTGAAAATGTGAATCTTTGTGATCATCGATTAAAACGACAAGGAACTCAATTGGTAAGCACCTTTCTATAATCATATACTGTATACCATTCACATTTCACAGGGAAAATAGTATAAATGGGGAAAAAATGATGGTTATATGCTGGTTCTTTTAGGATTAGGAGTTTAGATTTGCCTTAAATTTAAATCTAAAACTAAACAATAGGGCAGATCTAAACCTTTAATCCATTACTAGTTTAGTTTTATGTCAAGTCACTTGAATTTTATCAATTCTGTTACTCAACTTGGTATTCAATTTGTGTATGTTGCCAGAATGCAATTGACTTATACTCAGAAACTATTTTAAATAATAAAAATAGCTTTGCTATGTTAATATATCATATTAAACTATAATGTAGTCTGGTTTTCTCTCGGAATAAACTCAATATAAGTATCAAAGAATAAATTGCAGTTTATACCATTTACGTTCATAAAACTGTGTGCTAAGCCATTGTTGTAAATTGGCTTATAAAGATAGCTCTGGTTTTGCATGCTATATTACAGGAATGCATGGTGGGTTTGTGGTTTCTTTGGTTTTCTAGTTAGGTTTTTATCTCCTTCCAAAGCCTTTAACTTGGTCTTTGGAACTATAAGGGAAGAATAGCTAAGAAAGAAATTAAAAGAAAAAGAGATTGGTCGAACAAACATGGGTTGCAGTATATTAATGTTGCTCATTTATGAGATTGAGTTTGTTATTTTTAATTTGTTCAGTGTGACCCATGAACCCACAGCATATTTAAGGTGTCAGTAACTATGTTTAAAAGTCTTGTAAATTTGATTATTTCGATGTTATCTGTAACATATTATCTGCTCCAAGTACTGACTTTTGTTTCTGCAGCAAGTAGAAAAACTGGAATTAATAGGAATGGACTTTATTTGGAAAATTGCAATGGAGTCACCAGATGAAGAAATAGCTAATGAAGCTATCCAGTTAATAATAAACTACAGTTACATTAATTTAAATCCACGATTGAAAAAGGTAATTTCTGAATTTATTTCATGTACAAAGGGTAAAGCTGTATGATAGCAATAGAACTTAGACTTATATACCGCTTTACAGCCCTCTCTAAGCAATTTACAGAGTCAGCATCTTGCCCCCTACAATGTGGATCCTCATTTTACTCACCTCGGAAGGGTGGAGGGCTTGACCCTGGTGAAATTTGAACTGCCAAATTGCAGGCAGCAGAAGTAGCCTGCAGTACTGCACTCCAAGCACTGTGCCCTCGTGATTCATGGTACACATATGAGGCCAGGGTTTATCTTTTTTCTGTTTTCTTTACTGTTTATTTTGTGAGATAGAGATAGGAGGCAAAAAGCTAAGGCTGTATTCTCTAGCTTATTTCTGTTTCTAGCCTCAGGATGGCAGCAGTGGTTAGAATGCATAATTGTAGGCTATCTCTGCCCACAGTCTGGAGTCTGATTGTGACGGGCTCAAGGTTGACTCAACCTCCCATTTTTTTGAGGTTGGTGAAATGAGGACCCAGGTTGTTGGGGGCAATAGGCTCACATTGCAAACATATTGAGAGAGTGCTATAAAGTATCAGGGACGGTGTCTAAGTGGTATTGCCAGGTTCAATCATGTAATCAGGGGATTTCTTATACTATGAAAAGGTGTTCAGAGTATAAGTGGGCAACACATTGCCCACCACTACTCTAATGTTTTGAAATAAATTTAAAGGAGATTTGGTCTTCCTTGATTGTCCCAATAAAAGTAAAGTTGCAAGAGAAAAGAGTTCTTAATTAACACTCTATTAATTCAAGTGTTTATTTGAGCTTCTTAACCTTATAAAAGGTTTCCTCTAGCAAAGTTTGTTGTTTGGAGAAAGAAGGCATTGATTAGGTATACATTTGTCAGATACATCATTGGTAAATTTCTGAGAGTTTGGCTTGGGAGCAAGTGTTTGCTGATCCATGCTGCTTTGATCATTTTCACTACCTCTTCCTGTGAGCTGACAAACTCCACATGGTTTTGTCTTCTTTAGTATTTCACCAAAATCATTGCTCGGAAAATATGCTAAACTTATTGTTGATGGAGTCATTCATAGCATGTTTGCTGAATTCATAGAAAGAGTTAGCAGGAATAAACAGAGAAATATGTGCTATTTTTATATTGTTGTGTTGGGTAAATATGCCCCAAAATACAAAGGCTAACCATTAAATTTACATTTTTTAAAAAATTCTTATACAGGTGAAACTCAAAAAATTAGAATATCGTGCAAAGGTTCATTTATTTCAGTAATGCAACTTAAAAGGTGAAACTAATATAAGAGATAGACTCATTACATGCAAAGCAAGATAGTTCAAGCTGTGATTTGTCATAATTGTGATGATTATGGCTTACAGCTCATGAAAACCCCAAATCCACAATCTCAGAAAATTAAAATATTGTGAAAAGGTGCAATATTCTAGGCTCAAAGTGTCCCACTCTAATCAGCTAATTAAGCCTTAACACCTGCAAAGGGTTCCTGAGCCTTTAAATGGTCTCTCAGTCTTGTTCAGTAGGAATCACAAATATGGGAAAGACTGCTGACCTGACAGTTGTGCAGAAAACCATCATTGGCACCCTCAATAAGGAGAGAAAGCCTCAAAAGGTAATTGCAAAAGAGGTTGGATGTTCCCAAAGTGTTGTATCAAAGCACATTAATAGAAAGTTATGTGGAAGGGAAAAGTGTGGAAGAAAAAGGTGCACAAGCAGCAGGGATGACCGCAGCCTAGAGAGGATTGTCAGGAAAAGGCCATTCAAAAGTGTTGGGGACTTTCATAAGGAGTGGCCTGAGGCTGGAGTCTGTGCATCAAGAGCCACCACACACAGACGGATCCTGGACATGGGCTTCAAATGTTGTATTCCTCTTGTCAAGCCGCTCCTGAACAACAAACAACGTCAGAAGCATCTTACCTGGGCTAAAGAAAAACAGACCTGGTCTGTTGCTCAGTGGTCCAAAGTCCTCTTTTCTAATGAGAGCAACTTTTGCATCTCATTTGAAAACCAAGGACCCAGAGTATTGAGGAAGAATGTCAGTTGGTCCTACCTGAACTGCATGTCTCAAGGGTGGGCGTGGGAGCAGTCACTGTGTGTGGGTATTGTTACGGCCCAATTGCCTGGAGACTGAGGAAATCTGAGGTCACACCCCCTGTTCCTCCTGGAGACTCCCCAGATTAACTGATGGTTCGGAAGAAGGATCTGGAAGGGAAGAGAAGAAAACAAAACTAACGGCAGCTTCTCTTCCTGAAACGTGAATGGTCTGTGAATGCCACTCAGGCCTGGCGCTGGCACCTGACGGGCGGGAAGTGACTGCTTCCACGCCCACCCTTGAGACATGTAGTTCAGGTAGGACCAACTGACAGTCTCCAAGGTGGGGCGTGGGAGGAGTCACTGTGTGGGACATACCCAAGCTAGATGTCCATGGGAGGGATTATTGGACCTGAGTTTCCCAAGTGTCCAGGACACCCTGAAGAGCCCGCCTCCCGAAGGATGCCTCAGCCGAGGCATAGGTATCTAGCCGGTAATGTTTGATGAATGGTGAAGGAGAGGAACAGGCTGCAGCTCTGCAGATGTCCTCGATGGGGGCCTGGGTGGACCAGGCCGCTGAGGTGGCTGCACTCCTGGTGGAGTGTGCAGTAATGCCCTGTGGCACGGGCAGCCCTCGGCCTCGTAGGCCTTGGAGATGGCCAGCCTAATCAAACTGCTGATGGTGGTAGGTGAGACCTTGGCGCCTTTGGCAGATGTGTGGTAGGAGACAAAGAGTGCCTCCGACCGTCTGAAGTGGGCTGTGCCCTTTAGGTAAATGCGCAGGGCCCTTCTTACGTCTAGGCGATGCCAGGACTTCTCCCTCTCGGAGGAAGGGTGAGGGCAGAAGTCTGGGAGAATGATCTCTTGTCCCCTGTGGAAGGGGGAATTGACCTTGGGCATGAAAGCTGGGTCAAGTCTGAGGACGACTCTGTTATTGTGGAAAGTACAGAGGTCGGCCCTAGAAGAAAGAGCGTTAAGCTCGGAAACCCTCCTGGCCAAGGTGATGGCCACAAGGAAGACAACCTTGAGGGTGAGAAGTTGAAGGGTAACTTCCCTAAGGGGTTCGAAGGGTGGTTCCAGGAGACCCTGGAGAACCGTGGGAAGATCCCAGGTGGGAAACCAGTGGATCACCGGAGACCGGAGGTTGGCCACTGCCCTAAGGAATCTCTTGATGACTGGAACCTGGGAGAGGGACTGTGAGCCCTCCCCTCGGAGGATGGTGTCTAGAGCCGATACCTGTCTACATAGGGTGTTGTGAGCCAAACCTTTATCCAAGCCGTCCTGGAGGAAGTCCAGGACCTGAGGGACGGAGGCTGATGACGGCTCTACCTGCCTGGGTTGGCACCAGATGGCGAAGGTGGCCCATGTCGGATAGTGGATCTCCTTCTGGAAGCCTCCAGGGTGCTGATGACTCTAGAAGAGATCTGGGACACCCTCAATTGCTCCCGCTCAAGCGCCAGGCAGTTAGATTGAGCCACTCCGGGTCTGGGTGGATCAGACTCCCCTGGCGCAGCTCTACCCTCTCCTGTGGGAGACGCAAAGGGGGAAGGATTGACAACTCCACCAGATCCGCGAACCAGGGTCGCCGTGGCCAGTGAGGGGCTACCAGAATGATCTCTGCCCTCTCTGCCACTAGCTTCCTCACGACCCCTGGTATGAGAGGGAGTGGGGGGAAGGCTTCCAGGAGGCCTGCCAGCCACCTGCAACGTAGTGAGTCGGTGTCCACCACCCCCCGTGTGGGAAACCAGGATATGAACTTCGGAACCTGTGCGTTCGATGAAGTGGCGAAGAGGTCCACCATCGGATGACCGAACTTCTGGCTGATCTGGGCAAAGGTGTTGGGATGAAGTTGCCACTCCCCGTGGTCCACCATCTCCCTGCTGAGCCAGTTCCGCCCCGCCCAGCACCCCAGGCGCTTTGCCTCGTCACGAAGAGCCACGGAGTGAGTGCCCTCTTGCTTGTTGATGTGAGCCTTTGCCGCCAAGTTGTCCGTGAGAACCAGGATGTGCTTCCCGGCGACCGTCTGCTTGAACCGGTGCAGGGCTAGGTGGATTGCCCTTAGCTCCAGCCAGTTGATGTTCTTCCGCAGGTCCATCAGTGTCCACCGGCCCTGGGCCTGCTGGGACTGTAGGTGGGCTCCCCAGCCGAACAGACTTGCATCCGTGGTAAGGACCAGCCTGTCCGGTTCCCTGAACAGAGACCCCTTCGCCAGAGAGGAAGGCCTCCACCAGCGAAGGGAGAGCAGTACCTGCGGGGTCACTAGGACCTTGAAGCTGGCATCGGATGTTCTGTTCCTCTGGTGGGGAAGTAGGAACCACTGCAGGTCTCTGGTGTGGAGGCGAGCCCAGGGGACGATACCAATGCAGGAGATGAGCTTCCCGAGGAGCCTGGAGAGAAGTGCTACGGGAACAGATCGGAGCCTGCGAATCTCCTGGACCAATTCCACGATGCTGTCCCCGCGCTCCTGGGATAGGAAGACCCTACCCTCCACTGAATCTATAATGGTACCCAGATGTTGGAGCCTGGTGGAGGGAGCTAGGTGGCTCTTCTCGAAATTAATCGAGAACCCCAGGGATGACAAGGTACTGATGGTGGTAGCTAAATCCCTCTCTGCGCGGGGAGCTGAGGAGTCTTCGTAGCTCCGATGGCTTCCTTTTCACCTCCGGAGGACAGCTGCTGCCAGGCTTGGCTTCTTACACACACACACCCTTCACCGGGAGCCGGTGCTGCGGGGCCTGCAAATCTACATGAGCGCGGATTGCGCCTAGGCAGGCAGGAAAGAGCGCGAAATTCGAGGTAGGAGAGATGGAAAAAAATTTTTAAAGTAGAATAAGGCTGTAGGAAAATCCTGTGGATGCTGCAAAAGGAAAAGTCTACAAAAATATCCTAACTAATACTATTCACTGGAAAATCACTGAATAGCTCCTGTTAGGCCGAAGACTGAGGTTAATCTGGGGAGTCTCCAGGAGGAACAGGGGGTGTGACCTCAGATTTCCTCAGTCTCCAGGCAATTGGGCCGTAACAATAACCACACAGTGACTCCTTCCACGCCCCACCTTGGAGACTGGAATGGCACATACTGCAAAATGCTTGAAGTCCAGTGTGAAGTTTCCACAGTCTGTGTTGAATTGGGGAGCCATGTCATCTGCTGGTGTTGGTCCACTGTGCTTCATTAAGTCCAGGGTCAACGCAGCCGTCTACCAGGAGATTTTGGAGCACTTCATGCTTCCTTCCGCAGATGAGCTTTATGGAGATGCTGACTTCATTTTCAAGCAGGACTTAGTAGCTGCCCACACTGCCAAAAGCACCAAAACCTGGTTCAATGACCGTGGGATTACTGTGCTTGATTGGCCAGCAAACTCACCTGAACTGAACCCCATAGAGAATCTATGGGGCATTGCCGAGAGAAAGATGAGAGACATGAGACCGAACAATGCAGAAGAGCTGAAGGCCACTATTGAAGCATCCTGGTCTTCCATAACACCTCAGCAGTGCCACAGGCTGATAGCTTCCATGCAACACAGCATTGAGACTGTAATTGCTGAAAAAGGGGCCCAAACCAAGTACTGAGTACATATGCATGCTTATACTTTTCAGAGGTCCGATATTGTTCTATGTACAATCCTTATTTTATTGACTGCATGTAATATTCTAATTTTCTGAGATTGTGGATTTGGGGTTTTCATGAGCTGTAAGCCATAATCATCACAATTATGACACATCACAGCTTGAACTATCTTGCTTTGCATGTAATGAGTCTATCTCATATATTAGTTTCACCTTTTAAGTTGCATTACTGAAATAAATGAACTTTTGCACGATATTCTAATTTTTCAAATTTCACCTGTAAATTTACTTTGGATGCCATTTTTGAAGTCCTCCGGGATTGGGTGGCCTATAAATTTAATAAATAATAACAAAATAGAAAATTTGAACCAAGCTTTCAAGTAAACTATAAACAAAATATATATTAACAGGCATTTAGCAATCTGATATGATCCGTAACACAATGAATACAATAAACTATTAGTTGTCACATCCTAGAAGTGGGATACAAAGAAATAAAAAAAGTCTGAGAATTGTTGCTCATTGTTATGCTAGCAAATTATTAGGTTAGGATGGTCTGAATTACACAATATTTAAAAATACAAGTTTATTAAGCAATTATTTTTCTTTTTCTCAATCTTACCCATGTTTACATTTAGCAGTTCATGTTTTAAATAATGCTGTGTTCTCTATATATATTTAACTGATCTTTATTATTTTCAGGATTCTGTGTCACTCCATAAGAAATTCATTGCTGATTGTTATTCAAGATTAGAAGTAAGGGTTCACTTTCTAAAATAAATATCTCTTCTTTATTTCCTGTTTTATTTTGTTCTTGTACGATTCTAAAGTCATAATCAAATGCTCCATAAAATTCTTGAATATCAATAAATTGATGAGTTGTAAAAGTGGGTTCCAGACAAAACTGCTTCATTGACATCTAAGTTTAAGTATCTACTTATATCACCTTCTTATTTTACCAATGTGGCCTCAGTGGTTGCCGTCATCTAACTAGCCTTGACTTTAGTTCTGCAATAATGTTTTCCATTGTAGGCAGCCAGTTCAGCTCTTGGTGGTCCAACGCTGACCCATGCTGTTACCAGAGCTACCAAAATGCTGACAGCAACTGCAATGCCAACTGTGGCAACATCAGTACAATCTCCATACAGGTAAGCGTACACTTCCACAATACCATGTTGTATGAACATGTTATCCATGTTCCTTTTCAATTCTCAGGACTTGCATACAAAAGATTTAGAAATGACTTGTGGGTGTACAAAAGATGCTTGAAGCTCAAAATGGCAATTTCATGTAAAATCAATAAAACAATGTATTTTGGAGTTCTGTGCCAAACTTGGAATGAAATACTCTTAAGTTTTCCTGAACTAGGGACCAAACAAAGCTGTTACAATTTGTGCTATTTTGGGAGTTGCTCACCTTATGTCAGAGGTCCCCATCCTCTGATCCATGGACCGATGCTGGCATGTCAGCAGCTAGTCTGCACAAAAAAGGAAATTTGAGGGATGCAGGCAGCATGTGAAACTGTGTCCCCTTTGGTCAGGGGGAAAAACCTTCTCTCCATGGAACTGGTCCTTGGTGCCCAAAAGGTTGGGGGCTGCTGCCTTACATGAATGGTGGGTTTTGTTTTCTAAAGAATTCTAGGAAGTGGATACTTAGCAATCCATAGAAGGCACAGATTCCAGTCATGTTTCTAGAGTTAGTTGAGGGATGAGGTGCCCTTGGAGGGGACAGTTATATACATAATCAAAGTTTAAGAACATTGTGGGGCAGAGAAAATGGACAGTCTGTTCTTTGTTACAGAAATATAACAATTACAAATAATGTAATCATTTGTCTCTGTGTTTTCTTTTGCAGTCAGGTAGTGAAATGCCAGAATGATAACTATTTGCATGCAGAACTGTGACTAATAGCATTGTGTGCTGCTTAATGACCGCAATAATGTTAAGGAAGGAATAACGATTAATTTTTGCATCACATAAACTCAAAAGATCTATTTAAACTATTGCTATTTGCATCTCTGGCAAATAGATTCTGTGAATAAAATTACTTTTAACAATAGCATAAATATACTTTAACGGCTTTTGGCTTGAAGTTTCTTCCTAATGTTCAAACATCTGCATGGAGGGCTTTTCTACTCAATTGTAGCCCTTCTCTTTTTTTAAATACAGTTAACACTACTGTTTTTTAGAAATAGTAATAATCAGCTTCTTATTTAATTGCTACCTTGGACCTCAACACACCTGCATATATACATGTATGTACTTAATACTATTTCATGGTAAGACGTACTTATATCATATACCAGAAAACATCTCCAAGTTAATGCCACTTCTCTGAAAATGAAAATGTTCTGCAGAAGCTCATTCAAATCTCTGCTATTTATTCAAAGGTCATCCAAATATACATTTTTGATAATGATTACCCAATTCAAAATCAGTTCAAATATTGTTTAAAGTTATCTAAAACTCTGCTTATCTCAATCTCTGCTGCTCTAGGTCAACAAAACTTGTAATAATTGAGAGACTGCTACTTCTGGCAGAACGCTATGTTATCACTATAGAGGTAAAAGAAACATACTTTTGCACAAATATTTGATTTACTAAATGCTTAATTTGTATCTGGGAATCCATTATTTAATGTCTGTTTCTATAACTGGATTCATTCTGCAGCTTAATTCAAATAAGTATACCTTAGTCCAACTTTAAGAAATCTTGCAATGAGAATATGCCGGGAGTGGGAGTGGGGGGACGGCAAGGACAAGTGTGATTAGAAAATGGTTTTAATAGCTGCAGATTCTATAAATAAAGTAAGTTTTCTGTGTTCAGCTTTCAATTGTCCTTTGTCATAGTTGTAAGAGTGTCATATTGTAGACCATTTTATTTAAGAGATAAATTTTCATGAGCTGAAGCTGACTTCATCAAATACATTGAATGAATTGGCTAATGCGGTGTTTAAATATGTTGGGATGGTGAAAAGAAGGGAGGGGGAGTCAGGGTGGTTATGCTGATAGACATTTATTGGGAAGAAGAATACAAGTACCTATCAGTCATGGGAATGTATTAAGAACCTATTGTGTATGTTGTTCTAAAATACCTTAAAACCTCTTAATGTATATATGTATGTTCCTATGTTTTCAACTCAGTTGTTCTAACAAAGTTTCTTTGTTCCAAACTCCACTTTGAGCTCTATGGTGGAATGTCTTGGAAGTTTTAAAAATTGCTGTCAAGTTGAGTTTATTTTGAGTCTGGATGACAAGCTGATGTCCATTAATTATTTTGTGCAAGGTCTGGCCTATTTTTGTTGTATGTAGAATCCAGAGAGCATTGCTGGCAGATGATGGCACATAGAAGAAGACATGTGAATGCAATTCTAACTTTGTGTGTAAAGCTTTGTATGAAAAGGAAACATCTGTGTAGATGTGGGGTAAAGTAGTCAGTTGGGCTTGCTTCAAGGTATGGTTCCCATGTTTTTTGTCCTGGTGCTTGTAAGAATCTTCTTCAGATTGGGTATGCGAATATGGGCTTGCCACCAAAACCTATGAAAATGTAGCATCCAGTATGGGTTGCTGATTATTATTGGACCGTTTGTGTAGTTGTGAATAACAACCCAGCATATTCTGTTGTTTTGCCTTTGTAGCTAGTAATTTAATAGGATCTCCCCTGGGAATTGGTATATTTCGATCTGCGCACTGAGCTCACTGTGTGGATAGTTCAGCCTGGTTTATTTTTGAGGCAGTTGAGTATTGCTGCCTATCGTGTCAATATTAATGCAATTATAATGGAGAGCCTGGTTATAGAGAATTGATTTGTTGGTATGTTCTAGATTGAAGTAGGGTGTTTCCTTTGTAACTGCATGTTATCGTAAGTGAGGCCAGTTGATTGTGGATCCTGCATGCTGCTGAAGTGATTTGAATAATATACACATATACATACACACACACACACACACACACACACCAAATCGCACGATCACCGAACCGGTTGTTAAACGGAGGATTCCACCACTAATATAAATATATATATTTCCTTCCCTCTATAGGATCTTTACTCTGTTCCTCGTACTATTTTACCTCATGGTGCCTCCTTTCACGGACATCCTTTAACTCTCAATGTCACATATGAGTCTACCAAAGATACATTTACAGTAGAGGTATGTAATTTTATATTGTGGTAATATTTGGAGGATTGCAGAATCTCCTAGTTAAAAAAAAAGAAATTGATACAAGGGATAATATGTAATATGCTGAAAAACATGAGAACTTGAGAGACAGCATGGAGCATATTAATATGCACTTACACTTTTCATATGGTGATGACATATGGTTGTCAATTAAGAGTATGAATGACAAAATTATCTTTTTTTTACAGGCTCATAGCAATGAAACAATCGGAAGTGTCAGATGGAAAATAGCAAAATTATTGAATGCCCCTGTGGACAATATTCAGATCTTTGCCAATGATAGTTTGGTATGTTAATTGCTTGTAAGTATATTTCAAGTTGTAATGTCTGCTAAATCTAAGGATTTTTTTTTAATTATTTCAGTTAACAGTGAATAAAGATCAGAAGCTGCTTCATCAGCTAGGCTTCTCTGACGAACAATCACTTACTGTAAAAACATTGGGAAGTGGAACTCCATCAGCAAGTTCTGCCGATTCATCCAGTAGCAGTAGCAATGTCTTCAGTTCATCATACGCAATGGAACAGGTAAAGCACGAAAGACTGAAATGTGGATTTCATATTTTAAATTAAGTTGTCATGGTACTGTCCGTCAGAGTTAGGTGTATGTCTGTAGATGTTATCAGTCACCCAAGTCATGACTGTCTAAATATGCTTTGAAAAAGGTAACTGTATTTTCTTGATTTTTCTTGAAGACTTCACACTTCTCATCCAATGAGCTTCTTCAGTTCTAACTAACTGGTGGGGAATCCATGAAGAAGTGAAGCGTCTTCAGGAAAAGTCAAGGAAATCCAGTTTCCTTTTTGAAAGCACCTTTGGGATAGAGTTATGTTGTAAGTGAAGAGATTGCATCTTCTATCTCTCCTTTTCTAGCATTGAGGGGTTTCTTTTGCAGATACCTTATGTTTATTAAATTGGTTTTCTAAAATGAATTCTGCTCACCCATGATTTGCTCTCTAATATTGTTTCATTTATCGATTTATTGATTAAATGATTACAATAATCCTTTCATAATACATTTGGGCATCTTAGTCATTTGTTTCCTGGAAAATCCCAAGTTGCTCATGAAGCTTAAAAATTATCTAGAAAGGTGGTGAGAGCTGATGTTCTGAAAGTGAGATGAACTTAAAGTGGGAAACCTGTTTAAGACTTAAACAATTTCAGAAACGAGCACATCCAAATTGTTTGAAATAATGCCAACTGTAAATAACAAGGGAAAATGCTAAAGTAGAAGTTGTCCCTAAAATAGTTCAAAGAGAAATATTTCATCCTAGAACTCGGATAATTCAGAACTCAGAAATGTAATGTTCTGCTAATTCTGTTATTTTTACACACACACACACACACACACACACACACACACACACACACAGTGATAGTTGTCATGATTTCTTTGCAGATTCATATTAAGTGTTTACCTTGAGGAGATAACTGGAAGTTGGTGTAAAAAGTCTTATGTTAGAAAAGGAAGGAAAACTTGTGTCTTTAGGCCAGGTTTTAAATTTATGCTGCTGTGCTTACAAATAAGATTGTTTAAAAGAGATGAAAGAACTCATAATATATTCTTTAATCCTCAGGAAAAATCCCTTCCTGGTGTAGTAATGGCCCTTGTATACAATGTATTTGATATGCTTTACCAGCTTGCTAACCTGGAAGAGCCGAGGTAAGTTAAGCATTGTTAATGTAGTATGGAAATATTGTGCTGCAGAGTTTAAAGAGCCAGACTCTTTAAAAGCATGTGCAAATACACACAGACTGTCCTCCAGCAGAAACCTAAGTGCATCATGTTTTTTTTTTAATTCTTCAGGATTACTTTGAGAGTTCGGAGGCTTCTTTTATTGATTCCTACTGATCCAGCTATTCAGGAAGCTCTTGATCAATTAGATTCCCTTGGACGAAAGGTACCAATTGCCGACCAGAATGATAAAAACTAATAATAATCAAGTTTTATTTGCTTTTTAACTTTTCATAATGATATTAATTGACTGTAATGATTAGCTGAAATGAAGCCATGCAACCTCTTAGTTCTTATGGGATAAAATGTAAATTGCCACTGGCTACATTAAAATGGTTTCTGATAGTTTGGATAAAATGGAATATCAATTTTGTAAAGTGGCTATTCCCTACTTGCTCAATATGAATACTTCATTTCTAGAGATTCATACAGTGTGTCTAATGTGTTTACTGCCACTGGGACTGGAAAATAGTGCAGTGTTGGCATAGCTATGCATTAGCTGGCAGGACTCCCC
Source organism: Thamnophis sirtalis (assembly GCF_051295495.1). Taxonomy (NCBI): domain Eukaryota; kingdom Metazoa; phylum Chordata; class Lepidosauria; order Squamata; family Natricidae; genus Thamnophis; species Thamnophis sirtalis. The sequence goes on from NW_028261387.1 coordinate 30,093,957, forward strand.
TAAAAATACAGAATTTATTATCTTTAATGTATGTCTGTTTAAGTTACACGCTCATTTAATATAATCTTAATACTTCTGGATGAACTGCCTCCATAAGGCAGCAGCCAACAGGCACTGAATCTTAAATATATTCCATATACAGTTTAATTTCAGGAAACTTAAGCAAAGCTTACTTTTGGGGGGTGGGGGGAAGCAGATTACAGGATAGTCTATTTATAAATAATTAGTTTGGAGGCTCTGAAAACGCAATATATTTTGCTTAAAATGTAATGAGTGTTTTTGAAACTTTGTTAGGGCTTATAAGTTCTCTATGTAAGATTGTTTTATACACTGAGAGTTATAATAATTTCACAAACTATGTAAGAATACCCTTCATTTTTTCTGTGCTTCTTTTTCTCTTAGAAAACACTGCTTTCTGAAACAAATGCTCAGTCTTCAAAATCTCCTTCTCTATCTGCAAAGCACCAACACCAACCTACTGCGGCTTCCATACTTGAAAGTCTTTTCAGGTCTTTTGCTCCAGGAATGTCTACCTTTAGAGTACTTTATAATCTTGAGGTAAGAATGAAACTGTGGCTAGAGATAGGTCAAAGTCAGACTTATAACACATGTTTTGCCTATCTGTACAGTTCTCAATAAGGGTGGAGATAGCATCCATGCATGGGTTGACACTGTCCATGCTCTGATTGGACTGAGTCTGATTACTAATTAATTAACCACTATATAACCCGCCTTCATGAGTGGTACCACTCAGTTTCCGACTCAGTCCACTCTGGGACAGTCGTGTTATCCATCTTACCTCTACCTTAATTAGTCAAAAATTTCATAGATTCAAAACTGTTGATTCTTTGCAGCAAATGTGAGTATCCTGACTCCAAGCGCTGGGGCTCTGAACACTTGAGGCCACAGGGCTGCTGCCCACGCACCTCCCCCCTGAGCAGCACAATGAGCGTTGGCTCCCTGCCTAGTTTAAATGGCACGCCTGAGAGAAAAGCAGGTGGCATGTCGTTCCTTTTAAAACTAACAGCTGCGGAGACAGGGGGAGAACCCAGAACGCCGCGCAGCGGCTGGGCAGCGCCCCAATTGCCAGAGCAGCTCCGATAGTGTGTGCAAGGTCGTTCTAACCTTGAAGGAACAGCGTGCCGATAGGGAGAGCCCAGGACGATCGTGAGCGCCCGGTCAGGCCAAAAATTACAAAGGCAGCCGAGCACTTCTCTGGGAGACTCGGCACCATTTCTGAGGCCTCGGCTGCGCGAAAAAGGGCATGAACAACATTTTGAACGGGGCGGAGCTCAGAGTGCCCACGAAGAACTGCCATTTTCTGCCATCTTTTGACTGTGTGACAGTATGGCCGATGACAATGTGCCTGAGCCTGCCTCGGGCACTGGCAGGGAGGTCACTGAACCTGGACCTGGTCTCCTTACTATGGCGGAGGATTCTCTTTCCCTTGCCGGGGCAGCCTCATCTCAGACTAAGGCCTCCCACAAGAGCTTGTCTTCAAGCAGTAAGAGCTCAAAGACTAAGAAGGCATCCAAGGCTTATTCCAGTACCAGGCATTCGAGTGCCTCCTCCCAACCAATCTGAGAAGGAGGCACGGGCACCGCAAACTAGCCCACTGCCACCGCTGCAGCTTGATTTAAATCAAGGTCCATTTAGCCCGATGTTACCAATTAACACATCGGGACTTTGGGGGCCCACTGGGCCTCATTTCCAGGGTAGGAGCATGGAGGCCACCTTCACCCCGACTGCAGCTAGCCTTCGCCCAGCAGAACACCTGACTCCATTGCCAGCCTTGTATGCCCCTGCAGCCATGCCCCCTAGTTACCAGGACTTTATAGCGGAAGCTATAAAACAAGGGATTGCAGCTGAACTAAAGGAGAGAGCCTCAGGGCCGCAGGTTGAGGCCCCTCAGGTCACATCTCAAGCGAGGGGGGCGTCGGCATTTGCAGCTCTTTCTCAGCTACCAGAACATGACCATAACCCCTCCCTCGCCTCAGAAGAAGGCGAAATTAGGGATGCCGACCTATCAGAGGAGGAGGGGCCAGTCACTGATAAACCCTCCTACATGGGTCTTTTTCCATCTAACTTGTTCACCCTCTTGTTATGTAAGGCCAAGGTGGCTTCTGAGCTTGGGTCTCAAGCAGTGAAGGGTCCCCCAGCGCAGTCCCAGTCAACCAGCGTTTGGTTTACTGAACACAAATCGGAGACGGACACCATTCCAGCCCCGCAGTTATTTGTCGATACCATTCAGTGTCAGTGGTCCACTCCTATGTCCGGCCCAGCTCCGTCAACCAACAATAGATGTTTCTATAACGTTGCAGATGACCTCAACAAGGCACTGTTATGGCCAACAATTGATCCGCCAGTCGTAGCCCTGTACACCAACACTACAATGCCTGGGGCGCAAGAGGACATACTCAAGCCAGAGGAGAGATGGGCCGACCAGGTCATCCAGCAGGGCCACTAGGCAGCCACCTGGGCAGTGCGGGCCTCGACAGCGGCTTCCTTTTTCTCCTGCTTGAGCCTTAGCTGGCTACAACAGCTACAGGGGCGGATACCGGTCAGGGATTCAAGAGCCAATCAGGACTTGAACAAGATTGTAGCTACTGTATAATTCACTGCGGACGCCACATTGAGCACTACTCGGTTCGCCTCCAGGGCAATGGCGTCTTCGGTAGCCTCACACAGACTTTTGTGGCTGCAACAGTGGCAAACAGATGTCAAACATAAATAGCGCCTTCCATTTGAGCCATATACAGGGGGCACCCTTTTGGGGGATTCACTCACCCCCCCCCCCTATTGATTGAGGGTAAGGATAACTCCAATCTCACGAAGGGGTTCACACGCCTGGCTCCTTACCCTAGAAAACAGCCCTTTCGTGCCCAGGAGTATGGGGATCCCACCCGACAGCCAGAGTACTCTCCTTTGGGTTATTCCCACAGGGAGGGTTCTTTCAGCGGTCTAGGCAACAACAGTATCGGCAGCAGAGGGGTAACAAATCTAAGCGTCCCTTTTGGGGAGGCGGTAACCGATACTACACAGAACTTAATACCCCTCAGGAACAGTTCCCCATTGGAGGCACGTTACGTTTTTCGCTGACCAATGGGAGGCTATAACTACTGATGCCTGGGTTAGGGCCACGGTCAGGTTCGGTCCGGCCTTGGAGTTTGTTTCCGCACCCCCAAAGTTCTTTCTTCGTTGCCCTGTTTCTAACAACCCCCAGAAGAGGTGCCTTATGCAGTCCACTATACAGCATTTGCTTGAGATTAGGGCTATACAAGAGGTACCGGCTGACCAAGCCAGCTGTGGTTTCTATTCTGTTCTGCTTGTGATACCTAAGGCCTCTGGAGGGTGGAGGGCCATCTTTGATTTGAAATGATTAAACAAGTTTGTCAAGTACAGACGTTTTAAAATGCATTCCTTAATCATCATTCTGGAAGGTATTCGCGAAAGATATTTTTTAACCTCGGTTGACCTCATGGAGGCATACCTGCATGTGCCCATCCGGAGAGAATATTGTCACATTATCAGTACAGGGCATTACCCTTTGGCTTTTCTTCCACGCCCCGGGTTTTCACCAAACTATTGGTGGTCTTAGCAGCCCATCTACACTCCATCCCTGTCAGGGTACAACTTTATCTAGATGACATATTGGTACAATCAAGTTCCAGGGACAGGGCGGTGGACGACTTTCACCTCACGTTAGATATATTGAGGGGGCATGGATTCGCCATCAATGAAGCCAAGAACCATTTTACCCCCACAACTTGTATTTTACAGTTGGGAGTCTGGATAGATACGGAGGCAGGTCAGGTTTTCAAAGTGCCTCTTAATTGTTCCTTGAAATGAGTGGTACTGAATTAAACTTAACATATTAAAAAGCTTGTTAATATTTAAGAAGCTATATTATTACTTGTATTGATTCACTTCCCACTCACCATTATAACCGGTGAGTGGGAAGTGAATCAAAAGGACCCTTTGAATTCAGATGATTTTTTTTAAAATTGCATAATATTCTGAATAGTATTCAACAGTAGATATTGCTGCCTATTGCCAAGTAGAAAATTATGCAAACTGTTTGGTGAAATAGGTTTAATTGCATGTTTCTGAAATTATGAATATTTTTAGGTATTGAGTTCCAAGCTAATGCCTACAGCAGATGATGAAATGGCAAGAAATTGTGCCAAATCGTTTTGTGAAAACTTCCTTAGAGCGGGAGGCTTGAGGTTGGTTTTTAAATATTTCAATCAGCTGAAGGGTTATCTAAGGTCAAACTGTTGAATGTTTAGTCAGTTAAATTAAATGTTGTAACTTAATTTTTGGACAACTGTTCCAAATATTAAGGAAGATGTGTAACTTTGTCTTGTTGATTCATTTATTCATATACAATTCTTACTTTCTAAGTAGCTTCAAATTTACATACATGGTAGTGGTCAATTTTACTGAAAGTATTTGTCATCTCCTTTCACTTAAAGGTCTTCTGTAAATAAGCTGTCTATAGGGCTCCAACTACAACTGACTCTCAGTTTTTAATTTGGTTTTAACTCTCTGCATAACTGTTATGAGGCTGATTTCAGAAAACAAATCCTACTACAAGAAAGAAAATAAAGTTGTTATTTAAAGAATTGTGTGATAATGGAACTTGTTTTCCAAAAAATAGTTTTGCTGAAATTTGAAACTTTCACAGGTATCAAGGTCACTAAGGAAACCATACTACCATTGAACCTATTTGGCAGTTGACCAGTATTCTGGCTTTTAAAACTATAAGGATTAGCAATAGCAATAGCAGTTAGACTTATATACCGCTTCATAGGGCTTTCAGCCCTCTCTAAGCGGTTTACAGAGTCAGCTTATTGCCCCCACAGTCTGGGTCCTCATTTCACCCACCTCGGAAGGATGGAAGGCTGAGTCAACCTTGAGCCGGTGAGATTTGAACCGCTGAACTGCAGATAACAGTCAGCTGAAGTGGCCTGCAGTACTGCACCCTAACCACTGTGCCACCTCGGAAGGGAAGATGATGAAGATTCTCAATTATCCAAGTAGAATTATCTGGAAATTGAGTCCTGCAACTAACTGGACTTCTTTTCTTCTTGGCTTGAAACATTTCACTGCTTATCCAAGTAGGCTGAAGAAGCTACTTGGATAAACAGCAAAACATTTCAAACCAAAAAGAAAAGTCCAGTTGCCATGACTCAACTTTCAGACATTAGACAGGGATGTTCCAAGAATGTTAACTACTGCATCTCATACACAGCTTGGCAAGTGAAGTACCAGTATATCAGCCATTGTTCAGGGAAAGAAGAGGGAGGGAGGAGTATTACTTTGTGTATACCAAAAAGTAGAATTTTATATCATTGGAAGTAGAACATTTGGGGCAGTAACATAAACTTAATTCTGCTATAGTAGTATAGTGAACATATAAATCAGGAGTGTCCAACTCAAGGCCTGCAAGCCACATCCGGCCCATGGGGTGCTTAGATGTGACCCACGGGACTGTCAGTCCCGTGAAGGACCAGCCCTTGGTGCCTCTGCCAGTGAAAATGGAGCTCAGGAGGGCAGCCCTCCTGAGCTCCATTTTCACTTGGCACAGCTCTCAGGCCCACACAGGTTCCCCTGACGTGAGTGACATCGAGCTCGCCATGTCCACCCTGACCATGCTCCCCCCCCCCCCCGGATGAAACCCAACTCTGATGCGGCCCGCAATGAAATCGAGTTTGACACCCCTCACGTAAATCATTTAGCAGACTTCTGTTTGTAAGAATTAGTGTAATTTTTCATGCAGTTAAGCAATGTTCAGTTTTGATACTTTATTGTGGAAAAAATCTGTCTCATTACTAGTTTTCTACACATTTAATTTTATTATTTAAAGAAATCAAATGGTTTTGTTTTCTAGTTTGGTAGTGAATGTCATGCAGAGAGATTCCATCCCCTCAGAAGTAGACTATGAAACCAGACAGGGAGTATATTCCATCTGTTTGCAACTAGCAAGGTATGTGCTTGATTTGCTGAGAAATTTGTAATATACTGAATAGTTTGGTCTTAATGTTGTCAATGCTCTTCACAGTTCAAACGGCACATTTTTATGTTTAGGTTTTTGCTTGTTGGGCAAACAATGCCAAGTTTATTAGATGAAGATGTAGCTAAATATGGAGTGGAAACACTTTCATCACGCCCTTTCCGTAACATGACTCGGCAAACTACCAGGCAGATGTCCATTTGTGGAACTCCAGAGAAGTCTTCGTATCGGCAACTGTCTGTTTCAGACAGGTCCTCTATTAGAGTAGAGGAGATCATTCCTGCCGCACGAGTCGCAATACAAGTAAGTAATACTAAAGCTCTATTAAAATAAAAGGTTACATATTTTTTTGCGTAGAATGTTAATAGATTGATCACAACAGTCTTCTGATTTGTGATTACTTGAAGCGTCACCTTGCCTTTTTATTTCAAGCAAGAAAGAATATCCTTTTTCTTTACAGACCATGGATGCAAGTGACTTCACATCAACAGTTGCTTGTTTCATGCGACTCTCATGGGCGGCGGCCGCAGGACGCCTTGATCTGGTGGGGAGCAGCCAGCCAATAAAAGAAAGCAACACCCTGTTTCCTGTTGGGATTCGTAATCGGCTTAGCAGCTCAGGTACTGCCTTAGCTCAATTTAATTGAAAAAGCAGAGAGTTTGTTCCACGTAAGACATTTGATTCTACCAGTAGCTGATTCAGTCCAAACCTGAGAGAAATGTAAGACTGAAAAGGAAGATGCTTTTATATGATCTCTCTTTTCAATCTATTGCAGGAAGCAATTGCAGTTCAGGAAGTGAAGGGGAACCAACCTCTCTACATGCTGGAATCTGTGTGAGGCAGCATTCGGTATCCACCAAAGATGCACTGATTGCTGGAGAGGCTTTGTCTCTCTTAGTTACATGTCTACAACTTCGTAGCCAACAACTAGGTAAGCTTGTGGGAACCTATTACACTTTTATATTTAATATCACTTCCATTAATAATTGTGCTACATAAAGCGGGCCCTAATACATTGTGAAGATTCAATCATACCTTCCCAAAATTTGGGTTCATCCTTTCCATATTTCTGTTAATGGTAACATTTTGCTGTAAGAACATGTGCCCTTTTCAGAGTCTTGGGAGTTGGTCAGTACATAACGTATATGATATAAATGCTACATACAGATAAATCCTCAACTTACGACCACAATTGAGCCCCAAATTTCTGTTGCTAAGCTAGATGGTTTTCCAGTGAGCTTTGTCCCATTTTACAACTTTCTTGCCAAGTTGTTAGGGAACCACTGAAGTTATTAAGTTAGTATAACACAATTGTTAAGTGAATCTGGCTTCTCCATTGACTTTGCTTGTCAGAAGATTGCAAAAGATAAACATGACATTGGGACACAGCAACTGTCATAAATACATGCCAGTTGGCAAGTATCCAAATTTTGATCATGTGACCAAGGGGATGCTGCAGCAGTCATGTGTGTGAAAAACAGTCATAAGTCACTTTTTTCAGTGTCCTTATAACTTCAAATGGTCACTAAACAAATGGTTGTAAATTAAGGGCCATATTTTCTGAAATGACATATTAATGCTAATATTATAAAATTATACAACATATTTTTATAAAACACCTTGAAAACATAGGATGTTTTTATCTTAGGATCTTTCTACAATCTCCCTTGTGTTGCTGATTTTATCATAGACATACTACTTGGTTCACCAAGTGCTGAGGTGAGTAGCTTGCATTTCTGTTTCAAATATTTTTTTCCAGAACATTAGCAACATAAACATCTTTGACATGTCCAGATCTGTATAAGGGACAAGTGATAAATATTTGTTACTGATATAAACTACTTTTACATGATTGATACATGCTGCATATATATCCTAGGATTAGAGAGCTGTACTTGGGCGAAGACACATATACATTACATTATTTTAAATGTTATTAATGCATGTATACAAGTTTAAAATCAAAATTATATTTGCTTCCTGCAGAATGTAACTTGTCAGCATAGAGAAAATTATCCAGTTAGAAATGTATTTAATTTTAGTTCTATTTAATTTTACTGTTACCATGGTACTATAGTTTTTTTTTAAAAAAAGATATCAACTGATTTCTGGTTTGCAGACCGTAAACAAGGGAGACTTTAATGATTGGGTGGTAGAACTGTCAATCAGAATTTTGAAACTAAAAAAAGGAGCTTGGTGTAGCATAATAAAAAAAAAAAATAGTACAGTAAAAGAAAAGAGCCATAAAAGGCTTTTCAGATGAATCTATGTTAAAAAGCTTAGTTTAATGTGCAGTGACCAAAATGTGAAGCTGGTTTTGCAGATTCTAAAGCACTTGTGTTTCAAAAGGTTTGTGATCAGATATTTGCTTTTCTTTTTTCCAGATTCGTCGTGTTGCCTGTGATCAATTATATACCCTTAGTCAGACAGATACATTGGCTCATCCTGAGGTTCAGAAACCCAACCAATTTCTCTTGAGTGTTATTCTTACAGCCCAGCTGCCCCTTTGGTCACCTACCAGTATCATGAGAGGAATCAACCAGAGGTAAGCTGGAGATATGAGTTAAACAGAGTTAAACATAAGCATTTGTCTAAAATGTATACTTAAATGAAAATAATTCGGCCAGAGTTAGCAAGATACCTAAGTGTTAGAAGTGAACTGAATGTGTTCTATCGCCTGTGGAAACAATGCCACCATATAGAAATTGTTGGGCCCTAATATACCTATTTCTTCATGTAAGATCTTTTTAAATGGACAGTTGAAGTAAGTAATTTATGATAGCCTTTTGCCATGTATTCTTAACTATGTGACGATATAATATGCACAAACAAAATAGATCAAGCTAATAATTCTGAATTTTATCCTTCCCTTTATTCATTGTTCATTGTTGTTCATTGCCATAACACAGGTTTCTAAATAGCTTCCATTTAGTGTGGTAAAATAATTTAAATACAAAATAAAATATTAAATCTTGAAGTCAAAACAATATCAGCAAAAAAATAACTGCCGTGGAAAACAGACAGAAGACAGACTTTAAACTGGTTTCCCATTTAGGGAATATTATCTGTACCCATTTCAGCACACGGTGACAAAAAGTTTAGCCATCACTGGTTTAGTATATTAATATTATTGTAAATAGATTCTTGTCTTTTGCAAATTATGTCATATGCTTATAAGAATCTTAATATTAATTGCTTGAATTCCTTTTTTAGACACTTGTCCCAATGTACAGAGTACTTTGATCTTAGATGCCAATTATTGGATGATCTTACATGTAAGTAGTAGGAACTAAAACTGCTTTAAATAGCAAAAAAAATGTTCTTTATCCAAAAAAATAGAATTCTAGGTATACAACAACCAAAACCTTTTATTCTGAAAAAGCCAACTGAAACTATTTTATTCTTACAATTTTTCCCTGTGAACTTTGTCTTAAACTCTCTATCGTTTAGTTCAAAATCCACAGTTTATATTTATCATGAACAAGCAGAAGAATAGCAGTATCTGCTAATCCCACTTTTAAGGCTAAATAAATTCTTCTGTCTTGTTAATAGAAATAATATCTTTAATATTAAGAGCTTTAATAAGTAACCAGAATAATTCTGAGATATACATAAGATATTATACATACATACATACATACATACATACATACAGCTAGTTATATAAACTATATGATTAATATACCTTTTCAATAACTATTTCTAAAATGATTTTTAAGATGTGAAATTATTGTAATAATGTAAATTGTCATATTTGATTCTGGTAACAGAACCACATTTGAAGTTATATGTGTATTTGCAGGTTGTACTATCTGAAAGATCTCGGTCATGTTATTTTTAAGGAGTGGAACGACATTAATTTTTAAAGTAAATGCTTGCTTTATGTCATATGCCTTAAATTAGCATTAGTGTTGATTTCAATTATGTTTCTCTTTGGACTATTTGATTATAGTGATGTGCTTACTATTTTCCTTCTCCCCTTGCTTCATTTCTTTTTTATCTCATAGCTTCAGAAATGGAACAATTAAAAATTAGTCCAGCTGTCATGTTGGAGGATGAAATAACTTGGTTGGATAATTTTGAACCTACTCGTGCAGCTGAGTGTGAAACCAGTGAGGCTGACAATATGTTATTAGCAGGACATTTAAGACTTATTAAAACTCTTCTCTCACTTTGTGGAGCAGAAAAGGAAATGTTAGGTAACTATTTATGTTTTAATTGCATTGTAACACAATTATTTACTCTTTGAATGTAAATACAACTTTGGTTAAAAATTATGACATTCTTCTCTCAGTATCATCTTTGTCTTTTGGAAAATACTCTTATTATGTGGAAGCTTGCAGGCAAATCTTTATTTACAAAACCAGGGGAGTGCTGCTGTATGGGAATTTTATTTTTTCAACATGGTGTGTAAGATGCTACGATCGTACAGTGCACTAAATCAAATACAAAGAAGTTTATTTCTATTCAGTTACTGTATCTGTGTTTGTGTCTGTGTGTATTTATATAATTTAGATACATAAAGATATAAACACAATAAATGTTTTATAGGAAATCTGTGCAAATGAAATTAAAATATTATTTCCAGGATAAGATACCTAGAGAACAAAGGAGTGGTTTTTAGAATAGCATTCCAAGTCCCACTGGAAAAATATCCAAGTTCCTCCTTCAAAGTCAGTGGACGATTTCTGACAGAGGCTTTCCCTGCATACTTTCCCTGCCTCTGAACATTGGTAACACACACACCCCACCAAGGTAGATAAGGAATCTCTGTATTTCTCTGCTATACTTAAAATGCTGACAAAAGTTTTATATTTGATCAAAAGCTAGTATTCCCTCCTATATATTCCTTCCTATTGTGCATGTTTGGATGGATGGGTGGTTGGACTGAAATTCAAACATTGCTAATACTCAACAGTTTTTATAACTTTAATGGAACATTTTAGTATGATATAGCATATATACAGGTAGTCCTCGAATTACAATGGTTTTTTTTACTGGCCCTTTGAATTTACGACATCACTGAAAAAAGTGATGTATGACCATTTGTCACACTTGCAGCATCCCTATGGTTATGTGATCAAAATTCAGATACTTGGCAACGCACTCGTATTTATGGCAGTTGCAGTATCCTGGAATCATGTGATCCTCTTTTGTGACTTTCTGGCAAGCAAAATTAATAGGGAAGCCAGATTTGTACCTGGAAAACTCTGACAAATACATGTTCTTTGATCACCTGTTGGTCTAGCAATATACCAATCTGTTCTATAAATGCTTTCTGCAAGTACGTTAATGCTTTGCTGATAATAATAGTTTTGCTTTTTTTACATAGGTTCATCTTTGATCAAACCATTATTAGATGACTTCCTCTTCCGAGCATCTAGGATTATCCTGAATAGTCATTCTCCTGTTGGCAGCATTGCTGTTACTCAACAAGATTTTCACCCAAAGTAAAGGATATATTAGTGAATTGGTGATAGTAAAGAATAGTGCATAGGAGATGGAGTGTATTATGTTACTTGTTCAATCAGTTCTGTCCATGTGTATATCAAAATGGGGTCTTTATCTGCATTTCCTATCATTCACTCAGTTATCTTCATTCTGAAATTAAATAACTAAAATAGCTTATTAAGGAGTTTCATGATTTTGTCATTATAAATCAGTCCTAGGTCATTTATTAATATTTACCTACTTAATAAATACCTTTGCTGAATGAAGTTAAGTTGGTTGCCAGAAGAGAGAGTTCTCTTAACTATGATAGCCTGCTTGTGCCTCTGCTAATCTTTGGGAACCAAGCAAAAATATTCTATGGTTTATGTAGAGAGAATGTGGAATGGATATTAAATTTCATTGTGCTTTTGCTTTTTTAATTCTCTTGTTCCTATAATGTAATCCACCTAAAATATTTAGAATTCAATAAATTAAAAATATGCTAAATAAATAGTATTTTCTGGATGTGTAGAGAAGTAACGTTTAAATATTTGTTTTATTCCACATTCTCAATTTTATATCACTTTATCCAAATCTATTGCTATTTCTAAATAGTAATTTATTTTATTCCAATTTGATGATTTGCAATTTTCATATATATTTCTAGATTTTGACATCTTGATCATTTCCATCAAATTTGATTTAGACAAATCACTCAAGCACTTCATACTGAAAAAGGGCTACTAAGCCATCAATTAATGTTACCATATTAATATTGCTATGGAATTCAATTCCTCCCCATTTTTTAGATCAAATGTGCAGAATCAAATGGTAACTGTGGCCCATGACCCAATAAAAGTTGTCCACCCTTAATTACATCCTCCACCAGATGTTACTTTATAAAGTGGAATCAAACATAACTATCTCCTTTGTCTGCATGTACAGTATAACAGCTTTAACTCATCCAGGAAATTAAATTTTAGAATTGCTTTGAACAAAAAGGCACTAAACCTCAGTTGATTCTCTTTGGAAACAGATTATGATATTTTACAAGTATTAACAGCTGAATATTGACTATGAATAATTGATTCCTGTGTTTTAGATGCAGTACGGTGAATAGTCGCTTGGCAGCGTATGAAGTTCTGGTAATGTTGGCTGATAGTTCACCCTCAAATCTTCAGCTTATTACAAAAGAATTGCTTTCGATGCATCACCAACTTGATCCAGCTCTTTCCAAGGAATTTGATGTAAGTAAACTGGCTTTTTTTAGTGCAAATAGTAATACTACTCAGAGGTTTACATAAATATATATTGAATAAAATATGGATAAGTTCCATACTTAAAGCAAATATTTCAATCAGCAACATTAGTACTTTGTAAAATACATCTATTTTTCTATGTTACATTTTTTTCTTCTTTCTTGCCTCTACCCTCAGTATCTCCCACCTGTAGATGGTCGATCCATTTTTGGATTTGTGGGGCTAAAAAATGGTGGAGCTACCTGTTACATGAATGCAGTTTTCCAACAACTGTATATGCAACCAGGTCTACCTGAGGTAATATTTATTCAGTCTTGTGAAAAATGCTTTTAGCAAGCCTGTTAACTATATACATAGAAGTTTCTCAGGAAGGAAAGAGAGTTGACATATAAAAGTTTGATGATAAGCAGTAACTTGAAATTGGCCCACTTTAACAACTGGTTAACAAACTAGGTCTGGGATAGTCAAACATGATTGAATGCTGAGGTAAGGAAGAAAAATTAAATTTGATTCTCCAGTTGTTCAATATGAATACAAACAGTTATCTTTTTATTTTATTTTGTGTTTTATAGTACTATAACATGAATTTGGTAAGGAATCTATGCAGGGTTGAAATAAAAATAGAGAGTTTTTAAGTCGGCTCTTTTAAACATTTCATTTTTAAATGTCTGTTGGATTTAGTGGTCTCCTACAGTGAAAAATAAATGCCAAATTGAGAGAATTTTGTGGAAAAATAAGGGGTGTTCATAAAGAATGACGATGTTCCTCCCTAAGCTGATTGTGAAGGATTGCAGTAGAGATATGAGGAATGGATTTAGTTTTTCATTAAAAAAACCATTAGTCCAAGATAGCTGGTTGAAGCACCTCTTCACAGACTATGACATAGCGTATTTATCGGACTATAAGATGTACTGGAGTATAAGACGCACTATGATTTTGAAGAGGTTAAATTAAAAAAAAAGTTTTTGCACTCTGTAGGCCTCCCAAACCCTCTGCATGCCTCGGGTGGGAGAGGCATGCAGAGTTTTGGGAGGCTTGTAGAGTGCTCCCGGGGATTGGGAGGCATAAACGAGCAAAAAACAGCCATATTTCACAAAAGTAAGCTATTTTTTTACAAAGAAAAATGGCATCCAGAGCTTTGGGAGGCTTGTAGAGTACTCCTGGGGGCGGGGGGGCCAAAAATGAGCAAAAACGGCCGTCTCCAGTCCTCAGAAGCACTTTGCAAGGCTTCCAAACTCTCTGCACGTCCATTTTTGCAAAGGGGGTGGGGCTTCAGTAGGCCAAAAATGCTGCATTCACTGTATAAGACCCACCCAGATTTTCACCCTCTTTTTTGAGGGAAAAAGATGCGTCTTATACGTGGAAAAATATGGTAGCTGCTCAGGATGAGAAACAGATGACAATGAGACAGTGCCATGTTACTTTAAAAAAAGGTTCTTTCTATCACCAAGATGTTAATGCTAATTAATGATTTTCTGATAACAAAGTTCATGGTTATCAGTAGATACAAGGGTTTGTACCGGAACATTATAATTAATCGCTTCAGTGGCATAGTGAATACAAATAATGTATACTAACTTAGAAATAAATATTGTGGAACTTTCAATAAACACTATTCAAAATTGTTTATAAAGGCATTGCTTTCAATTGATGACAACATGGACAATCCTGATGACAATGTATTCTATCAAGTTCAATCCCTCTTTGGTCATTTAATGGAAAGCAAGCTGCAATATTACATACCGGAAAACTTCTGGAAGGTATCACTTTCTGTTTTTTAAGTAGGAATCCTTTTTTCCCTTTTTTCTCATCATGATTTCAAATGATAATTCAGATCATAGCATTGTGAAAAAACAGTAATGTTGTGAAGGATTCATATTTTATTTTACTTAGCCTTACTTATAATCGCTCAGTGATATAGAATCTTAACGTTTGTTTGTTTTTGTTTCTCTAAATGTATTAGCTTCCCAATTGCAATAGACTCTAGTAGTATTCTTTTATTTAGTAATATTCTCACAAGGAGAATCCAAAGTAATATTCTCAGGAGAATATATATTTTCTTATAAAAAGAGTTGGGTAAGGATAAGAAGGCACCTTTCTCTTCCTGTTTAGATTGGCTTACTTAGTGCATTCTAGTGACATTTACAGATCTTTAAGCATTTAACAATGGATTACATCTATATTTTATAGATCTTTAAGATGTGGAATAAGGAGCTTTATGTACGTGAACAGCAAGATGCTTATGAATTCTTCACCAGCCTTATAGATCAAATGGATGAATACCTTAAGGTGAAATACAGTTTTGGTACATTTGTATAGTAATTCAGTGTCATTGTTTCAATGAATGTTCACTTAATCTGCTATTGGCCTTTCAATCTCTTACAGAAAATAGGAAGAGATCAAATCTTTAAAAACACCTTTCAGGGCATATATTCTGATCAGAAAATCTGTAAAGATTGTCCTCATAGGTAAGTGAAAATCAGATAGAGAAGATCTCTCTCTCCACATGCTGAAAATCTATAGTTGAAGAAAGAGATCCACTATTGTAAGCTTATGCATGGCAAACACAAAAATCACTGTTTTTATCACTGCCATTGGTACCAAATCTTTGGATACACCGATTCAAAGCTGTTGCATTTCTCGACTTTCTAGAATTAAGATGGAGGTGGGGGGAGGATAGATCTTGAATCTGCATGCTTCTTTTTTAGGTATGTTAATATGGAAAAAGGAAAAACTAGAGAAAAAGAAAAAACCTGCCATACACAAGTGGTACAATTCAGGGGTTTGCCATGCTTTTAATAAATAATAAAGGTGATTACTGAAATAGATAAAATCTTTCAGCATTGGTGACATATAGGGTACAATTATGAATTCTTCGTTTTTGTTTAAATGTCTTAATATTCTTTTTTTATATATAGGTATGAACGAGAGGAAGCCTTTGTAGCTCTCAATTTAGGGGTCACTTCATGTCAAAGTTTAGAAATTTCACTGGATCAGTTTGTTAGAGGAGAGATCCTGGAAGGAAGTAATGCATACTACTGTGAAAAATGTAAAGAAAAGGTAAAACTTCTACCTTATCTAAGAATTGAAGTCCTTTGATTTTTCAGTGGGAAGAGATCCCTCTGGATTCATTAGTGCTCTGAGAAATTTTGAGTCTATCGTTAGGTTTATATGCTTCATGTGTACTTGTTTTTTTAATTCTTTATTCAATTTTTCTTCAGGGTTAAGATGACATGTATAGAGAGCTTCCCCCCCCCCTTTTTTTTTTTCCTTACAATTATCTTGAATAGTAGTGAATCATTAAGATTTCCCTCTGATTTTCAGGCTGAAAAAGAATATGAAACATTGTCATAGGACCATTTTCAACCTATAACTTCCTGTTTGTATATTTTCTTTACAATCCTATATTTATATATGTATTTCTAATCACTGGAAATTCATAGAAATCAATACTTTTAACTTTTAACAAACTATTCTTTCTTCCCATGATTACTAAAAATCTTTGATTTTTCATTTCATTTTTACATTTGGTAATTAATTTTGGTTTCCTGCCAGATGAAAATAATTATTTTATTTATACATTTTCAGTAGATGTTAAAGACCTCAATGGATTCAATGAATTTAAGAACTGTTTCTTTAAAAATGCTGCAAAGAGAAAAGGAAATTAGCACAAATGTGGAACAAATTTAAAATATATAAGGATAAAATAATAAAATTCCTATAGACAAAGAGTGGACCAAAATAAGTATTTCACAGAAACTTTGGTTTATTTTTAAGAGAACTACTGTGAAACGTACCTGCATTAAAGCTCTACCCAGTGTATTGGTGATACACCTCATGAGATTTGGATTTGATTGGGAAAGTGGACGTTCCATAAAATATGACGAACAGATCAAGGTAAGCTCATCTCGTTTATATTTGTCTAATTACATATTTAGGGACATGTTCTTTATTTTTATGATCTCTTCTATATCAAATATACATGTAGCCTGTCTATATTAGATTAGGTGCATGGACTAGTAATGTTAAAATTTAAAAAACCCTTCTGCCTAAAGATATATGGTGGTGGTGGTGATGATTAAAAAATGCAATAACTGTTTTTCTATAGATGCAAAATAATTGATTGTGGCTTTATTTCTAAGTTAAAATTCTTAGTTTGTCTCAAAGGGTCATTTTGAAAAAGCTAGGCAGAGTTTGGAGAAACTGAAAATGCTATGATTACTGGTATTAATTAACAATAAAGTAATTTATTTTATTCTATCTTCATCTTGGTTTTATACATTTTGCATAATTGAAGAATATTTATTAACATGCAAACTACTTCAGGTTTAAATTTAATCTGTTTCATTTTAAACAGTTCCCGTGGATGCTGAACATGGAACCCTATACAGTTTCAGGAATGGCTCGCCAAGATTCTTCTTCAGAAGTTGGTGATAATGGACGAAATCTAGATCAGGGATGTAAAGGGTCTCCACAGAAGAAAGTAGCTCCTTCAGAAAACTACGAACTGGTTGGCGTAATTGTGCACAGCGGTCAAGCCCATGCAGGCCACTACTATTCTTTTATAAAAGATAGGAGGTAGTTCAAAATAACTCTATTCACATGCATAGTAGTCAGTTGGTCATTTGCTAGATTAAAAGCAGCAAGGTCATCAGGTGTTGAATTATAATCTTTTTTGGCAAACATTTTATGTAGCACACCAAGTTTTAGAAAGTTACATCCTCGCTGAACTAATGCCACCAGATTAGATTAATATTTTCCTATTAACTGGTTGCCTAGGGCTGTTCATGAAGCTATAGATGTAAAGGCAGGTGTGAAATACAGTGTATATTGCTAAACTAGAATATTTGTATGTTGATAAACATATTTTGCAAACTTGGCTTGACGGATGAAAAATATTATATAACACTCTTTTTCAGAGTGCCATTGTTATGTATGCAAAGTAACACAGCTATACAAAAGTGTTGGTGACAGCTTTGAAGATATCCTAGATTTCTAGAAACCCCAGAAATGCAACAAACAATAAAAGTAATCTTCAGAATCCCCAGAGACTTAAATCTTATGAATGTTGATTGGGGATGAAGGAGTGAATGGGACTGAAAACCAGAAAAAATAGCATTTAAAATATAAGTTGTGGTAAAGTTTTATTTTAATGTATTACCTGAAACATTTAAAGCACCATGTTCAAAAATGAATGTAGTCTTTTTTTTCTGTAACCATAGGGGAAGTGGGAAAGGAAAATGGTATAAATTCAATGACACTGTTGTTGAAGAATTTGAACTTAATGATGAAACTTTGGAGTATGAATGTTTTGGAGGAGAGTATAGACCAAAGGTTTATGATCAATGTAAGTATAAAGCTACATTTTAATTATCTCTTACAAATATATTTAGCACATTTTAATCTTATTAGGAACAGTCATTTGAAAAAAAATTAATCAAGTCTTGAAACTGACAAATGTGACTATTATATATACTTTAATTCGGTTACTGTTGTGGTCCAACAGCGGGCGGCTGAGCTGTTGGTGGAATCTGACAGCGATGAACACTATGGGACTGCCTGGAGGCTGAGGAAGACTCTGGGGGGTGTTCGGAGTCAAAGCAGGGACTAGAGAGGCCTGTTGGCCACCAGGTGGTGTCTGAGTCAGGGAGCAGTGAGAAAACAGAGGGAGGCTGTCCCTGATGTACGTATGCATAGGGCTGCGAGGAGGAGGGAGCAGCTTTGGAAAAAGGGTCACAGAAGGAAATAGGAACAGGTGGCTACTGATTGGCCCCTCCCAGAGAGCTTATAGGTGGGACAATGGGAGGGGAAATTTGCAAGAAACAACAATTTTCTGATCCAGCCGTAGAAAAAGATTGGGAGAATTTCGTGAGTTCAAGCCTTGTTTCATAGAGATAGCTTTCTGGGCTCCCAGCCAAGGGGTTGCTTATCTCCCTCCTTAGTTGTGGCAGACAGCCAAGTCTACATCCATACATATTGTAGAGGCTTGGGACAGAACAGTTACTAATTCATTTTATCGAATAGATAACATAAAAATAAGCACAAAAAAATAGCAGATGGTTCGGGGTTAAAAATGGAATAAACTGTATAGCCAGCTGAGCAATGTAACCTGCCATGGTTCTGCCCCCCCCCCCCAAAGAAATCTTAATAAGTATGGTATGTTGGTTGTGCCAAAATAATGGGACTTCAGGAATAAACTGGGGAAGGTAGATCTCTGTTTAATCCTCTCTAGATGGGACACAAAGCTATTAGAGTGTTTTTACTAGAACCACCATTATAATTATCATGAGAAGCTACTTTATAAAAATGTACTTAATGTAGTCTTACTAAGGAAATCAGCTCTCCCAATCTGAATATTTCCTTTCTTCCTTTCCTCTTTCATTTCTTCTTCAGCAAACCCATATCCTGATGTTCGCCGTCGCTACTGGAATGCCTACATGCTCTTCTATCAACGAGTCTCTGAACAGAACTCCCCAGTTTTGCCAAAGAAAAGTCGAGTCAGTGTTGTACGTCAAGAAGCTGAGGATCTCACCTTGTAAGCTTCCTTATCCTTACATTCCAGCATTTGATTCACGTACAGAATTTCAGTACTTCTGACTCCATAATTAAGGTTATCCTTTCCATATAGGACAAAACCTATTTAGAAGGGTATCCTTAGTCTGTGTCTTACTACACATAATCCCAGGACAAGTTGCAACATGTTTAGAGTGTGGGAAAAGCCAACAGAAGTTTGAAAATAGATACTGAAGAAAAGAAAACTATATAGCTTTTTTTCCTTAGTGAGGAAGCAAGCAAATTTTGAGTGCTATCTGAACCCATGGGTCTAACCATCAGAATTCTCAGCCAATCACAGCACTATTTTAATTTGACAGATGGCTTCTGCCAGCTAGTGATTCCTATCATGACACGTGGTTATATTAACTAAACTGTAACTAAGCCACAGGTGTAAATGTGGTTTTCTATCCTTTTAAAATATGTATTTCTTGTCCTATACTAACCTCAAATAAATCATAGTTTTATTTATGGAGTGATAAATCTTACAGAAATGTGCAAAGAGGTGTATTTAATATGTGAACAATGACAGGACTGAGTTCATATTTATTTACCTACACAAGCTGTACGATTCAATGTACAATGCAGGATGAACAGTAAATTTGAAGTATGGAAACTGATGGACAATTATGTTTGTAATATTATTTTCTTCAGGTCTGCTCCATCTTCTCCAGATATTTCACCACAATCATCTCCTCGGCCCCACAGACCTAGTAGTGACCGTCTGTCCATTTTGACTAAATTGGTCAAAAAAGGAGAGAAAAAAGGCTTATTTGTGGAAAAGATGCCAGTTCGAATATATCAGGTAAGCCATAATTACAGCAGCTGGATGCATAGTTAAAAAGTTAGATTTTCATGTTCATGTGCTGAAGTATAAATATATAGTAGTTTGAGTTCTGAAAAAAACCACTAATAATATATGAAATTTACATTTTGCTCATTATAAAAAATTGACCTTATTAGCTTGCTTCAATTAATTTAAAGCACATGCTTTAAGCTGCTATTTGAAGAATCCAAGCCTGTTTATAGATGACATTGCTACAATTCTTTAGCAGTCCAAAGCATTTACCATTTGACAAAAGCAAGAATCTTGTGTTAATAATAAAGGAAAGGATGTAGAAGACAAGGATGGTGATTGATAGATAGATAGATAGATAGATGATAGATAGATAGATAGATAGATAGATAGATAGATAGATAGATTAGATAGATTAGATAGATTAGATAGATAGATAGATAGATAGATAGATAGATAGATAGATAGATAGATAGATAGATAGATAGATAGATAGATAGATGATAGATAGATACTCATAAAAATATCTGAAGCAAAATTGAAAGAATAGTTAAGATCAGAAGCTTTATTTAGTGTAAACAAAATCTTGTTTACACCACAGCATTTACCATAGCTTTCCATAACTTTCTGCCCTTGCGAAACATCTTATGGAATGAAACCAATGAACTACAATGAAGATCTAGGTTAATTAAGACTGAAAAGGCCAAAATATATGTCAGAAATATGAACATATAAAACAAAAGTTAGTGTGGGTGCTGATAAAAGAAGGAAGGCATAGATTTATTTACATTCCTTTTTAGCATCTTGAATAATCCAGTTTATTGTGAAAGGAAATGGTATGCTTATTAGGCATGTATGAAGCACTATAAAAAAATTTTGTAGTGAGATTTCTAATGTGTGTGTGTGTGCGTGTGATTATATATATATATATATATATATATACATATATATATATATATATATATATATATATATATATATATATATATATATATATATATATATATATATACACACACACACATATACACATATATACACACATACATACATACATACATACATACATACATATTCTGAATAATCTGTACTCCTATAATAATATTTTTATTGCTCATACAGTATTATCTTTTTAAATAATTCCTTGATGCTGATTTATTACATATTGCTTTTCAGATGGTGAGAGATGAAAACCTGAAATTTATGAAGAACAGAGATGTCTACTGCAATGACTATTTTAGTTTTGTTCTGTCATTAGCTTCATTAAATGCTGTGAGTAGTGAATTTAATATTTCAGTTATTAAGTCCATGCAATATCGGATATGCTAGCCTGTGAACTCAGACAAGGTGGACAGGCTAGTCCCTAGAATTATGTCAGCAGGCTTTTCCAAGCTCCTTCAGAGATCTGGAGAGCTATGGTCACCTGATCTCATAGGTTATCAATATTTTGGAAAGTTTCTGCCAACAGGCTTGAAAGAGGTGATTCTAGTTATTCTGGATAATTATTGTCCAATCCTAAATACTTCCTTTTATAGGGATGATTGGTGAGAGAATGGAGGGGATCAACTGTTGAGCACATTAGAAGAAATATATTATCTAGATATTTATTTAATTGGTATTTGGGCCCCACCATATTGGTCATCTTTTATTAGGATCTTGAAACTATTGACCATAATATTTTCGTTAACCAATGCAAGAATTAGAGAGTTCAAGTACTGTTTATTAGTGAACAGTTTCAGTCACTGGTTATGGGGAGAAAGAGGTTGGCTTGATAGCCATTTATTTCATTGAATGGTAGCTCTGAAAGAAACTTTTATTTTCCAGTTTCTTGTTAAAAGCGGTTTTTACAATTTATAGTTCTAAGAATTATGTTTAAAGAACCAAACTAAAATGCAGACTTCTAATCTAATCACTCTCTAATCTAATCACTCTCTGTCTAGACAAAGTTGAAGCATATGCATTACCCATCTATGGCAAGAGTGAGTTTACAACTAGCAGTCCAATTTCTCTTCCAAACTTATCTACGAACAAAGAAAAAACTCAGGTGACATTTTATTTAAAAGTTCTTTTTCTAAAGCATACACGTATACTCATTCTTTTCTGGTCATACCAATATTTCTCTGTTTGCTTCCTTTAAGGATTGATACAGAAGAATGGATTGCAACCATTGATGCTTTAGTTTCTAAAAGTTTTGATGCTTGTCAGTGGTTAGTTGAATATTTAGTTGAAGCTGAAGGACGAGAAGTTATTAAGTAAGTACTAGTTGGTCAATCTGTTTGATAGATTCCATGATATTGCATTCTTCTTTCCAGTTCAAGTCTTCCCCTCCCTATATAGCTCCTGTTTATGTAATTGTGAAAAAACAATGTGCAGAGATATCCACAGGCCCACAATAACCCTATGGTTTATTACACCTAATGTACATAACATTAGAGTTAATTATCTAGTCTCTCTACACCTATGAATATTAGGTTTCCCAGTAGGAAAAAAAAAAAAGCAAATATAATTTAAATTAGAGCATGAAAAATTCAGTTTGGCTTCACTTCTCAACAATGGGGTATTTTTCAGAACATTTTTGCTGGAATGCAGTGTAAGAGAAGTAAGAGTTGCTGTAGCCACAATTCTTGAAAAAACCTTAGACAGTGCCTTGATTCATCAAGAAAAGGTCAGTAATATAAAAAGCCACACTTCTTTTATTCATTGCATATTAGTAATTTCTATAATTTGTTAATTAGTTAACAAGAATCATATGAATTCTAATAGTTATGAATGCAATGTTTAAAGTCAGTAGATATTTTTTTATGAAAACATCTGCTATGATTCTTTTTGAAAAGCTTGTTTCAAGTCTGTCTAACTTTTAAGACTTTAAGAAAATGTCAGCTTTATTGCAAGCTTTGGAAAATACTTTTTGCTTTTATCTGTAATATTTTATATTCATTGTAAGCTTGAATTATTAAATTGATCATTTCAAATGAGGCACTTCTACTTTTTTGACAGCTAAAAAGCTTGCATCAGCTAATAGAAGTGTTGCTGAGTCTATTGGACAAAGATGTCCCCGAGAACTGTAAAAATTGTGCCCAGTACTTCTTCTTGTTCAACAATTTTGTACAAAAGGTAAAAAAAAAAAAAACTATTCTAAATTTCAGGTTGCTATAATTAGATAGTTTCCAGTACTGCATAGAAAAAAAAATCTGTCCTTTGCCAATGATATTTTGTTTCTATAGCATAGGAAGTGATAGTTTCAACTTGCTGTTCCATAAGAAAAGTAAACTGAAGTTCAAAGGTTTTTGAGAAAGTACCAGAAGGCTCTGGAAGAAGTGGATTATCACGAATGAAGGCAAATATATGTGTCCCCAGATACTGTTGAAGGCTCCAATCTGGGTCGGTCACCAGGACCAGAGATTTAGTCTTACAAGCTTTCAGACTCATGCTGGAACCCATTCTCGGGGAACTTCTCTCTAGCAGTGTGTGTGCTTTGAGCTATTCTGTGTGTGGTATTTATATGGTGGCAATTGTGTGTGACTTTTTAGATATTAATTGGAGTGTTGATGGCTGGCTATTAAGTTGTTGGCTATTGTTTCCTTGTGCTATCAAGCCCTCCCTCTTAATTACTTGATAAGCTGATGGTAAATCAGCACTCCTGTTGACTGACAAGGGCCCCATTTCTCAGACATCAAGTTCCCCGAGGATGGGCTCCAGCACAAGTCTGATTGCTCAGAAGAGTAAACCTCTGGTTCACTGATCGAACCAGATTGGAGCCTGCAGAAGTGAATTATCTTGAGTCTTTGCAATCAGGATTCAGGCCTAATTATAGTACTGAGACAAGATTGGCCATGCTTGTTGATGACTTCTGGTGGGATAGGGGTAGTGCATTCATCCTGGCCCTCCTTGATTTTTATGAGGCTTTCTATACTATAAACCATGATATCCTTTTGGGATGGCTCAGGGGTTGGAGTGGGAGATATCATGTTACAATGGTTCTCCTCCTTTCTGCAGGGCCAGTTCCAGTTGGTAAAGGAAGCAATTTCTTCCTAAGCCTAAGAATTTAAAATATGTACAGTCATTAACCTCATCTTGTACTGTTGATGGTGCTTCAAATGCCACCCTTTGCTATTCTTTGCATAGTACCATATTTTTCAAAGTATAGGATGCACCAAGGTTTTGAAGAGGCAAATTAAAAAAAAGTAGGTAGATGGAGAGAGAGAGAGAAATACAGTAGGGAGGGAGGGAGGGAGAGAGATGGGGAGGGTAGATGTTTCCAGGTGTATTTATCCATGTGCTGGAGAAGGAAATTACTGGCAACCTAAGACTTGTTTCTGCTGGCACAGCACTTGATCAATGTAATTCTCATCAATCACTCTAACTAAAAAGCTTTCTGAAAGGGGGGGAAAAGTTTTTGCACTCTGCAAACCTCTCCAAAACGTTTTTATGAAAATGGGCCCTTTTTTTCCAAATAAAAGGCATGAATAGCTGGGGGGGGGGGGGGGCTTGCAGAGTGCTTCCGGGGGATGGGGGGGCAAAAAAGACCAAAAAATGGCCTGTTTTTCGTGAACATGGGGCCATTTTCAGTCCAAAAAATTGCATGCATAGCCTTATGGAGGCTTATAGAGTGCTGCTGGGAGGGCAAACAACGGCCCATTTTTTGCTCATTTCTGCCCTTCCCAGCCCCCAGGAGCTCTCTGAAAGCCTTCATAAGGCTATGCACGGTCATTTGGTGAAGGGGACGGGGCTTCGGGAGATGAAAAAATGCTGTATTCAATGTATAAGACACACCCAGATGCTCAGCCTCTTTTTTGAGGGAAAAAGGTGCATCTTATACTCTGAAAAATACGGGTAGTTCACAGAACAATATAAGACGTAGATTTTAGTTACAGGTATTATACTATAATTACCTCTTAATTGTTATGGTATAGTTTTGGCAGATCAATCATGTCTTATTATTGAGCTAATAGGGAGAAAAAAACCCAAAGGAAAAAAGCAGAGTAAAAATGCCCAGGTAGTTTGATGCCACAGAGCCATTTGAAGTCTGTAGATCAATATACTGGTAGTTGATTGTAATCAAATAAGTTTTAAGAAGCATTTCAGAGTAAATGCTTAATCAATTATTACATATTTAAAATATTTAACCTCTTTTAGTCTCTCCATGTTTTCTGGAACATAACCTCATGTTTTTCCTGTCTTCTACAGCAGGGTATAAGAGCCTGTGACCTCCTCCTCAGGCATGGTGCCTTGAGTCATATGATCAATTTCCTTCTTGGTCCCAACCGGCAGAATAACCAGGTATGAGCATAGAGATAATACTTCAGTCTCTGAGCAGAGTATGTGCTTTAGTCTAGTTCAGAAGCTTAGTAGTAAACCTAATTGTTGGGACTTTGAGAAGACCCCTTCACCCTGCAGGCTTTGCCACAGTCACTGCTGCTTTTGAACGCAGGAAGACTGCAAGAAATGCAATCATATTGTTTTTCTCCAAGAACGCCCTGCAATTACAGCTTCTGGTCATTCAGAAGTAGCCCCTATGTAGAAAAGTATGAGAACTGTTTGGCCTAAATTACCTGTAACTGCCAATTATGGTACTGTCAGATAAATGTGATTGAGCATAGTTAAACTTGAATAACTCTGAATTTCTATTTCTTGAAGTACCCTATATGCCTATGAATGGGATTTTCAATTGGGTGTTGACAGTTTAAGGGAATACATAGCTTAGATGCTGGTTGTGCTAGAAAGTATAATCTATCTGCCCTCCAGCCTGCCCATTCTTTTGGAGCTCCTTGGTGGTTCAGGATGGTGTAGCTTATGTTCTTATTGAATAGACAACAACATCTTATTTTGGCTGTGGTAACTTTTTCATGAAATCACTCTGAAAGCATGCTGTTGCCATTCAGCCTGGCTGAATCAGTCTTCATGCCTTTATGCATGAAAAGATACATTAAATGAACTATGAGTGCTTATACGATGTTGGCTATGTACTTAACAAAACAGAATCGCAGATGGAGTTCCGCACAAGCCCGGGAATTTGGCTTCCTCCATAATACTGTGGCATTGTTTGTCTTGAATTCAGATGTCTCCTCACAGAGGAATGTAGGTAAGTCTTCCCAGTTTTTCCTCGATGACGCTGGCTAGATGACCCTGTGTTATAGCTGTAGTATGTTTGCCACCCCTTATAATTTTAAATTTATTATTTATTATTAGTTGATTTTCAGGACCAAGTGTAGTTTTATATTTGTACTTCCTTTACAGCTCCTGGTTTGTTTGCCCTGCATTCACCCCTTAGCATTACTACTTCAGGGCCACTTTTGGCCCTTCATGAAGAAGTAGAAGGTTTGATATTCCTATCTGAGGGGAATCCTTATTTAATGGAGGTAAGCAGCTATTTTACATCTATTTTATGATGTGTTATATATAATAATATAATACAAAACTAAGACTTTAATCAAGTTGGTCTAGAATCCAATCCCACAACACTGTTTAGAAATGATGTTACTGCAACTACAATACTACTGTACAACCCAAGTAGTAAAGAGATACCAAATAAGTATGTAATGAAATGCATACCAAGTTATACAGTCAACTGCTTTTTTAAATAATGATAATCCACTCCTCTTCTCTCAAAGATGATGCACGCTTTAAGGGAGCTAACTGGATCACTCTCAATCCTTATCGAGATGGTGGTCTACTGCTGCTTTTGCAATGAGCACTTTTCCCTTACCGTGTTGCATTTCATCAAGGTAAATTTTCGTTATATATTTTCAAGACATGAATTGTTCTAGAATTGATACCCAGCACCTGTAGCACTGATTTAAGAATATGCACCCTGCTTAGAAATTTTGCTTTCCATTGTGTGATCTCTTGGCAACTGCTGATTCCTTTTGCATCGAAGGACTGATCCACACTTTAGTTTTCAATGCTATTACTTTAAGGAATTACAATATGTCTATGATTTCCTATTCTTACCCTTATATTCCACTAGTATACAGTATATCTCCATAGCTTGTGTGCTTGAAAACGTTTTTTTCCTCAAAATTTCTATTTTTACATAAACCACTCTTGCTATCTATTATTCAGTATCCCATACAAATGTTTTTCAGGAAAAAATCCACAACTTAAAAAATTCTGTCAAAATGAGTTGCAATGTCTTATTGAAAAGTACAGCATTGCTTTCTAAATATTTTCTAAAATATTCACAAAAATATTTATAAACCTTTTACAGTGTACAGTCTTACAATGAATGTTTCTAAAATACAAATAAATACCAGTGTACCTTCTGCTTGCCTGAATTTATACTTTTGGCTTGCAGAATCAACTGGAGACAGCTCCACCTCATGAGCTGAAGAATATTTTCCATCTCTTACATGAGTTATTGGTAAGTAATAAGATAAAAAGTAAAATCTCCCTCATGTTAAGCTTGTCTCTGTTCTTGGAAACAGTACTGAATGGGTATGCTATTGAACTTAATACTAAAGCTTTTGACTTTATTCTCAGCACTTTAAAATATACATAAAATCCCCCCCAATATATCTACATATTAGCATCTAATTTGTAAATGCCATATGTTTTAGTGACTTAAATTATATTTTGGTACATATAATATGTAGCTGTGAATAATGTTAAAATTTTGCCTGTTTTTATTTTCTGGCTTGACATAGCATTCTGCTTAAGTCAAAAAGTTTCTATTCTATTCTAATTGCTTTCAGTAGAAGTTGTGCACCACAAGCCTCAGTGTAACTGATTAAAAGTGATTTTAAAAAATTATTTTATCATGCCTCTTGTTTAAGTAGACTTGAAATGTTGGATTTGGATTCAGCGTAGCTTAGCCTAACCATCTCTGTTGTTTCACAGATTATTGAAGATCCTTTACAAATAGAACGGGTCAAATTTGCATTTGAGACTGAAAATGGATTGCTGGGTTAGTACCGCTGCTTAGAATTAATAACTGAGTTTCAGGGAAACGTGCAATGAATCTCAAAAAGATAACAGTATTTTTAAATACTACGAGACTTTAGTTATGCAGGGGTTTCTGGTTGTAGACATTGTAAGAGGAAAGCCACGTTATTCTTTGAGATGGATAAAAATCAGGAGACTGGCAGCAGCTTTTCTAATTCTTATATAAATTTCTAATAACATTTGTTAGTTGGAAAAAGTGCAGCAGACTCCTGATGCTTAATTACTTGGGAAATCAATTTGAAATGAAGAAAAGTTTTACAAGTTTCTGTATGCCTAGAAGAATTGTTTTGAAGGTATTCAGAAAAAGAAATTAGAAATAAAATATATAATTCAAAAATCTTCTGTGAGATGGGAAGCCATATAAGTATGACATGCATAAAGTAAATAAACTCCTTAAGAGTCATTTCTCTCCTTATGATAGCAACTTGATTCATATGCAGTATTTTGGGGCATTTGAGCAATTTAAGTAGATGATATTGGCGAAATAAAAGATTATAAATTCAGGCTATGTTGCAGATTTAAAATATCCGCAACTTGCTTGCTAAAGCTTATTTTGCTGTATATTAATCTGTAAAGAGACTTCCTTTGTGAGTAAAAGATAATGAGCCATAGCCTAAATTCAGACATTGCCAAGCTGATTAAAAAGCAGTTTGGTTTGGCATGGTATCTAAATGTAAAATCATATCAAATGTCATGATCTGCAGCAGTTAATGCACCATGAAATGGAGTTTAACTGTGAACATACAAAGATAAGTTGAAGTAAAATGGAAGGTGTAAAAGAGCTGTAAACTGTGCTTGACACATTAGCATTGAGACTGTGTTTATAATCTGTTTGCTCAAGATAGTAACTTTTATAAGTTATGATTGTTTTTATACCCTCTCTTAACAGCTCTGATGCATCACAGTAATCACGTGGACAGTAGTCGTTGCTATCAGTGTGTCAAATTCTTAGTCACACTTGCTCAAAAGTAAGTATGTAGTAAAAGTGAAGAACGGTGCTATTCATGCCTCTTAATATATTAGGATGTGGATGACGTTTTAAATATCTTTTGTATCAAACTCCAAGCCAGATTCCAAGGTTGGAGTGTTGGACTAGATAATGGGACTAGTACTTCACTCCCATTCCTCTGTAGTCTAGGCAGTGGAAATATTAGCTTTGCCAAAGTAACTGCTACTGAGTAGCCAACATATAGATATATTGGTGAAAGAGACAATATTAACAAACCGTTAAAAATAGTTGGTGAGAAAATATTCTCATAGGAATGCCTTGGG
Organism: Thamnophis sirtalis; assembly: GCF_051295495.1. Lineage (NCBI taxonomy): Eukaryota > Metazoa > Chordata > Lepidosauria > Squamata > Natricidae > Thamnophis > Thamnophis sirtalis. The sequence continues at coordinate 30,123,223 of NW_028261387.1, forward strand.
ATGAGAAAAAAAACATGAAGAAACACTGTAAATCTCAACAGAAAAAGGCTTACAGAGAGGACACTTTTAGTAAAAAATAGAATTGTACATAGTTATGTGTTTATGTGAAGATACAACTACTGCTAATATTCTTTTGAAATATTGTATCCTCCCTGCTTTGTATTTGCTACAAAGTCAATGTCGAGAATTATTTCTATATGACCAGAAAGAGAACGTCTAAATTGGAATAATTTAAAGAGAAGAGGGAACATAATCCTTTAATATCTCAGATACATAATTTTCATAATTTCTCTTTCTTAAAGATGCCCTGCTGCTAAAGATTACTTTAAGGAGAATTCTAATAATTGGTGTTGGGTTGTTCAGTGGCTTCAAATAAAGGTAATACTTATTATACATACATACAAACATACAAACAAACATACATACATGCATGCATGCATGCATGCATGCAATGGGACCGGGGGGAGGGAGAGAGAGAGTTTGCTGTGTGGTTTGCACTCATTATTGCTTTCACATTTTCACAATTTTCTAGATGTCTGAACACTACTGGGCTCCACAAAGTAATATATCCAATGAAACCTCAACTGCCAAAACCTTTCAGCGCACTATTTCTGCACAGGTAAGTAAAGTTTATTGCATTTTTGTTTCTTTTACTTTAAAAGTGACAGTTGCTTTTTTTAAATACCCAGATGAAAAAAAAAGGATTTTGCTATGTAAGAGCTTTCTTGTTCTTTATAGAAGTTAGCATACTAATTATTGTATATTTTTGGGATTATGTATACGTAGAAAATAATTTAGAGGAGCTATTTCAGAACGCAGGAAGACATCAAATACTTTAAAGTAGTTTTAAAGTTTAGAGTATTTTAAAGCAGCTGAATCTTTAATGAGAATCATTAAAGCATCCACCTCTTTCAAGATGGGGGGGAGACAGAGAAGACTGAAAAAAGGCTCTGGGCTTTCTCTTATTTTTGCAATGGAAGCATATACTCTAAACCATTGTCTGAACATGTACAGTGATAAATAGATATTAAGGCTATTATGTGGTAATATTATAAGTCTTTTTTCCCCGGTGACTTACAAAATTGCATCTAAACACACCACCTTAGCTTTTAATTTTTACACTCTTCCTTTAGGACACACTAGCATATGCCACAGCCTTGCTGAATGAAAAAGATCAATCAGGAAGCAGTAATGGATCTGAGACCAGTCCAGCCAATGAGAATGGAGGCAGACATCTCCAACAGGTACGTAGGATGGTTTTTCTTTAATTTATGACATATTGACAAAACCAAGCAGCCTGTCAAACATCTAGCAAAAAACCTGTAGAGAAGATATGGGAAATATCTTACTCCAACTTTTAAAAATCAGTCTGTTGTAGGATTTATGTATTACGTGATGAGACTGAGAAGTGTGTATATGATTACTAACTCATCCATAATATCCTATAATACAAAGAAAAGGTTTGCATATATGCAACAGTTATAATACTAAGCATACTTCTATAGATCTACTTACCTACTTCTTAAAAAAAGACTTAAATTACCTCAACCAACATAAGACAGGGACAGTCTCTGGCAGAAACAGTGGAGGGAGAAATGGAAAGATCGAAAACCTGAAGAACCATAAATATATCAGATACAAACTGGAATAATAGGATAAAACTCCATGAATTTAGGAAAACAAAAGAGGAGTGTGCAAGAACAAAAAGAAGAAACAAAACAAATTTCAGTTTCCCTCTCTCCAAATGAACTAAACAGATATCAATAGAATACAAGGTGTCAATCAGAACATATAACGGTTCTGAAATTTCTCTGTAGCCATTCCAAGGATCTTGATTCAGTGTAATACCTTCAATTAATGCTAAGATTCTGTTTGAAGGGATGATTGAAATCAAACTCTTTGAATTAATTCATTCATCTGAAGCTTCACATGGTCCTAATAATAGCTTACGTGATGTGCTTTGTTTTTAAGGCCCTATTGCCTTCAGTGGCAGGCCAGCGCTAAAGGAAATGGTGAACATGGGCAATATTCAAACATTATGTAGCAGGTAAAATGTCACAATATAGTCATAGCAAGATTATATTATACATTGCACTGTATTTATACTCCATCTGTCCTCTGATAGTTATGGTAGTGCTGATCTAATTTATATTACATTTATTTCTAAACTAACCTTTGATATAGTCAAAGTTTTGAAAGTATTTCCTTAGATGAAATTAACACTTCAAACCTTGAAATATTCAAATAAAAACTCTTATCAATAGCAACTTCATTAGTTTGTTAAACAACATATGACAATATAGATTCGGCAACAGGAAGACTTGTGTACATCTGCGTTCTCCTCATTTTCACCACCAACCAGTATTAAAAGAGAGTTATCTCTGATTCTAGATACATTCTAACGTCATCATGACATGGACCCATTGATAACTTTGTCTTCCATGAATTTGTTTTAAGTGCAATTTGTTTTAAGAGGGGCGTTTAATTGCTTTTTAATATAGCAAATTCCATACATACATACATACATCCGTTTTAGTGCTCCTAATCATGGTGTGTTATCCTAGTGTAATACAGGTAGTCCTCGTTTAACAACTGCATTTGGAACTGGCAACCCTGTTGCTATGTGTCAAGATCATTCAGTGAAACTTCATGTGACCACCCCTGACTTACAATATCAGTTCCACTTCGGTCATTAAGCATATCACCCATGGTTGTTGACTGAAGCTTAATGACTGCCTTTTTCTCCATGAACTTTGTCGGTATGAAGTTGGCTGTGAAAGTCACAAACGGTGATCACGTGACTGCAGAATACTCTGACCATTGTAAATGCACGCCAGTGGCCAGGCATTCAAATCGCTATCCCATGAACACAGGGACGCTGCAACCATTGTGCTATCATAAGGTTGAACAATTGCTAAACAGGGCAGTTATTAACCGAGGATTATCTTTATTTCACATTCAGTTCATCTGCTCCTTTTGTAAAAAATATAGGGTTAATTTCTGGTTTCCAAAAGGCAGTTGCTAAATGATGCACAGGGCATCATTTATGATACCTTCCTGCAATAATTATTTGTTCAGTTTAAACAACCGCATAACCTTCCTAATTCTTCTGTATTTTTTAAAAGGGCTCAATATCTCCCATGATGATTGGCGAACCTAAAAGTGACCTTGAAGATGTGGATACTTAATTGATGGCTGCAAGCTGAAGGAGAAAAAGCTGCTCTGAAGTGAGGAATACCCAGCACTTTCATGATATGGCTGGAATCCTTTTGTTTTCATTTTTACAGGAATCTGAAGTAAATGCTTTCAAAAGATCAATAGGTACTTTGTAATGAGTTAAAAGTATTCTTCAGTTGAGAAGTTCCAGCATTAGGCTATGAAAGTCTCCCAGCATCTGCTATGGTTCTTATAGATGCTAGTTTAGGCATGAGTAAAACACAACAAAACAAAAACCCTGTCAAGATTCCACCCATTTAAGAACAGTTATCAAGTAATTGAAACTTTTATGTGAACATTTAATGAGTGAATGTAAAACTTTTGCTTTTCTGTGATGCTGCAAAACAAAAGAAAAAAAGAAAAAAAAGACTTGGGTTTTTATACAGAAGAAAAAATCAGATTGCCTTTACATATAAATGGCAAATTTTTAATCTTTTTTTTAATATTGAATAGGAATATTCAAAATTATGTAAAAAATGTGTGATTTACACTTGGCATTGTAAAATATTAGTTAAGAATAAATTTACACAAGGACTTTTGTATTTAATATGTCTCTAGGTAATTTGTATAGTGCTTTACATAAAGGGTTGTTTTTAAGAGAGCCCTTTTATGTAAGGATGATTATTCCTTATGGAATGGTTTTGGTACAAGTTAGTCTGGAATCGGTAATCTTTTTTCCTGATGCTGTGTGCTTAAAGGGTAAGAGCAATAAAAGAGCTTTGTTTATTCCAAGAATACAATTATGGCATCAGTATAACTTTTTAGAAAATGATGAGTAAGTTTAACAAAAAAGCACTTTAAGACAGAATTGTATTGCTGTTTGCCTCCTGAAATCATCCTTCTACTTGGAGACATATTGAATAAACCGTTGTGTTAATGTGATCTGCAATCATTTGCTTATACTTCTAAATTGAAAAAGTAGAAATTGGCTTTACATGATTACTTGAGTAAAGTAGGAACATTTCAATTTTTTTTAAAAATTAACACAGGCAAAGGATTGCAAGCTGTTTTGCTTAGCTAGGCAGCACGTGAAATACAACAAGTGTAATTCTTTCATAACTGGAAACAAATTGAACTGAATATGAGTATGCTTTTGTTCACCACGTGAAATGCAGTTAAATAATCTCTTAAACTACTCTCAACACTTTTTCCCACACCAATGTTGAATCCCAGGGGGTTTTTTCAGCTTTTTCTTCATTTGCTTTTCCTTTTGCTTTTTTTCAAGGATTTCTGCCTTAATTTATACAAAATATACCATGCTCATGAACTGGGGGGAAATGCTCAGAGTGCCTGGACAATTTGCCAAGTCAAAGGCACAAGCAGCCAAAAAGTGCCTCTTTTTTTTCTTTTATTACTGTTAGAAAAACTGAACTGGCACATAAATTACTTCACTGTTGTGCACTAGTTGTGAATATAACAGGTCATTTCACTGTTGCTGGAAAAAGGCCGCACATCTTCCAGTTGAAATTCTCTGCCATATGGGTGAGTCAGAGAAGTACTGTTAAAAATGACTCTTCAGCTGAATGAATGTCTTCTCTGAAGGTGGTACTTTCAGTGAAGTTAGCAGAAACTCAGATATTTTATTAAGCCTTCAAACATTTTAATACAATGTTTTAAAATTTAGAATAAATAATGTTCCTATTCCATCCTGACTGTCCCCCTATCTTCCATTTAATTTAAATGAAAGTGAGCTAGAGAGCTGATCTGAAGGGGAAAGCATTGGTCCAAAATCATTTAAATTTGCATAGTTTCCTATGGAAAAGGGGGTCTCAACCCAAGTTGAAGCAGGGCATTTATTTTCAGAATCGCAGGATGATCTGTTTCACCCACTATACTTTCTAAAACCACAGCAAACTCTTTTCTGCTTTACTCCCAGCTTGTAGAGAGTTAATGGCTATGGTTTCAAATATAATATTTGGTCAATTATTTGATTTCCAGCTTTATCATTTCAATCGGCTGAAGACTTTTTTTAAAGGAACTAATTTGCCGTGCAAATTGTCACATGTTTTACGTTGCAATCTCTTACTGCTATCCTTTTGGATGAAAAATGCATTTTATACATAATGTTCTATAGGATTGGGGCAATTACAATTCTGTTGCATCTTCTCATTGTGTACAATTGTGTTTAATTAGTTCCCAAGGCAGTGAAAAATGGAAGGGAGAGGCAGTTTCCCTGAGAGAGAAAAAAATCCTGTTCAATGGAATAAAGGTGGTCTATCCCTCTCACCAAAAGAAAAAAGAAAAAGATGCCTGATTATTAAGTTAAAGAACAGAGCAGTGTGGTGGCCTAGAGGTGGAGGTCTCACTTCACAATCAGGAGGCTGTGAATTTGATCCTAGGTAGCAGCAGATTTTCCTCTCTGGGCACAAAGAGAAAATATCTGGTGCAAATTCCACATAGGTGTCAGGGTTTTACAGCACTTTCTGAGCAGTTTATCAATGTCAGCATATTGCCCCCAACAGTCTGGATCCTCATTTTACCAACCTCAGAAGGATAGAAGGCTGAATCAACCTTGAGCCCATCAGAATCTAACTCCTGGCTGTGCGCTGAATTAGTATGGAATACTGCCTTCTAATCACTGTGCCACCAGAACCATATCAGTATGCTATTTTACACTGAAAGACGTGAGGGTATTTAAGGATATTTTTCATACCTATCTTCTATGTAATCTGGTAATTTATATATCTCTTAAAGTATTTTGTTCTGCCACATGTTTTACAATGGGTATCGCGTATGAGTTTGAATCTCTAATGAAAAAAACCAAGATGTGATACAAATTAGATTTTTTTTCCTTTCCCCTTTCCTTAATTATATAATTATAGAAAAATGCAGAGGAGGGATTTAAGTACAGTTTCATAAATGCAGCCACATTAAAATTGTATGAAACTTTATTTCAAAAAGAAATTGCTTTATAAAATGTTATATAAAACATAATAAATAGAGTCCAGATAAAAATGTAAGATCCACAGCACAAAACATCTTCTCAAGCAATTACTTTGTAGATAATACATTTGAGTAATAACTCCAAAACAACATATAAAGAGTCACATGCAGTTTACTCTATTCATGATTTGGTGTTCTTTTTGTCTTTCTAAAGCAGAAATGCAACAGGCTCCACTACACATTTACTTTGAACTAAACTTGCATTTAAGTTTACATTTAAAGAAACATGTATATGGTCCCTTAGTTAAAAAATATATTCCCCTTAATTGAACATATACGTGGTTAAAGACTCAATTATATAGGCAATGAAACATTCGATAAGGGGGGAAAAGATTTGAAAAGCCAATTTCAAATACCAAATACTTTGTTAGGAAACTACACTGTTTGGTGAAAGTTACCCAGCGATTACTTGGTTTTATGGTTGCCTTAAGGCCTGTCATGCAGGAGTCCTAAGTCTTCAGTGCTTTTAAAAGCTTCAGGTTTGCGTATATAAAACTATTCTAACATTGATCCGGTAGTCTTCCTGGAGCCCAATTATTATTTTTTTCAGCTACAGTTTTCAATATTTTTCAGAATAATAATCATAAGAGGATGGAACTGAAAGTTATGCTTCAGTGATATCTAGGAGACTAATAATTCTCTACGTTGATCCAGTCTCCTTGGAGAAAACTGCTCTCATTTTTGCAGAGCTTCCTCCATTTGTGAATACAGTAGCTAACACAGTTCATTTACAATAATTTTAATGTGTTAAGTATTACAATTAAAGTAATTGTTTCCTGTGTGAAATAAAAGAGGAGAAACGTCTGCTTTTCAAAAGTTACTATAAGGACACAATAGGATAAAATCCTACTTCAGACCAACTACAACCCATTGTTAAGTGGTTTTATATAATGGCACTGGAGAATGACAGAAAACAGTAATGTGTACAATCTAGATCAGGGGTGTCAAACTCACAATGAACATCACGTGACAAATTGCAAGTTTTTCCCCTCTTCGCTAAACCATTGCTGGGCGTGGCCAGCACATGATGCACCCAGGTCACGGGCCACAAGTTTGACCCCCGTGATCTAAATCCTAGGCTGTTTCAGGTTGAGAGGGCAACAACCATAGAATCTCAAGAAGTGAGCAGAATCAGGAGAAACACTTCCCAACTCTATCAAATTGTATTTGAATATTGGCATACCTTATTTTATTGTGTTTTGCTTTATTCAATTTTGCATATACTGATTTTTTTTAGTAAATAGAAGGCTTATGGCAACCCTGTGTCAAATCTACTGGCACCATTTTTCCAAGAGCATTTGCTCATTAGTAATAAAGAACCTTAATTAAGATGTTAGTAATAAAAAACTTACATAGTTTTTTTAGACATAGTACTATTTTACCCAGAGTGCAAACCTAACTTTTATATGCAGTCAGAAATCCCCTCCCTCCCCCACAATAAAAATGTGTGACTCAACTTTATTGTAATATTTGCTGATCTGAAATCCAACTCGCAATATCTTGCAGGTATTTCCTTTTACAGCATTAAACAGTTAAATGGTTCCGTAACAGTTTAACTACAAAGGATACTCTATTAATTGCATCGGGCCTTTAGAAGGAAGAGTTAATACAGCCCCTGGTTTGCCTATGTTTGCTGCAAAATAGTACCGTACAACTTAGTATATAAAAATATTTTTAAAAGCACGATATAATGTTAATTGGCATGCTTTGCAATTAATCTGCTATCCTGGGCTGATCTATAGTGTTAATACTTTCACCTTTTACAGTTTTAAGCACCACTCATATATACACGGACATTTCTGGTTATAGTTCAACCAATGAAAGAGTGGGACCAAGCTAAAGAATTACACAGAAACTGTTATCTTCTTCATCCTTCTGCATGCTCCTCCCCGTGTCTTCTATGCAACTATAAGCAAAATGCATTGAACTAATGGACGGTTGACAAAATAGATATTCTAAAAAACTTGGAAGTCACTGATTGCAACTAAAAAGGTATTGAAAAATCATGTATAATGATTGATCAAAGATATTTTACAAATGCAGTTTAACTGATATTACTGAGACATCAAAGACACCCATCTCTTGAAAACAACAATGGGACTGTTGCTAGAGGGACAATGTTTTGCACAATTGCAGCATCTGAAATTGTTGTGCTAAGGCTATCACGAGCAATCCGAAGCTGTATTGGAGTCCTGCTCTACAAACTACCGTGTTTGCCAGTATGACCATGTATGGCAATTGTCAAAATTTGTGGGTCCTTTGGATAGATGGAGGCTGGAAAAGGTAGAATTGTCATTTGTTACTGGAACTTTGCTTCTCATCCTCTAAGAGCTTTTTTCTGCAACAGATGGCAACTGCAGTTGCTCCTTTGCTTTCGGGACGGCTGATTACAATGCAGGTGTTGTCCACTGAATATGCCCCAAGAGTGTTGGAGCTATGTGACTGGGCATTACATCCTGTTAGAGTCCAACCATCGTCACAGGTCTCCATCACCTAAGAAAAAGGAATTATAAGGTTGTACACTCTGGGAGTACGCTCTGCCAGCAGCCAGCCCACAACCATACAGCGTACTCCCAGAGCAGCCACTGCCGGAAGACTTGGTTTGGAAGCCACTGAAAAAGCCAAGCTAGGATGGCGGCGGCGGCGATGCCCTGGCTCTGCAGGGAGAGCTGGGCCAGGGGATTGTGAGGCTGGGAGCCGTGCGAGCGGGAGTGGAACAGCTGCTCGCACAACCCCCCCCCCCAGACATGCAGAGCACCATTCACTGGCATTTCGAAGGTGCAAAGCTGCAGGAGCTGGGCGGCGGCGATCAAGCGCTCACACGGCTTGGCGATACCCCTAGGTCAGTGAATGGCGCTATGTCTGACTGGAAAGGGGGTTTGCCGGGTGGCTGTTCGTGGTCGCTTCATGGCTGCTGTATTGCACTGCAGCGACAGCGCAACCCAGCTGTTCGCCCCTGAGGCTGTGCCCGGCTCTGGGAGCCCGCTCACAAAAGAGCGCAGCCGCCCGGCAACCCCCCTTTCCAGCTGGGCATAGCGCCACTCACCAAATTAGTGGTATCCTGAAGGCACCAAGCAACGCGACCCCCTTTGACACCCCCCCTCCCCCAGTTCCTGTGGCACCTTCAGGATACCACTAGGTTGGTGAGCGGCGCTCTGCCTGGCCGGAGGGGGGGATTGTCCAGGGGGCTTATTTGCGGGGGAGGGCTTATATTTTTGTCCACCAGAAAAATGTGGCATGGCCTTATTATCAGGACATGTCATATTTTTGGACTTCCTACAGTATTGAACATGAATGAGACACTAGTTCTCTTGTTCCTTCTCTGTAGAAACTCCTTTTATAGCAGATCTTCATAGCAAATCCTTGTTGGACTATCTTTGACAGAACTTTAATTAACTTTAATTAATGCTAATGTTGATTAGTTTTGATTTTGGCTGCTGGAAGTTAATATTTTGCAGAAGCCCAGCCCATTTGATTAATTTATGGGACAATCTGTAGCAGCCTTTCCCTGCTATTCACTGGCCGTGCAAGGGATTGCACAGAATCATTTTCATCTTCAATTCATGAGCGCTTGCACTTTTTAGGAACAAGTTACCATAGTTAGACCGAGAGATGCCATCAAGAATGATATATGCATACCTTTGTTGAGTATTCCAGGGGAGGATGTCCCTGAACTCTGCACTCAAGGCTGGGTGCATGGCAGCAGGAAGCATGCACCGTTGCTTCTCCTTGTCCTACACAGTGAGCCCGGCTACTGTCTGCCTGGTGTACAGCATTGATGCCGCCACTGACATCTCCAGCCAGAGAATGGGTGCTGCAGCCTGCCAATGTAAATCATATTAGGGCATTTTGTAAAAGATTCACCTGAAGTATATACATGGCTATCAATGTTAGCTAACAGTGCTGGAGGGTTTTTTTGTGCACCAGATTGAAAATAAATGGCGGTACATCCCTGAGTCTTTGTATTCTCACATGCAAAAAACCTTAGGAAAGGGAAAATAGAGCTACCAACTTTGGTTTTTAATTTTTGCAAAGTGCTCAAATAATAATCTAACATTTTCACATTGGGCCAGAGGGGAAATGCCAGGCATTATAGCACAAGAACAAAGTAGAATCCGGATAGGTGGTCACTTAAGGTGGCAAATGTTAGAAGATGGTGAGAAGCAGGAATTGTATCTTTTTCCTTCTGTTGTGCTGCTAAAAGCTGGTCTCTTCAAGTAACATACCATTTAGTCACCCGATCTTATAAGTCTTTAGTGTCTTATCCATAGAAGATCTATTTTAGCCCAGATCCTATTTGCTTCAACTTATACATAATATCTCTATATCAAAAATGTTGCTTCTTTAGTTACTATCAAGACAGCTGTCATTGCATACCTGTCAAAACATGGCTATCTTGGATGCAGCTAACACTTTTCATAGCTGTGTCCTCTGTGGTCTGTGAATGGCTATTAACCTGGCAGTCAGCCTTGGGCCAAATGCAACACCTGGCTATGGCATAGACACCTTGGCCTCGAAATCTGTTGTGAGCCACACACTCCTTCTTGCCTCCAATATCCTAGTATTTGGGGGGAGGGAAAGAAGTGAGAATAAGATACCAAGAATGGCATCAAATCTGATATCCGTATCTGGCTCAGATACAGATCTGCGTATACAACTAATTAAAATTAAATAACAAATGACACCATCTTACCTCAATGTGCTCCCCTCGCCGCTTGCCATTCTTTGATAAACTTGAGCAGCTGAACATGTCTTCATCGCTGTTGCATCGGGCAACAGCTGTTGCTGCACTCGTTGAGTCAGACAAGAAAGACCACACAGAGCGACAGTACAGTTGTTCCTCTGAAAGAGAGTGGCTAGTGGTCACCGCTAAGGACTAGCAGAATCCCCATTTGTTTAGGACTGTAGTTCAACCACTTGGAAAAATCCTATCTTTGGAAAACACATTGCACTAACACACACAGTTAATTGAATAAGCCACAATTGGCCATAAACCAGAGGTGCTGAAGTTTGAAATATGTCTTATTTGTGCTTGCATTATTTTAACCCTGAAAACCCCAAAATAAAGGCAGGAATTAGAGGGCTAAACCCCCCTCCCCAATATTTTCCTGAGAGTTCCTCAACCCACTGCCATTCTCATGAAGGGAGGGAGGATGGCACACATTCAGAATTGCAAGGTTCTGTTGCTAAAGCTCTTCTAATAAAAGTAGCTTAGAACTGCCTGGTGTCTGTTTCATAGTTTAGTGTACCTGGTGACATTACTATACCACAGACATGTCCTCGGTGATCTCCAAGGAGGAACTGATGGCAAAAGTTGAAAAGATTAGTCATTCTTGCCATAAAACAAGAATTATAAATTGCAAAGGTTGGATTCACATGACACTTAAAGCCAATATTAAACAAATCACATTAAAGTTGAGTGCAGTTCATGAATAAAACAAAATTGGCTATTTGGAAGAATTAGATTGGATTATATTAGATTAGTTATCTGGCCATCGAGCAAATATGCTTACATTTTGGTTATTAATTTGCTTAAGTTACAAATGTTGATTCAATTTAAGAGTAAAATAGATAAAAAGATTTAATAGTTTAAAAAACTAGTGAAAGAGATGTCACTTAATATATTGATTTTTTAAGAGAGAGTAGGGCCAAATATATAGTGCAACACAATTTGGACTTAATAAATATACGATCATTGCAGTAAAGAAAGTAAACTAATTAACTCACAAGATACTCAACTTTTAAGTAAAAAAGCATCAAAGGTCTGGTACCTAAATGAGTTTATAAATATCTGGGAATTTTGGAAACATCAGTTTGTACAACAAAGAAAAAAATATAAGCTCAAATTAGTACAAATGATTAAAGAAAATCCGCAAATCTCACCTAATGGGTGGAATCAAACAATTCATGTGCAATATCAATAATTAGATTTATTACAGGAATTTTGAACCTTATTCATCTTGACTAACAAATCAAAAAATTGATGCCTATAAATAATGCTTTATATCCTCATATTGCTATTGAAGGATTGTTTTTCCCCCAAGAAAGACTTGGAGGGCTAGCACCGATTAAAGCTTAACGATTACATCAAAACAATAACAAAGCTTTATTGAATTAATCTCAGAAAAAAAGGCTATTTGGGGAAATGAAATCTCAGTGACTATAAAAAGCAACAGCTTGAAATGAGGTTAGAAAATTGGAAAAGCAAAGCAATATCTTTCTTGAAAGATATTGAAGGAAAATTAGACAACAATAAAACATGAAAATGGCTTAAGAATGAAGTATTTTAAAAAGGAAGTGTTGTAAGAGGAATGCTTTTTATTGCTCAAGAACAAGCATTAAGTACAAATGTTTTCAGAACAAAAGTAGAAAAGATCAGTTTAGATAGTAAATGCTAGTTGTGCCAAGGAAGAAACCACTGGCCATATAATAACTGGAAACTGAAGCTAATTACAAAAAAGGCATAGTGGAATTGGGAAGATATCACTGGCATTTTGGTTGAGAGTACAAATTCACCTTCAATTAAGAATTGCTGGAAATTTAAAATTGCAAATAACATCACTGAAAGTCACAGAGCAAAAAAAATATGGTATTTAAAATTCAGACTGATGAACTCTTTGAACATAATGCACACCCTTTTACTATCTTTGTAAGGAATCATTTTTAGTTTATTGATGTAATCATTCCGCTGTAACTTTGAAGGCAAGAAATCAGAAAAAATGCTGAGATTTGCAAATGTAGATTGCAAAAATTTGGAACAAGTTAACAATAGTATCATTTATTGGAGTAGCAGGTGAAGCACTAGGAAATATTATGGATTATCTAAATTTAGAACAACTTATAACAGACTGATCACAACCAATAGTATGGTTGGGCTCCTTCTCATACACAGACATTACCATATCCAAGTCCATGGGCAGACTTCAAATCATGAAGAAGGTGCTATGACACATGATTAATGGAATAAGAATAACGAGCCGTCACTAGAAGTCACTAAAGTCTCACCTGCAACAATTTTGGAGGGAAGCCCAGCCACTCTGTTTGGTGTTAACAGCCTCTGGTCTTCTGGAAACCAAGCCTCGTTCATAAGGTTTTTGACAGAAAAGTGGATCAGTTTCTGCCTTAGCTCGGAGATGGACAGGGCAGGATTGGCATTCAAGATCATGGCTGCAATACCTAGGACAACAAATAAGCCCTGTATTTATCCATCAAAAACACGCATGAAGATGGATTAGGTTATGTATTTAACAGAACAGAATAGCAGAGTCATAAGGGACCTTGGAGGCTTTCTAGTTCAACCCCCTTCCAGTGCTGGAGCATTCACAACTTCTGGAGGCAAGTTGTTCCACTGATTAATTGTTCTATCAGGAAATTTATCCTTAATTCTAGGTTGCTTCTCTCTTTAATTAGTTTCCATCCATTGCTTCTTGTCTTGCCTTCAGGTGCTTTGGAGAAATTCTACATTTTATATTTGTATAATTACCTCAAAATGCTTTATGCTTGTATGTTTTTTTTTTTACAAGAAGTCCAATTGATACTGATTATTTGCTTGGCAAAAACTGAGGCAACTTAATACAAATGCAGACTTTCTCTCGCACTTTCCCTTCAAGAAAATTATTCTCCAATCCTCCTGCCTGAATCAGGGAAGATTTCTATATGTGTGTCCAAATGAATAACATAAGCATGAACCAACTATGCTCTTCAAATTCTAATCTGAATTGATGCCCCAGTAACATTTACATGTACTTCAAAGTTATACCAATCTTAATGGCTTAAAAGATTACACATGTGAATGTCTTTGGTTTTCATGGTTTTGGCCCATTTCACCCCTGCATTTCTGCTTTGTGATTAAAGAAAATGAATGGAAAAATAAATGTTTTATCATGCCTGTTTGATTTAAAACACCGGGAACTTTCACTCAAATAATTTTCTCTCCTGTTTCTGAATGTGATTGAAAACGTGAATATGGTATTAGGGAGAGAAAGAGAGACAGACAGACACATATCAACAAAAAGTACCTGTTCCATACTCAATTAAAAGTTACTCTAAATCCTAAATATCAATTCAGTTTCTCATAAGTCAGCTTCATCAGAAACATAAACATTTCTTCTGGAAACCAGTGGAATCTAAAAAGAACTAAACTTGCTTATCTTGATAATGGAATACATACAAAATTATTTAGCTGCCTCTTCTAGAACAAGACAAGGGTAAATGCAGTAAAAAAAATCCACCACTTCTTTAAGCAATCCACTGATGGCATAAAACATAAATGCAATGAAAATGTCCAAATTGTACCAGTTTAATTTGTACCACTGGTGGGTATTGCAAAGGTAGGAATACTGGTTGCTTTGTTTTTGTAGTCCCTGGAGCTAACCAAGCTGATACAAACCACTATGTCATCCTTTGCTCACTTTAAATACTAAAAATAGTGTCTTTAAGACCTGATCGGCTTAATACTTCAATTTTCCCTTCCCTAATACCACATGCAAATAAACAAATTCTGCTCTTTTTTTCCCACTGATAGCAATGCATTACCACTATGCACTGTTCTATAGATTTGAATTTTACAAATCCGAGAGTATATTTGGAATGGGGGAAAAAATTTAAGGCTTTTTTTCCCCGTTATTAAAAATCTTGTCATACTTGCCTCAAAGTCACTTAACAGGACATGCATTATTGATAGTTCATCTTGGAAAAAACCTCATTATAATAAACGAGATGTCAGCCCTGGAGGATATCTTTTTTTCTCTGGATCTTCAGGGCTGCCACACTTAGTGCTGTGGGAAACTGGGAGGGAGAATTGCATGGAGTTGCAGGGATATCTAGCCATAATAACATTCCTTTTTCTGAGAGCCAATGACATTAGGCCTGCACCTGGAGTGGGGTGACTGGAAGGCATCTCCAGTTGGGACGGTACATTGATTGGACCATGTGATGGACATGTGGGTGCAGGGGAAGGGACTTGGGCTTTCTTTTGGGTGGAGTAAACCTGGAAGCTTTCCGGTTTGGGTTTTCCCAGATGTGCCAATATAACACCTCTAATAAAATGGAACTTTGAGGAACTTCTACCCTTGGAGTCTTCTTGCGTTGGGTTGTTATTTGGAATCCTGACACAAGAACTAAACAACTTGCTGGACTCTTCATATTTCTGTCATACAATATTACCTGCGACATGGGCAGCTGCTTGGGATGTCCCACTCTGCGATGTGAAGCAGGTGCTGCAGTCACTAGAGGCACTAATGATATCATCTCCAGGAGCAAACACATCTACGCAACGTCCAAAGTTGGTTCCCAAAGTCCCCATGGATGCAGGTTGGTCTTGGGCATTGGTTGCTCCAACTGTAATAACCTATGGTAAGAACAGCATCTTGTCAATCCTGAGCCGACAGGAGAAACAGAATTTCAAAATCAGAGGTGTATCAATGAACACAGATTTCTCCTGTTCTGTGTCTGGATCCAGCAGAGAAGTACTTTTGAGAAAAGCGCTGAGAAAATGTTCTTCACCAGTTCTTCTTCCTTTTGACATTCTTTCCAGTCTCCAGTAGCTTCTCAAAGTCTTTTAGAGCATTTTGTTCAAGAAATGTTGAAGGAAGGAGGGTTCACAAAGGTTACTTCCTTGTCCTCTCCCTCTAGCTCCGACATAGAGCATTATTCTCACTCTATATTTAGAGGGAGATTTGCTGGCCATTTAGCCTAACTCTATTCAATGCAATAAATAAAAAATTAAAATACTTTGCAAATGATTCTTTAGTCCCTGTTTCTCCACTGAGACAGACCGTCTCTTTAAATTTTCCCAGGTAATTGATTTTCTTGACTGACCTGATCATAGGTGTTTTGTGACACAGGAAAATGTCAGACAAAACTACCCAAAAATATTGTGCAATTATTATTTCATGTTTTTCTCTTGCCTCTCAAAATCTGGTTTTTCTAAAATATTTCCTAGATAATTTGTCTATAAGCATTCCTCTTTCGATGAATCCTGTGAGGACTATAAAATAAAAAAGAGAACCAACTAAATTGGCTTAATTAAGACTACATTAAGTCTATCTGTCCCATCTTATCTCACTACTATCAGAAACCACTTCCCAGAAAATCCACATGTATTGGGAAAAAGTTCCTGACTGAAATTCTGTAGTCAAATATTGAGCATGGGATCTTCTGTGGGAAAAGTATGTTGACATCATGAAATTAAAACAACTCCCCTAAAAAAAAATCACACTGAGTCAAATTCCCACGTGAGTACTATCTAAGCCTGATCTTACGGGTTCTTCATTGCCTCGATAGTAAGCTTGGACAACTTCACACAATGCAAATATTTGTATTACACAATGGCCTATGTTTGTTTATGGCATGGCTCATAGGCCAGATCTGGCCCACGGGATGCTTAGATCTGGCCGCAGGGCCGTCATGGAAACAGCGAAAGACCGGTCCACGGTGCCTCTGCCAGTGAAAATGGAGCTTGAGAGGACTGCTGGCAGAGGGATGCAGGAGGCCATTGCAGCTGATAATGGGGCCCAGGAGAGCTGCACGCAGCCCCCTCGAGCTCAGTTTTCACTGGCAGAGGCTGTTACGCTGAAAATGGAGCTTAGGCACCTGTTTTTGCTGGCAGAGTGCTCAGGCCCCCACAGGGGCCACCAACATGAGTGACATCTAGCTGGCCTCGGCCACCCTGGCCCTGAGGTCAAACACAATGGCCATGGGTGAAGCTTCACAATCTTCCTCAACTTTCCATTTGCTAAATGAGTTGGGACAACATTGTGACAACTGAAAAACACTGCATTTAAAGCAGTGAAGTAACTGGCAGATCTTGATGAGATTTATCAGCGCAGAGATGAGCAACTATGGCAACTTTATAACCTGAGGACTTCAACTCCCAGACGTCCTGGTTCAAGAATTCTGGGAATTGAAGTCCACAGTCGTAAAGTTGTCATAGTTGCTCACCCCTGTGTTAGAGGGATTACAAACCATTTCTGGATCATTTTTCCATGTGTTTGGGGTTGAAAGAGCTGAGGTGGCGCAGTGGTTAGGGTGCAGTACTGCAGGCCACTTCAGCTGACTGTTATCTGCAGTTCAGCGGTTCTAATCTCACCGGCTCAAGGTTGACTCAGCCTTCCATCCTTCCGAGGTGGGTGAATGAGGACCCAGACTGTGGGGGCGATATGCTGACTCTGTAAACCGCTTAGAGAGGGCTGAAAGCCCTATGAAGCGGTATATGTCTAACTGCTATTGCTATTGCTATTGAAAGGAAAATCTTGTTGTCTACTTACTTCTGGTTCTGATGCTGGGGAGTATAGACAAGCATCGTCTTTGTAGTTGCCTGCTGCAGCTATCATGACTACTCCCATCTGCACCATCTGACGACAAGCGGCATTCAGGATGGGGCTATAGGTGCCAGCCAAGGGTAGCAAAACAACCAGAGGGCTGTAGGGCTGGACAGCCAGGGTTTTTGCAATGAATTCCAGCCCTGTAGGGCAAAGGGTAAAGGGCAAAGGATTAGCACCATTGCATTTCTTTTATCTAATGCAGGAGTGTCCAAACTTGGGAACTTTAAGACTTGTGGACTTCAACTCCCAGAATTCCCCAGCCAGCATGGGGAAGTTGAATTCCACAAGTCTTAAAGTTCCCAAGTTTGGACACGCCTGATCTAATGGAAGCTCCAAATTTTAAAGACACAAACAGGAAGAACATTCTGGCTTTTTTTAAAAAAAGTATTTTTTAGGATTGAGATGCAGGGTGAAAACAGAAAACCCTCAAAGAAACCACATAAAACTGAAAAATAATTTATTTTTCCACCTTTTAAATTAGTAAAAATAAATAGAATTCTCTATCTTAAACCTTAACCAGATATATGCATGCATTTATGAAAACATAAATAATAAGCACAATTTAATTTTTGAAATTTTGAACTTAATTGTATTCAGAGTTTAATAATTTTCTTACAATTATTACAAAAATCTTACAATTATTTTAAAAGCCTGCTTGACTCAACAAAAATATTAAAGGCATTAACCCTATCTAACTGAACAGGATTCCTAGTGACCACATGGATAAATGCATGCAGTTTTTGGAGGGACACAAATACAGAAGTAGATTGAATTCGGAGACTTCAACTGGTTCAAAATGCGGCCGCGCGAGCGATTGTGGGTGTACCTCGATACACCCACGTTACACCTATCCTCCGCGAGCTGCACTGGCTTCCAATCAGTCTCCGGATACCCTTCAAGGTGCTAGTTATTACTTATAAAGCCCTTCATGGTATTGGACCTGGGTACTTGAGAGACCGCCTGCTGCCAATTACCTCCCAAAGACCCATTAGATCGCACAGGGTCGGCCTCCTCCGGGTTCCATCCACCAGCCAATGCCATCTGGCTACGACCCGGGGGAGGGCCTTCTCTGTTGCAGCTCCGGCCCTTTGGAACGAACTCCCCGCGGAGATTCGGACCCTCACCTCTCTCCCTGCTTTCCGAAAAGCCGTTAAAACCTGGCTGTGTCAGCAGGCCTGGGGTTGATGAGCTCCCTTCCCCTCTCGACAGGTTTGGTTGTTGGTCATTTTAAATGTCTATTTTGTACTTGTATGTTTCCCCTTCCCGTTTAAGTTGTTCGCCGCCCTGAGTCCCTTTTAGGGAATAGGGCGGCATATAAATAAAATAAAACTTAAACTTAAACTTAAACTGAATTGCTTTCTTTTTGGGATCTTTTTCCAAATACCATCAAATTATTTGTAATGTTTGCAATAAACATACCAAGTCTTTCACATAATATTTTGGCCTGTAATTTCACCTCTTAAAAAATGCAATACTGGCCCCCACTAGATAACCATAGTTTTTTTCCTTTGTGTAGGCCAGAGATATAGCTATGATGTGGAGTGAGGAAATGTCAGCCTAAATTTGAATCAGAGCTGAGT
Organism: Thamnophis sirtalis; assembly: GCF_051295495.1. NCBI lineage: Eukaryota > Metazoa > Chordata > Lepidosauria > Squamata > Natricidae > Thamnophis > Thamnophis sirtalis. The sequence goes on from NW_028261387.1 coordinate 30,142,286, forward strand.
CGTCTGAATTTTGTACTACTGTTTGCAACTCATGGATGGATAGATTTAGAGATAGAGAAAGAGATAGAGATAGAGATGATAGATAGATAGATAGATAGATAGATAGATAGATAGATAGATAGATAGATAGATAGATAGGTAGGTAGGTAGGTAGGTAGGTAGGTAGGTAGGTAGGTAGGTAGGTAGGTAGGTAGGTAGGTAGGTAGGTAGGTAGGTAGGTAGACAGACAGACAGACAGACAGACAGACAGACAGACAGACAGACAATAATATTAAGCCAATATTCAGACAAAACAGATATTAAGAAAAAAATATAGAAATGTATTATCTAACAATAATACTATCTAAATGTATTATCTTTCCAAAAATACATAGCAAATAAAATTGAGAGAAATGCTAATAACAACCTATGACAAATTTGCAGATTCTTATAAAAATGAGAGAATGAATTTAATTTTAGAAATGATTGAACCCCCCACTTGCTACTCACCAATCAGTGTGCCGCTTACGGTGCCTTTTCCTTGGCAGTTGAGCACCCGCAGACTGCGAACATTGGCCCCTTTGGCAACTCCAGCATCCCTTCCATTCACCACACCTGCCATGTGGGTCCCATGGCTGTCACACTTACTGGCCTTCCATGGAGCATAACAACAAAGTTTTGCACTTATTGCAAGTCCAAACACATGTAGTAGTAATAATAAGATGTAGGCATCAAATAACGCTCAAGGCAACATGCAACTTGAAAAATTAAAAGCGAATTGGTGCTTTAATTATAGGTAGTCATGAAAAAGATTTTAAGACTCATCAATTGGGCATTCTCACCCAATGTGTCAGTCTCCAAGGGGAACAAGCTCTTCTGCATTCTCAATGGACAACGAGATGGCAAACAACAAATGGTTTCAAAGTCTTGGGTAGGAAAAGAGACAGCTACAGGTAGTCCTCAACTTACAATCACAATTGAGTCCAAGATTTTTGTTAAGTGAAACATTTCCAAAGTGAGTTGTGTCCCATTTTACGATGTTTCTTTACACCATTGTTAAGTGAATCACTCCAGTTATTAAGTTAGTGACACAGTTCTTAATTGAATCTGGCTCCCCCAATGACATTGCTTGTGATCAAAGGTGATCACATAACCCCTGGACACTGCAACTGTCATAAATATGAGTCAGTTGCCAAGCACCTGAATTTTCATCACGTGACCATGGGGATGCTGCAATGGTCATAAGTGTGAAAAATGGTCTTGTCAGCTTTTTCAGTGCTGTTGTAATTTTGAATGGTCACTAAATGAATTGTTGTAAGTCAAGGACTACCTACACTATATAGCCAACTCTAGCCATCACCCATTTCCCAAATGATTCACTTGTACCAGCATATTCTAATGAAGGGATAACACTCATCATAGATGCAATTAGAAGCAATGGATCTAGGGAGGCCCCATCATAGATACTTGACCCAACATCTTTCCATTACATTTCTTACTGCTGGTTGGGTTTTAACTCTATAACTACAAAAGTAGAATCTAGCCAAACCTTATGAACCAGATATTCCAGAATATGATGGAATATAGTGAGGAGAGGGATCTCCAGGAGGGAGGGGGACATTCCAGAGAAGTAAGAAACAACTCAGTCCAGATGTTATGTGTGAGAGAAAGAGGCCCTTCCCTAATAGTTCACAGACTATTCTGAAGAAACAAGATAATACAATCCTCAGTCTAGCAAGGTTTTGTTTATAGGTGTGAAGCAATATAGAACTCAGCCTGGAGAGAGGAGAGCTGACGTCGCAACGGCACGACGTGCGATCTTGGTGCTCCAACATTGCAGTCGAATTTCTGCCGCTAGACGTTTCATTTGGACCTAAACCGTCCCGAAGAGACGGTGATTGAGAGGGCACCTCCTGCTGATCTCAGGGACACCGCAAAGTCCCTGAAAGATCCAGGAATAGCCCTTTTTTTCCGGCAATAGAAACACAGCTAATGAAGCTGCTGAAGTTGGGACAGCTCCAGAACGGGAAGAAAGCAGAAAGAGAAAGTGTGTTGAATTGGTGAGGAAATTTTATTATTAGAGAAAGAGACTACCCAAGAAAAAATGTAAGTTAAGTTAAGATTGAAGACAGAAGACTATAAGACGGTAAATTTTATCTGCATTGAACTTAGTGTCTTATCCAGTTTCTAATTTTTTTTTCATGGATGGAACTTTTCCAGGGGCTCCCTATTTTTTAAACTGAATAGATTAATTCTTTCTACTTCTTTTTCACTTTTGCTTATACCCATGGATTAAAATTCTCCTTTTTTATAATGCTTGATTTGATTGATTGGATTGTTTTTGATCTCCATTTAAGTTTTTTTTTTCTTTCCTAAGCTTGGAATATAAAGAAGATAATAAGGATTATAAAGAGGGTTGTAACAACAGGAGGAAAAGCAGTTACACTGCCACTTAGAGACTGGAGGCTGGATACACTGTTTTTTCTTCTTTCTCTTTGATTACTTGAGATTCAAGGTTCTTTCACAAGAAGAGCACAAGTTGTTTATACAGGTGCCTTTTGGAAGTTCTATCACCAGCTATTGGAGGGAAGACAACAATTTGACTTGAAAGATAATAAATGAACCTGTTTGAAGTTTATTAAAATAGCCTTGAACCCTATAGTGGCAGTGTCTGCAAAATTGAAAGAATGGCTCAGCAGGAAAAAGAAACTGTAACAATGCAAATGATTATGTTTGAAATTCAAAATCTATTAGTTGTGACAGAGCGAGTTGAAAAGAGATTGGAGAATATGGAATACAAAACAGAAAAATCTGATGGAGAAACTGAGGATGTTTACCAAATGAAGAAATTGGAGGACAGAGTTCAAAACATGGAAGAAAAAAATGAGCAAAGAGATAAGGAAACTGTGGATACTTACAACAAAGTGAGCGTGGTTGGTAATGGCAAGAGCAGAATATGGAAAGCGGAGATAGATGGATTGGAACTCTACCCCAGACTTCAAAGTACAGAAGAAAAGAGAGAAAAATTGATGGAGATAAGCTGATGGAAAGAACAGGTGTTGGGTTTCAAGCTTTTATGAGATACGAAAGGAATAACATGTTGCCAAGATTTATTAAGAAAGTAACTAGAACATTAATGCTACAAATGGCAAGTGATATAAGACCGTACTATTACTGGAAAGATACAGGTTGATGCAATGAAAATGTATAATAAAAAATTAAGCTAAATTTAGTTTACTAGTAGTATGTATAAAATGAAGCGACAATAGCTATAATTAAATAATGATTAATAATGATAACAATACATATAGATATATTTGATAATATGAAATTTTATATAAACAACACATGGAAATTATGAGAGGAGGTTTAAAAGTTTTATCTAGAATATGTTATAAAGATGCATTGTGATTGGATGATCTTAGGATGATTTAATGGAATGTTATCACATAATCCTCTTCTAGATTTTGAATATTATATATAAAAGGATGTAAAAACAATTATAGTCAAATTAAGGTTGAGATATAATAATTGTGATATACATGAATATAGGTGAATTTAAAATATGTGATTTGATATGAAAAGCAGATGGTGACTATGGAAGAGATTCATGGAAATACTGTAACCAACTGACACACTTTCTACAATTTGTAATGGAAGATGTGTCAGCTCTCAGGCTGCCATCCAGGGGGAACCTGTCCATCACCATGCCCGCTCGGCCATGCTTACACGCCACTAACGCTGCCATGTTGATGTTGCCTCTCTGATGTTGATTGAGCCTGTAGCTGCATGTGGCTCTTCTACTCAGGTGCAACTGCCTACTCTGATGTAACTCTTCTACTTGGGTGCAACTGCCTACTCTGATGTAACTCTTTTGCTTGGATATGGCTAACCAGGAAAGAGGGTATGATGACACTGAGTGGGGGTGTGGCTGAGGGTATGGGTGATGGTGATTGGTGATGGTGGGTAGCTGTCATCTGGGTGGAGTTGTGGGTGGGGCTGGGTGGGGTAATGGTGTGTGTGTGTGTGTGTGTGTGTGTGTGTGTGTGTGTGTGTATGTATGTATGTATGTATGTATGTATGTGTATATATATAGGGTGATGGTGTTAACTTGGTTAGAACTGACTTGGATTTGATTACCTTTGTATCATTGTCATTTAGTGCTGGTTATCACATAGTTTCTTAGATAGAGAAAGAAGTTTTTCACCAAACAAACTGAATCTCTGTTTGTATGCAACATGAACGCCAGAACGTGACAAGATGTTTTTTTTTTTAATGTTTGTTTGTCCTTATTCAAAAACAAATAAAAATTGATTTTTTTAAAAAAAAAAAAAGAACTCAGCCTGGAAGAATTGCCATGTGTTATTCTTGGTTTTGGGCTGAAATTACCATTTCCAGAATCTCTTGCCACCAGAAAGGAAAGTATCTACCTGGCGGTGAAAGCGAGTGCCATCTTCTTCAGGGACATTCTCAAACTCAGTCACAAATATTTTGCCTTCTATTTCCCGATGGGTTGTCTGGACACCAGTATCTAGCAGATAAACCTCAACCAGTTCACCAGCATCTATAGAGAGAATCAATGATACCAGAAGGATGTGTACAAGATACTTACTGAGGTAGTTAAATGCATTTCTTATTTTGTTTGTCAATATTCAGGAAGATCAATCCTGATTGTGGCAAATTCCATAATCAAATTATTCAGCCAAATATTGCAACATTGCAAGGGTGGTCTTAATTTGAATTTCTTTTGTGCTTTAGCAATGGAAGGAAAATAGTTAAATAGTGTGATTCTAAGTCAGAAAGTCAGACTTAAAAATCTGGGTACTAGAAGGTAACTGTGGACTGCTGTGAATATATGGACATAGTAACTGCATCATAGTTTGTCATTCTGAAGTTAGTTTGTTTTTTAAATAGCTGGGAATGAGAAGATGTGGCTGGGGCTACAGTATGAACTATTTTGATTCTGTCTCCAGCACACTTCTACTGGCAATTGGTGTAAGATCTCCATTGATATCAAAATGAGCTTGTCTCCAACCATGAATATTAGGAACAGGGAAGGAAAATGCAATCCTAATAAAAACTATATCCATAGTAACAGATGAGTCTTTCTGCTTTCTCCTCATAATATATTCCCAATCCAATCCAACCCAAATATCCAGGAGATAGATAGATATACTGTCTCCTCTCATAACCTCCTATTGTCCATTCACTCTGACAGAACCAAGTGGATTACTGTAGTTCTGTAATCCCTAATGAAGAATAAAGTCAACTTGACCCATGTTCCATGGCAAAATTTGAATTTGTATCCCATTCATACAATTCTTGTTGGAATAAATGTCCATTGCTTTTGACAGAGGGTCCCTGCCTGCTTCTAAAAAAAATGTGGAAAAGATGGAAGTGGTAGCTTACTGGGGGGATTATACTCATTCAGCGTGACCTGTTCTGGGACAATCCGGCCAAGATTCCAAGGAATGCTTTGAGCAAACACGTAAGAGTCCTCTTCTATGTAATCCACATGTGGGAGTTTCAAAGCCTGTACAAAAGAACCAGAGGAAAGTATTGCAGCACAGGTAACAGGACCACCATATATATTTTTTTGCAAAAGATTATATAAATTATACAAAAGAAACATCTTAGGCATCTGTTTCACCACACTATAACACAACTTGTCTCAGATAGGTTGATTCTTGGAGAGCCATCACACATACAATACCAGTAAATGGTAAATAATTCTGCTATACATTTTGCAGTACGTGTTTCAAACAAGCATGTAAGCTGTTTGACATTACAAGAACCACACAAGAATGTAAAGGACAAATCTGAGAATTGAGCCTTCATTCACCCAATTCATGCTGGTTCAGGAATTCTGGGAGTTGAAGTACACAAGTGATAAAGAGGCCACAGTTGCCCAACCCTGATCCAATCTATGTAATATATACCTATAAATATGCTTTATGTTCTATACTCTATACTGGAGGTTTACAATGTAGGTCATATGCCTTCCGGCCCCTCTGGAGGGCCATATACCTTACTTACTTACACACACACACACACACACACACACACACACACACACACACACACAGAGAGACAGACAGACAGACAGACAGACAGACAGAGATGACATGCAGATAGAGATCTGACCACAAGCATAGTGCACCGTAAGAACGATATATTTTCAATGTTCTGGCTTTAGAATGCAGAAGCAAAAAATGTAAGGATTAAGGGTAAAATCCTAAATTGAGTAAAATGGGTAGTTAGAAAAAAAGTAAAATATTTCCAGTAATTCCTGGGAATAAAACAAACAACACCAAATACTTTGTATTATAGAAAAATCTTTATTTTGAAGTACTTTTTGTAGTCAAATTGTTTTGTCCAGGTTCTCTTCTGGTTTTACATATAATCTCCCCAAAAGGATTTACAACACTCTCTGAAGGTCACTTGTGAAGTTTCCGCTGTTCGCCCATGAGGCCAATGTTGAGAAAAGACAGGAGACAAATTTTCTCGGGATGGAGCGACCCAGATGAGAACCTGAGAGCCCCTTTTATTGAGACAGGACAAAGGCAGGAGGAGCAATAACATGTGATAGAAAACAGCCTGTAACAGTACAATTTCTAATCTACTGCTCAGGAAAGTTCTCTCTATATATGGTCAAATCCTGGGCGTCATTGGTAGGGCACATCTCAGGATGTTATGTTATGCATTATCAAGATGTTATGGCTTTCTCGGAGCCAGTTGTCTCCTGTGTGATTCAGCGTGACCCTGCAGGCCCTAGTATGAACTAGGCCATGGAGGACACACACCTACACAAGGAACTATATTACAACAGTCACTTAATTATTATTTTATATATTGATCAGTTTAAAAGTATTGGCCACACACCTCCAATGGCCTTTCACTTTCCTTTTCTGATTAAACTTAACTTTCAACATCCCTTTTCCCCTTTTTCCCCTTCTTTTCCACATGGAATTAAATGCCTTGCAGGTCTTAAAAATCCAATGAAATGAGAAAATGTCTGTTTCAAGTAATGGGAGTTGTAATCCAGAAGCTTAAGGTTTAGCTCTATATACCATTGTCTCCACATGGAGAAAGTTGCTTCAAAGAGGCTTCCATCCAAGAATAGAAAATCTCAGCAAAAATTGCCTTCCCCAATGAATCATTTATTTCACTTAATAAGCTTTCCCCAAGAAGGTGCCTCTGTGTGGGCTGGATTTCAATTCTCAAAATTGCCAGCCAATCAGACCAAGTTAGGGAAGGCCATTCTCAAATGTGGTACAAGATTGCATCGACTTCAGGCCACTGTGCTATTGCACAAGTCTTCTGATCACGTTTGTGTACGAAGCAGCCTGGCACCCAGGGAAGCATTAACCAAACACCCCTCCTCATCCTGCTTGCTGGGTCTTGCACCATTATCTGAAACTTTTGAAATGTTTGCAGAGTCAGCTATTGCTTTAAAAGTTCCCTGATTTTCAAGCTGCAAACCAAAGAGCAAAGGTCTTGCAAAACGCCTCTCCTACCCATTTCTGTGGGAATAAATGGGAAAAGGAAAGATTCACAACCAAGATTGCGAAGTAGCTATATAGGACATGGATGCTGGCAGGAATTATGTTGCCTGAGTGGAACAACGTCTATCATTAGGCAAGTAAGTCACTCCTAAAAACAAGCCCCCTCAACAAATCTGGATACTGTTCTGACCTAGGCTTCCCCAAAAAGCACAAGGCAGAATACTGGTCCCAACAAAACTCCTTTTATTAAACAAATGTGAATTCTTCTCATTCACATTCAGCAAGGCCTGGCAAAGTCTTTCCAGGAATATTTATAACTACAGATCTTATCTATCTTGGAAACCTGCTATGTAAATATTTTCCAAATGAGGTGCTATGCAAGGAAAGACTGGGCAGAGTCTCTGAAGTTCACGGACAGATCTACACACTCCTGAAACAAATCTAACAACCGAACGAACAAATTGTTTCCTGCAAAAGCCCAATCCCCTTTCGCTCCTCTTTTATTTCCTATGGGAAGGGCCAATCATCTTCCACCTGTGACTTTACTCCCAAGTCTACCCTGATTTCTGAGTTGTTCTTCTGGCTCTGCGCATGTGCACACTAGGAACAGGCTCTAGCTGTTCCTTTGCCTCACTGAATCTAGCTCTGTAGGCACCTGATCACTGCCAGACAGCCTCGGCCCCATCTTTGTCTCCAATGCAGAGCCCTCGTCTGAGCCTTCCCCAGCCTCCAGGACTGGCCCATGTTTCTCCCCAACCTCCTCACTGTCCGACTCTGCTACCAGCTCTGCTGGCAGGCCACAACAAATACAGTCTCATGATAGAGTAATCCAGCAAGATTTGTCTCAACCAAACATAGGTCCAGTATGCATATTACCTGTCCCTAACATTTATATAAACGCATAAGTTACACATACACTGCCATTTTTGCAAACATGGCTTCAAGCCACAAAGATATGGTAACTATTGACATCTTTCCTTTATCCATCATGGGTCTGTGAACATTCAGAAAATGAGAGGCATTATCATTATACAAAACAATTTATCAAAGCATACTGGTGTACAACCTGAAAAATAACTACCTTGCAATGTTTTTCTATAGAAAAAAAACCCTTTTCAGAAATGCAAAGGAAATAATCAGAAATCAATTACTACATAATATAAAGAAATAAAGACTGGACACTATACCATTCAAAATAGTGAGATGCAAATTTGTAGCTAACGTTCTCAATGAACTATCTGTGTAAAGTATGTGTTTACATGCCCTGTGTGTGATCATAGATAAGAATAATCTCACGGCAGTCTTTGAGAATTCTAAAATTAGTATGTCAACAATCCCAACTCAGACTGGGCTCTGGTTCTTAAGGCAAAGTAAGTATGCATTATTATCATAGCTTAAGCAAATTGCCAAAATACAACTCACTTCCAAGTAAGATTTTAAATAGCTGGAATGCTATATTCAATAACTGCATTATACTGAGTTTTGTCACTACTGAAAATAAAAATAATTCAGAGGAGGTTATCTCCCATGGCAAGTAGCAACACCTAGCCAACCTTTACTAACCTATGGTGAGTACTTGAATGGGAGACTCCTAAGAAATACCATGATTAGGAAGAAGATAACAATTATTATTGCCAAGGAAATGATGTGGGCTTGTCTATATAGTCACTCAAGGTCATTTCAAGAGAATCTTTAGTTAAGATTAGCACAGATTGCTTGTTTCTATTGATGAGGATATAAATAAAGCCTCTGTTTATGACATGCTTCCCCTTAGTGTGATGCCTTCCACATGTATTCAACATTATCTCAAGCCAGCAATTATCAGCAAGCCCACAAACACAAAACATAGATAATGATAGGTAGATAGATAGATAGATAGATAGATAGATAGATAGATAGACAGACAGACAGACAGACAGACAGACAGACAGACAGACAGACCGACGGACCGACGGACCGACCGACCGACCGACCGATCGACCGACCGACCAACCTGGAAGTCTTCTGTAAATATAGTAAAATTAATTCTTTGCAATGAAGACTTGTATTAGACCTCTGCAAATGAACAAATTCTGATTTAGAATCTGGTGGAACAAAGCGTCTAATTACTAATATAAAGATATTCCTCCCATGTAGAAAAATATTTTGATTAAATAACAGAGGAAACATATTTTTAATTTATAGCAAACATTCCCAGTAAATGGGTTAAATCACAATATTTCCAGGTTCATTTTTTATAGATTCAGTTGCTATTGAGAAAGTTGTTTTAATAACTAGGAAGATATAGTTGATAGCAGGAGTGTCTGCAGGGTATGGTCACAAAAGTCAAGACGGCTGCCATGATAGCTTGCTCAAAGCCCTGCCCACTGTATATAGGTAGTCCTCAACCTGAGCCTGGAGTTAGTCATAAATCATGCCAGTTATAACCAGGTCAACACATTTGTGCATAATCCTAAAAATGAACACCACTGTCACTAAGCAAATCTATTGTCTGCAATGGGAGATTTTTGCCAGAGTCTGCAGAGGAAAGTATAGAGCCAAATATCGGACAGGATTGGGGCTCAGAGAATGTTATTCTGATGGAGCAGCCTCACCTGGGTCCATTGGACCAGCAATAGGGTGAGGCTGTGGGAGGTGAGCTGCAGCAAGTGGCCAGGAGGCTCCACTGAGGATCGGAAGCAGCTGCCGCCCCTTAGCAATGAGGAGGTGGTGCAATCCAGACCTCCTCCTGGTCCAGGGCATCAACATGGTCAGCTAGACTATTCATGAGGAAGTAACCCCTCTTCTAATGAAAGGGGCTGCACCAGCATTGCCTACTTAACCCTGCCCTGCGGACTTGCTAGAGCAACATGTCCAGTTCTGTGCCTCGTGTCCTCGAGCCTTGTCTCCTGTCCTATTTGACTCCTGGCCTGCTTTCCTGGACTTTGGAAATTGGCCCATTGGAATTGGTTGCTTTTCAAGGACCTGTTTTAGAGGTTTGAATAAATACCTATAGAACTCTTACTCTGTGTATGTGTGTGTGTGTGTGTGTGTGTGTGTGTGTGTGTGTGTGTGTGTGTTTGTAGCAGGGCAGCACAATATCAGTTTCGAGCAAACAAAATCCTAAATTACATTGCAAATAGCCATAAATGTTGTTTTGAGTTACTCAGCACCCAAAATACAATCACATGACTGGGTTTCCTTTGGAACTTCAAATCTGGGTCATAAATAACTTTTTGGGAGGGTCTGTCATAACTTCAAATGATTACTAAATGACCAGTCATTAAGCAAAGATTATATGTATGTACACCACCCATTTTTTTATGTATAGACTCCCACGTTTAACTGGCAAATTAGCATGTGGACAATCAAGTTAGATCTGAACTTACCATATGCAACACATCGCTGCTCATCTTGACAACAAAGCCCTGGATTAGCTCTTCAAAGATATGCAGGATTTTGGTCATGTAGCCATGCTTGGCTGCTCTGGCCTGCAAATGCTTGGCAGTTTGTAGGGCTTGGGATTTAAGGGATTCCTCCTTGAGCACCACAATATAATGTCCAGATAAGCGCCATGACTCCTGGGTTTAAACAAGAAGGAGAGAATGGGTCACAGGGCAACCAAAACAAAAATCTCTGTTGGTAAAATGCAGTAATCAAGTGGGGTGCATTGATTGAAAAATACTCTTCCAAAAAGGTTGAATTTCAAGCCCCATAATCCATTGATTGGTCATTTTAGGGGAAGGATTATGGAAGTTGAAGTACACTTCAGTTGTACCAGTTATAACTAGAAATTTATAAAGAAAAGTGACAGTTTACTCCCTCTGTGAACAAAATTACTGGTAAATTACATGGACTGGGTCAGTTCCACTCCTGAATGAATGAAATAGCCAGAAAAGTCATTCTAGAGCAGGGGTCCCCTACCCCCGATCTGTGGGCCAGCATGGGTCCGTGGCATGCCAGAAACCAGGCCATACAAACAAGGGAAGCCCCATCTGCGGGATAAAGGCAGCACATGAAACCATACACACACACACACACTGGGGACCACTATTCTAGAGAAATTGTTTCTTTTCCTGAATTTCTATGCAATGTAATCTTACTAAGCAACACTATTATACTCCATACTCATTTTTATCAAATGTTAGTAAAGAAGAAACCCGGGATTTCATATCCATAAAACTGTATCTGAATCAAGATTAGTATTTCAAATCCCACACTATCCCTAATTATGCCCTGGATATTGTATATTCGCTTATCTGCTAATTCATTTGAGGAATGCATCAATTTCTTATTGCCTCCAAATAACACATTCAGCAACTGCTATCATGGTTTAACATTCCTTCTGTCTAATTATGGACTTTAATTGGTTTTGTTTATGAAAATATAGTTGTTGCAAACCTTGAAGAAACTCAAGGGAGAGAAATCAAATAATACTGCTTTGGCACTGCTGATGGGAGAAGAAACAAGTATTTGGCAATTTTCAAATCACTCCACCCATGTCAACTGAAGAGACAGGTCTTGGATGAGGCTGGAGTAGGGATGGGTTTTTGCCTTGACTAGACTGGCTTGACTAGACTGTAGCCATCAGTCAAAACTCATTCTGCTTTTGTACAAGTGTTTTTCATGTGGATTTGCCCATCAGCTGATAATTGGGAAGGTTTTAGATCTAGTGTAGTGCTCTTGCAAAAGATCAGTAAACCTATATTCAAAAGGAGCAGAACAGGAGTTTCATGCTATTCCAGAAGAGCTCTAAAGTGATTCTTAAAAGCAGTTCAAGCAACAACTAACAAATAGCAACTGTGCCAGGGAGCATCAAACAGACAGCTCTTTCTTCCACCTCACCTCACAACTCCACCCTAACATGGTTGATTAGATGCTGTTCAAACTGATTCTGGTCTCATAGGTACGACTCAGCTCAAGAGATCTGGCAGAAACAGAAAGGGAGCCCACCACTGTTCCCTCTAAGGTGCGCGCCTGCGCAGCCGCGCACGTTGCAAGAAATCCCCGCGCAGAAGTTTCTAACTCCCGCGCAGAGATTTCTACCAAAGCAAACGTGGGGAAGTCCTTTGCAGGCGGCTAGAACTGGCTGCCCGCAAAGGACCTCCCCAGACTTGTTTTGATGAGCAGAGCACGGAGCGACTGACGGTAGTTTGTGCCGGCCGCAACCCCTCCTGTTCCTCGGGGCGGCGCTGATGTCTCTCTTGCGGGGCGGGGAGGTGGGAGGAGAGATAGCCAGGGTCCATGTTTGGGTCTTTCTCCCTGCCTCCAGCTCTGAAGATAAACAGCTGCGGCTTCCCAGTTTCCACCCTTCCTTGCGCCTTTTATTACCGTGCAAAAAAAACCTATTACAGTTTTACAAACCGCAATCTGTGGGCTGGAGGAGAATTTCCGCTTAGCTCGGAGGGGGCGGGATAGGGGTCGAAGGGGCGGGGCGAGGGTGAAGACTGGGCGCTATCATTGGCGGAGCGAAGGTACCATCCGTTGCAGGTGCAAATGCTCGTTTTGCCGGCGCCGCTTTTGCTCCAGGAGCACCGCCTTCGTGTTCTTTGTGCTGGGGACTGCGGGGGTGAGAAGCACGAGGGGAAAAGGGCGCGAGTCCCTCGTGAGTCTTGCTGGGGCCCTTGGCGGAAAGGGAGCAGGGTCCGAGCCTGTCGCTGCCCAAACAGGCGGCGATCCCCTTCAGATCTTCCCCCAAAGCTCTATGGGGCGAAGATGGAAACGATCAGTAGCCTCGCAAGCAAAATTAGCGAGGAAGGCATCGCGGTGGCTGCATTCACACAACCGGGGTAACCAGGACGTTTGAGCACTACCGTTGCCAGGTTGTGGGCAACTTCTCCCTAGGAGCCCTCTCTCCCTCCCTCCCTCCCTCCCTCCCTCCAGGGCCCCCGGAAGACAACAAGGGAACAGCGCTCTTTTCTCTCTTCTTCACGACCCGAACCTGGTGGATCTTGTAACTTGACAGCTTTAACACTTGCATGCTTCAATGCCAGAGTTTCTGAGCCAACATGACTGGAGGAGGAATTCTGGGAGTTGAAGTCCACAGGTCTTAAAGCTGTCAGGTTTGAAGACCCCTGGGTTTTTTTTCCTAAAGGGTTAGGGGTGCGAGGGTCTTGTAACTTGACAGCTTTAAGACTTGCACGCTTCAATGCCAGAGTTTCTGAGCCAACATTTTGGTTGCTAAGCAGGACCGTTGTTAAGTGATACTGATATTATATAACACTTTTAATTAAGTGGGTACCTTGAATAAACATAACTTTGAGTTTCAAATAATACTGATTTCGTTGTTGTCTTAGGTGACATCTGTGAAAAAAATTCAGGTGCTCAGGCATGAAAATGTGCCGCTCAAACACTATACTTTTCCGCTCACACTGAAAAAAAATTAGAGGGAACATTGGAGCCCACTTAAAAATATGACTCTCCTACAATCCCAAAAAATGGCTCTCCAATCCCCTGATTTTCCTTTGAAATAATGTTTGTTTAACCTGGCAGATTTTGCCCAATTTATAGTTCCTTTAGTATTGGAATAAGGGGATAATACTTTTAGACCCTATCACAAAGGACTACTTAACCCTCATAGTTCAGAGGAAAGATGAAGACAGAAAAAAAGTTGCTGTCAGGTGTTATTTGTACCATTGTTTGGTATAAAAGAGAAAATGCCCTCCAACTCAAAGAGATAAAATACCTGTGAATCTGGAAACCCCATTGTGACTTGCTTGCCTGACCTTTTCAGTTAATATCCCTGATCCAATATTGAACTAGAACTCTACGATCTTGTATAGCATCCGCTAAAAAGTTTTGTATGTGTCTTACAGCAATTAAGCAACTTAGACTCCATCATGCATTATTATTTTACCATCCTTCTCCGCCTGGCTGGTACAACCAGTGGATAGGAATCAAATACTGAGAATAAATACATTCCAAACAAACAAAGAAGGTTCAGAGGTGCCTTAAGACAAATCAAGTGAACATAATGCTGTATGGTTGATACATGTTCCTCTGCTAAAATGACTGTACTTCTTGGATCCAGCAGTTTAACTTATATGTATGAGTTCCTTTTTAATTAAGAATTGCCCACCAATTCTTAAGAAAACACAGGGACTTTTTCAGGAATTTGGGTTTTTTTAAGCAGGATGCTACAGGCATACACTTGTTGGAAAACAATGAGGAAGTAAGTTACTCACTCTCCAACCCTTGCCCACAATTCTCAGCAAGGAACGTTTATGGGAGTGTTACTGCATCACATCAACTGGAGAGAGCTGCCTTAGGTCACACACAGTCAAAATGATTGATGTCTGGCCAATTTTCTAAAATGAAAGTTTTTCTTACTGCACAGAACATCACATTACAGCAGTGATGTGCGGTGAGATTTATGGCTGGTGAGGCAAGCGGGCAAAAGCCGCCCTATGTCGGACACAGCGCCGGGACTTTCTGAACGCCCCGGCGCTGTGTCTGCCATACAGGCAGGACGCCCCTATGGCGAACAAAGCGCCGGGGCTTTCCGAAAGCCCCACCAAAGCCCCGGTGCTGTGTCCGCCATAGAGGTGTCCCGCGTCCCGCCTCTATGGCAGACACAGTGCTGGGGCTTTTGGAAGGGCTCTACCACACTAAGGGAGAACCCATCTTTCTCCCCTCTCCTACAAAACAGCATCAGAGAGAAAGTGGCAGATTATATTAATGAAGACATCCCACACTTAAAGTGGTTCCCTTTAGACAGGAAACGGAAAATGATTATAAACATGCCTGCTGAATGGTCAGCCTCCTCGCTTTAACAGTTTTGGGTTGCCAAATTCAACTCAGACACTTCCCAGCTGAGGGATTTCCTACTGCCCAATAAATGCGTTTATTTATGGGAATGGTTCTGAAACCAAAAAAAAGTGCCAGCCCGCACGCCAGCAGAGGCGGGTAAAAC
The DNA here is from genome assembly GCF_051295495.1 of Thamnophis sirtalis. NCBI lineage: Eukaryota > Metazoa > Chordata > Lepidosauria > Squamata > Natricidae > Thamnophis > Thamnophis sirtalis. The sequence goes on from NW_028261387.1 coordinate 30,157,661, forward strand.
ACACATACACACACAAATTACTTACAATAATACAATTACTTACAAATTACATTAATTTGGAATTCCTCCCCCTTCCTCCGACCCACATACCTTTTCCGGCTGTTTCACAGAGGATTTCAACTCTGCTCTTGTCTGCCATGATGAAAATGTAAAAATGTAAAAGGAAAAAGGCAAGTGCTGCTGAGGTCAGACTAGGTTAGCTGCTGCCAGAGTTTCCAATGGATGATTCTGCTTAACTGTTTAAAAAAAGCCTCTAAAAAAGTGCTCTCTACAGGAGGAGGCGAGAGAACCAAGTGCCTCATCCACATAAGGAATTTTTCGGCTTTTAACTCTTGCTTAACTCTGCTCTAGTGATCATAAAGACAGACTAAATGAGGCACGTCGTTCTCCTGCCTTCTCCTGTAGAGGGCACTTTTTTAGAGGCTTTTTTAAACAGTTAAGCACTAAGCAGAGTCATCCACTGTGACTCTGGCAGCAACTACCTCAGCCTTTTTCCTTTAATTTTTTTCTTTTCTTTTCATGATGACAGTGGTGAGGCCCTGCCTCCCCTGACTGCACGTCCCTGCCTTACAGTACTGTTGTACTTTATTCTAAAAAACCTCCAAGGGAGTTTTATTGTTTCATAAAGCATAATGGCAAAGTAGTTTATATTATTTCTTCACCTGCAACTTATTAGTATGTTCATTCAACCTTTTCTATGTCAGAACAGAGTAGAATGGGGTTAAGAAGATGCTATGCTGTAAATCACTGGTGAGTCACCAATTATAGTTACAACATATCCAAGCAATTTTTTATAGAAAAAATAAAATGATCTTGTGTCACACTCTCCCTGCATTGCTAGTTTTAGGCATAAGTTACACTTGGGATGGGGAAGGCTGAAGGAGCCTATCAAAATTTCAGATTTTTTAAATTTAGTTTATTATAATTTTATATCTGAAAGTCTCCAAACTTCCTGTATGGCATTCATGATCCTCATGGATTAATTAATTAAGATAGTTTTTGTTTATGTATTCCTATGTTTCTATTCAGACAGTGCCTTTCTCCATCCCATCATAGGTTTGTCGTCCATCTTCATAGCATTTCTGTCATATTGCACAGCCTTATTCCGTTACTTCTACATTTTCCCATAACTGTTTTAGGGCCTCTAGACTTGATTTAGACTTGTTTAAATCAAGACCTGCCTGTCATTTTCTCATGGTACGAGTCTTTCACGACAGATCAGACAAGGACAACAGAGTTATGAATGGTAATGCTACTTTATTACAAGATTATGGTAATGAATCTTGTAAATTTTCCTTTATCTTCATGAGAACTAAGGTCATGCCTGAGATGCTTACTCAGATTACATTTCTGCTCTGGACACAGATGTTTTTGTCTGAGCATAGCCTGGATTGTGCTTCTTTTCCTCCTGTTTCTCAAGGTTACTCCTACTGCCCATTATAAGAGATTACTAAAAGCACAATGGAGAGTGTGTGCGTCCGACTCATCCACCCCATCACTTCAATTCTCATCATGCCTTCCATCAGACGTCCAAATATGCCGCATAATGCCCCAGGTAAGGGAGAACCCCAAGTCCACATGGAGTAACCCAAGGTTCAAACGGAAGGAAAAATAAACAAGAGGGCACCTGCCATGGCACTCTTGTTAGTCTTGCTCTAGTGACCCCTTCCTGGGAGGCTGTTTAAAATACCAGGTCCTTGTTCTGGAGCAAGCTAAGCAGACTGCAGTGAAAGATTGCCCAGGTCATATGCTTTGTGACTAGATAAATCCAGGCCCACCTTGCATGGCATGTATAGTGGGGCAGTTTCAAGGCAAAGAATCAGATCTTCCAATACTTCTCTTTTGGAACTGGCAGCTGTACATAAAGAAATCCCAAATTAGCAGAATCAGGAGATTTCAGAAGGATTGCAATATAAACAACTGCCCCATATCTGTCTTCTCTCTTTCCTTTTTTTTTTTCTTTTTGACATTTAAGGAGAGCAAATTCATACAAGTCCACAATCGTAACCCACTTCACCTACACTACAGCCTAACCTCCCTAGAAGATCCTGTAGATTCACTGGGCGTATTCCGAGGGAAGCGATCATAACAGGGCACTTGAGATCATCAGATCGTTGCCCCAAGCAGATGCATTTCCTCATTAAGCAGCGTCCCCTCCTGTGGCATCAGTGTTTGGACCCGTCGGTATAAACCGCGGAGGGTCCAAACCAACCCGGCGAGATTCTTCGCGTCCGCACAGCAAACGTTGCCCGGGAGAGCGATGCGATCGCTACACCAGTCGCAACCGGTAGCAGCGCCGCTTCTTTCCAAACCTTCACCAGGACTTCACTCGGACACCGGGAACATGCATCCTGCCAATCGCGGGGGCAAAGAGGAAAAACCCCAACCCCGAAGTGGGGAGCTCCATCCGCGTCTCGGTCCCCCTTCCTTTTCGCCTCCCCTCCCGCCTCACCTTATTGCTCCGGTAGAAAGCTGCGGGGGAGCTTCTGTGCCGGGCGAATTCGGCCAGGTTCTCCTCCTCGAAAGCAAAGGAGCGCATCAGGTCTTCGCCTTCGTCCGCCTCGTAGTGAGCGGCGGCCGCCGGCGCTGACCCAGCGAGAGCGCCGACGAGCAGCAGCAACCGCGAAACGCGCCAAAAGCCGCGGCTGCCCATCGCGGCGCGCTTTGCAAAGCAAGCCTTGGAGAGCGCGGGAAACCCGCAACGCCGGCCTAGAGCCAAGTCGAGGGAGAATTCCCACGCCGAGAATAGCCAAGAAAAGGGCGCCAGCAGAGCCAGGACGGAAAGCGACCCTGGTTTTGGACCTGGACCACGCTACCGACTTGGGTTTATAAACTGCCCTTCGCTTTGCGAGTCACTCAGGAATAGTAAACGCTAACTGACCACCCCAGCGAGTGCGCACACTCACAGGCGCAGCAACTCCGCTTGCTTTTGCTTTCCCTCCCCCTGGGCCAGATGTTCGCGTGCTCCTCTAAATCTTTGGGGCGGGGATGTGCCGGATCACGCCACCGTTTTCCCATCGGACCATCCTATCTTGTTAAACATTAATTGGAGTTTTTCTCATCCATTGAGATTAAGTTTCTGCCCCTTTTTTTGTTTTCCTGGCGTCGTATTACAGGATCTTTATTTTTTTTAAAAAAAAAAAAAATTCCCCAACGAGACAAATGCCCGTATTTCTATGCCTGAACACGATGAGAAAGTTATGCCTGGAAGCAAAGGAGGAAAAAAACCGCCTCTTTCTGCATAAAGTACTTGGGAGCGTTTTGTTTGCTTCCAACAGGCATCGCGGTTTGGTGAACCTTACAACTTGTTAAACTCGCGCCGAGGCTAAAAGTCACCGTTGGGTTCAGTAAATATTTGACCCTCAGTCAAAGTTGAGGTCAGTCAGTTTTACCGATGACCAGCAGCAAATGATTCCAGATTCTGGACCAGATTTCTTTTTTTGCGTTGCCGAACTGGGCTGAGACCTTTGTGCAGGTAACAAAAAGCTTTATTTCTGTAGCTCTATAGCTCTTTTGCAGGACATTATTTTAACTTGTGTAATTCATCATCGAAATATACTTACCTTTGAATTCCTGCATTAAACAAGGAGTTGAACTCAGTGACCTAAATGTTCCCATCTAAATTTGTAGATAACTCAAATCTACACAGCTTTAAATGGAATCCTTTAAATGGCATCGATAAAAAAGATAAACTAATAAGTGACTTCCTTAGGTACACAAAATATCCCCATAACACTGCTAGGCAGGTTTTTAAGAATAGAGTGGATAGTCATTTGCCTGAAATGCTATAGGGTCAACAGGAGGCTGGACTAGAAGACCTCAGTTTCAGAACTATTCTGACTGATTGACTTAAAAGTGGTTTTTAATATATTTTTTAAACCATCTGTTTGAGGAAACGTCCATCTGGGTTCCGTTCCAATTGGGGGGAAAAACACTGGATTCATGGAAGTTGCTTGGAAAGAAGGTTTATTGATGAATAGGATGCTATGGCTTCAGTTCCTGGGCAAAAAAGGGTAGAGATACTGAAAGTGCCTGGGTTTTATGCCCTCTCTGGGCTTTTGAATTTGAGCTTGCATTCTGATTGGTTTTCAGATTCCCATGGGGCCATGCAGGGGTAACACTAGGTTGTCTTTTGAGTAGGTTGACTCTTGCTGGGTGATGATGTAATGAAAGGGCTTTGGGCAATTCCTACTATGACTCTGCCTGAAGTAGGTAGAACTTTGTTACATAGAATAGACTGCCCCAGGCCTTAATGGTCCGTTGACATTGGGGGGGGGTGAGTTTCTGCCTCCCTTTTAGGGGAAATATTCTGCCCTTTTAATATTTCCTAAAATATCTCATTTTCCTAGGAGAGGGGTGGGTGATAACTTTCTACAGATCATTTGCTCTAACCAACTGTCAGTGTAATGTTAAAAAGTCAGTATGGTGATTTGCACTGAAAAGATCCAGGTTCAAATTTGCACCAAACCACAATGTGCAATGGATGATCTCAGCCTATTTTATATCATAAGGTTTATTATTGGATGACATGATATGCCACCTTGGACTCTCAAGAGAAAGAATGGAATAAATGCAATAATAAATATATTAAATAAAGAAACAAAATGGAAAACAAGTCAAAAGCTCATTTGTAACTTATCTTAGTGGTTTTGATGCATTTATGTTTAAATAGTATCTTCCACTTTGAAAAAGAAGAAAGCAATAATCAATTAAGATGAAAGAGGAGGAAGGAAGGCATATCTAGGAATGTTATTCTTTCATAAACCCATAAGTGACAAAATCTAGGTTCTCTTGGATGGAAATCAATTGGTTTCTACTTAGATTTTAGGTTATTTATGGTGGAATTATCGCTTTTGAGAGAGATGATAGCAGTATTTGGATGCAACCTTGTGGGTTCTCTATGTAATGTTTCTTCACTCTTGATTCCGCCAGCCTTAGTGTCTTTCTGGAACAGATGTTAGAGTTAGGGTCTATTCAATTTAAGATTACTTGAATCAACATTTTCAGAAAGTAGGCTGGTTTGCTCCCCTCTGTGGCATTGCATTGCACATCACTCTGTCTTATCTCCTATGCTACTTAATGTATATCAACCCACTCAGATGTGGTCATTTGGGTATTTGGAAGGTTTTGTCACCAATACACAGATACTGCATTGCTCTTATTTCTCTAACATCCCTGATGTTCAGTTGATGCTGGACTTGGATTGTTTTTGAAAACAAATTTAGGTTTAATCCAGATTACCTGCAATCATTACTGGTTGGCTCTAACCTCAGAGCAGATGATGTGTAAATGGAACCTTTTCTGAAGAGCTTTTCACTTCACCAGAAATGTTAGGTAAATAATTTGGGCATGGAACTATTATTGTTGTGATTTGGCAAAAGAGTCCAAATTCAAGTTTGTCCCCTATATCTGAAGCCTTCTTAATGGAGTCCATAAAATCAAGGTTTTATTGAACCAAAAGATGGCTGCAATTATTGCTCCAGCAATCTGTCAGATTAGCATGAGTCCTAAAATGGTGCAGGAATTTTAACTAAGAAACTGGGATTTACAATTTGCATAGATTCCATAAGATATATGGATTTATTTATTTTTTTCTCAAACTATGCCCAAATATGATGAAGTAAATATTTCTTAATGTAGAAAGGCAGATTAGTATAGTGGTTAGGGCATTAGACCAGGGGTGTCCAAACTTGGAAACTTTAAGCATGGCTGTCTGGGGAATTCTGGGAGTTAAATTCCACAAGTCTTAAAGTTCCCAAGTTTAGATACCCCTGCATTAGACTAAGAACGGAAAACCTAAGGTCAAATCCTGCCTTATTTTGGGCTAATCACTTCCTCAGCCCTAGGAAGAAGGCAATGGCAAATCACTTCCAAAGATGTTGATTAGGAAACTGATGGAGATATCCGTTAGTATGAGTTAAGACTGATGTAAAACATGCAAAAAATGCAGCTAACTGATTTCAGTAGATATAAATCAGTGGCTTTAACACCTGGCTCATTGATAATTTGGGCTAAGATTAATGTACCCAAAATGAAGCCCATTAAAACCAATTTATACTTTAATTCATATTAGACACTTTACACACTAAAATAAATTACTGAGGGTTTTTTATGACAAATCAGGTTACCTTTTAATTAAAGGCATCCTGGTTTATTATAAAAAAATCTCAAGTAATTTGATTCTAACCAAATGTTATAATCATATTTTAGCGTTCTTATCCAGCTGGTCTTTCAGGTAATTTCTGGGCCCAGTTTTGAGTCCTGAAAAGTTATGAACGAAGCCTCAGGACTTAATGAGTTGCACCACTTGAGTCCTAACACTATCAATGGAAGCACTTTTGGAAGTTTTGAATCTCAGAGCATGCAGCAGCAAGGTCAGCAAAGAAAGATCAATGCCTATTAATTAAATACTAGCAAGAGAGTGACCATAATCAATAAAGCAGGGATGTGCAGTCACTAGAGGCAAGGGAGGCGGAGCCTCACCAGTCTCCTCAGGAAAAAGAAAGAAATTTAAATATTTTTTTTTAAATAATTAAAGCCAAGATAGTTGCTACCAGATTCCATCTCACAGTGGCTTGGTGTCTGCTTAGTGTTAACCAAAGCAGGAGGTGAGAGAACTCAGGGCCTCTTTTCCATAAGAAATTTTTTGCCTTCTAAAAGTTAATAAAGAGTTAAAAGGCAAAGAAGTTCAGATGGAAAAGAGGCACTAATTCTCCCGCCTCCTGATTTGGAAGCAGCCAATCGTGTCTTCTTGAGCACGCTTACGTTGGGCGGGGCATGCTTCAGAGGAGAGAAGGAGGAGGCTGCCTCTTTGCTGCAGACCTGGGCGCTTGGTGGCTCCCGCGATGCAAAGTGCCCCACCATCCCCGATGCTGCCGCCCGCTGCCCCGGCCTGCTTCTCCAGGCTCCGCCGCTGGAAGTCCCGATCGCCTCTGGGGGAAGGCTGGGTGAGAAGCGGAGTGAAGAGGCTCTTGCAGGAGCACGTGTCAGCAGCCGGTGGCCTGGAGCGGCCCCGGCTGTGAGACAAGGGAGCACTTAAAGCAGCCGCTGCCGCCGCCGCCACCACCCCTCCTTTGCCCGGGGGGGTGTCCTCACAAGAAGAAAAGAAATGTCTTTGCAAGTGAGTGACCAAGAGGAAACTGAGGGGTGACAGCAGAACCATCTTTAACTGGAAGGATGGCTGGTCTAAGAATGGAAGAGCCTGCTGTTCGTCCCCGATGGACTTTGGGTGTGGGACAAAAAGAGGAGTCGGAGGAGTTGGATGCTGGAGTCACGAGAAGGAGAGCAAAAAAAAAGTCAGCGGATTGGGGTGCCGCTGGGGAAGAGGATTACAAACTGTCCCACGCCATGAGACTCCTCGAGGAAGCTTGGTCTGAACGCAAAAGCCGTGAAAGAGCCGTGGATGGGGAGCAGGCTGAAGATCTTGAGCAAAGGTACTCAATGCATAGGTTAAGGGAGGGTGAAGAAGCCAAAGGGGGCTGGGGGCAAGAAAACCCAGAACCAGCCTCCCCCCCTCCAGCTAGAGCAGCTCAAAGAGAAGGGGGGGCAGGCGACGCCAAATGGCAAAAGTCCCTCCCTTAACTGTAAAATATGATGGTGACCCCCAGACTTTAGGGTTGTTTATCATTCAGGTCTGGAATTACATGGAGATTTATGGACCTGATTTAGAGACTGATGATATGAAAGTTAGAATGGTCTTGATGCCCTTAGAGAAAAAGGCGGCCGAATGGATGGTGGGCCTACACAAATGCAATTCCCCTCTCCTGAGGAATTTTAATGACTTTATGGCTGCAATGAAGAAGAGGTTTGATGACCCGTTGATTGAGAGACGCGGGCAGATGAAATTTATGACCCTGAAGCAGGGAAATAGATTGGTAGCAGATTATATTCAGGAATTTCAACAGTTGTCAGCCTATATGAGGGGGTAGTCAGAAGACACTTTATTGGATCAGTTTGCTGAGGGATTGAATGAAAAAATATACCAGCAATGCGTTAACAGACACCTTCCTCGCCGGGTGACTGCTTGGTATGAACATGCAGCAGATGTTGAGTTGGATTTGGCCAGGCTTC